>NC_142064.1:246137161-246737161 GCF_059756535.1 Pantherophis guttatus
CAAAATTGCTTTTTCAGCTCTGATTTTTGTATGTTTGTTAGCAGACATGCATGCCCCTTTTTCGGCAGACTGTTCTACCTTGACAAAACAAGTTGGGAACTTCGCCTCCATATGCACCGAGATGGAGAAGTAAAAAAATCCAGCCAAGAGTTCTAAAAGAATTCTGCCTAAAAACTATCTTATTCAGGCATGTAGTAATTAAACTGTTCATGACAGCATGTAATTACATCATTATGTACACAGTCATCATTCTGTAATTTGGATCACTAGAGGGCAAAGTGTCAAAGTCTCTATAATGATATTTAATTCCATTTTAACACATCCTAAAGGGATTTGTGTGAGTTTCTTTTCAAACTGGGGAACTTTTGAAAGGGTGTGTTCTCTTCCAAGCTCTTTAAGAGCTGTGCCTCTCCACGTAAATGAGATTGAAACAACAAAGCCTCATTTTTACACTTCATCCAACCCAGGTGGATAAATTTTTTTACTACCGGTTCTGTGAGTGTGGCTTGGTGAGTTTGGCATGGCTTGGTGAGTGTGGCTTGGTGGGCTTGGCAGGGGAAGGATACTGTAAAATCTCCATCCCCATCCCACTCCAGGGGAAGCTTACTGCAAAATCCCCATTTCCTCCCGATCAGCTGGGACTCGGGAGGCAGAGAATAGATGGGGGCGGGGCCAGTCAGAGGTGGTATTTACCAGTTCTCCAAACTACTCAAAATTTCCACTATTGGTTATCCAGAACTGGTCAGAATGTACTGAATACCACCTCTGATCCAACCCATTACGTAGCTAATCTGGTGGGAGAACATTACTGAGGGATATCCTTCACCATCAGGTCCCAAGGCAGGGCTGGAAGTGTTAAAACCCACCCAAAGCGTGGTATTTATAAATTTCTGCACTCGAGAAAGAGCCTGGACTGAGATCATTTAGTTATCTATTCATTTATGGTAATTTATGAGTTCATGTGTTCATTTAGTTATACATTTATTTACGAGGTCATTTATGAAGTTAATTAGTCATTTACCAATAAGGATAGTCCACCCATTCAGTGTAGAAAAATTGCTCTGGGTGGTTGCAAATGTCTTCTGAAATGCAAGTCAAACTGATTTGCAAATAAAATAGAAAACTGTGCGAACACGTGGAGAAACATAGAGAAAGAGATGGAAAATTAAAGCCTTTTCAGTTACATGGGGTCAAACGGTTGAACCTTTTGTTGCAGACAGATAATGTTTTGGTTTGACAAACAGATTTAATAGAATTCTGTGGATGCATCTAGAAAATATCTGCCAGAATAAACTTGGCTTTAGTGAGTTTACTCTATACCAACCCAGTTTTGCCTAACTAGACATCTTCCACATATTGGCCTTTATTATATTTACCTCTGCCACAGGGCCAAAAAGAAGGCAAAACTGTGGTCATTATACCATTGGCCACATGGACTCTTAATAAGATACCACTAATGTCAGGGTTCCAAGTAACTTCCCTAAAGAAGCCTCCGAGGTTTGAATTTCCTCAAAGTTCCTTTTTATTGAAGATGTCATATTGGCACATCTGGGAAAACCCAAATCTGAAAGTTTCCAGGTTTTCCCCACCCAGTGAAAGTTCAAGTCCCTGCCCAGGACCTTCATGTTCATCACATGGTCCAAACATCCACCATCCAAACTGGAGACACCTCTCAGTCATCTGACTCCAGGGGCCAGGGCAATGCATCCTTGACTCTCTGAGAAAGGAATGTTATTTTGGCTACATCTCAACCACACTCTACGCAATCCCCCCTCTGATTTTCCCACAGAAGAAGATGTGGCAGGCCTAAAGGCCCAAACGTAAAAGATGGCTTCCAGGTCTGACAACTAATCTTTGTCTTTTTTTTTCCCCTCGGGACAAGCAGGCACATTTCTAAATAAATAAGAAAAGTCTTTGGGCTCGACAAACCGAGGTTGCTTGCCTCTGCCATACTACCATGTGTCCAATTAAAATGTGTACTTCAGAAAACTTGGGAATAAGTCCTGTTGAATTAATTCACGTTCATGTCTGAACAACAGGCATGGAATTGTGGAGCATGAGTATTTTCTGCTACATGTTTAAATGGCAGTGAGCTCTGCTAAACTTGTATACTAATCACATAGTGAGCAATCACTTTCTCCTCTCTTGAAAATAACTGGTTTTCACTGCTTCAAGAGGATAGGGCTTATCTCTTAAATAAGCATTGAAGTTCTGTGCCCATAGAATGCATAACATTGTATGGCATCCATAATCTTTACCATCACTCATAAGTGGCCTTTGTTGTGTTTATGTACTCCACCCGGCTTATTGTAGGGAGCAGAAGAGGAATGGTCCAAGTATGTTATATTTGTTCTTTTATGATTATGATTTTTATGATTATGAATATCAATTGTCAATGTAGTCTATTTCCTAATTATCCAATAGCAGTGGTTCTGTATGATATCTCTCTCTGTCCCTAATGTTCATGTAGGCTACTGGTAATTTGTGCTCTCCAGATGTTTGAGATTACCCCCTCCCAGATTTCCAGCCTACATCTGATGAGCAAATTATGGTAAGCTTTGCAGTACAAACCTGGAATAGCTCAGAATCTCTTTCATTACTTCTTTCCATTCTCTTATTCTCCTCTTTGTTCTCCCCTTGTCATTATTGACCCCAAAGCAACTATACAGTACAGTTCTTCATTCCCATTAGAATCTGGAAGCTCTGAGTAAGCAGAAAGAGAATGGAGGTTCTGATGAATATTTAGGAATATGGAAACTGTTTTAATGCAATATCTTCTTGTAGGCTAAGAATGAAATCCAGAGATTTAAACCAGCGATGACAAACTTTGGGTGTCTAGAACATGGTGCACAATATTTGTTTGTGGGACAAGGGCTGTATTAGCCAGGAGCTCCCTCAATAGATGTATATCCAGTAAGAAAGCCTGCTGAGCCCAGGCATTTGATTTAAATATCAGGGCTAAGTGGGCTTCAACCTTCTTTTGTATAAAATTATTCTCCTGATTATTCCAATGCAACTATCTTCAGGTCAGAAATGTAACTCAGAACAAAGGGAAAGAGCCATGTCATAGCTGCTATTAAATACTTGCAAATCAGGAATTTTTGATGATCTTCTACGAATCATCTGGAGATAGAATAGAATAGAATAACAGAGTTGGAAGGGACCTTGGAGGTCTTCTAGTCCAACCCCCTGCCCAGGCTGGAAACCCTACACTACCTCAGACAAATATTATCCAACATCATCTTAAAAACTTCCAGTGTTGGAGCATTCACAACTTCTGCAGGCAAGTTGTTCCACTTATTAATTGTTCTAATTGTCAGGAAATTTCTCCTTAGCTCTAAGTTGCTTCTCTCCTTGATTAGTTTCCACCCATTGTGTCAGCGTTCCAGAAAACCCCCCACTCCCAGTAAAGATGCGGAAGCAAGCATTTTCCAAAGTCCTCTTTACTAGAATAGGCAAACTGGCACATCTGGGAAAACCCGAATCTGAAAAGCCCGGGTTTTCCTTCAGTAAGTCAAAGCTCCCAAAACCATCCCCTTTTCCACCCAGTCAGTCACATGCTCCAATCAACGTCCGTTCCATCCCGATGCAGTCCCCTGACCACTCCTTCTCCAGATGCAGGATCACCCTGACCTTGACTGACAGGAAGAATGCTATTATGTCTCCTAACCCCCTCTCCTACTTTCCCACACATGAGAAGGTGGCAGCATTGGAGCTTCTGGCCTAATATGGCTTCCAAAGCTGACACATTGTTTCTTGTCCTACCATCAAATGCTTTGGAGAATAGCTTGATTCCCTCTTCTTTGTGGCAGCCCCTGAGATATCGGAACACTGCTATCATGTCTCCCCTAGTCCTTCTTTTCATTAAACTAGCCATGCCCAGTTCCTGCAACCGTTCTTCATATGTTTCAGCCTCCAGTCCCCTAATCATCTTTGTTGTTCTTCTCTGCACTCTTATATGTAATAGAACTTATATGTAATAGACCTTCCAGATTTATCCTCTGCCCAGCCATAAACTAAAAGATTCTATATTGTTCAGTAAAGCTACAATCATAATGTAGCTTAACCTACTCTCCAAACCACCTGAGGGCAGGACAAGAAGTAAGGCTGGAAATTCATTAAAGAGAGCGCCAACCTAGAACTAAGGAGAAATTTCCTAACGGTGAGAACAATCAATCAATGGAATGGCTTACCTTTGGAAGTTGTGGGTGCTCCATCATTGGAGGTTATCAAGAAGAAACTGGACAGCCATTTGTTAGAATGGTATAGGATCTCCTGCTTGATCGAGGGTTGGACTCTCCAAGATTCCTTCCAACCCTATTATTCTATGTTCTATAATGTCTTTTTGTAGTCCTCACCCCTTGCTTTAGAAAAATAGTATGGAACTTATAGGCTTAAAATTACTCACTCTTCACAACGAATTCCTCAAGATATTTAAACATTATGTATACTGATCCCCTTCCTTTTGGAAAGCAGGAGGGACTGTAAAATTACCATGATCTCATCTCAACTCCATCCTAAGAACATCTACAAAGTAATTCAATCAAACGCTTGGATTTAAACTGATTTAGCTCATGAAATAATAGTAGCTGCAATAAATCATTTTCTTGTAATATAGTACAGACTATTGCAATACCACTCCTGTAAGTGTGGAATCTAATTTCAGTTGCCACTAAATTTCTTTTTAAATGAAACCAAAATTTGAAGCAAAGCTAGAGACGATTGCTTAGGTGAACACTGAAGGAATATCAAGGGGCCCTTTTTTAAAAAAAGTTCTTTATCAAATTAGCAAAACTTTTATCATGGGATTCTGCACTTTCCTAAGCCTAGCATATGTCCTTTATAAAGCTAATCTCTTTAAAGTTGAATAACAAACAGATGCTATTATTCCAGACATATTTTCTCACCATTGGATTGCTTGAGATCTAACATATTCACATTGAACCCAGATAATAAAGTTTTTTTTTTTAAAATAAAAAAAAAAACCCTACTCTTTTCAGTCTTCTGTGAATTCTTTTGACTCCAGACAATTGATCTGAAAGATGCTGTTCTGACAAAATATCATTTTGTTTATGTGTACTCTTGCAACATACGCCCATATTCATTATAATAAAACCTATAGTGAAGAACTACTAAAAACTCGGTGGTCATAAAAATGATGGAAATAATTGAAAAGCCTACCCAGTACAAACTCCAAAGCAATTAAGAACCAGGTTTGTTTTATCCAGATATTTTTTCTTACACTGCTACCCAAATGCCTCTGATGTGCCTGCAGCAAGATTATTATATGCTCAAAATTGGAAATGCTTGGCATTACCCACAATGGAGGAATGGTCGGTAAAGATGTTGGAATTCGCAAAGAAGCAATCTGGAATTAAGGAGAAACTTCCTAACAGTGAGGAAAATTAACCAGTGGAACAGCTTTGCCTTCAGACGTTGTGGGTGCTCCATCATTGGAGGTTTTTAAGAAGAGACTGGACAGCCACTTGTTTGAAAAGGTATAAGGTCTTGTGCTTGAGCAGGGGGATGGACTAGAAGACCTCAAGGTCCCTTCCAGCTCTGTTCTAATTGATTGAAAGAGGGCTACATTGACTTCTTTGATTGCAGAAAAGATAATGGCTATCTTTATGGATGACTGGAAACCCCTGTAGACTTTTTTACATGAATCAGGGAAAAATGTAGTTATGACATATAGTTTTGATGATTAGGAAAAAAATGGATAATAGAAAAAAGCAGCTTGTTTAAATCATAGAGTAAGAGATAACCTTATAAACATATTTGTATTTGCTACAGAGGAAATTAGAACCTTCTTTCTGTTCCTTTTTATCCTTCCTTTCGGAATCTTTCTCTTTCTTCTCTCTCTTTCTTTGCTCTTTTATTTCAGTATTAGTTTGGATTAATTTTATGTGCTTTAACAACTTTTCAATAACATTAAAATAAAATGCCCCTGGGTACTCATCATCAGGAGGTGGAGATATATCCCTTGCCCATCAATGTTTCCTGTCATTGTTACAAAAAGGCATGTTGTCCAAAAACATTGACTCTTGGAACAAATATCCCTTAATTAACTTCTTCTCCATGAACTCGAGAATTCCTTTTTAAAGCCATCTGAGTGAGTGGACACCACTGTATCATATACAGTTAGTCCTCAATTTATGACCACAATTGAGTCCTCAATTTATGTTGTTAAGTGAAAAATTTGTTAAGTGAGTTTTGCACCATTTTACACCGCATTTGTTAAGTGAGTCACTGCAGTTGTTAAGTTAGTAACATGGTTATTAAATGACTCTGGCTTCCCCATTGACTTTGCTTATGAGAAGGTCGCAAAAGGAGATCACAGGATCCCAGGACACTGCAACTGTCATAAATATGAAACCAGTTGCCAAGCATCTGAATGTAAATCATGTGACCATGGGGATACTACCGACTTTTCAAGGACATGTTAACAGGTGTGAAGAGAAAGGCAGATGGTTCCCATAACAAGATAACTTATTTACATACTCTATGTGGGATCCTGGGGGTTGGGCTGGGAAATTCCTTGTTTAATATTGTGAACTGGTGCTAGAGAAATTCAGAGTTAGTTTTACCTCAGCAATACCATGTTATGTATTCAATAAACCAGTAGGTTTTTTTTAAGCAAAAATGATCCCGGGCTTTTATTTGAGTACTCAAACTGGATGTTGACAGTTGAAAGCGGTCATGAGTGTGAAAAAGGATCATGGGACACTTTTTTCAGTGCTATTGTAACTTTGAATGGTCACTAAATGAACTG
The DNA here is from genome assembly GCF_059756535.1 of Pantherophis guttatus. Taxonomy (NCBI): domain Eukaryota; kingdom Metazoa; phylum Chordata; class Lepidosauria; order Squamata; family Colubridae; genus Pantherophis; species Pantherophis guttatus. Next base: position 246,143,934 of record NC_142064.1, read on the forward strand.
TTGTAAGTCGAGGACTACCTGCATAAATGAATTACAATGGTTAATTATGGGCTGTGCGAAGAAGAGTTTTGCTTGTGTCTTCTAAAGCTCTTTCCAGTCAGATTGGGTTCTTGTTTCAAAACTTTGAATTTCAACACTGTGGGCACATGGACCAGCCTCAAGATGGTGCCTTCTGTAGATCGTAGCTGATGAGCAGATATATTACTTTGATGGGATGCCTGGTAAATCCTGGGAAGACAGAAGAGAGAGGAGGACCTCTACAGAAAAGGTGCCTTGGTCCAGGAGAGAATAGAAGTGTTAGAAAGAAATCCAGAGCAACTTCGCCTCAATTTTACTAAATATAAATTGATATGGAAAATTGCTTTGGCAGGCCTTCACGATTCCCTTACATTGTCCTACCAGCACTACAGATTTCCCAAATCAAGCAAGGATCTGCAGTCTTTTGGGAGCGGTGAGCACATATAGTATTTTTAAAGCATGCCACATACCTTCTAAATGGGCACTATGATGGACTTGCCTATTCACCAAATACCGAATGTAACAATAAAGAAATAAAAGCTCATTCGAGTCGAACGTGGCCTCTAATCTGCGTTTCCTTGGCAACTAAATGAAAGTTGTTTGCTATCTGTGCTTTCCAACTTCTAACTTATAACCCTGGGATTTCCTGGTGTTGTTCCAGCTAAGTATTCAGTTCAGTCCTGCTCAGCTTTTTAAGATCAAGTAAAATTGACCGGATATTATCATCTGCTGTGTTTGTGTGTGTGTAGCCAGTTACACAATGCCTATTTGCCACAAGGCCAGGACTTGTTCCCTACTGTGGTCTCTCATTTTCTAATATTCACAATCAAGCCAGAACCTACTTTGTTCTCCTTTTTTTTGCCAACTGTGCCAGAGGTGGGTTTCAGCAGGTTCTGACCAGTTCTGGAGAACCGGTAGCGAAAATTTTGAGTAGTTCGGAGAACCAGTAGTAAAAATTCTGACCGGCCCCCACCCTCATCTATTCTCTGCCTCCCAAGTCCCAGCTGATCGGGAGGAAATGGGGATTTTGCAGTAACCTTCCCCTGGAGTGGGGTGGGAATGGAGATTTTACAGTATTCTTCCCCTGGAGTGGGGAGAGAATGGAGATTTTACAGTATCCTTCCCCTGCCATACCCACCAAGTCATGCCACGACCACCAAGCCACATCCACAGAACCGGTAGTAAAAATTTTTGAAACCCACCACTGAACTGTGCTGATTTCCTAAGCAACTGCTAGGTTGAATCCTTTAATCATTTCCTAACAAAACATTTAAGTTTGTAAGTGTTCACTTACAAACATTGTTTAGTGAAGGTCTGAAGTTTCAATTTGCATTGAAAAAAGTGACTGATGGGTGTTTTTCACACTTATGGCCATTGCAACATCCCCACGATCACATGATCAAAATTCAGATACTTGGCAACTGGCATGTATTTAGGACAGTTGCAGTGTCCTGAGGTCATGTGATCACTTTTTGCGACCTTCTGACAAGCAGAGTCAATGGGGTTAGCCAGAATCCCTTAACAACCGTGTTACTAACTTAACAACTACAGTGATTCACATAACAATTGTGGCAAGAAAGGTCGGTAAAGTGGAGCAAAAGTCACTGAAGAATTATCTTGCTTACTAAAGAAAATTTGGGGTTCAATTGTGATTGTATGTCGATTCTATATATAGATTCCATGTAGGTTCTTTCTCTTGCTGACGGCAGCTTGCTGGAAAATTTGATTCAAAATTAAAACACAGTTAACAAGTTTAGCAATAGCACTTAGATTTATATACTGCTTCATAGTAGTTCACAGCCCCTCTCTAAGCAGTTTACAATTTTAGCTTATTGCCCCCAACAATCTGAATCCTCACTATACCGATCTTGAAAGGATGGAAGGCTGACTCAACCAGATAGATAGATAGATGATAGATAGATAGATAGATAGATAGATAGATAGATAGATAGATAGATAATTAGTTTGCAATATGACATACAAAGGAAATATAAAAGTAAATATTAGAGAAATTAGAGAAGGGAAAAGGGAAGTGGATAATGGAGAAAGCAAGGGGAAAAGAAAATAAGGCATAAACATCTACCCTCAACTTTTTTACTTTTTCATAATAATATAAACTAGCCATTTCTGTAACAACAAATCTATGTAATCGGTAAAACTCAAAATCAAATTTTCATTTTTTTCCACCTCAAGCACAAAGTCCAGAAGCGGTTTCCAAGTAGAAATAAAAGTATTTGTGTTTTTTTTTTCTTTAATCAAAACAGTCAATTTAGCCATCTCTGCTAACTCTATCAGGTTTTTTTTGGAGACATTCATCCATTGTGGGGATTGAGGTGACATGAAGGCTGAGTCAACCTTGAGCCAGTCAGGATCAAACTCCTGACCATGGGCAGAGTTTGCCTGCAATATTACATTCTAACCACTACACCATCAGGGCTCCTTTAGGAAAGCTTAGGAGATGCTAAGCTTAGCAGATGTTAAGGAGGCCTCTTTAATCATATTAATGTACTTGCTTGGGTAGCACATATACTAATACTAGCTGGGCACCCATGCTTCGCTACAAAACTATGTGATCGGGTGTGATAAATTGACACTTAAAGCCTGAAACTTAATGTAAAATGTGTAACTCCATAGCATCAGGGGTTGTTAATATAAGGTATCGGGCAGTTGGAACAGAGGGGGAGGGGGAGTAGAATATCCCAACCCGCAGGCCAGATGAATCACAGTGTGTTAATATAAGGCAATTGGCAGTTGGGACAGAGTTCCTTTCTGGTGGGAAGGAGGTGTATAACATCTAACTCCTTAGCATCAGAGTGTGTGAATATAATACTGTATATGAAATACTAATGATCTGATGGTCATTTCAAAAAATCATTTCTTAGCGAGGACCTACATGCCATACATGCCAAATTTCAAGCTTGTAGGTTTTACCATTCTGGAGATTTTGTGATGAGTGAATGGTATTTGGCTTTTATATATAGAGATTGGAACTAGTCACATTTATACCGATGGGTGTCATCCTGAATCCCCCAGAAGAAAGCATCACACAAGATGCATGAGGTGGGGATTCTGATTAGGAATTGAATGAAGAAAACTAAAGGAAGTCAGAATGAGAGCAGTCATACTTCCTAGATGTGTCCCCAAGAAACATTAGGAGAGTCTGTTAGGAGAAAAAAGGAAATCTTCTGGAGGAGGTATAGCAGCTGTTGTCTGAAGGGGAAAGAGGAAGAAAGACAGAAAAAGACAGGTTTATTAAAACTAGATCTATTTTGACTGCTGGGATTAGAAGAATCAGAGTCTATGCTGAATGTACCAGTTTTGCTTTCCAAAGCCTTGAACAAGAACAGGGCAAAGAGCCTAAGAGCAGCCGGTAATCCCAAAATGAGAATAATTTACAAGAAGGCCCATAGTTTAAAGATAGACAATTAGAAAGTGGCATTCATCCAGCTTCTATAAAGTTGGCTGGTTGATAAGGGCAGCAAAGAACAGCTGTATAGTAAATTTTCAGCTAGTTTATTTTAAGAAGTAGCTTGCATTGTGGCAAAGGCTGATACTCTAATCTGAACAAACAAGAAAATGAGAAAGTGCGTAGGCTGAAGCTAAAATTCAGAGAAAAAGTCTTGTCTGCTGTACATCAGATCTCAAACTGCTATTCGACAGCATAATTTTCAAGGTCGAGTCACACTGTATAGAGACAGTCACCTTAACGTTATGTGCTGCTAGAGTTGTAAGTGGGCAGCTCCCCTCTAGAACTGTGATGGTGAACCTATGGCATGCGTGCCACAGGTGGCACTCGGAGTCATATCTGTGGGCACGTGAGCATTGCCCTAACTCAGCGCACATGCGCACACCACCCAGCTAATTTTCGGGCCTTCCGGGCCCACTGGAAGTCGAGAAACAGTCTGTTTCCGGTCTCTGGAGAGCCTCTGGGAGTGGGTGGGGAAGGCTATTTTCACCCTCCCCAGGCGCCAAGAAAGCCTCTGAGCCTGGGGAGAGCGAAAAACAGGCTTATCGGGCCCACTGGTAACCTTTTTGCCATCGCGTGTCAAAAGTGGGGGGGAGCATGGGGGGGTCGCGTGTGCATGCACAGGGGGACGGCGTGGGGGGCATTGAATTATGGGTGTGTGTCAGCAAAAAGGTTAACCATCACTGCTCTAGAAGACGGCTGATTTTGCTTTCCTTGGGATATATTTGAAAGCTTCAAGTGATGTTTTGTGTGTTCAATAAAAGAGGACACAATGATGACCCTCAAAGGAGCATATGATGCCCATATTGGCTACCAGTTTTTTCTCATACACAATGTAGAGGTGGCGTTTGCTTTCAGCTTACAAGTTCTGGATGGTCTGGGACTTTAATACCCTTGGATCTGTCAGGATCTCATTAAATCTCATTGTGAAGATAGCCTCATTTTCGGAGGTTCGTTTGCTGCGCCACCTCCCGCCTTTGATTTCAACTTTCAAGAGTTTATTTGATCCCAACTCTTCTTGCCCTTAGGAAAGGAGTCAAGACAGCCAAGCCTTTTCCGATTTAATTAGTTCATGGCTGACTTTAATGGCTTGATAAGCTTTTAATTGTTTTATGTTTTATTTCTTGCTATTAGCCACTTTGAGTTCCTTTCGAGCAGAAAGGCAGAGCACAGATCAGAGTTGTTTTATTAGTGGCATTCAGTGTAATGCCTTGGTAGTACTAGGGTTTAAGGCACCCTGTTATTAAGCTGCTTAAGACCAGCTGCCTGCAATTACTGCAGGGTTCGAATCTCGCCAAGGCTCAAGGTTGACTCAGCCTTCCATCCTTTCTAAGGTAGGTGAAATGAGGACCCAGTTTGTGGGGGCAATAAGCTGACTTTGTATAAATATACAAAAGGATGAAGGCTATTGCTGAGCACATTGTAAGCCGCCCTGAGTCTTCGGAGAAGGGCGGCATATAAATCAAATTTAAAAAAAAAAAAAAAAAAAAATAATGATGTTCTTTGTTTTGTTCAGCCTTACGGGTTAATGCAATATGTGTTATGGTGCAAGGTGGAATATTTCTTAAAGAACAACAAGAACAAAAAACACCCCAAACCCAACCTTATTTACTGCATAGCCCTTTATCAGAGATTGTTAGTTGTCTGAAATATCAGGGATCCGGGGGTGGGGTGGGGGGCAGAACCGGTTCGGTGAAGTCATATCGTCACCGCTACCGGCTCGGCGGAACCGGGCTGAACTGGGAGGAACCCACCACTAGTATGGGGTAGAAAAAAATGGGGGAAAAATTAGGAATGCGTACCAATTTCACCTCCAGCCCACCCACAGATCGTTTGCCAAGATGGTTGTGCTTTGAAGATAATCTTTTTGGATGCCTTCTTTTGTTTTTAGTGAACAGTGTAGCTCTGTGAAAATTTTGTTCCAGTCTACTTGATGTGAGTCTCAAAAGCTGAGGCACATTTAAACAAGATTTTATATCCAGCCCCATGAGAAAGCCTTGTGGGGACGTCTGTGTGCATGTCATCATATACTGCTCATTATGCTGTGTTTAGATCTGATTGATTAAATGGGAGGCAGCAGTCTTCAAATTAACCTGGTTTAATCTTAAATTCAAAGTAATTATTTGCTGCAAACCAGCCTAGCCTCTTAGCTAGGAATGGCGGAATCAATTGTCCACGGTGGTATAAATTGCTTCTGTTCAAAAGGCTACTCACTTGCAAATGCTAGGGACCAATTTAGAGCCACTGTATCTAATCAGCAGGAAAGCATTCACTTCAGATCTTTGTGCCCTTTATCTTGACGTGGACTCTGATATTATTCTTTATTTATTGTTAGCTTCCCATGGCTGCAGTACCCTGCTTGAGGCTACGGACAAGTTCATATCTCATCACTAAGCCTGAAGGTTATTTACTTGGTATTGGCTTAGTATGATTCATAAACTCAGGGTCCATGGGTTATAAACCACAATTGATGGCTTAGTATGCGGTGGGATCCCAGACCCTGTAGCTTAAGAAATCATGATGAAATCAGTTAGCATCAGAGGCAAATCCAGTTTATTGTAACATGTCTTTTAAGAGATACACATTTTAATTTGAAAAACCATACCTTCATATGACCTCCCCTCAGTACACATGCTCCTAGGAAAAGAGTAAGCAATTGTTGTGTGGCCAGGGGATGTATTTTATATATTATTTATGTATTTTGTGGGGGAGATGGATGGATGGATGGATGGATTGGTGGATGGATGGATAAGATAATATTTTTAGATCACCCATCTCACTGATACAGTGACTTAATGGTGGTTAAATATTTTAGATGAAATATTGCTGTCACTATCCTTACTCATGGAAGTCACAAGAAAGAATGGAATGCATTTTGGCTTCCTTTTCATCTTAAAAGGGATTGAAAGCATAGATTTACCACATTGGGGTTAATCATACCTGTTTTCTCTAATGAAACTTTTAGCCCCAAAAAAAAGAGAGAGAGAGAGAGAGAGAGAGAAATAAAAACCCTATCAAATCTTTCTGTGGCTGCATTTTGTAGCTAAATGGAGATTACAACTAAGACCTGTGAGACATAGTAAGTTACTCATTCATGGCTTACTATGTTTTGCAAACTCTATTATTTATTTATTTATTTATTTATTTATTTATTTATTTATTTATTTATTTATTTATTTATTTGATTTATATGCCGCCCTTCTCTGGAAACTTAGGGCGGCTTACAATGCGTTAAGCAATAGCCTTCATACTTTTGTATATACATGCTTAGTAGGGCTTTTGCCCCCCCCCCAAGCAGTGTTCTTTTTATACAAAGTCAGCTTATTGCCCCTTTATAAACTTTATTTACTGTTTTTGTCCCCCTCCTTCCTTGGGTCTGATTCTCAGAGACTGCCTGGATACGTCCCTGAAGTTTTCTTGGCAAGGTTTTTCAGAAGTAGTTTGCTACTGCCTCCTTCCTAGGGATGAGACAGAAAGACTGGTCCAATGTCACCCAGCTGACTTTGTGCCTCATGTTGGACTAAAACTCAGGGTCTCCCAGTCTGTAGAGATTCTCAATCATCCAGGTCATGGTTGTCCCAAAGGTGCTTTTTCAGGAGACAATGGGACTTTCTTGTTTTTCTTTGAAGATGTTTCACTTCTCATCCAAGAAGCTTCTACAGCTCCGACTGGATGGTGGGGAATAGAAGGATTTCTATTCCTTGTAGACTGCTGGTCATTTTCATCCTTTCTGAGGGTCGATGAAGCATTTGGAGGTTTATCTGTATTAGGGTGAAAAATACTAACATCATCTGGATGCAAGTGAATGGGGAGGGATACTTTGGTTAATTTAGGAACCAGTTGCAGTGACCTGGATGACTGAGAATCTCTACAGACTTTTAGCTATGCAATTTGGGATGAACAGCCTTCGAATGGTGTGGAAATAGAAACAGATTTCCAGAGGAAAAATGGCAGACTACAGGAACCAGGAACACTACTCAGGTGACCCCGAGGACACAGATAAACCTCCAAGTGCTTTAATGACCCTCAAAAAGGATGCAAATGACCAGCTGTCTGCAAGGAATATAAATTCTTCTCAGTTTTTAGTCTGGTGCTTTAATCACTGCACCAAATTGTCTGTCACTCATTACTTAATATGTACCAAATGCAGCCCACCAAAAAACTACTGCTTGATTATTTAAATGATCCCAGCAGATTCTTTGCTTCCCCCCCCCTCCTCCTTTAAATTTACACGTAGGAGAATTGTTTCCTATTTCTACAGCTTTTCTCTAACTTTGGAAGCACAATTTAAACTTTCAGGTACCACACGATTTTGGCCATGGGGATTTCTGTACAGTCTTGAGATGAGCTCTATTAATGGAATAAATATAACCACAGCAGACTGGGGGCCAGGAGGTGCTGTCCAGTGGTGGGTTCTTCCCGGTTCGGTCCGGTTCGGCCAAGCCGGTAGCAGTGACGATATGACGTCACCGAACCGGTTCTCCCCCCCGTCCTCCCACCCCCCGTTATTGTTACCTTTTATTTGGTCCCACCCCCAATCTATTGCTGCCTCCTGAGTCCCAGCTGATGACTAGAGAGAAAAAAACTGTTTAAACTCTTGCCGCGGGGCTTCAAAAGGCCGTCCTACAGTTGATCAGTGTTAAAAGCAAACAAATAAGTCGGGTCATAAGTGCGAGGACTGGTCGTAAGTGCGAGGACCTTCCAGAAATGACTGACCAGCTAGCCACGCCCACCTAGTCACATGATCTCCAAGCTACACACCCACAAAATAAGCCACGCCCACAGAACCGGTAGTAAAAAAATTTAGAACCCACCCCTGGTGCTGTCCCATGTCATTTTTTTTTTCTGTTGCTTTTTAAAATAAATTCATGACTGTTCTTATTTGATGGAAAACCAGAAATTAAGGTAGCTTCCTACACTGATCTAGCATATTATATTTGCACCGGGTTTTTTCCTAGGTTAGTTTTAAATTATTTTGTTTACTTCTTTCGCTTTAAATGAAGATGGTTTTCCCTGTTTGTTTAGATGAAATTGCCTTTGAGAACAGCATCTTTGTTTATTTCTAACAAATTGCCAGTCCCCAATTTTTTTTTTACCTTCCCTTACAATCGTGCATATAAACCATGCTGCGGCTCTCAAATTTGCTGCCACAAGAAGGAACCTGTCAGGTCGTATGATTACATTTCTGTGTGAGCTTTGAGCAGGGACCCAAAAATAATAATATTGTCTTGTGCTTGGAGGGGGATCAAATAACCTGGAATATCTTTACACCGTTTTTTATCCAGGAACATTTTTAAGGTCTTGTCAACTGGAAGCACAGAATTGATTTCATGGTTGGCTTTTGAGAATGTGATTTGCCAAGCTTCTGTGTACCTCAAGGGCCCATTTGAAAAAACTGGTACAGGCTGCTCCTCCTCCCTGGCTAAAGCAGATGAGTAAATGGATGGACAAAAGTAAACAATTTTGTTTGGTTCTGTCCCCTCCTTAACATGTACCTGTTTTTCTTTCCCTCTTTTGGTATGAACATGCTGCTAATGCACAGAACCGGTAGTAAAATTTTTTGAAACCTACCACTGAATCAGAAGTGCAGGATTAGGATTGAAGAGGGGGACACAACCTATAAGTGATCTCTTGGGGCTGTTTTCCAAAACATCACTTAGGGACAAATAAATTGGTCTATTTCTGATCCATGCAACTTTCACATACTTTCATGTACAAGTTTGTTATTTTTCTTTCTACATTAATTGGTGGTTTCATTTAAAAAAAATGCAAGAAACTTTACATAATAATTCACATTTAAAAATAGGATGTCAACCCTGAAGCTGACCTGACTGAAGCCACCTTGGACACTTCAGTGTTGCCACACTGGAGCTGAGGGATAAGGAGGGGTGGATTTGCGATAGCTGGGATTTTGTAGCCAAAACAAAATACTTTCTCTTGGGAACCAAAGACATTCTCACACACGGCAGAGAAAGGTGGAGTGATGTTACCAGGCAACCAGACAGTGACGTGATTGGACCATGTGACTGATAGTTTTGAGAAAGTGACCAACTTTTACTTTTAATTAGGTAAAATTAGGAACCTTCAGAGTCAGTTTTCACCAGCTCTGTGCCAAAATAATATATCCAATAAAGCTATTCTTTGAGGAATCTACCTGCCTCAGAGTTTTGCTTGCTATGGATCTATTACTGGAACTCTGACATAGGACTGTCAGATGTAAATGCCTTATTCTCTAATGTGTAAATAATATATGAACGGGGTATCAGGGGTTAACTTATTCTTCACTTCTTAATGTATTCATAATTCACCACTCCCACTTATAGCTCCACCCATTGTATATATAAGGAGCCACCTACACCCTTTTCCTCGCTTCTATCTGTGAATATTCAGTGAATATAGAATGCCTATTGTAAATAAAAGGAAATATATTTAAACCTTTAACTCATACTAATATTATTGAGTCTGATCCTGAAAATATTGCAACAAGCTGGTAGCAGAGGATGGTTAATTGACTCAATAAAAAACTTAAAAATGTCTAAGAAAGATAGGCCCAACACCAGGGCCTACAGCAAAGAAATGGAAACAGAACAAGAAATAATCAACGAATCCACAAACGCAATTTCGAGAGAATCCGAAGAATACACCACTGAAGACGAAGAAATAATAGATGAAATTGATGACCAGAAGGAAATTGAAATAGAGAATAACGAACTCAGGTCAGAGATATTAAAACTATTAAAGAGCCAGAAGAATGATGAAAGCCTCATCGCGAAACTCCAAGATATGCTGAAGAACAGCGGAGCAGCGAGAGAGAAAAACATCACTAATGAAAAGTCTAAAGACCCAAAAATAGTGAGTGATATGACTGCAGAGAAAGTCATTACGAAGAAGAAAAACGGTGATCCCGCGCGAAATTTTGAATGGCAGCCATCTTGGTTTCAACAGGCCTCCAGGGTGAGCGAAGCAGAGCCAATCAAAATGCTCAATTCAAAATTTCTGGCGCGAAAAACGTTATCAAACAACGAAAATGAAAAAGAAGATTCAAACTCCTCAGAAGAATCAGAATCAGAAAGTGAAGATGATTCAACAAACTCCCAAATAAAATCAGCAATGAAAACGCTTTTTGCTGCATTTGGGCCAAAACTAAAAATTAACGAACAGGTACCGAAGAAGCGAGCGAGCAAGCCGATGCCTCAAGACCTGCCCGCTCCCATCCTGACTACGAGAACGTCGACGCCCGAACCCAGAGAGCCCTGCCGGTACCGCCCTACGCCACAGACCGAAGCAAGCACCAAAGCCCTCAGGGGAAGAGGAAGAGCAGCCGCCGTCGTCAAGACTCCCAAAATCGAACCAGAGACCGATTCATCTGAAGAGGAGCAGAACGAGCGAGCCACAATGGAGAGAACCTTCCACGACGACTCCAAAGAAGAAATGGACAACGCGCATGCGCAAAACTACGCAGACGGTCCGGGAAGACATGAACTGGCGAGGAGACCATGCAGACTCGTTGCGAGCATCCCCATGCCGTTTTGCAATTTTCTACACTTGCGAGACCACGGACTACCTCGGGTTGTAAGTAATGGACACAATAATGTCGGAAATTTACCCAGTGACTTCCCGAAGCTAAGGGTTGATGGCGTTAATTTGCAAGAATGGTATCAACAGCTCCAGGTTGTCTTTATGAAGGAAAACTTATTATTTTTTATCACTAGTCCCCCAAAAAGACCTTGGACTCTAAAAATAGATTGTTTACACCATAGAGCATTTTTCTTAATAATATCTAGTGTGTCTCCTGCAATGTATCATAGCATTAAGCCAAATCTGACTGTTTCAGAAATCATTCAATGCATGTTTAATTTGTTTCACAGTGACAGTGTAGCTACCACCACAAGGATGTCTAAAGATTTCTTTTCATCTAGGGTAAAACCAGGGGTTTCCATAAGTGAGCATTTAATATATTTAAACAAAATAAGAGCTGAGCTGCATTTGAGGGGGGAGGTGATTTCAGACCAAACAATGAAAAGTGTTATTATCAACTCACTTGATTCATCATGGGACAATTTTATGTCACATTTAGACACTATCAATCTAGGATATTTATCCATAGAAAGTCTATCCAATAAATTGATAGCAGAAGACAATTCAAGAAGGAATCGTTCTAGCAATCACACAGAACACAAACCATATAGGAAAGTAGCTTTCCAAGAAAAATATAATGAAACATTTAAATGCCACAATTGTGGATCCAGGGAACACAATAGAAGAGACTGTCCCAAAATTTCAAGAGAAAGGCATAGGTCAGAATATAGAAACAAATACAATTATAGACAGTCTTCCATAGATAGACATAGATATAGGAGCCCACCAAATTACAAAGAGAATAGAGGGGGCAGAGATAATTCAAAGGATAGAAAATCTGGCTCACTGAACGGGCTAAATAAACAAGACAACACTAACATACAGCAAAATGAGAACAATAATTGGCTTATTGATTCTGGAGCAACTAATCACACCACTAATAACAAAAATATATTGTCTTCATTTGCAGAAGATAAATTTGTAATAAAGGTAGCTAACCAAGAAAAGGTGCAAGTATTAGGTAGAGGGAATGTAACCTTGCCTGGTCTAGGAAAAATAGAGGGGGTATTGCTAATACCTGAGATACCTCATAACATACTAAGTGCTATAAAACTAAGTAGAGATTCTGACATTAACATTGTTTTTTCAAAAGGAAAAGCGATTTTGGAGAAGAATAAAATAAATATAGGCACAGTGATGATTAAAGGAGGCCTACCTTATCTGATAACTAAGGAAAAATGGTTGCATAACATTGACTCAAATATGGAAGATTGTATTGAAGTAGATGATGAAAATATTAGCAATAGTGACAATGATGAGTGTAAAACATCTCATGATCACAAAGATGCACACAATGAAAAAAAACCAAAAATAGGTAAGCCAATTCATGATGAGTGTGCTCACATCTTACATAGGAAGTTAGGACATGCCAGTTTTCCTGTAGTACAAAAAATGACTGAACACGCAGAAGGTGTTAAAATAAAAAATTGTGAAAACTATTTGGAATGCTCAGTATGTAAATCTACAAAACTAAAAACTAGCCCCAGGCCAAGAAAATCTACTAGATCAACTAACAAAATTTTTGATTTAGTACACATGGACTTAGTTGGTCCATTAACTCCATCAATCACTTATAGAAAACGTTACTTCCTGACAATAGTGGACGATTATAGCCGCTATGGGTTTGTTTATACATTAAAACACAAAGATGAAACATTTCAAAAATTTAAAGAATTTTACAAACGCATAGAAACACAACACAACATCAAAATAAAACAAATTATGACAGATAGGGGATGCGAATTCATGTCTAAAGAATTCTCCCAATGGTTAAAAGACAAAGGAATGTTACATTACACATCTAGTCCATTTTCTGCGTTCCAGAACGGGATTGCAGAGAGGAAAAATTCCACATTACAAACCATGATTAGATGCACATTGGAAGATGCTGGCTTAAGCAAACAATTCTGGTCAGAAGCCTTACATTATTCAAATTACACACAAAATAGAACATGGTCCAGCATTGTAAATAAGACACCATATGAAGTGATGTATAATAGAAAACCAAAATTAGCACACATGCATATATTTGGAGTCACTGCAGACGTACACATACCTAAACAATTAAGAAGAAAGGGAGAAAACGTATCCAGAAGACTAAGATTTATGGGATATGAAACCGGTACTAAAGGGTACAGATTCATTGATAACAATAACAAATTTATAGTCTCCAGAACAGCTGTGTTCCATGAACAGGCTAACTGGTCTAAATTACATCTTAATGAAATATTTCCAAATAAATATAAAGGTACAAAATCTCATGAAGAAGGGATCATAGAAAAGCAAAATATCAACAAAAATAAGAACAAAACCAAAATTTGGACAAATAGCCAACACAAAATTAAGACAGACACATTAACAAAAAAGGAAGCAAGATATTTGCATGATAACGATAGTAAACCTGAAAAAACCATTAGAAACACCAGAAATCAAATGCCAAATAAATACAAGGATTACATAATGCATATGGATGGTGAGCCAACAACACCCAATACATATGAGGAAGTGTTAAAACTCCCTCGTGAAGAAAAGGAAAAATGGGAATTAGCGATGAAAAAAGAGATGGAAAGTTTACAAGGATTAAATGTATTTACACCTGCAATTGCACCTAAGGATAAAACAATTATTGGTACCAGGTGGATATACAAAATTAAGAACTTAGAGGGAGGCAATACTCTATACAAAGCTAGACTAGTTGCACAAGGTTATGCACAGAAATATCCGGAGGACTATACTGACACGTATTCCCCCACAGTAAGAACAGAGAGTGTCAAAACAGCTCTAGTGGTAGCATCAGCACTCAACCTTGATGTATTTCAATACGACATACAGACTGCGTATCTACACGCTAAACTAGATAAAGAAATATACGTAAGAGCACCTCACAGTCAATACACAAACAAAAATGAAATTTGGTTGTTAAACAAGAGTTTATACGGGTTAAAACAATCTGGTAAACGATGGTATGATTGTTTAGTGAAAGTACTTAGAACCATGGACTTCAACGCTACTACTGCTGATAACTGCTTTTTTGTCAAAAAGGATGATGATTACATTGAATTTGTATTGATTTATGTGGATGACATTTTATACATAGGAAAACATAAAGAGAGAAGAGAAACCTTTGTAACCAAACTAAATGAACATTTCTCGTTAAAATCTCTAGGTAAAGTAAACAAATATCTTGGTGTCCAAATTAATAAGACTAGAAGGGGATTCAAACTTACTCAGAGAGATAAGATTGTAGAACTTTTAAATAAATGCAATTTAAACAATGCCAAACCTTGTGATACTCCTATGCAAACTGATTTTCTAAGAAATACTGATGAATCTTCCCCCGAATTCAAGGATAACACATTTTATAGATCAATCATAGGTTCACTTCTTTATATATCTAATTGGACTAGACCAGATATCGCCTTACCACTCAATCTATTATCCAGACATGTCAGCAAACCAACAATGTATCACTGGGAAGCTGTTAAAAGAATTTTAAGATATCTGAAAAGTACACTAGACTTTTGCTTAATATTAGAACCTAAAGACAATAAAGAACCAAAGCTTACATGTTATGCAGATGCAGACTGGGCTGGAGACACCTCATGTAGAAAAAGTACATCTGGTTATATATTTCTCTTAAATGACTGTCCAGTTTACTGGCACACTGGTAAACAAGAACTAGTGGCCACTTCAACGACAGAAGCGGAATATGTTTGTTTATCCAAAGCTGCAAATAACCTTGTATGGTTTAATGATTTAATTTCAGATGTTTGGAAAAAACCTGTTTTGCCTTTTGTTATGCATGAAGATAATAAAGCAGCCATTGAAATATCTAGATCTGATGCCATTGGACAAAGGTCCAGACATATAGATATAAAATTTAAACATGTGAGACAATTATCTCAGGATGGATTTATTAAAGCAGTGCATTGTGATACCTCAGAACAATTAGCTGACATATTGACAAAGCCTTTACCTTCTAAGCAACACAAATATTTAACTTCTAAGTTGTATGTATTGTATTGTCCTGAATCTGAGTGTAATTGGTGTTGTATAACGAATCGGCATTTAGAGGGGGATTTGTCAGATGTAAATGCCTTATTCTCTAATGTGTAAATAATATATGAACGGGGTATCAGGGGTTAACTTATTCTTCACTTCTTAATGTATTCATAATTCACCACTCCCACTTATAGCTCCACCCATTGTATATATAAGGAGCCACCTACACCCTTTTCCTCGCTTCTATCTGTGAATATTCAGTGAATATAGAATGCCTATTGTAAATAAAAGGAAATATATTTAAACCTTTAACTCATACTAATATTATTGAGTCTGATCCTGAAAATATTGCAACAAGGACATTTGCAAAATAGGCATTCTCTTATAAATGACATCCTTTTTTAAAATCTTTTTCATCTAAGATCTTTCACATTTGTTGGAATGCAGAGTGTATTGGATTGTAGGAGGTTAGCACCCACCCCTTTCCTAGAAGAATGAAATATTTTGGGAAATATTAAAAAGGCAGAATATTATATTTCCCTGGATGAGAAATGGAGAAGCATATTTTACAGACAAAGCAGCTCCCACCTTCCTGCCCCCCACCCTTTGTCAATGGGCCAGAGGCAGAAACCCAATCCTTTGTCAAAGGACATTTGCAACACAATAGCAACAGAAACTAACACAATGGGCCCCATCTAGCAACCGAAACTCACCACGTGACCTGGGAAGCATGTGACCTGGGAAGCACATGTGACCATCATCCAGCAAGGCTAGCTAAGTCCCCCACCCCCTGGAAGTCTGACAACCAATCAGGATACTCTTTCGGGACCCCAAGAAATGCAAAGCCAGAGAGAGCGTAAAAACCCTTGTATTCCCCCCTTTTCTGTTCAGGAACTCAAGCCATGTGATCCTGTCCACCATTAAACCATCTTTCCAAGCAGTCTCCATGTTTCCAGTGTCTTTTTCCCCACTTGGAGCAGAACCCAGAAGGATATTTCTTCCTACAGATAATTATCAGAATTTTGAGATCTGGTCACTTTGTATCAGAATTTACAAAGCCTGAATTACCTAAGCATCTGTAGCATTGAACCGTAGTGTGAATGCCATCATCTGGATCACATAGATCTTTGCTCTTTTCCTATTTGTTTAGCACTTATGCGTGTAAAAAGATGCTTAGTGTTCTCACTTATGAAAGGGTATTAAATTAGCTTTACACTAATTTTCAAAGTACTTCCAGACCTTTGGCACAAAGCAATCCCCTCATAGTACAACTGGTTCCTAAGTTAACCAAAGTATTCCTCCCTACTTACTTTCATCCAGATGGCATTAGTATTTTTCATCCAAACACAGATAAACCTCCAAGTGCTTCAATGACCCTCTAAAAAGAATGCAAATGACCAGCAGTCTGCAAGGTAAATAAATCCTTCCATTCCCCACCATCCAGTCAGAGCTGAAGAAGCTTCTTGAATGAGAAGTGAAACATCTTCAAAGAAAAACCAGAAAGTCCTGTTGCCTCCTGAAAAAAGCATCTTTGGGACATCCTAATCCAATCTAAAACCATTTGAGCTTTCTCCCATGGTGGATCTCTACCAAATAAGTTGTTTTACAAAATGTTTGGTTGGATAGTTAGCATGCGTGGTATGTCTTCTTTGCCCTTTCAGCAATAGCAGTTTAGATTTGGAGTGGAAGTAGCTGAAGGAATAAAGTAAATTTAGCATTAAGTTGTCTCAATGCCGTACGAAGGTGGAGCCGACAAAGATTGAAACATTGATTTTGTGCGGGTGCACGCACGCACACATGCATGCATACTCACATATGCTATAGAGGTGTGTTAAGTTTAAATGAGAGGTTAATCCTATTAAAGTGAATTGGATTTCTATGTACTTAAAAGATAAATGTGTACATGCTTGTAAAAAAAGGGGACTCTGAATTAGAGTTCTTTTACCCAGCAGCCCTCAAAGTGAGCATGGAAGCATTGTTGAACAGCAGTGCACTATATATGTGTAGCAGAAAAAATTTGGTTGTTGAGAATTGACGTAAAATTCCTGTTGACTTCATTTGATTTTACACAAAAAATGGTCAAGATTGGAGTATTGGCCTTGGCAGTCTTAAGTGCAAATTGCCACTAAGCTTTGTGGTTATCTTTTCAGTTTATTTTATTGCTCAAATATATTTCTGTCAGTGATGGGATTCAATTTTTTTTTACTACTGGTTCTGTGGGCGTGGCTTGGTGGATGTGGTATGGTTTGGTGGGTGTGGCAGGGGAAGGATATTGTGAAATCTCTATTCCCATCCCACTCCAGGGGAAGGATACTGCAAAATCCCCATTCCCTCCCCACTCCATGGGAAGGATACTGCAAAATCCCCATTCCCTCCCCACTCCAGGGGAAGGTTACTGCAAAATCCCCATTTCCTCCCGATCAGCTGGGACTCGGGAGGCAGAGAATAGACGGGGACGGGGCCAGTCAGAGGTGGTATTTACCAGTTTTCCGAACTACTCAAAATTTCCGCTACCGGTTCTCCAGAACTGGTCAGAACCTGCTGAATACTGCTGAATTTCTGTGCATGAATGTTGGTGTGCATACAAGCATTATATGCCCACTTAACCTATAGTTGCCTTTCTTCCGCTTAAACTCATTTTTCCCTTAATGTCTTCTAAATGGCAAGAGAAAATAATTGATCTCAGTTTCCTTTATAGTGTATAGTTTTCATGCTTTCACTTCTAGTCTTTTGTGAGGAATGGTTCATGGCACATAGAGAGCTCTATTGGCCTCAGCATTTGTGCGTATACATTCATCAAAGACTTTTCTATAAATTATTACATGAAAAGCTTTTTCTCCATTGTGTTTGGTAAGGTTTTCTTTCAGAATGTGGATTGGGGAAAAAAAACATGGATATGATGTGGGAAGAATGAAGGAAATTTCATGTATTGAATAGAAGGAAATCTATTGCTATACAGAAACAAAACTAGTATAGTTATTTTTCTGTGGAAGACCTCTACAGACCAGCCTGATATTCTTCAAAAAGATTTTCTTTCTCTTGATTTATCATCATTGATATACAGTGCAACCAAAATCATACATCTCTCTTTGAGTCAACGTATTTTCCTCTATACTTTCTGACTCATGGAAATTAAAATGTTGGCTCACATTGATGATTTGAGTGTGTGAGAACATTTTTCTTCATATAAGCCTAATTGACAAAAACGTGGGCAGGTTTTAAAAAAGACATCTAAAAAAAAACATGTTCGAGCTTCGTGAGATGAAAAGGCATCAACTCAAAAGCAGTGGTACGATAGTTAAGGTGTTTTGAGGAAAAAAATGTGTGTGAGGGAAAGATTCAGAGAGAAAATAGTTCAGAGTTTTGAAGAAAAAAGGGAGGACCTTAGAAGTAAAGATTATGATGGGTATCTGGCAAATGTCCCCTGCTTGATCTGGCTCTTGCAGAATATGGGATAGATCTGTATTTATTGACGTATCACATCTGTAAAATATTTAAGGCCTCCTTTGTTATTCATTTCTATCAATCCTGCATTTTGCATTGCCTTTGCATTGCCTTTCTGAACTGTCTCTTTTGGCTTCATATTTTAATAGATAGTTGTGAGCTACTATTCAAAGGTGCTTTTTCAAAAGGCAAGTGTTTTTTCCTGAAAGCATTTTGCTTCTCATCCAAGAAGCTTCTTCAGTTCTGATTGAATGGTGGAGAATGGAAATATGTATATTCCTTGCAGTCATCTGGTCATTAGCACTCTCTCTAAGAGTCGCTGGGGCCACTTGGAGGTTTATCTGTGCCCTCAGGGTCACCTGAGTAGTGCAAATGGGTGTGGAATCTTCTTGGAGTTGCAGAAAGGACTGTATTGTAAACAGGAGATAGGTGATATCTTATTTCTCCTCCTCTGTAGAGAAAGGACTGTGTTCAATCTTAGATAGCTTCTTTGACCCCACTTGTGAGCTGCCTAGTACATATTATTATTATATGAGATGAATTGGCCATACAAGTACTGTAAATAAATAAAATAAACAAATTGGTTTACCCCTTATTTAAATATCTTGTATGCACTACATCTGCCAAATGAACTTTGTGAGTTCCATAAGGAAGGCTAGGCCTCTTTCAGTGCACAAATACTGTTAAATTCATTTTCCTCTTAAGGCTCCAGAGATTGGATTAGAAATTAATTTTAGGGCACAGCTTCTCAAACTTTGATTTAAGGACCAGAGAAGGTCTGGTCTTCTGAATATTCAGAAAGGTTTTGCAACTGTCTTGTGTTTTTCTCTTCTACCATTGGAGATTGAGACATTTTTACAAGGACTACTTTACTGAATAGGTTATGGTTTTCATTATATAATATTATGGTACAGAGGCCCTCTAAATATTTTCCAGGAACAGAAGCTCTTCCCAGCAGCCCAGCATATTTTCATAATGACGCTGTAGCAACAACACACACACACACACACACACACACACACACACACACACACAAATATAGGATAGAGTTATGCTACTGTTTCATAGAGACTATATCAAAATAGGGAATCCTCATATAAACTGAAACATGTGATGATGCTGTTCTACCATGAAGAGTTAATCTGGGATTTATGCTAATATTAGGTGGAAATACAGGATCTTAGCATGTAATTGTTGAAAGGGACCTTGGTGATTTAATCCAACTTGCCAACCTTTCTAGGAATCCACTGTAACAATATACTTGAGAAATGGCCATCCAGCTTTTCTTGAAATGCTTCAATAATGAAGCTTTCCACCTTCCCAAACAGTCTGTTCTATTGTTGAAAAGCTCTTACCATTTCAAAATTCTGTTTGATGTCCGATAAAAATCTGCTTCCTTGTCATTTAAGTCTTTTGTTTCTTCTCTGTTAACCAGACAAGTCTACCATGTCTTTTACACGACAGCGTTTCAAGTTCTTGAAGTCACTGTCATGCTTTTCTCTATTTTTTTTTCTTCTTCAACAAACAGGCTTAACATCTCCCACCTCCCATCTCTTGTTTGTTTGTTTGTTTGTTTGTTTGTTTGTTTGTTTGTTTTCTATGTGAAATCTCATTTTATCTTGATTGTTTTCCTCTGGACATATTCCTGTTTATCAATATTCTTTCTTAAATGAGTTGCCCAGAACTGGACATAATATTCTTCGTATCATCTGATCCAGTGGTGAAATCCAATTTTTTTTACTACCGGTTTTGTGGGCGTGGCTTGGTGGGCGTGGTGTGGCTTGGTGGGCATGGCAGGAAAAAGATATTGCAAAATCCCCATTCCCTCCCCACTCCTGGGGGAAGGATATTGCAAAATCTCCATTCCCACCCCACTCTGGGGCCAGCCATAGGTGGTATTTGCCAGTTCTCTGAACTGCTCAAAATTTCCGCTACTGGTTCTCCAGAATGGTCAGAACCTACTGGATTTCACCCCTGTATCCAGGTCATGGTTGTCCCAAAGGTGCTTTTCTTCTTCCAAAAGGCAATTGGACTTTCTTGGTTTTCTTTGAAAACCTTTCACTTCTCATCCAAGAAGCTTCTTCAGTTCTAACTGAATTCCCATTCCCAATCAATCAATTAGAACTGAAGCAGCCTTTTGGGTGAGAAGCGAAATATTTTCAAAGAAGAAAAAAACAAGTTGCTTTTGGAAAAAAATAAAGCACCTTTTTTTTTTTTTTTTTAAATTTGATTTATATGCCGCCCTTCTCCGGAGACTCAGGGCGGCTTACAGTGCGTTAAGCAATAGCCTTCATACTTTTGTATATTTATACAAAGTCAGCTTATTGCCCCCACAAACTGGGTCCTCATTTAACCTACCTTAGAAAGGATGGAAGGCTGAGTCAACCTTGAGCCTTGGAGAGATTCGAACCAGCAGTAAATTGCAGGCAGCTGTGTTAATAACTTTGGGTTCTACTAGAGAGGAATATCAACGTGGATCTGATAGCTACTGAGCAGGAAAGGAGAGAAATGGCAGGCTTTCCGGTGCTGCCGGATAATATGACTCAGAAGAAGTCACTTTACTCTTCCCTTTCATTTCAGAACCTGGAATTGGACAAGTCACTGTCTTTTACACCTTTTACAACTTCTTCTCAGTCAAAACATATAATTGGAACAACTTCCTAACCTTAAGCCTAACCTGCTGGATTTCACCCCTGATCGTAATAAAGAGGAACAATAACAATGATAATAGTTTATATGCTGCCTGACTCTCAACAACTCCCAGGATTTATATGCTTTTTTATTTGCTTTCGTTGCCTTTCTTTCTCACTGCTGGTTCATGTATAGTCTGTATCCACCAAATCATGCAGATTATTTTGGTGTGCTCAATCTAATGCCTCCCATTCTCTGTGTGTGCGTGAGTCTTTAAGTCAGTTTTTGTCTCCTGGTGAGGGCCTGGATTAGTCCCTGCAATTTTCTTGGCATGGTTTTTCAGGAGTGGTTTGCCCTTGCCTGCTTCCCAGAGGTGAGAGAAAATGACTGGCCCAAGGTCACCCAGCTGGCTTTGTGCCTGAGGCAGGACTCAAACTTGTGGCCTCCTGTTTTCTAGCTTGATCACTCATCTACTCCACTCCAAATTGTCTCTCCTCCCACTCTATACTTGTTTTCCCAACCCAAATATAGCACTTCCTGTTTGTCTCTGCTGAAATCGATCTTGCGGGTTTCTGGGCCTTTTTTTCCAGCTTATCAAAAAACCACGTGCATTCTCATACTTTGTTGGTACCTCATATAATTTGCAAATTTAGTAATCGTATTTCCTAATCTTTCATCCAAGTCATTATAAAAACATTGAACAGCACAAGGCTCAGGGTAGACGCCCTAAAACCTCTTTCCATCTTGACATGGAGCCATCGATGTATATTTATTGGGTAGAAATCTTATAAAACCTTAAGAGTTTTTTTTTTCTTTTAATAAAGTGAAGTTAGATCTGTGATGCCGGTTTGCCTGCATAAGTATATTCTCTGCCCTGTGGTCAGACTGATAAGCAGTGATGCTTCCCATTATCGTTTCCCCCTCTCTCCTGAAGAAATAACATTGATTAAGACTGCACATTACATTTAGGATATGCATACAGAGATTGCTTTTTTATGTCCCTCTGGAACCCTGCAGGCAAAAAGGAGCATTTTGTATTTTTAAGCTTGATTACCTTGCTGTGGTCTGTGGCAGATAAACTGCAGTCGGTAACCTTCTCTGTTGTAAAAATGAACAGGAATATTTATTTTTCTTTTTAAAAAAATGCAAAATTAAAGTAAACAAACAGCAGACATCATCTCTGAATAAGAATACATCATTGGAAGCAGTAATCCTTATTGTTAAGAAATATTGCTGTGGCTCAGCAGTTAGTTTTGATATTATAGCTTATGTCCCAACTTTTTTCCATTTCCATTTGTAAATTCCCTATCCCCCCCCCTTTTTAAGGGCTTTTTTAAAAAAAATAGCATTGGCTTTTCTTCTGTTTTCTGTTCATGAGTACCGTAGCTTCTCAGCTTCTTCAGCAACATCACTTTTCCTCTACAGCAAGGGCGTCAAGGCCCACAGGCCAGAGCCAGCTCACAGGGTGCTTAGATCTGGCCCGCGGCCCACCCTGGAAACAGCAAACGACTGGCCCGCGGTGCCTCTGCCAGCAAAAACGGAGCTCAGGGAGGCTACACACGGCCCCGGCTCCGTTTATATCTGTGTCGGCTTCATGTAGCCCTTGCAGCCTCCCCAAGTTCCATCTTTGCTGGCAGAGGGCTGCAGGAGGCCATCGCGGCTGAAAACAGAGCCTCAATGAGTGACGTCAAGCTGGCCATGCCCCCCTTGGCCACGCCCCCCCCCCGAGTTCAAACACAACCCTGATGCAGCCCTCAATGAAATCTAGTTTGATACCCTTGCTCTACAGCTTAAATGTAGAAGGATGGTGAAGATGATGATTTCAGTTCTGAAATATGCAAGTGTGTGCTTGTGTGTAAAAGTGAAGAAATGCCCCCTCCACATTCGCCTCAAAATTATCCAATTCAAAGTGTATTTCTTTACATCTTTCCAAATTTTCTATCCAAATCAGAATTATTTGCTTGGGCTTGATTTTTACAAATGTGAAGAAGAATCTTCTTATTTGGTCTGTTTTCTAGAGAAATGTTTCGAGAATATTATTTTTGGTTTGGATATTGTTGACAGGTTTCTGACTTGCTTTTTTAAAAATCTGTTTTAGTGTTGTGCTTTTATAAATGTGTCTGATTTGGACTTATCAGGGTGCAAAGAGAAAATATCTGCTGTGAACTCCATGTAGGCATCATAAAGGGCATCCGGCCAGTAAATGTGCTCATATTATCTGATATTATATTATCTGATATTATATTATCTGATATTATATTATCTGATATTATATTATATTATACTTTTATTATTTTGCTTACTATTTATGCTGCTGCAGTTTTACTTTTAGAATGTTTGCATAGAACTTTGTTTAAAAAGGATTTGCACAGAATATATTCAAGATACTCAGATTTGGGCAAAGGATGCATTTGTACTTGTCTATCAAATCAACAGTTGCCATTATCAATTTTTTTCAAATAAGATTTCATATTCCATATGGTCCACCTCTCTTCTCCTCCTGGCTTGGGTAAAGCTGCCATCCTGCCACAGTATTAAATCAGAAACACTCGAGGCTATTTCCAAGGCGTTAATTTAGAACGGCATGAGCATCTGGCCCACGAACAGAATTTTATAACCCAGAAATATCTTATTTTGATGCTGGTGTAAAGAGACCATCTTTAAAGCTAAAGAACTGAATAGGTTCAGATTAAACAAAAGGGAATTTAGCTCCTTTATGAATAAGTTACAGGTAATCCTTGACTTCCAATAGTTCACTTAGTGACCGGCACTGAAAAAAAAGACTTATGGACATTTTTCACACTTAAGACTATTGTAGCATTCCCCACAATCACATGATCAAAATTTAGAGGCTTCACAACTGATTCATATTTATGACTTGCAGTGTCCCAGGGGTCACGTGATCGCCTTCTGCGGCCTTCTGACAAGCAAAGTCAATGGGGAAGCCAGATTCACTGAACAGCTGTGTTACTAACTTGACAACTTCAGTGATCCATTTAACAACTGTGCCAAGAAAGGTCGTAAAATAGGGCAAAGTTCACTTAACAACTGACTCCCTTAGCAGCATAAATTTGGGGCTCAATTGTGGTCGTAAGTCAAGGACTTCCTGTACTTTATTTGGTCAAATGCGACTAGACCCACAAGGAATTTGTCTCCAGTGCATAAGCACTCAGTGCAATACAACAGTGCAAAACAGCGAAGTAATAATAATCCTAATCAGGCTCAACCCATCCAAGACCGAGTGGCTGTGGTTTCCGACGTCCCGATATAGTCAGTTGACGCCATCACTGACTATTGGGGGCGAATCATTGGCCCCCACTGAGAGGGCTCGCAACTTGGGCGTCCTCCTGGACTCACGGCTGTCTTTAGAAGAGCACTTGACGGCCGTGACCGGGAGGATTTTTTATCAGGTTCGCCTGATTTGCCAGTTGCGTCCCTTTCTGGATCAGGACTCGTTACGCACGGTCACTCATGCCCTCGTCACCTCCCGCCTGGACTATTGTAATGCTCTCTACATGGGGCTCCCCTTGAGGAGCACCCGGAGGCTCCAACTGGCGCAGAGTGTGGCTGCGCGGGTGGTAATGGGAGCGACATGGCGCTCCCATGTAACACCTCTCCTGCGCAAGCTGCACTGGCTCCCGGTAGTCTTCCGGGTGCGCTTCAAGGTTTTGGTTACCACCTTTAAAGCGCTCCATGGCTTAGGACCTGGTTATTTACGGGACCGCCTACTACCACCAATAGCCTCCCACCGGCCAGTACGCTCTCATAGAGAGGGACTCCTCCAGGTGCCGTCAGCCAAACAGTGTCGACTAGTGGCCCCTAGGGGGAGAGCCTTCTCTGTGGGGGCACCTACCATCTGGAATGAGCTCCCCCCGGAGATACGGAGGATCCCGGATCTGCG
Organism: Pantherophis guttatus; assembly: GCF_059756535.1. Taxonomy (NCBI): domain Eukaryota; kingdom Metazoa; phylum Chordata; class Lepidosauria; order Squamata; family Colubridae; genus Pantherophis; species Pantherophis guttatus. The sequence goes on from NC_142064.1 coordinate 246,169,034, forward strand.
CTCCTTCCCCCGTGCTGTGAAGACCTTTTTATTCCATCAGGCGGGCTTGGCCTAATTTCTTCCCTTTTTAAATATGTAAATTTTAATCTGTTTTTAAATTACTGGGGTGTTTTAATCTGTCTGGGCCAAAATGATTTAATTTGATTTTATCTGGTCTTTAAATTTTTTGTATTTATGTATTTTATTGTTGGCTGTTCACCGCCCTGAGTCCTTCGGGAGTAGGGCGGTATACAAATCAAATAAACCTAAACCTAAACCTAATAACAAAGGATAATGACCACAATAATGAACAGGCCTGGTAGCTCAGCAGACTGATAGCATTGTGATTAACACCAGCTGTCTGCAATTACTGTAAGTTCGAATCTCACCAGGCTCAAGGTTGACTCAGCCTTCCATCCTTTCTAAGGTAGGTAAATTGAGGACCCAGTTTGTGGGGGCAATAAACTGACTTTGTATAAAATATACAAAAGTATGAAGGCTATTGCTTAACGCATTGTAAGCCGCCCTGAGTCTCCGGAGAAGGGCGGCATATAAATCAATTTTTTTTAAAAAATAATAATGATACCAATAGAGAAAGTTGAGGAACAGATGAGAAGGATAAAAGTAATGTAGCCATGCTACATGGGTAAATATCCTTAGACATATAACAGAACTGCGGGAATTGGATGTTCGGCAGATTGATGGCACAAGGAAAAGAACTGTCTTTGTGTCTATTTGTTTTGGCATGCAATGCTCTGTAGTGACATCCTGAATTGAAACAATTTATGTCAGGATGTGAGGGGTCTGTAGATATTTTCTCAGCCCTCCTACTGACCCGTGCAGTATATAGCATACTGGAAAAAAAAAAACAGAATGTGGTTTTGAATGGAGGATGCTCTCTCTGCTCTCCTGCCTATCTTCTTCTCACGTTTCGAGCAGACTAGTGCACAGGGATTTATTCCCCAATTTCTGTTTCCCAGGGCCAGATCAAATGTGATGAAAAGTTATCTGAGGGGTCCTTGGTGTTCTCTGAGCTTGCTTGTTTTCTTGCAGACATTTCATTGCCCTAATTAGGTGTTATTAGCTAGTTTTAGAAAATATACTTTTCCCAAAAGGTTTCCACAATTTGAGCCACTGCTGTATTAGATTAAGCTATGTTGAATGGAGTTTATGGGAGCTGTAGTCTGGAGGGGGAGAGGACCAAGCTGTCTTATCTTCTAAGCGTTCAATTCTCTCCTTTCCAACTTCTTAAAAACTATCTAAGGTTTGTTTCATTTCTGCTTCTGAACTTATTATCCAAAGTTGGTTAATATCATCCATGAAAGTAATATTGGGAGGGGGGGGAATCAAGTGGGCACTGCCGTGTTACTGATATGCTTCATCCCACTTTGAAAAGAAAGCTTGGTTCTTCCAAGTTCCAAATAGGTTTCTTTTTGACTTTTCTTTTTTGTTCCCATCAGGACGGGGATGGGCAAAATAATTGAAAGAAAAACAAAAAACAAATAGGCAAATCACTGGCCTCTCCATATCCCAATCCATTGCAAATAGATTGCACACACAAAAAAAGAAAATCATCTGTCTCCTTATTATGCTGCAGGTACCTATTGCAGCTGCCTTATTCTCATCTCTCACTCGTTTTTTTTTTTTTTAAAGTCCTCCCGTCAGGGAGCAGCTTTTGACCTTTTTAACTTCGCTGTGATTAGCCTTCTTTTCCCAGTCTTCCCTGGACTCCTTGAGGGCTATTAGCCTTTAGAACGCTGCTCCTTGGAGGTACCAAAGCTCGAAACAACAAAAGTCAGTGATGCCATTCTTTCCAGCTCTCCCCAGCTCATCTGCGCATGGGGAAAAGAAATCAGGAAAGAGGAGGAAGATAAAGAAAAGTTGGGGCTACAGCAACAGAGCTTTGTGTGCCAAGGGGACCTGCAGAGGAGCAATGCTAAAAAAGCCCTTGGCATTGTTAGCATTTTGGGCAAGTTAAGCTTTTCATTCAGTCCATGGGGTAGGAAAACAGCAATCTGTGCTCAGATAACAAAGGATTTTTTTTTCCAGACGGCCAAATGGTTGAAGTATCAGTTTTTGTTTAATGGCATAGTTAAAACTCCTTGAAATGAGTCTGTCTGTCTCTCTGTCTCTGTCTCTCTCTCTGTCTCTCTGTCTGTCTGTCTGTCTGTCTGAATCTCTCTCTCTTATCTTTCTGCCTCTGTCCATCCGTCCGTTGTCTCTTTCTTTCTTTCTTTCTTTCTTTCTTTCTTTCTTTCTTTCTTTCTTTCTTTCTTTCTTTCTTTTTCTGTCTGTCCATCTCTATCTGTCTGTCTGTCTGTCTGTCTGTCTGTATCTGCTTATCTGTCTAATTGTCTAGCTGTCTTAGCTGTCTAGTTATTTATCATCTAGGTATCTAATTTCTATTGCTGCCAAATGGAGGAGGAAGAGGAGAAGGAATGATTTTCATCATCATGTCTACTTCTGGGACAAAATAATCCTCGCCACAGTCAATTATCTTATTCTATCCTATCCTTTTTCTATGGGGTGGTGAAACACTTCTGTGTTCATTCAGTAGATAATGAAGAATTTTTTAATAAGAATCAGGTTTCAAACAGATGTCTGCTTCTCTTAAAACTTCTTTCTAAATGTTCAGATATGAAGAAGTGTGCCAGGTGCTATTCACTCTCTTTTCCCCCCAATAATTTTATTAGAAGTTATATTATACAAGTAAAATGTATACAACTATAGAATAAAGAAATACATTTAAAAAAAAAATAAAGAGGGGAAAGCAATTCTACCTCTTCAACAAACAAGTATAGTCAACTTTAAGAACTTATCACTATCCTTTAAAGTAAAACCAAACATCTCTTCATTCAAAGAATTTCATTTTCTATAAACTTATTTATAAAACCTCATCTTTCCCTATTAAATAGCCAAAGTCCAGTAAGGGTTATCAGAAATAACAATATAAGTATTACAGATTTGACACCTCGCCCCTTTGAACAAATCATCCCAGTTCTTCTCTTCAAATAATCAAAATTCAGTCAATAAAAAAATATAATTATTGTTATCCAGCCCTAATTAAGAAGGCGTTAATTATCCCATCAAATAACAACCCATTATTTAACCTTGGGCAAATAAGTCAATATTATATTCTTTCTTCTTTCTATAAACAGTCTTTAAAATCCCTCAAAGAAAGTTCTAGTATCTGTCTTCTCATACTCCCCTCTTTTGGAATTATTTTCTTCATTTTTATCAAGCCCTCTTCATGCTATCAACATAGCAACTCCAGCCAGCCCTTCTTGAAAACTCAGTAAAAGGAAATATACCCAAAGCACTTATCAGGCTTATACTTTTATTTCTTTTTCAATTTTCAAGTCATTATCATGTGTAAATCCATTATTTCCATCTCCTTCATGTAAACTATAATTTTTAATTCTACCTGTAGATCAATTTCAGTTTTAGTCAATGGGGCTTGATTCTCTGCAGTTACACCAGTAGGTGCTAGTAAAGCGTTAAATAGTTTAAAAACTTCTTGTTGCTATAAGCCAGGGTTGTCAAACTTGATTTCATTGAGGGCCTCATCAGGGTTGTGTTTGACCTCAGGGGTCCGGGATGGGCGTGGCCAGGATGGGCATGGCCAGCTCAAAATCACTTGTGTCGGGGATGCCTGTGGTAGCCCAAGCACACTGCCAGCGAAAATGGAACTTGGCCTCCCGAGCTCCATTTTTGCTGGCAGAGAGATGCGCGCAGCCCTCCGAAGCTCCGTTTTTGCTGGCAGAGGCACCATGGGCTGGTCCTTCATTGTTTCTAGGGCAGCCCCGTGGGCCAGATCTAAGCACCCCGTGGGCCAGATCCGGCCCACGGGCCTTGACACCCCTGTTATAAACCATAGGTTTCTTTGAAAATTAGACTTTGGAGGGCATTAAATGGATGCTTTAAAGGTCTTTTTGTCAATTCAGAATATAAACATAAGGGGTTCCCCCCCCCTTTATGGGAGAGGATCCTTTCAATCAGCATCAGAATCTCAAATCAAGTCCATCTGAGCTCTTGATCCCTGTGAAACTTTACAAAGCCAACAATAATTCTCCTCCTGCTGAATATCCCCCAAAATTCAAATCTGTAAGGGTATAGTTAAACTGTTTTGTTTGTTTAAGGATTGAAGGACACTCATCCAGTGATCTCAATAAAACTAACCAGTCTGAAGTCTCTTAATCTTTAAAGTATGCCAAAGAATAAAAAGAAAAATCCAGAGTGATTAAGAAATGAACCACTTTTCCATACAGGCAACATTAGTTAGATGGATTTCCCTGTCTCCAGTCAATCACAAGCTGGCAGCAAAAACACAGTTCTTGTTGTCTAGTTGGGAAAAAAGGCAGGGCACACGTGGGTAATCTCATGCTTTCTCTTTAACTCCAAAGAGATTTTAGCCACCTGATTCCTGCCATCAGATGCCATTTCAGCCTCCATATGTGTTACACTCTTTAAGAGGAATGTCAGTTTGCCGTTATGGCTTACTGGAAGTTGCCATTCAGTCTGCTTAACAGAGTATGAAATGATAAGGAAAGCCTTATAGTCTACCTGGTCTATCATCTCGGTACCATTGCCAACAAGATAGTCAAAGGAAGTGCTCAGAAGACATGAATGTCATATTATTGACCTAATGTGTTTTCTCGAAAACAAGACCCTGTCTTTATATTTTTTTTTGAACCCTGAAATAATAATACTCTGCCTTATTGCCATGCCCTCAAAAGCCTGACTGGGCTTATTATCAGGGGATGTCTTATTTTGGGGGAAACAGGGTAGGTAGCTGGCAATGATGGAAAAATTGTTTTAGATATCGTAGATGACATAAGGGTAAATTATAAGTAGCCATTGTTAGCCTTAACTTCCATGCATTTTTGTAATCCTGATCTTTTGTCCGTTGGTGTTCAGTGGTGACAAAGTGATAAGAGTATTTCTTTTTCCACGTGAAAAACTTTTGACCATTGTGTTCCGTTTGTAAGTTTGAGAGTGAGCGAAGAAGAAAAATTGCCTATCCATTTTCTTTGTGTGTATAATATTATTCATGTCCTAGCTTACTCATTATTTTCCTAAACTGAAATGTTTATATTATGATAATGTTTTCTTAAAAAGGAATTTCTTATACCCCTTTCTGGCAATTGGGCTATTATACCCAGGACGTTTTCTGAGATGCAATGACTAAAGCTTGCATTTGTTGGATTTCCATTATAATTCCATTATGCAATCCATTTATAAATTTTTATAAAGGAATTAGGATATTGCCATTTTCACTTCTAATCCCCTTTCTTATGATTTCCCCAAAAATGAATTTGCCTTTTTCATATCAGTTGCACAGAATAATATTGCATCACTCTATAGATAAGTCCAGATAGAACAACCTTATGTTGCTTTTTTCTGGACCGTGGTCTCAGCCATATTTTCGAGCGTGAGATAATTTACAATGGTACATTTTGCTTTTGTCTTCTTCAAAACAGGCAAGGGCAAGATCAATTTGACTCATAATGGCAAGTTTTGCCTTGTCACCCAAAAAAGCCAGGATCCTTCTTACAATGTTTGTCCAAATCTGTGTCCAAATCTCTGCTCTTTTAAGGAGCTCTCTATGACCTTGCTCTGGTCTCCCATACTTTATCTCACAAGGGTCACGTGTGGATAAATGTGGATAATCCTGTTGCAGGGAATCATTGAGATGGAACTCTAAAAAACTTATCTTTTCTCGGTATATGGAGCTGATGTTCACTTGATGTAGCTTCCCTGAAGACTTTTATCATCTTCAAGGGAGGGCTCTTTGAAGGCCTCCAGTTTATGAAGACTTCTGAAAGTCTCTATCTTTAGTTCTTGCCAATCAACTAACTAACTAATTAATTAATTTTCAGCTTAGGAAGTAGTGTGCTTGAGGTCAAATGCTTGAGCATTTTCACACAGATGCTGACCCAAACTATTTGGTTTTTTTTAGGAGTGAACGAGGGGTGGGTTCTACTACCTTTACTACCAGTTTGCAACGGGGCCGCGCACGCGCGCTCACTTCTCTCTCTCGTGCACGCGCTCTTCTGCACAAGCACAAAAGTGTTTACATGACATCCGGGTCAGTGGGCGGGGCCTCCCGCCGGTTTTACTACTGGTTCTATAGAACCGGTGCGAACCGGGGGCAACCCACCACTGGAGTGAACTGAAATTACCGCAGAAACAAGTGGGTAACAATTTCAACTGGTGTAATGTTGATATAGGATGAAGATGATTTAGATCAGGGGTCTCCAAACTGGCTGAGGAACTATGAAGTCCACAAGTCTTAAAGTTGCCAAGGTTGGAGACTCCTGTTCTAGTCCAACCCACTGCATGAGCTGAAGAACCTATACGACTTTGGACAAACGGTTGTCCAATCTTTTCTTGAAAACCTGCAGTGGTGGAACACTCACAACATCTGGAGGCAAGTTGTTCTACTGATTAATGGTTCTCACTGTCATTTAGCTTTTATAAGAATTCTGGTGAGTGAAATATTTTTTCTATACTGGCTTTAAGATAGATCCATGAGCAAAAAAAATAGAAAATGATAGTTTGGATTTAACAAGCATAGTTGTGACTTTGGCCTCAGAATGACTTTTCATCCAACACTTCAAAAAAAAAAAAGATTTAAGATGGGGTCAGCAACCTGCGGCTCTGGAGCTGCATGTGGCTCTTTCACCCCACTGCTGCGGCTCCCTGTCACTCAGAATAATACATCACAACCGCCTATGTGCAACACCCGCCAGCACGCAATTTATTAAGCTTTTCAACCCCCGGTAGGCCAACCATGGATAAATCCAAGAAGAGAAAAGTTTCAGAAGAAAACAGAATGTTTACTTCAACTACATATGCTAGTTTTGTGGCTGCTCAAGAAAGAGGGAGGCACAGGAAGGGTTTTGTGGCTCCCGGTGTTTTCTTTTCTGTGGGAAACGGGTCCAAATGGCTCTTTGAGTGTTTAAGGTTGCAGACCCCTGGTTTAAGAGAAGCGTTGAGCAGTTACATTTGGAAGTACATTTAGTTACATTTGCCTTCTAATTGTGAGAATAGACAAACACAGTAAGAACTACAAACATCTAAACTCTATCGTAGGTTCAAAGGGTAAATCAGGACATTAAAGCAATGAAATGTTGCTCTGCAAGGAAAATCTCCTTTACATTATTTGATATTGGATTTAAAGATAGTTGGGGGGGATTAAAAGGGAAGCCAGTTAAATAGGAGATCATTAGAAATAAAATATCAGGAGCTCCGAAACATAGTTAATGGTGATGCACGTGAAAAAAAAAGGAGACAGTTTAAGCAGCATTTCAGAGGTGGGTTTCAGCAGGTTCGGACCAGTTCTAGAGAACCGGTAGCGGAAATTTTTAGTAGTTCGGAGAACCGGTAGTAAAAATTCTGACCGTCCCCACCCCCATCTATTCTCTGCCTCCCAAGTCCCAGGTGATCAGGAGGAAATGGGAATTTTGCAGTAACCTTCCCCTGGATTGGGGAGGGAATGGAGATTTTACAGTATCCTTCCCCTACCACACCCACCAAGCCACGCCCAACAAGCCACACCCATAGAACCAGTAGTAAAAACTTTTGAAACCTACCACTGCAGCATTTGTATTCTTTTCTGAAGAATTCATACTTGTATATTTTGGAGTTTAAGGGGGAGGGGGGAAAATGATGATTTAACCCTAGATAGTGAGTGTCTGCTTTAGATAACCGGAACATCCATCATGATTATAGCAAGATATCAGATCATGTTCGGCAAGCTTCCGAAATGAACTCACAGATACACACAGCCCATGTCTTTTAACAAAAGATAATGCTTGATAATTGAGGCAACTAAAATTTGATTCAGAGAGGAACTGAAATTCAAATTAGCAGGTTAGAAGACTGAAAGGGATGAGCAGAACTGTCATGAGAGGAATAAAAAACTAGAAAAAGCAGAGATTATAGAATGGAGGCTTAAAGACGGAATGGGATGTACCGGCATATCTCTTTTATTTTTATTCATTTTGGGATCTGTTTTTCTAAAAAAAAATATGTATATGTATCCTGGGCAATTCTGTTTAATATTCTATTTAATCAGCTCCACATTTGTTTGCATTTCCCCTAGTAACAAATATTGTATCCTTTTCCTAATATATTTCCCAATTGTTTCTCTCTTGTACATTCCTTTGCATAACTTTGCCTAATATACATTCTAACACACATTTTTGGGGGGGCTTGGAGAGCTGCAGTGCTAAATTCAAGAAAAGAAGAGTTGACCTGAGAAATTTTCCTCCTTGAGTTTCAATTTTACCCATTGATAAAATTGCAAAGTTAAGGAACTTTGCATTTAAATGCAAAGAAAAAGTCTTCCTCATGCCTTCTAATCAATAAAAGTGACCCATTTTTCATTCTTGCAGTTGTAATATCTGAAGTCTGATATGGGGAGATTTTTTTGTGCACTATATATATTGGGTCGTTGCTTCTTTTGTTTCAATTGGGGACATATTTGTCCCCAATTTCGGTAAGGAAATGTCATTTAGGCAAATTCACATAAAATTTCACAAAATAAATCTATCTTCCCAATTCTAGAGTAAACTTAAAGGAAAGAAATATATTCTCAAATACAGCTTGCCTCCAGAAGTTGTGATGCTCCATTACTGGAGGTTTTTAAGAAGGGATTGGACAGTCATTTGCCCAGAACGATAGAGAGGTCTCCTGCCTGAGCAGGGGGTTGGACTAGAAGGCCTCCAAAGTCCCTTCCAACTCTGTTATTCTCTTACTTAGATAGGAAGTGGTGTTAGTAAAAAGATATATTTAACTGCAAGCATTCAGCTGAAGAATTATGAGAGGAGGAAGCTATTCACAAACAGCAGAAGTGGTTGAAATATGACATTCACTTTATGCTTTCTTTTTTATTTATTTTATTAATTGTATGAAGCTATCAAAAACCAAGTTGTCATAATAACTTCGAAAGAACTTAATAATGTTTGTTGAATTTCTTGTGAATACAAACCATCAGCGGTATTGTGGTTCTAGATACATAGCTTTATCACTTTTTTGCTACAAGGGATGTTAACATTGCTAAATTAAAATTTATCAGTAGGGACAATAACCAAATTTTGGTAAGTAGATTCTGATTGAGCTGGTAAGCTGGTTGACATGACTCATTCTGATGCCTATCGTGTGTAATGAAGGTCATCTCCTCTGCTTCTTCCTCCCTATTAGGTTTATAATCAATGAGGTAATAGAAGGGAATTAATTCTGTACTTTACTGATAAGGGTTTTTTCTTCAGTTCCCATAGTCAAATTAATGTCATCCGTGATATAGTGAGGGCATCTGTTTCCATAATCACCTGCAAATCCCCAAAAGTAAACAATAAGCTGATTATCTGCAACCTTCCAACTTGTAGAATTGGATCATTCTATACTGTGTTTATTTCATTTATTAAATGTGTACATTGCTCAATTCCCAGCTTTGCTAAAATTAAGCATACAATACCTGGGCTGCAACAATCCAGTTAGGATATCCATATTTCCCTGCTGCCAATTATCAATTGTCCTTCGGCAATTGATTGCTCAAACAGCAAACACCAGATGTTAGCTTTGATTGATATCACTTTTTCTATGATGCAATAACGACCTAAAACGCCTCCATATGTTGGTTCCAGTTAAAAAAAAAAAGATATGTAGCCATAGTAGACATTTGATGCATTATCAGAAATGTAATGTTTTGTTTGCCGTTCGAACTGACTGAATTTATGATAATAATATGTAATGAAACAGATTGACTTGATTTTTTTAAAAAAGTGAGAAAAATGAAAGTATCTTGTAGTAAACGTGTAACAAAATTAGCACGTTGTTGATATGCAGAAGTCTCTGCAAAATTTGCTTTTGACACGGATGGCATGTGGGTTTTTTTTCCCCAACATTCTTATTTCTAGAGATCCACTTCTAAGGAGCCTTGAGGTTTTCTGATGATGGTAGATCAAGACCCTTAATGAAAAGTTTGCAAGTTGTGGGATCTTAGATAGTCAGCAATATAAATAACTAATTAAAGACTTACTGAGATGGACAAGATTTACCCATTTTTGTGGGAGATTATTTAAGTATTAAAAAGCCCTCTCCAGATTTTGTATTGTCAGACTTGGGAAACTTAAGGGGGTTGAGAATTTCCTGGAGATTGGCCTTGTCTAAAGATGTTGACTATAGATATACATATATAAAAATATATGCAAGTTAATGTTCACTCCGACTAAAATGGGAAGCCTGTAATAATTTAGCACCATCTTCTGGACGCAGAAATATGTTTAGGAATAAAGAAATATGAAAATAAGGGTGGTCTGAAAGCTAAAAGATAGAGAAGGTGAATCCCTTTGGTTGAGTAATACAAAGGAGTCATTTTAAAAGCATTATAAGTACAGGGAAAAGCTCCTTTGGGTTGAGCTTCATTCTGGAGGCCTCATGGACAGATCAGATGTTTTCATGGCAAAGGTATCTTGTCTTTGCTTCTTCCAATATGGTTTTATATACCACAGTCTACTTGTAGTCCTGGTATTCACTGAGAGTCCCCCTTCCAAGTAAAATCCAGGCCCAATTTTACTTAGCTTCAAAGTCAAACAGAGTCAACTAGGCATGGCAGTTGTTAAAACACCAAGGCTATCAATTTCCTTACGTAGCTATTTTGTGTCAAATAGAAAATATAATTGCTGTTACCGAAGTGTTGCCCTATTATTTTGGACATTTTTTTGATATGTGATTGACTATTAATATAATTTTTGACATTTTAAAGTTACTTGCCCGATGAATTCGTGCAAATTGTAATTAATTGCCATTCAGTTAAAAGTACAGAGAGTTGCTTAAATACGATCAGTCACACAAAGTAAAAAACATACCACCTCTCTAGAAATATATTAAACAAGATGGCAATGCCATGTGAGGGGGAAAATGCTATTGTGAGATTTTGTAAATGGTAGCAAGGCTTTGAAATGAAAACACTATATATTTTCTGCTTTTTATTTATGGGATAGTATGCTGCTTGAAGTTTTGTTGTGCTGCAACATAACAGTGAATATTTCATCCCCGTTTCTGCAATTGATTTTGGGAGTAATTTTCAAATATTAATAAAGAGTTATAGCATATCCAGTACATGAAGGCATGGCAACCTAATGGAGAGAAAAATCTAATCCCAACATTTTGGAAATAATGGGCTGTTTTTACTGCTCTTGGTTAGGTATGGCTAGATATTAATTCTTCAACATTTTCTACCTCTTGTCATTTGTCAGAAAATATATTAAAGGTGGAAGTGGTGGTGTATAATTAACATGGCATAGAGAAATGTAAGGAGTGGGAATGAGTGAAAAATGGAAAATATAAACAGACCGAGATTCAGAAAAATCATTTCTAGAATTATGATCTCACTAGATGTATTTTTTTTCCTTTGTCATGTGTTGTACAATTGTGTTGCTAGACTAGCCATATGTCTTAAAAGAGTCCCTTGATGTCCTTAATATGAAGGTCTTTATGGTTCAAGTCACATTTAATTTCAAGAACCATACGGTGTAACAGTCATCCATCAACAGCTAGCATTTTAAGTACAAAATGGAATAAGCATATATATTGCATTTCTATTTACATTATAGCAATCATTTCTAAACTTGTATATATACCTATATATTAACATTGGGGAATTTTATAAAGGTGGAATTCTCTTTCTTGTCCTCTTTTCTGTGATATATATATATATATATATATATATATATATATATATATATATATATATATATATATATATATATATTAAATGCATTACACTACATGCTGTAGTCTTAGAAAGTATTAACAAAATTCTGGTTGGATTTTAGAGGATATCTTGCAGAGATGTTAGGTAGGGAGTATTTATATCCCAGAAGGTTAAGGGGTAAATTTTATCTTAATTTTTGTAAACAAACCTATTTCTTTATTTTGACAGGGAGATATCAAAGATAATTTCTATCTCTATTTTTTACCTTTGACATGTCAAATCAAAATACCTTTTGTGTTCAGATGATCATTAGTTCTTTAGTCACTGAAAAGATTACATGAATCGGTTAAAAATCCTATTTGAATCATTGATTTAATTTGGATCTGCAAACCATTTCATTTCAAATATTTAATCCAATTTTATTTGGATGTGTGAACCAGAGGTGAAATTCGCTCAGGCGAACTGGAAGCGATGGCTGTGGGAGGCTCCGACTATCCACGTGGCTGTCATAAAGTCGCTTTTTTGCAATGATTTTAAGCCTCTGCGCATGCGCACATTTGCAAACCGGTAATAATAATAATAATAATAATAATAATAATAATAATAATAATAATAATAATAATAATAATAATAATAATAATTTTATTTCTATACTGCCCTTCTCCCGGAGGACTCAGGGTGGTGTACAGCCTATTAAAAGCACAAAGACAAATATCAATTAAAAATAATTAAAATTATTAAATAGTTTCGGCTCAAATTTAAAACTTCCCAAATTTAAAACACCTAATTTAAAATCATTACATTGATAGCCCGGCCTGGCGGAACAGCAGGGTCTTGAGGGCACAGCGAAATACATGGAGGTCGGAGATCTTACGCATTTCCGGGGGCAGTTCATTCCACAAGGCAGGGGCTCCCACAGAGAAGGCCCTCCCCCTGGGTGTCGCCAGCTGACATAACTTGGCCGATGGCACCCTGAGAAGACCCTCTCTGTGGGAGCGGACTGGCCGGTGGGAGGCTATTGGTGGCAGAAGTCGGTCTCGAAGGTACCCAGGTCCTATGCCATGGAGCGCTTTAAAGATGGTAACCAGCACCTTGAATCGTACCCGGAAGACCACTGGGAGCCAGTGCAGCTCCCGCAGGAGGGGTGTCACGTGGGCACAACGGGTTGCACCCATAACCACCCGTGCAGCCGCATTCTGGACCAGTTGGAGGGAAGTTAGGTGAATTTCATCCCTGGTCTGAACTGTATCTCTGAAACTAATCACAGACTTTAGACATAGCTTGTGCATTTAGGAAGATTATCAGAACTGATTCACTGATGAATGACTTAATTCAATAATTCAAGTCAACTGGCCGATTTGATCCGAAACTGATTTGACAGATGGGTTTGTCTGAATCAACTTCAAACTGAAGTGAATATTTGGATCAAATATTTGCATACCGTTATATGTGATATGTGTGCAGCTTCAAAGGAACACTTAAATTGGATGAAAGTTCCATCAAAGTGCCTTGTCAAAGCAGCCAAATGCAAACACGAGGGTGGGTGGGAGGGAAGGAGAAGTGATGGAAACATGAAAAATTTCATGCCAGATAAACAATGCAAGACTATTGATCAAGGCAGATTAACCCTCCTGTAATATTTCAGGGAGGCAAAGCACTTTGGTATTTTGAAGTGGTCAAGAGAGCAATGGGGAGAAAGAAGAGGAGGAGATTACAAATGCATCTCTCCCTCCCCCCCCCTCTGTGTGTGTGTGTGTGTGTGTGTGTGTGTTGTGCTGTATTGTGAAAACCTGAAGCCAACTCTTTCATTTTTTTTCCAGCATGCTCATTGTCATTCTTGATGCATCATCTTTTGCTTAGGTTCCTAACCATTTTTAATGAACTTCCTTTTTGCTATCATGAGATGTATGCAATGGATCAGAGTACTAGATCCAGGAATATTAAGGACATACATACATACAACCAGTGGTGGGATTCAGCCAGTTGGCACCACTTCAGGAGAACCGGTTGTTAACTTTCTGAGCAGTTTGGCACACTGGTTGTTGGAAGAAATCATTAGGGCAGAGAACCGGTTGTTAAATTGCCTGAATCCCACCACTGCATACAACATACACACACACACACACACACACACACACAGTTATTCTGTTTTGTTCTGTTCTGTTCTGTAGAATTCAACTCCTAGAATATCTTAGCCCCATGGCTGCTATTGAGATTCCTGTAAGTTGAAGTCCACATAACTCGAAGTGCTCAGGTTGACCCATATACTTTGCGAATAGCTGCTCTATCCTCTAACTGGGCTAATATAAGAACATTCTTAGACTAGATTAAAGGCCAAATGAAGCAAGTAAGAAGTGTTTTATAGAAAGAGATTGTGCAGTAAAATTTAAGGGGAAAAAAAGAGAAATGATCTCAATGCTTTGCTTGATAAAATAGAAATGAGACTCCCCTCACTTAGCAAATTGCAGCTTTATTTATTATTTATAAAATTTATTGGCTATCTCTTTTACCATAGGGTAACTCTGGGTGGCTTACAGTCATAAAATTGTATCTATACATATACATTAAAATATAAATACTGTGTTTCCCCAAAAATAAGACCCTGTCTTATATTTTTTTGAACCCTGAAATAAGCGCTTGGCCTTATTTTCGGGGAGGTGTTATTATTTTGGGGCGTGTGGAGCAAGACGGGGCTCCTCTTACCATTTTACCTGATTTCCAGCTGTGTCTCCCTAACCCTAACCAGAGGAAATGGTGGGGACCAGGCTGCACATGCATTTAAATATTTTGGGGGGTTTATTTTTGGGGAGGGCTTCTTTTCAGGGGGGGCTTATTTTAGCGCATGCACTAAAAAGCCTGATTGGGCTTATTATCCAGTGAGGTCTTATTTTGGGGAAAACAGGGTAAACTAAAAGCAAATATTAAAATCTAAGTACACGTGGGGGGAGGTGGGGTCTGTTGGTACTTGATCAACCACATCCACTGTGCTGTTCCCCCAGCAGGTCAACCTCATTTCGTGGGTGGGGGAGCAAGTTATTTCAGAGGGCAGGAGCAACAGCAAACAAGACCCTCTTCCTGGACCCTGCCAGCTGGAATAATCGGGCTCTGTTCTGCCCCAGCTACGGACCCCAAAGAACACAGCACGCACAAAGTCCATACAAATTAATTTACTAATTAAAGACTACTAATGAGCTTTCTTAGTAGTTCTTCAAACACAAGTACAATAAACCAGTCTTTTCTGAACTAGGGCTGTTATTTTAACTTCATTAACAGCCGACAAGAATTCAAAGAATAATAACTCAGTTCTGAGGCACAGTATTTCAGATAACCATAATCTTATTGTGGTTGGCAGAATGCCCAGAAGCAATTTGCAGGAAAAATGATAAGAGAGAAACAAAAGCCAAATCAAATGTTTTCTGGAATCAAGACGCGAAGGAATTTGAACGAAGTTGTTTCCTGCAAATTGCATCAGTCGTCGTCCTTCCTTAAATAGGCTAGGGGAGTGGCCAATTAGCCCCAAGCCTTACTCTCATGGAGACCTCCTCCTGAGGAGCCACTCCTGCCTTTTCGCAGCTCTGCGCGCTCGTGCATCAAGAAGAGGCTCCTCCTCTTCTTCCTCTTCACTTATGGGAGCTTCTGGAGGTTCTGAAGACCCTGGCTGAATCCCCGCCTCTGGCACCACATCTTCTCCAGCTTCCTCATTGTCTGACTCGAGTGCCAGCTGCACAGGCTGCTGGCACAGCACTACACCAGCCTCCTCACTGTCGGAATCAGTTACTAACTACACAGGCCACTGACGGGCCACAACAGGCTCACAGGACCCACAGCATACCTCCTCTGCTGGCACAAGAGGGACAGGCCAATCCCAGTGGGGGGAGACAGACAAGTAACCTGAGGGTTTCAAGCTTGAAATTAAATCATAACATTATTAAACAAGTTAGAATGGATATTTAGGATGATTGTAGCTAGAAAGCCTGCATATCTTATTGTTGTAATAAAATAAACAAAACCAATATTTATACCAATAAGCCACTTGTAGAAGTTCAGAAGCATGCTATACGTTACCTCAAAGTAAAGCTGCTTGAAACATGATTCAGAATGTATTCCCATGCATGTAATGTCCTTGATTTGCTCAAGAGGGTCCTTCAAATCTCTGGAGAAGATTTGGGTAAGTCAGAAGAATAGAAGGCCAAGAATCTAATGGAATGCTGGAGTGTAATAATTAAGGAAATACCTTTTCCTTAGTCGAAGAAGGAAATGATAATCGTTTAAAAACTCAACCATGAAGAATTAAAAAAAGAATGGTTAAGGGCTTTAGAAGTGGCAGCTGACCTACTAATTTTGTCCTACTCCAATTCCATTCAATATTGCTCTATAACAATCTGGAAGAAGAAGGGGCAAGCAAAGAATTCACCGCTGAGCCGCGGTGGCGCAGTGGTTAGAATGCAGTACTGCAGGCTACTTCTGCTGATCACCGGCTGCCAACAGTTTGGCAGATCGAATCTCACCAGACTCAAGGTTGACTCAGCCTTCCATCCTTCTGAGGTGGGTAAAATGAGGACTCAGATTGTTGGGGGCAAGATGCTGACTCTGTAAACTGCTTAGAGGGGGCTGTAAAAGCACTGTGAAATGGTATATAAGTCTAAATGCTATTGCTATCTTTACTGATACAAAGATGAATATTGGATCCAAAAGATGCTGTTCTTGACAAGATAGCACGGAGAGCAGTTGCCTATAAAGAGTCGGACACGATTGAACAGTTAAAACCACTACTGTAACAATCTGGTGTTGATGAGTCTTATCTTTTCTCAGTCAAGTCTATCTGGAAAATTATAAATTGGGTGGCTAGCTCCCCACCTCTCCCAGTACTTTATGCTGCAACCTTCAGTTGGAACAATAATTGTTTACAATTGGTTTGTATGTGATTTCTCCTGGTGGCTTGCTGACCCATGCCACTAAACATTTAGCTTCTTGTAGAGTGAGAGGTTGTTACCTGTCAAGCTGAGATGGATAAGCAGTTAATCTTTCATCCAGCAGAGCTGTGCTCTGAAAGTTTGTTTATACTGGACTTACTTGAAATTTCAATTATTAAAAATTTGCTTTTCCTAAATGTCCTTCTCCTAGCTTTAGGCAGCTTTGAATCAAGAGGTACAAGTATGTGACTCTCAATGTACAACCACAATTAAGCCCAAAATTTCTGTTGCTAAACAAGAGAGTTCTTAAGTGGGTTTTGCTTCATTTTACAACCTACAACCCCGGTGTAGGATCTCCTCCTTCGGGGGGGGGAGGGGGGTTGGACTTTGTTAGGAAATGACTGTTACCTAACTTGTTGGGTTGGCAATATACAGTATAAACCATCAATGTATGTTTGCAGTCAAAATGTATTGTATAGCTTTAAGACTGTATTGCTGTATTGGATCATACTGTGTCCTGATTGGCTAGCTCTGTAGCCAATGTCCTTAAGAGGGAGCTAGAAACATGGCTTATTCTCTCTGCTGCTCTCTACTGCTCACTGCTGCTTTTTGCTGTTCTTGTTACTGTTTGCGAAACCAGAAGAACTGTGAATGACTAAGACATATGGTAAGAAGACCTTGTTATTGGAATATCCCTGGATTGACGTTTTGACTATCTACTGCTTTATCTGCTTATGACCTGGGCTGTTTATTGGACTTTGTTTTACTTTTTCCTAAATGTAAATTATATCACGACTCAGTGTATCTGTGTGTTGACTGTGATTATTCATAACTACTCTCAGCCTTTTTCATGTGCACACCCTTGCTACTCAAGGATTGCTCTGCATATTCCTTAACAGACTTGATGACCTACAGGGTTACTTTCAACTCTGTTAATCTGATTCTTGTCATGGTTGTTAAGTGAATCACTACAGTTCTTAAGTTAGTGACCCAGTTGTTAAGTGAATCAGGCTTCCCTATTGACTTTGCTTGTCAGAAGGTCACAAAAGGGGATCACGTGACCCCAGGAGACTGCAACCGTCATACATATGAACCAGTCGCTTAAGCGTCCACATGGTTGATCAATTGGGGATGCTACAAAGATTGTGAAAAAGTGTGGAAAAACGGTCATAAGTCACTTTTTTCAGTGCTATTGTAATTTGGAAGGGTCACTAAAAGAATGGTTGTAAATCAAGGATTACCTGTATTGCAACCTGTTTAGGATAGCCTGAATTGAAATGAAGAGGGAATGGGTAAGAAGCATTTGAAGGGAAATGAAATAGGATATGATCATCAAGATCCAATTGGGAAGGCTAAAACATTGAGACAGCTAAAATTTTGAGTAAAGTGAAGAGATGATACTATACTGTGCGCGTAAGAAAGTATATTAGCATAACATGAAGCTACTGGCAATGTACCACAACAGTGGTTGAAGACATCATGTTGGAGAAGACTAATAGATTATATCGCTGGTGAAAACATAGAAAACAAGGAGAGTCTGGTTTCTGAAGCTTCACGAATGACAGTTTGACCGCAGAACCTTTTGTTTCTCGTACAAAGCATTGCATTGGGGCTTACAAACCACTATCTGTTAAAACAGCAGAGTTAATTGCTTGCCTTTTGCTATTATTTATTAAAGGAAATGCACAAAGGCAAAAGAGGTTAATGTCAGATCCTATTTGGCCATAACCAGGAATAGGATACGAATGTCTGCGTTCTTCCAAGAAACTCTCTCGTCTTATCGAAACCCTTTGTTACACTTTGCAATTCTTCAAAAAGAACAAATATCCAAGGCAACAGCTGAGGAATACCAAAGCCATAGGTGTGTGACGGGCTTTGCACATCACACTAATCCATAATGTGATGTATTTGAATTTGTACAAACTCAAGCACTGTCATTTGCAAAGTATGGTTTGTGTTTTAATCTATAATATAAATTCAGCCTGTAACATAGGGCTGCCCTTCAGGAGCGCTTGGAAGTTGCAGTTAGACCAGAAAGTAGCAGACAATAGAGTAGAGTAGAGTAGAGTAGAGTAGAGTAGAGTACAGTATAGTACTGTACAATACAATACAATACAATACAATACAATACAATACAATACAATACAATACAATACAATACAATACAATACAATACAATACAATACAATACAATACAATACAATACAATACTTTATTGGTCAGGTGTGATTAGACACACAAGGAATTTATGTCTGGTGCAAATTTTGGTGTGTTTCTTGTTATGATGCTACTACACTGGCTTTCAGTAGATTTCTAGATGCAATGGAAGGGGATAGGCATCGTCTACAGTTTAAAGCCCTACATTGCATAGGGCCAGGCTACTTGTGGGACTGCCTTTCTCCCATTGCTTCTGCTTATCTCACCAGATCTAGTAAAGGCGGTATGCACAGGATCCCCTCTGTCAAACAATGCCATCTTGTTGGACCTGCTAGTTGTGCCTTCTCAGTGGCAGCAGTTTTCCTGTGGGGCAGCATGTCCCAAAGATCCAGATGGCCTTGCCCCACTTACATTTTCTGCTGCCTGCAAGGCATTGAAGATTTGGCTGTTCGCCCAGGCTTTGGGGTCAGGGTGGAGATGAGATCTTCTCTCATTCAGATGCTTTTTCTGTGAAAGGATTATTGTTTATCTTTTGGAGCCTAAAGTTAGATGTTATGGGATTTTCTGTGTTTTAATCTTGTAAACTACCCAAATTTACGTGGATGGCTGTATAAATCATATAAAAAAATGATAAAAAAAAATATTCCAATATAAAAGAATATCACTAGCTCAATGTTTTACATTTGTATATGTAGTGGTTGAAAGTCTGTAGAGATTCTCAGTCATCCAGATCATGGTTGTCCCAAAGGTGCTTTTTCAGGAGGCAACTGGACTTCCTTGGTTTTTCTTTTGAAGACAGAGCTAAAGAAGCTTCTTGGGATGAGAAGTGAAACATCTTCAAAAGAAAAAAAAAACAAGAAAGCCCAGTTGTCTCCTGAAAAAGCATCTTTGGGACAACCATGACCTGGACGACTAATAATCTCTACAAATTTTTAGCTATACAATTTGGGATGAACATCCTTTGAACGATGTGGAAGTAGGAATGGATTTCCAGAGGAAAAAAAATTGCAGACTACAGCACTACTCAGGTGACCCTGAGGTCACAGATAAAACTCCCAAGTGCTTCAAGGACCCTCTAAAAGGATGTAGATTACCAGCTGTCTGCAAGGAATATAAATCCTTCCATTTCTCACTATCCTGTCAGAGATGAAGACGCTTCTTGGGTGAGAAGCAAAACATCTTCAAAAGAAGATGTTCAGTTGCCTCCTGAAAAAGCACCTTTGGGACATATGTACTGGTTCTTGAAAATAAACTGCACTAGCCTGTGAGCAAAATCTGATTCTGGGTGATGTTTAACAGAGACCTTGTGAGAAGAGACAAACATGTAAATGAAGTCAACATTTGAGACCTTTGGGATCCTTCACAGTATGAGATAGTCTTAACAGATAATTAGTGGGGGCTGTTAATCAAGTTAACAGGTGTTGAGTAATGAACCGAGACAGGGCATCTGCTGTGACCATCCTCTCTTTCTTCCTCTAATCTGGTTAGGGAAACTGAACACCAACTGGAGTTCAAATTGCTCTGAAATCTGTGCCAACTTTCTATTTTCCTGCTGGATGCATCAGTCTCGTGATCACTGAAGGATGGTGACATTCACAAGAAGAATACATAAGGAACCTGCCCGAAGTTCTAATAGTTACATATTCTGCATCTATCACCATTGTATACAGAACATTGTGTTTGTTTGTTTGTTTTTTTAAATAAAGCATAATATCAAAGGCATAAAACATACTCTCTAAACTTCTGCTATGGATGTTGGCTTAGGTGGCCTTTGTAGGCATTGACAATTCTGATGCTGGGGAAAATAAATTGAAAGCCCAAAAAGACTATTTCCCATTTAG
Organism: Pantherophis guttatus; assembly: GCF_059756535.1. NCBI lineage: Eukaryota > Metazoa > Chordata > Lepidosauria > Squamata > Colubridae > Pantherophis > Pantherophis guttatus. The sequence goes on from NC_142064.1 coordinate 246,189,646, forward strand.
ATGGCTTTGCTAAGAGGTACTGGCTACAGGAATGAAATCTAGTTTCTTTTTCTGTTCCATTTTGGAGCTGTAAGTATAACAATTACCGTTGTATTTATTATGAGAAAACTGTAGTGATTGTCTTAAGGCTATCCAGTCTGTGACTGGAGTGCTGTTGAAATCATCTGAGAAGAACCCAAAGAGGTTTCTTACCAGCAAGATGATGGTTTCAAAAATGATTAGGAAGAAGTGCTCGGAACCTCTTTCTCTTCATTAAAGGACTACTTTAAACTTGTGTGGGCATACTGACTTTGTGCTCTTCAATTAACAGCCTGTCTCTGAGCTTTCGCACAAACACGAAAAGGGGGAAAAAACGTGTCTGCCTTAAGCAGGACATTAACATGAGCCTGTCGGTTGTTTGGATGGGGGGGGTGTGTGTGTGATTTTTTTTCCCCGTTGAATTAAAAGAGTCTGAAAAAAATAAATCTAAACAAAAGGATTTGTGACAGGATCCCTGGCCAGTACAGCCATTTCCTGAAAGTATGGGCACTGACATCAGTACCCACTGGTGTTCTTGTCTCTCAAAAATTTGCTTACACTTTATGGCAAATATAAATCTTTAATTAACCTTTGTAGTTTAGTTCTTAGCTCCTCCTCTTCCTCCTCACTTTTATTAACTATATCAAAAAGTTATTATATTTTATTCCCTGCATTTCATTTTGATTTTTTTTCTGTTTCAGCTTGTGTTCAAATATAGCTAATACTGCAAAAAAGAATAAAAGAAAAGACAACATGACCTATCTAGTTCTAATAATAAGGCTGATAATTATTTTAGCTGAAGGCTAAATGTCCATTATATTTTCCAACTATGATTTCATGGGGAAAAGAAAACAATTTCTCATCATTCTTAAAATGCCCATCAAAGTTTTGTAAAGACAATAACCCAGTTTTAAAAGAAAATGTTTACATGATATAAAATGTTTGATATGAATGTTCTTGCATGATCCTCTTAGATTTCTTTTTTTTTTTTACTGAATAGTCTAAATGCCCTTGAAAGGATAGTCTATCTTGAAAGATGGTTAAGAAACCAATTACAAAATAACAATAACAATATACAGCCTCTGTGTTTCTTCCAAAATAGAACACAATTGATTCTTCTGAGAAATTAATAGGATTTCTTTGGTGAACCATGGATTCTGAATTCTTTAGCAAGGCCATCTTTGAGTATTTATATTTTCAGGAACCCAGAATGTCAGAAAGATGAAATTTTGTGCAAGTAAACTAAGGATCTGAGAGTGAGGCTGGATAGGTGCACTTTTCAAAGTTACTGGTTGGGTAAACACAAAGGCTAGAGATTTATGAGAATATTTGTAGCTCGAGTTGTAGGTTTTGGCAAGAGTCTGTGAGTTTATCAGAGCCTGGCATTCTACTAATGGGTCTGTCAACCAACACATTAACATAGAACCAGTGTATGAACCAATAAGGAAACGGATTATCCGAACCACCAACCAACAGAACCAACCATCGCCTCAGCAGTTGAATTCCGCATCTCACAGCTACCAGTCAGGAGTCACAAGGTCACAAGTCTAGAATCAGCCTTGTGATCCAACCGATCTTGTGATTCAGTCAGCCTTGTGACTCAGTCAGTCTTGTGATTCAACCAGTCACAAGACCAACCAATCACCCAGGATCTCTATAAACCACTGTTTCTCAACCTTGATACGTTGAAGATGTGTGGACTTCAACTCCCAGAATTCCACAGCCAGCTTGAATGTTGTGAAGGTTGAGAAACACTGCTATAAACGAACAAGACACTTCCCCCAAAAATTTTTTTGGTGAAGATGTTACCTAGTTTGATAACAAAATGGTTACAAAACATTCGGGATCTAAACAGCAAGCTTGGAGAACGGACCCTTGCCTAAACACAAAGGGTTGAGATATTGGCGAATATATGTAAGTCAGGACTGAACTGTTGCATTCTTGGTACACTTAGGTGCACCATGATGTTATTATCTAGACTGATAACAAAACATCTGCAGGAAAACAACCAATTTCAGAGAACTTCAAGGATGCAACGAATGGTTGATTTGGGCTAACAATGATTTGGCATCTTCTCAAACACAGTTGTGAATGTAATACCAATGTAAATGAAGCTTCTAAAATTTCCTCAGAAATTTTATGGCACGGAGTAATTCTGTAAATAGCGGTACAGACAAATGTTCTGTGCTACTACTATACTGTACTAAAGTATCCTTCCAAGAAATTCTCAGTTCATAAGAGCTGCTGCTACGAGAGAAGAGATTAGGTAAGTTTTATAAGAAATGAAGATTATATACACCGTAGACCAAATTGTTGCCATTGGATAGAAATCTTTCTTTCTTGAAATCCAGAGTATAATTTCCCCTGTGGTATCTGTGAAAATAGTGTATCTTTCTGCTCAAAGAGTTTAAGGAAAAGAGGACTGTATAGACTATTTTGACAGATTCTATATATTACTTCCTGCAACACCACTGAATGCCAGTTCCTGGGTAATTCCTCAAACTAATGTACTATATTGCATATAATAGTCTAAAGAGCAAGGCCCCCCTGAATTCAATTCTCAGTAGATGTTTGAATTCCATAGATAAGATCTGGCTATGTAGATCCAATATAGGATGAAACTAGTTAATGTATTACCGGCCTTCTGGTGGTCAATAGAAGCAAAAATACAACCCAGAATAGATACTGTTTAAAAATTGAGAAATTCAGCTGAATCCCAGGGTGAAATACATCTTGGTACACAAGGACATGAGATAATATAACATCTGTTCCTCTCTGCTCAGAGAGAACTTAAGGAAAGGTGGGTCGTATTTATCATTCTGATAGATACTGTGATAACTGCGTAAATCTTTTGCAAGAAAATCAACAATGAATAGTCCTGTGGCACTTTAAAAAAATGGGGCAATCTTCTTCCTTTCACACCAGTCCTGTCTCCCAGACCTTCAGAGCTGGATGCTGTGAATCAGGAAGAAGAATCATTCTCCCAGTGATGATTATCCCACAATGGTGGGTTCCAACCGGTGTTACCACTGGTTCTCTTCGCACACGCGCTTTGCGTGCTTTGCGCGCTTTGTGCGCTTTGCACAAGTGCGTTAAGTATCTGCCCAGCTGAGGTGCGGCAATCCACTCTGCCATACCTATCAACTGGGTGAAAAACTGAGAAATAAAGAATAAGGAATAATAAGGAATAAAGCGGAGGTAGGTGGGAGGGCCCCCAGTCAAAGAGAACCAGGTAGGTGTCGTCACATCGTCACCATTACCGGCTCGGCCAAACCGGGCCAAACCGGGAGCAACCCACCACTGTTATCCCACTAAAAGAGAGATGCCAATTAGTAATAATCTCAATTCACTATTCAATTAACTGTATACCATTAATTAAGTGACTGTTCAAAATTACAACAGCGCTGAAAAAAAAGGTGACTTATAACTGACCCTTGCAATGATGGCCGTCGTAGCATCCCCATGGTCACATGATCAAAATGTGGCCGCTTGGCAACTATTTACGATAATTGCAGCTCGATTGTGTAATCACCATTTGCGGGCCTTCCCAGCTGGCTTCCAACAAGCAAAGCCCAGGAGGGAAGTGGGGTTCACTTAATGACCCCACGATTGACTCAATAACTGCAGTTATTCACTTAACAATCATGGCAGAAAGGTTGTAAAATTGGCACAACTCACTTAAGCAAGCCTTGCTTGCTTAGCAACTGAAATTCTGGTCTCAGTTGTGGTCGCCCGTAAAAAAGTTTGTTAAGTGTCTACAGCACTGTTAATGTCTTTTAATAGGCACTGGCAAAATTTCAGATGGCAGAGCCTGATCAAGAGACCCAATTGACTTTTTCCCTTCTTTTCAAATATTAAAACATCCAGAGATCAATACTTAGATTTTTGAAGTGTCTGGGAAAAACCCATGCAATTAATACTAACCAACCTTAGTATTACCCTCCAGTATTTTTCCTTCCTATCGGTTGGTTATGTAATATCACGGCTAGGTAATGCTTTGCATTCACTTCAATGATGCTTTAGGGCAGGGGTGTCAAACTCAAGGCCTAGAGGCTGTCTGGCCCGTGGGGTAATTAGATCTGGCTCACAGGGCCACCCTGGAAACAGTGAAGGACCAGCCCGCGGTGCTTCTGCCAGTGAAAATTAAGTTCGGGAGCCCGTTTTGGCTGAGAGAGGCACTCGGGCCACTACAGGAGCCCCTGACACAAGTGACATCAAGCTGGCCATGCTCAACCTTGGCCACACCCATCCCGGCTCCCCAAGGTCAAACAGAAACCTGATGTGGCCCTCAATGAAATCGAGTTTGACGCGCCTGCTTTAAAGGCACTTTTTCCTAAACTGTTGACATCAGCCAGTGATCCTGGCAAAATTTGAAATTGATTTTAAAAAGTTATAGATAGGTACTGTGTTTGAACACCCTTACATTGGGAATATTTTTTGGGAATCCAACCTAAAGGCTTCAGGATATACGTTTGGAGAATTAACTCGATAACGCTGTGCTGGAATTTTCACTGTATTTAGTAAGTTTAAAATAAGTGGGATTTTTTTTTTTAATAAATCAACTGAATCCTAGTATTATAATTTTGTCTAGATCCAACCTTTAATATTTTTAAGTTTACTTTGCTAGCTCATTTAAAATTGTATGTGTCATTTTAGGTGATATCTTTAGGAAAATTACTTGACAGCAACAAAACTGGAAGCTTTCAAGAAGAGATTGGACTGCCATCTGTCAGAAATGGTGTAGGGTCTCCTGCTTGGGTGGGGGGTTGGACTAGATGACCTACAAGGTCCCTTCCAACTCTGTTAATCCGTTAAATCTGTTAAAATACTATAGAAATGAAATGAAATTATTGATACTGCTAACTAAGCAATCGCCCTTAGGTAACATATTTCCCTGCCTTTCCTTTTGTTGCATTTGAGATATAATAGCTGAGTTTGCATTTATTGTCTTAATTTGCAAAATGGTTGGATATTTGTTAGCAATTTCCTTGGTTTATCTTTATGTTTTTATAAGGACATATTAGTTTGTCTAGAGGGAGCTATTCCCATCAATTTAAGCTCATTAAAACACCTAGTAAAGCTCCTTAGGAAATCTTTTACTATGCATACTAATTTATAATTCAAATATTAATATCTGGGTGATTTACTATGATTTTTTTTCCTGTACCTGAAATATAGAAGATGATGAGAGCTTACTATAAATTTGCCTTCCTTCCCAATCCAATCCAATCCAATCCAACCCAACCCAACCAATTGAAAGTTTGTTGGGAAATTGCACGTAAATCTCACAGATTGAAATTAACTCATGATTTGTATAAGTAATCAAGCCTGGTGCTTATTATTCAATAGCTAGAGATATTGTGTGGACTTCAACTCCCAGAATTCCATAGCCAGCAGGCTATGGGATTCTGGAAGTTGAAGTACATATTTCTTATGTTGTCAAGATTGGGAAACACTGAGAGAAAGTACACAGATGAATAGACATCTACTTTTGTCTCTCTTCCTATATACTGTCCTAGTTTACTTAACATGAGAAAATTGGGAGTGTACCAATTACCTGCCATTCCATAGTGACTATTCATTAACTCTTATTATCCTGATCTATTGAAACACCACTGGCAATTGACATTTTGTCTAGCAGTAGTGATTTGCCTGCCTTATCTTCTCTTTTCTCTTTTTTCTTTTCTTAAGATTTCTTTCTTCTTCATCCTCCTCTCCCCTTAACTCAGCAATGTCTGTGATGTGGTGAGGTAAAAGGAGTGACAGAAAACATTATCCTTTTCTATATATGTTATGATACTGCACACACATCCAAATATATGGGGGAAAAAAGGGGGGGGGAAGATGGATTAGTGTGGTAGAATACTTACTATGTATTTATTACTCTGTTTCCCCCAAAATAAGACATCCCCTGATAATAAGCCCAATTGGGCTTTTGAGTGCATGGCAATAAGGCCAAGCACTTATTTCAGGGTTCAAAAAAATATAAAACAGGGTTTTATTTTGGGGGAAACACGGTATTCAAATGTTTATAAGTGGCCATCACATGTAAGTTGAGGTAGTCCTCAACTTATAAGCACAATTGAGACAGTGACTTCCATCTTTAAGCAATGCAGTCATGAAATGAGTTGTGCCTGATTTTACAACCACTTTTGCCACATTAAGTGAATCATGGAGATTGTTAAGCAAATGAGATAATCATGAGGGAAATAATAATAGAATAGAATAGAATAGAATAGAATAGAATAGAATAGAATAGAATAGAATAGAATAGAATAGAATAGAATAGAATAGAATAACAGAGTTGGAAGGGACCTTGGAGGTCTTCTACTCCAACCCCCTGCTTAGGCAGGAAACCCGACACCACTTCAGGCAAATGGTGATGCTGGATACAGCATCTTCTTAAAAACATCCAGTGTTGGAGCATTCACAACTCCCGGAGGCAAGTTGTTCCACTGATTAATTATTCTCACTGTGAGGAGATTTCTCCTCAGTTCTAAGTTACTTCTCTCCTTGATTAGTTTCCACCCATTGCTTCTTGTCCTGCCCTCAGTTGCGTTGGTGAATAATCTGGCTTCCCCAATTGACTTTGCTCATTGGAGGCCCCTGGGAAGGTTACAAATGGCAATCACATGACCCCGGGACACTGCAATTTTGATCACATGACCATGGGGATACTGTGATGGTCATAAATGCAAGGACCGGTCATTAGCCACTTTTTTCAGACCCATCACATGGTCATTAAATGAAAGGTCAAGGACTATCTACATATGACACTGGGCAGCTCACTCACTCACGATTAAATAAAATAACAAAATGAGCAACAGGGCAATTTAAAAAATGAGAAAAAAACCCCTATCATGTTATTTCTATAATGTTTATTACATTCCCTATTTATAATAGGGAATTTATAATAGAGAATATTCCTGAAGATTGTCCTTGTGCTCTACAGGGTTTTTTTTTTTAAAAAAAAACTTTGATGATGGGAGCACAGCTAAAACAAAGACTACATAAATTATAACATTTGGAAAATAATGTAAGTGATGCAAACGTTAGGACTTTAATTGTTAAGTTGTTACAATTAAATTCGAAGTTCACTCCTGAATGAGTTACGTGTCTCTGTTAGTGATTTGATGAGGATCTTAGAGAGAGACAGCTATTCAAAGAAAGTGCAGATGGTACTTGACTTGCAACCACAACTGAGCTCAACATTTCTATTTGTTAAGTGAGCTTTGCCCCATTTTACTTTCTTGCCACCATTGTTAAGTACCCGTATATACTCGAGTATAAGCCGACCCGAATATAAGCCGAGGCACCTAATTTTACCACAAAAAACTGGGAAAACTTATTGACTTGGGTATAAGCCTAGGGTGGGAAATACAGCAGCTACTGGTAAATTTCAAAATAAAAAAGATACCAATTAATGAAATAAAAATAGATACCAATTAATAGATATCAATTACATTAATTGAAGCATCAGTAGGTTAAATGTTTTTGAATATTTATTTCAAAGAAAAACAGTAAACTAGCTCTGTAAGTGCTCCTTTTAGAAGCCTCTGACGATCAGGCAACTCAGCTGGGATCGCCAGATGCTTTTAAAGGCATTTTTTTCCCTCACTTGAGTATAAGCCGAGCGGGGCTTTTTCAGCATAAAAAATGTGCTGAAAAACTCGGCTTATACTCGAGTATATACGGTAAATCTCTACAGTTGTTAAATTAGTAACATGGTTGTTAATTGAGTCTGGCTTCCCCCATTGACTTTGCTTGTCACAAGGTCACGAAAGGTGGCCACATGACCTCAGGGCAGTGGAACCGTCATACATATGAGTCAGTTGCCAAACATCTGAATTCTGATCACATGACTGAAAAAATGAAATGAAATCACATTTTTCAGCACCGTTGTAACACCGAGCAGTCATTTACTGTTGTAAGTCAAGGACTACCTGTACTGGATTGTCTTCTCTCACGTGGAATTGGCTTCATTCTTATGTCACTGTAGTCCACTCAAAAATAGCCGTACATCACTGCAGCTTCTCCCTGTTTACAATATGCTCTGTGGACTGAAATTGCTTAGCGACAACTTTCTGTTAAACCCAAAACGGAAAGAAAAAGTAACCACCATAAACAATAAATTCACTGCAGCTTAAAGTTGTACAGAGAAAGCCTGGAGGAAAACATTTCGGGTTTTTTTTCCCTCCCTTTAAAAAGTTTAATCTGTCAGTGTTTAGCATCTTCGCACTGTGGATGTGTTACCCCCCCCTCCCTCACCAACCCAAACAATTTGCCTGAAATGACAGACCTATTTTTACATGGTAAAACAAATTATTTTATCCAATTCATGCAAGGGGTGTGTGTGGAGAGGGTGGGGAGAGGGTGGGGGCTGGAACTGTTGTTTGTAAATGTTTTTGTACTTGATTTTTTAAAACTATGTTATGGATGTTGCACGAGTCCATTGATCAGTGTAGATCTAAGCCGAGTTTGAAGTAGTTAAGAAAGCGGTATAATTACCAAACAAATCACCTTTGGTTTGCCCACTGCTTTTGAAAATATAGACAAATGAAAAGAGCTAATAGGCGGAATTGATTTATTTGAAGTGCTGTCTGTCTTTTTCACTTTCTTTCTGATAACCGGGAGGTCGTGGCAGACCTGTCTCCAGATGTCTGAGTGGAGGTATAAGAGGTTTTAAACCATGCCCTGTCTGATTGCATTTGTCTGTGGGGGAAATAGAATAAGATTAATCTCGCTACAATGATATTTAGCTCCTGAGCGTATTTTCATGGACAGGAGAGAGAGTATTTCAGAAAAAGACGAATAGATCGTTTTTGTTTTTGTTTTTTTCATTTTCATTCTGCTCGGAATATAAGAATGGGAAATGAAGATTGGTTGGCCTCTATGTGCAGTTAATTGCCTTTCTGTTAGCATCTTGTTTTAATTTAAAATCCTGGGATTAATAGCAGGAAATAGAGAGGGCTTGAAACAAATAATGTACGAAAGGGGTTTTCTTCCATGGCATGCAAAAAAAAGAGTCGGTGCCACAACTATCATCTTGACTTTTTTTGATCCCTCTGCGGATGCTGAGTTGGTGTTGTTTTTTATATATATATATTTTTGTCTGACAGTGTGTTCTGCAAAGCACATTTCTAATTACAAGCAAACAAATCACTACTACATCTGGGGTTTTATTTTTCCGTTTTGAAATGGCTTTAGGGCTCTGTCCTATTTTTATTTTTTATATTTTTGAAAGTTTTTGAAGTTTGCTTGGCACCCTGCATTTTCCCGACTAGTTCTGTCTTGTTAGCAGTTTTGCTGATATTTATTTATTTAGTCATACATTCATTCCTCTTGTATTCTGCGGTAATTCTTCGGAGACTCCTTGCAGTTAACAAGTAATTGTAACAGTAAATATCCGTGATAAGTTGAGAAAAAAAAATAACAATAATTGCAGGAACACTAATTTATGGCACACAACCTACATTACTGGAATCAACGCTTCAAATGAACGCGACACATTTAGCCTAAACGGTATTGCCTCAGTCTATAAGTGCAGAATTTTGGGCGTCTTCTTTAAAAAACAACAACAGGGAAGAGGGCAAGTATGATCTCAATAGGGAAATGTGCTTGAATTGTATCATTTTTTATTTTAAATATGTAACAGTATAATACAAAATAGTTAAAATAAGTCAGTGATGGGATTCAAGTAATTTAACAACCGGTTCTCTGCCCTAATAATTTCTTCCAACAACCAGTTCACCAAACAGCTCAGAAAGTTAACAACCGGTTCTCCCGAAGTGGTGTGAACTGGCTGAATCCCACCACTGAAATAAGTGCATGTAAGTGCAAAAGGAAAGCATAACAGCGGAAATAAGAATGAGAGATAGGAATGAACAGCATCTTGACCACAATATCCTCATTCCCCCCCCTATTTCCTATATTCTAGATCAGGGGTGTTAAACTCACGATGACACATTGTCATCCCGTAATGTATCACAACTTTTTTCCCCTTAGCTAAACTGAGGGTGGGCGTGGCCAGCGTGTGACGCATCCAGCCCACGGGCTGCGAATTTGACTCTCCTGTTCTAGATAATTCTGAAAGCAGCCACTCAAGGTTAAGGACTAAGGTTAGTGCTTAACTTGAATGTATATATAATGTATGTGTCTCTGTAGCAACAGTGCTGCTTAGAGATGTTTAACAAGGATGGTATTTGTGCAGTTTTTAGATTGACACCCACAAAATCCATTCTTGGTTGTTTGTAGCTTTTATATGAGGACAATTCAGTTGAAATGCATGCAATTTGTATTGTTCCAGTGGTCTTAGTGGAAGTGTAAGGCAATAAAGATTGTTAGAGGTTTTCTGAGTTGTGCAGGGTTTAATCAGCAGTGGCGGTGGAAGGCTCCGCCCACCCGCCCGGACGTCATCAAATACGCTCTGCACATGTGCAGAAGCTTCTGTGCATGTGCAGAAGTGGTGCACACGCGAGCAAACCGGTAACAAAGATAAGTGAAACCCACCACTGGGTTTAATGATGTCTGTCCTATGAAATATTGCTTTACAATCCTCAGACTCAAAGGACTGCAGAACAGAGAGTCCTTAACTTACAACCAATTGTTTAGTGACTGTTTGAAGTTTACAACAGAGATGAAAAAAGGAACTTATGACTGGTCCGTCCACTTATAGTGCAGTGGTTAGAATGCAGTATTGCAGGCTAATTCTTGCGACTGCCAGAAGTTTGATTCTGACCAGCTCAAGGTTGACTCAGCCTTCCATCCTTCCAAGGTCAGTAAAATGAGGATCCAGATTGTTGGGGGCAATATGCTGATGTTGCAAATTGCCCAGAGAGTGCTGTAAAGCACTGTGGGACAGTATATAAGTCTATGCGCTATTGCTATTATGCTATTATGCTATTATGATCATTGCAGCAGCATCCCCACAGTCATATGATAAAGATTCAGGTGCTTGGCAATCAGCATGTATTTATGATGATTGTAGCAACCAGGGGTCATGTGCAATCATTTGCAACCTTCCCAACCAGCTTCTGACAATTAGGGTCAGTGGAGGAAGCTGAACTTAACTTAGCAACTGCATGGTTCACATAACAATTGCCGTGATTTGCTTAACAACCATGGCAAAATGGTTGTAAAATTGTTGTGACTTATCAACTTGCTTAACAATGGAAATTCTGATCCTAACTATAGGTGTAAATCGAGGACTTATCTATAACTATACTGTGAAGATTAGAGTCATCAAAATCAAAATGCAGATAATTGGTTCCAATATAGGGGTCCTGTATGCTACCTTGTAAAATTTTATGAGACCATTCTCAGCTTTTTGGATCTAAGAGCTTTGGACTGAAGGGTTGGGGTGGTTTGCTGTACCACTTATTCCCTGGGACTCATTTCATTTCATTTTTATTAAATTCATTGATTACATACTGGATTGTGCCTTTTCTTCCTTCACCATTCCATTTCCCCCCCACCCCCAAGATCCACGCTTGATACTACCAAATAATGGCTCATTCCACATTCTGAAATTCTTACCTCTTTGGTGTCCTTTACTAATCGTCTTTCCCTTTCACCATACACAATCAAATCAGTCATGCTTTCCCAGTTAAATTTCCTTTTGGTGTGTGTGCAAAAGTAGCCTTATGTTTACACCAGTGGTGGGATTCAAATAATTTAACAACCAGTTCTCTGCCCTAATGACCAACTTGGTAGGCATGGCTCGGTGGTCATGTGAATGTGAGGGGGTGGCCAACTCAACATCACTCACGTCGAAGGGCGCTTTGCCTTCGCTGTTACAATGGAATAAGGGTTAACCAGAGAGGCAGTTTCTGTAAGCACGGCAATAAAGATTAGGCTAGAAACAACACCAGAATGTTTCCTTCCTGCCTTCCTTAAAGGATTAGCCCTGTAAAGTGGAAAAAAACAAAATAAGATTTCTTCCAAAAACTGGTTCTCCGAACTGCTTAGAAACTTAGCAACTGGTTCTCCCGAATAGATGCGAACTGGCTGAATCCCATCACTGGTTTATACCATGTATTTGTTTTGAAACATCCCAGTCATTTTTCTTGTATGCTCATCCTGTTCTTCTTCATCCATTTTTGTCTTCTAATATACTACAGAATATACTTCCCCCACCCCTGCCCAGTCACATTCATTCAGAATATTTCATAATTTTACCCCAAACTCATTACCTCCATTCACTGAAGCATAATACGGGAAGTCTTCAATTTACAGCCATTCATTTAGTGATCATCTGAAGTTGCAATGGCACTGAAAAAAGTGAGTTAGGGTTGTTTTTCATACTTACAACAATGGCAGGATTCTCATGGTCATATGATCAAAATTTTGTTGCTTTTTTTTAAAATTTGATTTATATGCTGCCCTTCTCCGGAGACTCAGGGCGGCTTACAATGCGTTAAGCAATAGCTTTCATACTTTTGTATATTTTATACAAAGTCAGCTTATTACCCCCATAATCCGGGTCCTCATTTTACCTACCTTAGAAAGGATGGAAGGCTGAGTCAACTTTGAGCCTGGTGAGATTTGAACTTGCAGTAATTGCAGGCAGCTGATGTTAATAACAGTGCTTTAGTCTGCTGCGCCACCAGGGCTTGGCAACTGACATGCATTTATGATCCAGTGTCCTGAGTTCAGGTGATCATCTTTTGTGACCTACTGACCAGCAAAGTTAATACTACTACTACTACATTCATGTCAGGAGCTCTGAAGAGCTTCCAGGTGGAAAGGATTGAGTGGTGACATCACTGTTGCCAGGAGGATGCCCAGTTGAGGAATTCTTTCATGTCCCTGTTATATTGTCTACCGTAATGGTACCCATTTATCTATTTGTGGTTGCCCACTTTTGAACTGCTGTGTCAGCAAGAGCTGGAGTGTGTGACAAGAGCTTACGCCATCCCTATGGCAGCAACTGGGTCTCAAACACAAGCTGCTGATCATCAGCCTGATGTCCTAACCTCCTGAGCTACTGTGCTCCTTTAGCAAGATCAATGGGGAAGCAGGATCTACTTAACAGCCATGTTACTAACTTAACTGCAATGATTTGCTTAAAAACTGTGGTATGAAAGGTCATAAATGGGGCAAAAGTCACTTAACAACCATCTTGCTTAGCAACAGTAATTTTGGGCTCAATTGTGGTTGTAATTTGTGGACTACTTGCATGTAATTATTACCAAACTAAGATTTCCTAGATTCATGTGCTGCAATTATAGATTGGTGGTGACACAGAAACAACCATCTAGTATTCAGGGGTGGCATTTGGGTTTAAGAATAAAATTCCCCTCTGTTGGATGTCTGTTCTGCCCTGGCTCCAAAACACGACAAACCCTCTGTAGTTAACTAAATGTTTTTTTTTTTATTAGGAGCGCCAGCAGCCCTGGCAAAAAGTCTCTCTCTCTCTCTCTCTCTCTCTCACAGCAGGCTAACAAGTCTGTCCAGCAGTGAAATGAATAGTTGTCTGCCACACCTATTCATCTCTGCCCCCTGTCTTTTATCCTCAGAGCTAGGTTGGGGCTTCACTAGCAGCAGTGGCTGTTCCATCTCAAGGACCGGCCCATAGATTTCCACTGCTCTCCTCTTCTCTGCCTTCTGCACATTGGTGTGTCAGACACTGGACCCAGCTGTTCCTCCTCTTCCTCATCAGCCACCTCCAGACCGGGGGGGCTGTTGACTCTCCATCTGAGGGCTGATGGGTGGCCCAGGCTCCACCTCTGTCTCTATCTGTGACAGCTCCAGTCCATCTTCCCCCTCAGAGCTCTCAGATTTGCCTTGATGCTGTCCCTGACTCCCACGCCTCCTCCTCATCTGACTCGGCTGCCGAAGGGGCTGGCAGCTGGCAGGCCACAACAATGTCAAGCTGCAGTGCCATTTCAATTTAGGCAATTTTTAACAACTCATATATTTGTACTACCCTTCTTTTGTGATCAAGATAATATGTTATATCATCAAGGTCATTTACTGTCAATGTGTAAAGCAGCTAAGTAACCTGATGCTATTTAGCTGTCATCAGCCAGGTGATGTCCAGGAATTATGAGAGTTATAGAAGAGTGTCAACTTTTCTATCCTTCCTATAATAATAGGCAAAGAATCAGCAATATCAGAACCAATCAGCTTGTTTCTCCTTTTCAGCTAAGGATATTATGATTACTTTGGGCTCTTTGGATTCATGTTTCTTTTCCTAAGCCCATATATTTTTTTTCTTAAATAATCACTCACTTCACTCACTGAAGAACTAGTTCAGAAAAAGTAAGTCTTAAAATTTAATCTGGGAGTTACAGTTTAAAGTATGTATGCTCCATTATGATGATTAATTTGATAAGATGCATGTTGATTTGAGGAGGAGAGTTCCATTTTTAAGGATGTACTAGGGTTGTGCTAAATAAGGTTATTTTTGAGAAATGCATACAAATACCGAGTGTGTATGTGTGCATAAATGAGTAAGAAATCAGATGAAATGTTAATATCTACTAAATTAATGTATAATTGTTTAAATAAATGAGAATCAGTTTTTCCATTTATTATTTATTTATAATAAAAATAAACATATTCTTATTTTTTCAAATATTGCAATATAGCTCCCAGCTCCAAACTCCATCAAAGAATACATGAAATTCGAAGAAAATGCACAAATGGGAGACATTCAACCAATCAGCGGCTTACAAAAATACTGAAGACAGGTGGACACAAATGTCTGTGTTGGAAGAAAACTCATATGGAAACATGAAACTAAAATAAAATTTGAAATATTAAAAACTAATTGAAACCACATTTGATAGACTTGAGTTTCTCCCCTCCCCCAAATTAAAAGTTTAAGTTATATTATTAGGTAAATGAGTCCTAACAACTTTACAATCTGGGTATGAACCAGAAGTTGGTTTCAGCAAGTTCTGACCAGTTCTGGAGAACCGATAGCAGAATTTTTTTAGTAGTTCAGAGAATTGGTAGTAAAAATTCTGACTGGCCCCATCCTCATCTATTCTCTGCCTCCCAAGTCCCAGCTGATCGGGAGGAAATGGAGATTTTGCAGTAACCTTCCCCTGGAGTGGGGAGGAAATGGAAATTTTACAGTATCCTTTCCCTGCCACGCCCACCAAGCCACACCCACCAATCCATGCCATGCCCACCAAGCAACCCCCACAGAACCGGTAGAAAAAAATTTGAAACCCACCACTGGTATGAACCTCTGTGTACTGGAATAGTAATTGAATTCATGACAGATATGCCAAATTTAGCAGGACAAAGCAAGTTTTTGGAGTTGTGAATTTCTTTGTGTATGCTTCTTTCAGATTTGGCTCTTGGGATGCTTGTATAAAGATTCTGACTGATCCTTGAAAATTTGAAGTTTAAACCATTTGATGTTTGCAATTTTATTGGGACTCAAGCTTGTTAAATGGGACTATTTGTGATACAATAACACTTGGATATGACAGACATCCAAGAAGCAAGTGGATAAGTCAACAAATCCAACATAATCATTTTATTTTGGCAGTGGGTATTCCTGCTTCTTTCAAATTACCTGCAGGTGGCTAAGCAGCAAGAACATTAAGCAATAAATTAATACATTTTCAAAGTGACAAAACAAAACCAAAAAAATCCAACAACTGAGTAAGAACAGTAATGAATGAAACTATAAGACTTCTCAGCCAATTAAAAAAAGAGACTAAACTATAAAGTAAAGCAATCAAATGCCATTAAAAGTACAGAAGTATAAAATTATATGCTGTTGAATGCTTAAAAGATTGTGAAATTGGTGCCAAGTGAAGATAATGTACTTAGCAAAAAAAGTTGTGCCTTCAAAAGGCCTATCCTTTTGGTAGATATTTGCTAAACCTACAATGGGATTTTTTTGTGTGCTTGCTATATGAGTGTAGTATTCACTCCCAAACACTCTGAGCAGATAATAATAATAATAATAATAAAAAATCAGAAAAAAGAATTCCTCAAATAAACAATGAATAAAACCATCCAAAGGAATAATAATTAAAAAGAACCCCCAACATAAGAGAATACAGAAAAAGCTACAAAATCATGTGTCCACAAAGCATCCAATAATTCACCACAAGATTTCCTTCTGGGCCAAGTTTTATTTGTTCTTCTGAAACCCAGGAAGGAAATGGATAGGCCAAACCTCCCTAAGAAATGATGAATTCTGAAGATGTTCTTCACAATGAAATGGTTCAGAATAAATTCCTAAATAGAATAAATTCATAAATAAATAACAATTTCTAGTCCCAGTTATGGTGGGTAACTCAAGGACTACCTTGTCCTGGGAAGTCCTCACTTTTCACTTTAGAGGTGAAAATTATGGTTGCATTTTTTTGTATTCTATGGTACAATTTCTCAATCAAAGCACCTTTGAGATGTGTGTACTTGATTGCTAGGATAGAGAATTCTGAGATTTGGAGTCCATACGTGCACAGAGACGCATTCCTTGTGTGTCCAAACATACTTGGCCAATAAAGAATATTCCTATTCCTATTCCTATTCCTATTCCTATTCCTATTCCTATTCCTATTCCATTCCACTCCACTCCACTCTACTCTATTCTATTTCTCTCCCAAGGTTGACAAATGCTGTCCTAGAAGATATTCCACAAGGCATTGGTCAATAAATAAAATATTACTATTCTGCTTCCTTGCTGGCATAATTACTTCTGCTGACCTTTCTGGGATCCAGGCTCCAATTGCAATAGCCCAGTCAAAGATTGCACCCCATGTGTGCATTTGCCTTTTGACACTCCCTTAAAATGTGAAGAAGTGCATCTCAGTCTTGCACCTGGGAAATTTCTTTTCTTTCATATTATTTCAATTTCTGGACTGGAAGCACAGATCCATCGTATCAGAGATTTAAATTTAGCTATACTTCTGCACCACTGGCTCTCTTTCTTTCCACCCTCTTGATTTTCTCCGCTCAACTATGATAGGATAATTTTCATAAAACTGACAGGTTGAATCTTTGCTTTTTAGAGCTGTGTTAGACTCAGATCCAGCCATTGAAACTCATTGGTTTACAAAACTCTTCTCATTTTTTTTTAATTGTACTCCAATCTACTGTTTTTGTGTATGGGGGGCGGTTGCATTTACATTTGGCGAAACTCTAAATAACAATTCCAAATTGAATGAACTAGATTCAGTTTGCCATTGTACAAGTTAAAACTAAATCCCTGAGAAGCAATCAATATTGGAATAAGAGGCTTGCAAGGTGCTACTGTTCCTTGTAACACTTTTGAAAGGAAGATGTACAAGCAGATTCATTGTTTTCTTTTCATTATAATGTCCCCTCCCAGCAAGATCCAGATGGCTCCTTCTCTGTTTTTCTGTAGAGGAACTCTTCACTCAAACCTTGACTCCCACCATAACCCCAAGCCTAGGAGAACAGCCAGATCTTCTGAAACTTTCAGGATGTCATCAGGATGAGATCTGTATGGATTGTTGTTATTGTTATTATGTGCTGCTTTCATTATAATATATAAATTTCATTAAAAATGGGCTGTTGAACGCCCAGATAAAGGCAGTTACATAGATGACCCTACACAAAAGGTGCCAGGTTTTGATCTTCCTCGCCAGCATTGGTCAACTCTGAACTAGATCTGTACCCAACATGGTGTCTGCCAGGACTCATTGTTTAAGTGGGGTCTTGTCTCTACCCCCTCAGTGTAACTGTGGTGCTCCTTGACAAAATATCCATCACATTGTGTCCGAATGTCTCCCTAACCCTAACCAGAGGAAATGGCGGGGACCGGCTGCACAAGTGTTTAAATATTTTCGGAGAGAGCTTATTGGGGGGGGGCTTATTTTAGCGCATGTGCTCAAAAACCCGATTAGGCTTATTATCCGGGGAGGTCTTATTTTTGGGGAAACACGGTATATTTTGAATGAAAAAGGTCAAGATGATTTGTGCCTTCAAAAAAAAAAAATGAAACTACACCTCAAAGACATTGAGGTTATAAAAATAATATTTGTGACTGGGTAGTCACAGTAACCTGCAATCCTGGGTTTCTAGAGCAGCTCTCATTAAGATCTTGACCACCTCCAAAAAGTCTGCTTGATGGCTATTTGATAATGAGGACCCAGATTGTGGGGGCAATAATCTGACTTTGTATAAATATACAAAAATATGAAGGCTATTGCTTAACACAGGGTTAGCCACCCTGAGTCTCCGGAGAAGGGCGGCATATAAATTAAAGCAAAAAAATAAATAAAATAAAAATGCATTGATAACAACAAAGAAAGCTTTTTTGGAGCCTCTGTGGTCATGTAGAACTATATGCACTAAAAGGTAGCCACTTGCCTCACGGCAAGGTTTATGCCGCTTGCAATATATTTGAGTTTTACTTTCATATTTTGTCTGCATAGAAGACCACTGAGAACAGCATGGACCTCTAGGGAAACTCCATATAGGTGCTGCAAAAGCTGTTTCAAGTATGCAGTGACAAAGGCAGCCATTGACTTAAACTCCCAGCCCACGGGCCGGATGCGTCATGTGCTGGCCACGCCCACGTCCGGTTTAGCGAAGTGGGGATACATCAGGTGATGCCACTATGATGACGTGAATTTGACTTAAACTAAATGCTATGTTGGCCTGTTACTCGTGTAGAAGGTAAAAATGGCTGATGAGATACATTCCCGTGAAGAAAGCATTCAAAGAAATGCCCTTTCCTGTAATGAATAATGTCACCATGATAGAAGAGCTGTTTTTTTTAAAACCTGTGAAAGTTTTTTTAAAAAAAAACCTTGTAAAACACTGTCAGGAAAGAAAAAACCAGACACTTCAATGTGAAGCTTGTTATATGATTATGTCACTGGTGTGAATATTGACAAAGTGATAGACCAGAAACATCAACAACTGTTTATCTTGAAAGCTGGGAAGGGAGAATCCCACTAGATTTGTCATTCTTTCTGAAACCCTGAAGGAGGAATGTGACAGATCTTTGCAATACTTGGGAAAAAATTACATAAACTAGCCAGAAGGCCATTTATACTGGCATCTATCATACAAATATTGTGGACACAAGAAAATACACTAGATAAAGAATCTGATCATTTCGATGTAAGTTTTTATTTCTCTGTCATACGTTGCCCTGACATTTTGGTCTTCATGTGACTTCCTGTGGTTTTTGTCACCTTTTCCTTTATGCAGTTGACGGAAGCTCTGACAAAACACTTTATCTCCTCCATTGTTAAGACAATAATCTCCTCTTGAGCAACATATTTTTTTTTCAATCATTTCAGCCCTTGCCCTTGCATTCTAATCACATTGCTCCATGCTTACCTAACCTTTCATTCGCACCTTCTCTACCCTTTTCAGCCAATTGATTTCCCAGTGCTAAATTTACAGAGCTTAAGTAAGTCCATGCTATCTTTTTGGACAGGAGAGTATGGACACCTCCTATTTTTGAGGATGTCACCAGGTTGCCCTGTTTTGCCATAGCTACTATTACTACTGCTGCTTCTTAACATCATTGTCCTTCCTCATATTTTCCTTTGACTTGTCTGCCTTTTGACTGTTCAGCTGTGTCCCAGATCCAGATGGCTGGATCAATTAGATCAAACAGCTGGATCACCCCAAGTTATTTCATTGGGGCGGTAAAGAAATTATATTGTAAATCAATCCATTTGGGAAGAGCTATCACTCGGTGGTAGAGGATACGTTGGGCATGTCCACTGAGTCACACTTTCTGTGAGTTTTGGTCTCTGAGAGCTTGGAGATCCATTGCAGTCAAAATACTAACAAAGGTTCAACTAATTTACTACTAGTGAACTACTAGTTCCCTACAACTAGAACAATTAATAAGTGGCACAACTTGTCTGCAGAAGTTGTGAATGCTCCAACACTGGATGTTTTTAAGAAGATGCTGGATAACCGTTTGTCTGAAGTGGTGTAGGGTTTCCTGCCTGGACAGGGGTTGGACTAGAAGACTTCCAAGGTCCCTTCCAAATCTGTTATTCTATTCTATTCTATTCTATTCTATTCTATTCTATTCTATTCTATTCTATTCTATTCTATTCTATTCTATTCTATATCAGCATGTACATCTTTTCCTATTTATTCCTTGTATTGTCCATTCACACTTGACCAATAAAGTGTACTATCCCAACCCAATCCAACCCATTCCATTCCATTGCATTCCATTTCATTCCATCCCATCCCATCCCATCCCATCCCATCCCATCCCATCCCATCCTTCCCTATTTTTTGCTTGAACACAAATCTACCTACCTAGTTTCTGAACATGAACATGAACCTAGTTATATAGAATATATAACTCATGGCCATTTTCTTACTTTCATGCATGGTGTGGGGGTTATAGTTTTTTATTGTTCATATATTGGGTTTTTACTTTTGTAAGCTGCCTAGAGCCACTGAGAATGAATGGGTGGCCATATAAATTTTATTAAATACTTTTTTTAAAAAAAAACTTGATTTTTTTGGCTCTTATTTTCACTGGCAATGACCCCTGTGAAGTACCAACTACATACTTATGGGGCTGAGCATACATCAAAATTCTAAATACCTAGATGGAAAGAAGTCTTCAAATTGCTTTAAATTTGTACCAGCCAGTTAATTATGGTAGGAATATTGCCTGTCTCAATGCTCTATTGTCTCTGATGTAGTATTTGGTACAATAGGGAAGGCAATCAGGCGCACAGTCAGTCCTTAGCTCCTGGCCACATATCAGGCATTAGTCAAAGGCACTTATGAAATAATGATTTTAGAAGAGCAAAATAGCTAAGTTAAAGCACTAACTGTTCCTGATGGTTCTTTAACACACTACATCCACGTTCTTTGCTTTTTCTCTGTCACCCACAGCGTCCTGATATACAGGTGGAAATGTCCTTGTGAAATGTTTTTGCCCTTCTCTTAAATGTTCATTCAAGACACTTTGTCTTGTTCGGTTTCTTCTCCCTTAAACAAAAGAAACTGAGATAGTTTTGGCATCAGGCGACAGTCAGGAAAAGCAATAATTTTTTTTTTCTAGTGCCCTTGGGTGGATGATCCCTGAGAGACAAAAATAGACAGGTGCTAATTTCAAACCTTGACTTTCAAAGACATGTTATTGTAAATGTGCCAGCATAATATAATATAATGTGTGTGTGTGTGTGTGTGTGTGTATATAATAATAATAATAATTATTATTATTATTATTATTATTATTATTATTATTATTATTATTATTATTTACTTTAGTCATTAAACATGAAACTCAGTCAACTGAACATTCAAAAATTCATCACAAATACCATTGACTGGTGCTAATGGTTGATACGGGTTGCTGCCAGTGTCCTAGGTATCAACCAAGTACCTTCTTAAGATGTACGATGTTCCAAGTAGCACAGTTTTTTGCAGTTCCGCTGGTGTTATTGCAGGAAGCTGCAATTTGTTGATGTATCTTATAAAATTCTTGGACATGGTACCAAGTGCCCCGATGACAATGGGTATCACTCTTACATGTTTCATCCATAGCCGTGTAGTTTGGATGGCCAAGTCGCGATATTTCATGATTTTTTCCAGTTCTTTTTCTTCGACTCTGGCGTCTCCTGGTACCGTGATGTCAATAAATTGTACATTTCGGTTTTCGACAACTGTGATATCTGGCGTGTTGTGTTCCAAGTGACGATCTGTCTGTATTCGAAAGTCCCACAAGATCTTCACCTTCTCATTTTCTATAACGTTTTCCACTTTATGTTCCCATGACTTTTTGGATACAGGTAAGTCGTATTTTTTACATAATGACCAGTGGATTAATTTAGCAACTCGGTCGTGTTTAGCTTTGTAATCAGTTTGTACGATTTTGCTGCATTCACATATTAAATGTGAAACAGTTACGACTTTGTTGTTGCAAAGTCGGCAGTTTGGATTGTCGGTGGATTTTTGTATCTTTGCTTTCATGGCATTAGTTTGTAGTGCTTGTTCTTAAACTTGTTCTTCTTGTTCTTGTTCTTCTTATTATTATTAGTGGATTACATTAGTTGGGTTCACATATTGATCTATAGTTTGTCTAATCCATGGTTTATTCAATGAGTCAGTTGGCTAGATTTGCACATTATGGTAAGCAGAATGCAATTTGTTAGTTTTGACTTTTGGCATGTTTTGGTTTGCAAAATCTATTTCACTGTAGTTTGCAGAGCTATCCACAGGGGAGCAGCTGTCAAGACCATGAAGATGATGGCCATGGCCATAAGATCAAAGCCCACAAGCCTAAGGTGTTGTGTGACATACATGGAAAGAATGGGTCTTCAATTGCACAGCTGTAGCAATAGCACTAGCAATAGCATTTAGAATTATATATTGCTTCACAGTGCTTTTTAGCCGTCTCTAAATGGTTTACAGAGTCAGCATAATTGCCCCCAACAATCTGGGTCCTCATTTTACCAACCTCAGAAGGATGGAAGGCTGAGTCAACTTTGAGCCAGTGAGAATTGAACTGCTGACAGTCGGCAGAGTGAACCTGCAATGTTGCATTCTAACCACTGCGCCACCATGGCTCTGTAGCCACCAACTGCACCTTTTCACTGGACTGACATTGCACACTGCAGCTTAGCAACGCATGATCATATAACCAATGGTTTAGTGTGCTATACCAGTCCAACTATTATTTAAGTTATAACTTTCTTTGATTTGCAGTGTTGTATTTATGGTTAGTCTTTTACTTACTAATGGATGTTAACTCCACGAGAAGCTGCAAAGTAGAAGTTATCCCAGTGCTAGGTTTTGTAATGTTTTAAAGTAATGCCTTCTAACCTTCTTAAACATG
The DNA here is from genome assembly GCF_059756535.1 of Pantherophis guttatus. Lineage (NCBI taxonomy): Eukaryota > Metazoa > Chordata > Lepidosauria > Squamata > Colubridae > Pantherophis > Pantherophis guttatus. The sequence goes on from NC_142064.1 coordinate 246,212,435, forward strand.
AACATAGGACTAAAGGGCTTACTAAAGATAATTCTAATAATAATGCATCTGGGCCTGTCAGTAGGAATTTGTTCAGAGGTCAGAAACATTCCACTAAATTTAGTCCATGCTAAAGATATATGTTAAATATTACAGTTCAAGCAAAAGAAGTCATTTTATATAATACTGAATCTAGGATTTCTCTGTATGTGTAAATGATATTCATGTTGAATGCTTTTAAAGATGTGTTTTAATCGTCTTAATGTCCATAGTAAATTTTAAAAAGTTGTTATCAGGCAACATTTTTTTTTTTTTTTTGTCATTGGTAAAGTACCTTGCAACAATTAATCTAATAATGTAGGCAAAAATTGCTACTTGTTCTTAATGGCTTGGCTAAAAACCAGTAAACCAATTGATAAGAGAAAGGTTAGGAGACAGTCATATCTCATGGTGTCCTTCAGACATAAGCAATATTACTTCAGGATGATGATGATTGTTGCAAGAGGAATATGTAGTGTCTTAGTAAGCTACATTTTCATTGGCGTCTGGATGCAAGAAGCAAATCAAACAGGAAGAAGCATGAATCCAGAAAGCAAGAGCTAATTTTAAAAATGCAGAATGTGGTTTCTTTGGACTCATCTACACGTACAAGTACAAATAGAAAGAGCAGAAAGCCACCAAGCTCAGAGAGCAACAAAGACCCCTCAGTTCAACCCTGAGCTACAAATATTCTATTTATTTATTTTATTTTATTTATTTATTTTATTTGTCAAGCATGTATAAGATAACAGATATAAGTATAAACACGATTTTGAATACAGGAAATGGATATGGATAAATGGGGACATTAGGACAGGTATGGTAGGCACATTGGTGCGCTTATGCACGCCCCTTAGAGACCTCTTAGGAATGGGGTGAGGTCAACAGTAGACAGTCTAAGGTTAAAGTTTTGGGGGTTTGGGGATGAAACCACAGAGTCAGGTAGTGCATTCCAGGCATTGACCACTCTGTTACTGAAGTCATATTTTCTGCAATCGAGTTTGGAATGGTTTACCTAAAGTTTGTATTTATTGTGTGCTCGTATATTGTTGTGGTTGAAGCTGAAGTAGTCATTGACAGGTAGGATGTTGTAGCAGATAATTTTGTGTACTACATTTAGGTCAGACCAAAAGCAGTATTGTCTAAGCCCAAAATTTCAAGCCTATTCTATAATATATAAAGTACAAATGGAAATAGATGGATTATACAGCAAATATTGTAGAATAGCCTGCATGTTATAGGAGCTACAACAGAGTTGCATTAGGAAAGTGATAGTGAGCCTTTTGGGCATTCCATGTTGAAAATTCAAAAAAAAATCCCTAACTTGACTGTGCTAGCACATCTCACACAGAGACAACACATTCCCACAGAGAGACACATACACACACACACATACATACATTATCACACACAGACAAAAGAGAAGTAATTCATAACAAAGATTAAATTACATTTATTATTTAATAAATAAATACTTACATAATTGTAAATAATATTTGAAATGACTGTCTGAGGAAGCTCTGGGTCACAGGAGGCCTGGAAACTTCAGAGAATGCTCTTGCATGGCCTTGTGGCATCCAAAAAGTGGGGGAATGCATGCCTTGTGTTTGTGTGATTTGGGGAGGTTCCAGAGGCTGTGCAAGAGCAGGATTCTTTCCTGTAGCTTCCAGAGGCTCTGGATGCCTGGCATGCTACCAAAAAATGGCATAGTGTGTCACTTATGTCATGTGTGTGATGCGTTTCCCATCACCACAGTATGACTACTGAGACCAGGGAGTCCTCGGAGCCGCAAAAAACCCTCACTCAGCAACTTTTTGTTAGATAGCTGGGATTATCAAATAATGATTATAAAATGTAAAAATATCCAATAAAGTAAATCAGCTAAACAGAGAAATAAGCATATTATTTGCTGAAAGCAAACATGTATCAAATGTGACTACACGTGGATTCAGAACAGAGCATAATCTACTTATTGCAGCTCAAAGGATACATTAGCAATAACTAATATTGAACATTTCATTGTATGCGTTCTGTCCTCACTGCACTGTGTGCAGCTGAACATGGACCCACCTATCCTCCAATAAAACAGACCGTGTGTGTAGATCTGAATGCTTTATTGAAAGAACAGGATATGGTGAAACTGGGGAAAATAGGAATACATACAATGAGAACCAATTACAAGATAGGGAATATTGAGTTACGGCTGAACATAACAATTAATAGATGCAAGTAATTTAAATGTCACCAGTGATGCTCTGTGGGTGGGATGTGTGTTTGTCCTTGGATGACCATGTGCCACAGATTAAGATGGATTTTTCTTTGTGTTTCTGCCTTCTCCAAATGCTAAAGGAAATGGAGTCTGACTTCCCAGCATGCACTTGTTTTGAGAGTGCGGGCTGATGGATAAAAGAGTAGGGTCAGTTTCAAACAATATACTGAGTATTTGTCTCTCCAGCCACTAGATGGGGCTAGAGAGCAACAACAGTATATAAAGATTGTATGTTGGGGCATGACAGTATGTTCAATGGAATTAACACATACAGAGTTGGAGACCTTGCCTCATACGTTCTGTAGTTACTTGGGGAACCAAGGAAGGAAGTTCTCTGTCCTAATTTTGAAGTAGAAGGCTAGAAAAACATCCTAGTTCAAGTTTACCATTTATAGGTCGTGAACTACCAGAGTCAGTAATCAGGTCATATAAAATATCAAGTTTAGCAGAATATAATTTAAAAAAAGATAATATGAAACATTGGTATACTGTGCACAAAGCAAACACAACTTCTTCATTAATGCAAAGAAAGCTTGGATGTTGGTGTCCTTGTTTTAATGCAAATAATAATTTCAAAATAATCATTGTACTGCTTGTCTTTCAAGTCTGTAGCTCATTTCTAATTTAGTCTTAATTCATTTCTAATTAAAGTAAGGCTTCCTTCCTTCCTTCCTTCCTTCCTTCCTTCCTTCCTTCCTTCCTTCCTTCCTTCCTTCCTTCCTTCCTTCCCTCCCTCCCTCCCTCCCTCCCTCCCTCCCTCCCATTAATGGTGATTAATGTCCTATTGAAAAGTAGCACCATACCACAAGGCATCACAACACATATACGAAAGGGGTGAAGCCTGTATCATGACACTGTTTCTATTGCCTCCCTCTGGATGACCATTAGATTCCACAAAAATCCTCTCTGTATATTGAACATTGAACATCTGAAGAATAGAATGTGACTCTCACATATAAGATACACAAATGTAGTTCTACCATTTGAGGTGGAATTTGATAGTGAACAAACATAGCAGTGTTAAGAATTTCTCATTGATCCTAGATAAACCTGTTTACAGAAATAGTCGCATTCCAAAAGCTGAATATAAAAAGCGAATGTTTTCATGCTGAGTGCCAACTTTACAACTTTACTTTCACTTTTCTTCTTCTCCATTGCCTTCAGCTTGGATCCATGGATCTATGTTTTTAAAAACAACTGGAAAAACAGTAAGGATGACTGCAGTTTTGGAAAATAAGATGCAGTAACATTTGAGAACATGTTCCCTCCTAGAACGAAAGGTTATAAACATAGTTTTTTGTGAAATCAGCAAGATTTTGTTCAGCTGATATATACAAAAATCTGATTTTGGCAGAGCTCAATAAATTCAAGATCAAGTGTTAAACTGTCATCAGAATGCCGCTTCTTTTGCAAGTGTTTTGCAGGGTGCATTTATAAGTGAAAAAGACAGCTGCCTGCAGTGATGACAATATATGGAAAGATGATGATGCATAATCAACTATTTTAATTGAAGAATTATGCTGCTTAATAATCTGATTTATCCAATACAATATTTCATTATTATATCAAAATGATCAGAGCATTTTACCCTGTTATTTGAACATGAGTCAAGTATTCAGCTTATATTGTATGCATATGAAATATTTTTGCAGATTTGAAGGATATGCTTCAGGAAGATAAATACACATTAATAGAATTTTTTTTAATTTTATTTTTCTTCAGGTTGCTATAGACGTATTCCAGAAATTAAGGAGGGTTGTGCTTTAATTGGAAAGCACATTTATTACTCACTGTGCTTGGTAAACTCAAATTATTCTCAATTTGCTCTTCTGTATCGTATAATTGAACAAAAATTTAAGGTTGATAACTTGCAATTACATTGATTTCCATTTTGCTCCTTGGGTATTTTTCAGTATGACAGGGCTGGTAGCAAATGTCACTTTCTCAACAATTTGCTTTTCCAGTACTGTAATTGCCAGCGATAGCTAAATAGTCCTAATATTGAATGGACGTGTTCTCTGCAGAGAAGATGAAAAGTGACTAAAACCTGTGAGCCATATTCCTGCTCTTATCATAGTTTCTTTGAGCTCTTTTACCTCAATCCAGTTACAATAACCAACATTTAAAAATAAATCTCTGGTTCTTATTCTGTTGTATAAAATGGGATACTGTCCTAGAAAAATAATCTGGGTTTCAGGGAGGGTTCTGTAATGTCATTCTATTTTCATGTCCTGAAATTAAGATTATACCATCTTTGACTTCTGAAAAGGTGCTCTGAGTGCATAGCGGTATGAATACAGCAATTGTCAGGGACTCATTAAAGCAACTGCATCTTCTGTAGATGCTTAAACCTGGAAGAAGGCATGGCTGCTTTAATGAGTTATTAATAATGGTGCATTTGCATTTCCATATGCTCCAAAACAACTTTTCAGAAACTAACCCCAATAATTCCACTGCTTTACCTGTTTCTATTTCTTCCTACTCACAGAATGTTATCCATAAAATCCTCATTTTCAACAACACACACAATTGCATATAACAGGGTTCATGTCTTGTACCCTTCATACCCTCTCTTTATCTTGTACTTGGGGTTTTAGACTTGCATGATAGGAGAGTTGAATATTTTTTAGATTTAGGGATTTTTTATAGAAAATAGCAACATCACCCCCGCTGTAGATTTCACGGTCAAACCTGCACACGTGATAGTCTCTTACTGTGGCAATGGAATCTGGTAGTGATGAAATTGCCACTAGTGTACATATGATGGACAAATTTAGCAGTGGGTGTTAACCTAAGAGAAAAGTGAAAAATTCGGTTGGTAAATGGCTATCTCCAGATTTACAGGGAATAGATTTTTAAATACCTTTTTGCCAGAAAATGACTTTAGGAAAGAGTGTTGCAATAGCCTGTTTGTGAACTTTCTAAAAAATAAGGGAACCTTTGCTGAACTACAGAGTAGATTGGTCTAGTCTAACAAGTCTTTGCTCATTTTGTGTAGTAGTTCTGTTTGACATAAAAAGATGAAATACCATATCAAGTACACACAAAATGCATTTATATTAATCCAAACAACAATATATATATATATATATATATATATATATTTTCTCAGGTTTTCGCGGGTGTTTGTATGTAGGTCTTTGGTTATTTGGGTCTTCTCCCACATAAAATTGGAAGTGTCTTGGCAATGTTTCGACGAAGTCTCATTTGTCATCTTCAGGCTGGTGTTCCCCACTAAACCCCCACTAAAATCCAAGACAGAGAGCAAGAAAACGGCAAGGCCCTCCTCCCATACATAAAAGGCACCACAGACAGAATAAGCAAAATCCTCCACAAACATAACATCAAGACAGCATTCTGCACAAACCGAAAAATATCCACCATCCTAAGGAACCCCAAAGACAAAACTGAGTTAGAAAATCAAGGAGTATATGAAATCCCATGCACCGCCTGCCCCACCACATACATCGGACAAACCAACAGACGAATAAGTGCACGCATAGAAGAACACAAGAACTCAGTCAGAAAAGAGGAACCAACTTCTTCCCTGGTCCAACACCTCAAAGCCACAGGACATGATATTGACTTTAAAAAGACCAGAATTATCGCCAAAACTGAACACTTTAACAACAGAATAATCAGAGAAGCCATCGAGATAGAAAAACGCCCACACAGCATGAACAAACGAGACGATACCTCACGCCTACCAGCCATTTGGAAACCCGCCCTTATTGACAAACGAGTCCCTAACACGACGAATGACACCAGACCCACACTCACGAGAGCCACACAGGATGTCACCACCACACATCCATGCAGAAAGCAGACTCAAACCCACACTGATAATGAGCCACGACCAAGGACCAGAAGCCAGACCGCAGCTGCATCATTAGCCACTTTAAACCCCTCCAATCCATACATGAAGCAGACTGACACCCACCATGAAGAGCTCGCACGGCCACAAACACGAAGCCAAACAACAACAATGCAGCTCACCAGCTCAAATCCCCCTGCAACTCAGACTAAGCTGAGCACAACCAAGCCCCCACCCAAACAGAACACACCCCCAGCCAATCAGAACACAGCCAAGCCCCTAACCAATCAGAACACACCTCCACCCAATCAGAACACAGCCAAGTTCCCACCGAATCAGCTCACACCCCCACTAGCAGTTAAAAGGAAGAGACAGCTGCGATCTCACATTGCTCCTGGAAGCACGAAGCTGAGAACACCAGCCTGAAGATGATGAATGAGACTTCGTCGAAACGTCGCCAAGACACTTCCAATTTTATGTGGGAGAAGACCCGAATAACCAAAGACCTACATATATATATATATCCTCTTGGATTTCTCCTTCTTCCTCTTTATCTCCCTCTTCTAGTACTTTTTCTTGCTCTTCTTGTCTCTGTTTCCCTTTAATTCTCCATTCCGGGTCCTCCCTGTTACTGTTTGCTCCTTCTATGCCCATCACTTGGTCATGCAGATTCTGTGCTTTATTTTGTGAGTCCACTTTTATTTTTTTTCCCTGCCATGACACCAACATTCCTTCTGGTGTTATCCATCTAAACGGTATATGCCACTTATTTAGTAATGTGGCTAGGAACCAGTATTCCTTTTTCAGTTCCCTTATTCTCTTAGGGACTTGCTTTAACGTAATTATTTCCTTGCTTCTATAAAACATGGGTTCATTTTTTGTTATTTTATAAACTATGCCTCTTACTTTTCGTCGCACAAATCTTACGTGGATCTCCCTTGGTAATTTATATTGTCTGGCGTAATTCGTGCAGAGTTCACACATTTTCTATGTTGTTGTAATTTTTATAAAGCAGCCAGAAATAGTTTACTGCAAATAGACTATAATGGGATGCCGTGGTTTTGTTTAATTACATTGAATTGAGCAAGCCATTGTGGTCTGATTGATATATAAGGCTAAGCCATAAACCTTGATTTTAAAACTATTCTAGTTAGTGTTCAACATCTTGCTAAACCAAAAACAAGCAAACCATCTTAGCAGAAAAGGCAAACCCAGCCAAGAATTGAGTAGATGTTAACCATGAAGTTTGGCAACTGATTGGAATTTGAGCTCATGTCTCCTGATCTATTACATGGCTATTTTCAGATTTATGGGGAATAGATTTTTAAATATCATTTTGCTAGAAAATGACTTTAGGAAAGAGTGTTGAAATAGTCTGCTTGTGAACTTTTTTTTAATAAAACAAATAAGGGAATCTTTTGTTGAACTACAGAGTAAATAGGTGTAGTCTTAACAAATCTTTGCTCATAATGTGGAGTAGTTTAGTTTGAAGTCGTGTCAGAGTTCACACATGTTGATCACAAACAAACCATCTTAACAGAAAAGGCAAACCCAGCCAAAAATTGAATAGGCATTTATTAACCATGAAGTTTGGTGACCAATTGGAGATTTGAGCCCACATCTCCTGATCTGTTCACATCACATTGGCTTTCAGTCCTCAATCTGGATCGTTCTCCAGATCGCTGTTTTTTATGGTGCTCAATTTAGAAAAAAAAATGGTGCTATCTCAGTTAAACGCAAAATATGTTTCCTGATAAGTATTGCTGTCTGGAGGAGGTGTAATGGGGAAAAAACTAGCTCTAATTAAAATGTGCTTACTTAAGATGACAGTTACTTGAAATATGGCTGCATTGTAAAGACTTCATTATGAACCATGTACTGTATATTAAATGATAATTGTGTCAAGGGCTAATTAACTTTCTCTCATAGGTGAGTTTGATAGGTCACTTGTGGCTCAGTCTACCTTGTTTATGTCTGTCAATTTCAGAAACAGCTCGGATGTACAAAGAACGTGGAATGCTTAGGATGTTTCTTATTTTTATTTTTTATTAGCTAGCTTTGAAAAGCTTTATTATCCATTGTCATTCCAGACATGATCGGGAGATTGACAGAGCTTGGTTTTGTAAACACAATGTGACTCTCAATGAATGTGTCTCTTACTTTCAAGATAATAATTTGCAAACTACGTCTCTGGTCGTATGTTTCCCATTTTGCATTTTGTGGCAAAGCAGAAAGTTAATAAATTCAATTTAACAAGCAATCTTGCCTTCGGGGGAGCCCGCACAAACAAGTGATTCAAGACCATTGCAGAACCAAGAAACATGCAATCAAGCTGAATAACTGGTCAGAAGGCTGAAATTCTCAAGGTTACATGAGTTTGAGACAGATGGTGTTACAATATCTCCCTCAATACACCACTTTGTAATCTCCATTAGGGATGACTTGGTAATTTGCCAATTTAGATGGTAGTATAGAGCATGGACAAGTATTTTGTTTTCCCCTTAGGTTTGGCTCTATCTGCTTTATTTTTCATTAGGGGGATAAAAGTGATTTGATGGCCAAATGTGCAGGATATTCTGAAGGAGAGAGTGAGAAAAAAGCAAAGAGGTTATTCCTTTGGATCTGTTATTAGGTGTGGTGACTTAATATGGTATGCCCTCCCAATCACCCCATTCAGCTAAACAATTTTTTAAATAATAATTATTATTTAATCTTTAGTGAGATTCACAGCCTTTGAGGCTGGTTAATAGTTCAGCAGCTCGAGTCCTAACCAAGGACCTAGGAGCTGTTAAGGTATCGTCGGAGGATGTAAGCTGTAAGCCGAGTAAGGTGGTTTTTTGTAGAGTCAAAATGTTCAAGTCTGGCAAATTTCTAAATAGCGGTGTAGCCCTTTGGGTATTGCTCCAAGGGCTCCAATTACAATCGGGACAACACACGATTTCTTTTTCCACAGTCGCTCAACTTCAATTTTTTGAATATTTTGAATTAAATATTTTGAACAACAATAATAATAATAGTTATTATTATTATTATTATTATTATTATTATTATTATTATTATTATTATTATTATAATAATAATAATAAACAGTATACGCAGCAAACGAGATGACCATGCTGGATTTCGTATCCCAAATCACTAGTTGAACACTTCCCAAGTGATTAGTACTGTGTGATGTATCGGCAGATTATGCGAGCAGATGATGATGATGATGATGATGATGATGATGATGATGATGATGATGATATCAGCTTAGCCCAACTGTGTGTTTTTCAGATGCGATAGTTTACAATTCCTGTCAATTTCACCTGTAATTTACACTGTTTTTAGATGATGGGACTTTGTTGGCTAAAAGTTGAGGAACAATAATTTATGAAAGGATGATTTAGACATCCTATGAAAGCTCTTCAGGACTTGTGTGTGTGTGTGCTTCTCTTCATTTATTCTACAACAATAAAACAGTGAACTGAAGTGGTCCCAAAGTGACAACCTACATCTAGGTCTCTTCTTTCCAAATCCAACATGGCAACCACTATATAGATAGTCCTCAACATACAACCACAACGGAGTTCAAAATTTCTGTTGTTAAGTGAGGTAGTGGTTAAGTGAATTTTGACCCATTTTACGACCTTTCTTGCCACAGTTGTTAAGTGAATCACTGCAGTTGTTAAGTTAGGGACACAGTTGTTAAATGAACCTGGCTTCCCCACTGACTTTGTTCATCAGAAGGTCGCCAGGTGACCACATGATCCCAGAACACTGTAGATGTTGTGAATATGAATCAGTTATCAATCCTCTGAATTTTGATCATGTGACCATGGGGATGTTCCAATGGTTGTAAGTGTTAAAAATGGTCATAAGTCAGTTTTTCTGTGCTGTTTTAACTTCAAACAGTCACTAAATAAATTGTTGTAAGTCGAGGATTGACTATATATTGGAAAGCTTTCATAGCTGAAAGTATGTATAAAGCTGAATTCATAATCCATTGGGATTTTCGGTGAATTGGGTCTATAGCAGAGATGGGTTTCAGCAGGTTTTGACCAGTTCTGGAGAACCGGTAGCGGAAATTTTGAGTAGTTCAGAGAACCAGTAGTAAAAATTCTGACTGGCCCCGCCCCCATCTATTCTCGGCCTCCCAAGTCCCAGCTGATCGGGAGGGAACGGAGATTTTACAGTATCCTTCCTCTGCCATGCCCATCAAACCACGCCCACCAAGCCATGCCACATCCACCAAGCCACACCCACAGAACGGTAGTAAAACAATTTGAAACCCACCACTGGTCTATAGTTAAATCTGGCTTGATGAAACATTACTAGACTCAAGTACAATGATTTCAGGAAGAGAAAGTACAAATTCTATATGAAAAAGTATTAGAAAATAGATTAATCTCCCAACAGAATCAATGTAGACATAGGGAAAGATTACGTGGAATCTGCAACAGAGGGGAAAAAAACATGCTATAGAGGACCACAGAAATGTAGAGAGTTATGCTATCAGGAAATATTTTTTAAAAGTGGCATTGTTAAGTTGAATGCATATAAGAGAATAATACTTATATGACAAAGAGTGAAATAAAAATGCAATTAGGATGCAAGAAAAGATTCAAGGAAGACTTAAATGAGATATCCTAAATATAGTTAGGCTGCAGGTATAAGTACTGTAAGTGGAAAAAATGTTAAAATATGGACATGATTTCCTTATAGAGTGACTGTGCAATTTGTTTAATGTCAATGTGCAGTCAGCTGTCTGTGTCTAATAATTGGAAGAATGTTGTTATAGGAGAAAGACGTAACAAGAGTGAATGGAAAATCTACAGTGAGATTAGATAGTTAAGCATCTAAGAGGAAATTTTTAGAATTATGATTGAAAAGGTTCTAGTGAGGCCACTGAATAATATCTCGGAAGTTCATTGTGACTTATACCAAAGTAAAGATGTGAAAAATCACATTTAATTGGAGAAAAGTTTTGATAAAAGGAACACTGTAGGCATGAATTATGAAACATTTTGCACAAATGTGGAACTGAATTTTGGTTACAGAATGCTATAAGAGTACCATATGATAAAGTAAAGCAGAAAAGAAAATAAATACTTAGCGAAAGTTTCAATATTGAGCAGGGAGTGAGATAAGGACGTGGGGGATATTCCGTTGTGTTTATGCATTTATCAATAAATTTTTCATTATTGCTTATGGTGATGTTAATGCACATATGTATTTTTGTGCAGATGATGCGCTGTTGGCTGTCAGCCCAAATTATTTGCACTGAATATTAGATAGGATGAACAGTAAGATGAGGAATATGGATCTTGCAAATTAAGATATTGAAGACCGAGGTAGTATCACTCAGAGAAAGTGGAGTAAACTATTTCAAGTTATGCATATTTATTTATTTATTTATTTTATTGAATTTCTATACCGCCCTACTCCCGAAGGACTCAGGGCGGTGAACAGCCATGGAATAAAACACATACATATACAAAATTTAAAATCGAATAAAATGAATTAAATAAATTTGGCTGAATTAATACCCATAATTTAAAATACCCATATTTTAAAACACATTAAAATTGCATAAAACTAAAAAAAGCTGGAGAGCTGGTTTGATTTAGCGGTTAAGGTATAAGGCTAGAAACTGAGAGATCGAGAGTTCTACTCCCACCTTAACCATAAAGACAGCTGGGTAACCTTGGGCCAGTCACCTCTCTCAGCCCAAGGAAGGAGGCAATGGCAAACCACAGGAAAGGAAATGCAGGGAAAGTGCAGGTTTTTTTCCAGTTTCTGAGAAAACTGATGAGATTGTGTATCTTGTTTGGTAAAGATGTACAAGGTGTGCAAATGTTGATAAAAAGATATGTGTTCCGTTACAAGGAAATAAATGTTTACCACACAAACAGACAGCCAGGAGTTAATGAATTAAACAGTCAGGAATTCCTTTAAGATAACAGACTTGGCAGCGACCCATGAACTGCCTGCCAAGAGATTTTACTCACTAAGGGAGGTTTTTTCTCCTCAGTCCAATATACCAAATTAATTCGCCAAAGCAAAGAATTATCAAAATCCAGTCTGAAGAAATCCAAAAAGAGATTCTAACAGGGTTCTAGAAACACGATATGACTTCCGAGCTTTTCAATTTGTCCGTCACAAGGCCTGAATAGCCGACACACACCCTTTTATCCCTTGTGGGGTGTGGTCCAGTGACTCAGCTCAATCTCTGGCCCGCCCACACCTCTTTCTCTGCTGTGTGCACTTATCCTTCCGACACTGTCTGGGATCCAGCCAAAACTCATCCCCCTTGCTCTCTATCTGTGGCTGCTTCGAAGTGCCTTGCTCCTGACATATCACTTGGCCTTCGGAGGAAACCTGAGGCATTACCAGAGAGGAGGGTCCTGGAGAGGGAGGCCTTGCCAAATCCTCTCCTTCACCTTCTGAGTCCTCTCCCTCTGTTAGGACAGGCTCGGAGGTCGGAGTCACAACAAAAGGATTGAAAATGATGGTGTAGTAATAGATTGATATGATTCTGAAGCAATCGTGTCAATATGTCAGTCATATTTTATGTGAGTAAAGGCACCATTAGGTTTTACTTCCAGTATCGCTGGCTATAGAATAGTAAAAAAAAGAGGAGTCCTTGCAGATTTTATTCCACTAGTCATCTCTGTTTCAAGGACACTGAGTCAATACTGTCGAAAAATATTTCTACAGTCATGTGGCCAGCATGATGTCACAGAGCACTGTTACTGAAGTGGTACCTATTTATCTATTTCCATTTGTATGTTTTCAAACTGCTAGGTTTGAAGGACCTAGGAGCGGTGGCGAGGACGGGTCACATGGAGCTTGGGTCTCAAAACTGACAAGCCCAGTGTCTTAACCGTTCTGCCCTTCTATAGAATAGTAAATAATAAATTTAATTTAACAATGTTAAAAATGTTATAGATTTAATGTTGATGATCATGATCGCAATGATAATCACGACAATAATGATCGAGGTCATGATCATGATGACAATGATGATAGAACTCCTTTCGTATGGTAGCTTGGGACATGAGCTTAGTGAAGATATTAAATATTAAATATTGCAATGTGATTAAAAATAAAAAAAACCTTGCATGGCGTCGCATAAAGCTCTTGTACAAGAAAATGACCTTAGAAAGCAGTATTAGGCAACCGAATATACCGTCTTGTCACCTATTTTAAATGATTGCTTGGGTTTCTTTTTAAATAACATTCCCCATTAGGGCCAGTGCACATTTCAACATACTAGTGCTTTTATTTACAGCATATTATCTAGGAATGTTCTATAGTTAATGTATGATTAATGGTACTTTTCACTTTACTCCTGTTACATCATAACCCAGATATGAAGTATTGATTTGTATTCCCCTACAAATGCTCATGTGTAAAGCTCAGCAATTAATCTATGACTTCCAAGTATGGATGTCATATTGCTAAGGGAATGCTCACTGCTGCAGGGTTGACATTACTCTTGGTGGGAACAAACCATGAAGTTATTTTCACTGGGTAGTAAACTATTTTTGCTCTTTTTAAGAAACAGAATGCTACCCATGTTCAGAAATCAATCTTGGGAGATTGCTGCCAGTGTTTCTTTTTATAGCTGATGACAAAGGTTTTGGAGAAATGAAAGTTGCTGAATATATTATGGCAAAGCATCCTAGCAATTTAAAATTTACTTTTAAATATAGAAAGCGATAGGTTGTCCATTGGTAAAATATGTTCTGCATAGCCTACAAATGACATAAGATACAATCTCTATTATATGAAATGGTTGTGGGAATATGCCATCAGATGTTATAAAATCCAGTACACAACACAAATCAAACAGACAGTTGTTCTTTAGTGTGATTGAGGGAATTATACTTGGCCTTCTTGTTTTTCCTACCTTCTCATGGAAGTTAACCAGAGTTTACACTAGAAATTGCATCATCTCCTTCTCTGGACTGCTGACATAATGTTGATTGAAAGAGGAAGAAGTTTATTTATTTATTTTTTTGCAAATCACCTAATACCCTACTTATTTGATATATGATATCTCTCTCCAAAGAAAAAGGAAAGAGGAAGAATTACCCTCATCTTTAACAAAGAACAGAAAGTATCACTGTGACCAACTTGGAAACTTCTTTGCCAATATAGTGGCTCAGTTATTAACATGGAGAGTTGGCCAAAATAGTTATGGCCAACTCATCTTGACCATATCTTTTGATGAGGACTATCTTATTTCTTTTTCAAAGACCATCCATATGAATACCATCCTGGGTTATTTATAACACAGGTTATTCGAAGGACTGCCTATTTCCCCTATTACATCCAGCTGCCCCACTGGGATGGAAAGGCAGGGCATGTTATAGGTCCCATCAGTTAGGGATTGTCATCTGATGAACATGAAAAATGAGCTCTGGTAGCGCAGCAGACTAAAGCACTGTTATTAACATCAGCTGCCTGCAATTACTGCAAGTTCAAATCTCACCAGGCTCAAGATTGACTCAGCCTTCCATCCTTTCTAAGGTAGGTAAATTGAGGACCCGGTTTGTGGGGGCAATAAGCTGACTTTGTATAAAATATACAAAAGTATGAAGGCTATTGCTTAACACATTGTAAGCCGCCCTGAGTCTCCGGAGAAGGGCGGCATATAAATCAAATTAAAAAAAGGCCTTCCCAATGGTAGCCTCTTCTTTATGGAACATCATTTCCCCCTGAGGTATGGTTGGCCCATTTTGTTGTGTTTTCCAAAAGACCCTATAAATGTGGAGGTTTTTTTGGCAGGCCTGAGCACCATGAAATACAATGGAGCTGATCAATTGTTGTTACTGCCGTGTGGTTATTATTATTTTTTAAATGGGTTTTTATTATGTGGTGGATTATTTAAAAATTCTGTAAACCTATGTGTGACTTGGGCGGCTATATAAATTTGTGTAATAAATAAACAAACTGAATGGTAGAATACATATTTTGCTCTAATATTCAGTTTGTTTATTACCCAAATTTAGATAAACCTACAAGAACCACACCAAAACACTACAATATACACAAGGCTCTACAATCACTGTGTCCGCAAGAACTGAGAAAATTGGAATGACTACTAGATGATATTTATTTATTTATTTAGCGTATGGTTGGTCACACACAGTATTAAAACACTTCATTTTTACAGGTTAAAAACAATAAAAACAATAAAAAAACAGTAAGAAAACCTAAAAGGAAAACAGAAATAACATTTCAAAGTTTAATGTCGAGTTTGGAGATCCAGTCAGTAGCTGCCGTTGTTATGCAGAAGAAGTCCCTAGAATCTCCTGGATACCTTCTGTTAGGGCATTCCCTCACTATATGCTGGATAGTCTGCCGAGGGGCCCCGCAATCACATTGTGCTGAAGGTGTCTTTCCCCATTTATACAGGGAGTCAGCACACACCCCATGAGTTGTTCTAATTCTATTATATGTCACCCATATGTGTCGGGGTAGGCTAAATCCTGGAGGTATACTACTAGGACTGATATGCTCGGAGACATCTTGGGGGGAACAGCTATTCCACGCCTCCATCCACTTTTGTGTGGTGTTCTGATGATCGGCCATCAACTTACGCGCTGTCAAGATTGGTGGATTTCTTGACTTTAATCGGCATCTTAAGAGATCAGGAATGTATCCATGTATGGGTAGAGAGGAATTTAACAGGATCTTACTATACTTCCGAATGAGAGCTTCTTGTCGTCGTAAGTGCAGGGGGAATATGTGACTAAGAACTGGTAACCAGTAACTAGGTGTAAATTTTATGCACCCAGTAATTAGCCTCATCGTATGGTTAAGTTGAACATCAATAAGCTCACATCCTGTATGTGAGCTGTTTATCCATACAGGTGCACAGTACTAGATGATAGCAAAGGACTAGATGCCTATGGAGATTATTTAATGGAACCTTTCAACAGTTGGAACCTTTCAACAATTCCAAGAAAGCTCCACACCCATTTGCACCACTTAGGTGACCCTGATGGCACAGATAAACCTCCAGGTGACCTTAACGACTTGCTAAAAGAATACAAATGACCAGCTGTCTGCAAGGAGTATAAATCCTTCCATTCCCTACCATCGAGTCAGAGCTGAAGAAGCTTCTTGAATGAGAAGTGAAACATCTTCAAAGAAAAACCAGAAAGTCCAGTTGCCTCCTGAAAAAAACACCTTTGGGACAAAGGACTAGATGGTTTCATATGTTTTCACTAACATCTAGTGGTCTTCTGTATTTGATAGTCCTACATTAGCTAAAACGAGGCAGTTTCCCCAAATATGAAAATGCAGCAACATCGGCATTAAAGAAACATATTTCTTCTGGTTTAACTTGTTCTTATTTTATTTTTAGAGTTAAAAAAAAGATTGCTTTTTTTTTTTTTTTTTTTACTAAACGAACCCGCAAGATATATCTTGGATAATATTCATCCTAACTTGGGGCAGGAAGGATGCCATTTGCTGCTCCACCTCCAACATGAAAATTATTTTGGTTGGCTGTGAAGCCAGGCAAATCTTTGATGAGAGAGTGAAAATATAATGCATGTGAAGAGGTACTTCGTTTTTGTTCTCTTGACCTGCAGAAATACCTTGCAATTTGTAGTGTGCTCTTTAAAGAATGTGAAGTGCAATCAGACCACTTTGCCGCTGATTTTTCTTTTTTAAAAGTGACAAAGAAAGCCATTGAAAAGCTTTTACACCGGAGTGTAGTATTCCTGGAGCATCAGAGTTCTTTTCTATATTTAAAATAAAGAGCCATTTTATCATTTGGGAGAGGTGAGAAACACTGACTGTTATTTTCCTTATGTTGAAAGGTTATCCTTGCTAATATCTTTTTTTTTTTTCCAAGTGGGTTTCCATGGAAAAGTTTTAGAAGGGTATCCTTATGCATAAGATTTGCCACTACTGTCTGAAGATTTGCAGTGGAACTGGAAAACAATATTTCATTTGTTTGTTCAATTTCTATGCCTGCCCATCTCAGTTAATGAGTCTGGGAGATTTACAATTCAGAAAATATATTACAAACCTTTTTTAAAATAAATAAATAAATAAATAAAACAATAAAACAAATAAAAAACATTAAAACATCAAATTCAACATAGATAAGGGCAAGACATTTGGCCAGTTAGTGATATAGCCAGAAATGAGGCCCTTGGCACATTCATATCATATCAGTGATCAGCATTTGATTGGATTCTGTAGTACTATTGATGAAGGCTGCAGGTCTGGGACACATGTAAGGAATTTAAGAGCTTTCCATTCACAATCTCTATGGAGATTCTCAGTCATCCAGGTCATGGTTGTCCCAAAGGTGCTTTTTCAAGAGAGGTCAAAGAGGCCATCTATGTCAAAACTGAACAGCCCTCTCTCAACAGAGAGAGGAGGGGGAGGGATATGACAACATCTATCTCCAGTCTACAACACAATCCGTTCCAAGAAGGCTCCACATCCATTTGACTCTTCATGACACTCTAAAAAAAAGAGTCATGAGCCACATCCTTCATGACTCTCCAAAAAAATGCAAATGACCAGCTGTCTGCAAGGAGTATAAATCCTTCCATTCCCCACCATCCAGTCAGAGCTGAAGAAGCTTCTTGGGTGAAACATTTTCAAAGTGAAACGTCTTCAAAGAAAAACCAGAAAGTCCAGTTGTTTCTTGAAAAAAACACCTTTGGTATTTCCATTCACAATACCATATAGGAATCAGTAGACTCGATGGAAATTCATCTTACTCAATGGGATTAGTGACTGCAGGTAATAATAATAATAATAATAATAATAATAATAATAATAATAATAATAATAATAATAATAATAATACTCTACAAAAAACCACCTTACTCGGAACAGCTTACATCCTCCAACGATACCTTAACAGTTCCTAGGTCCTTGGTTAGGACTCGAGCTGCTGAGCTATTAACCAGCCTCAAAGGCTGTGAATCTCACTAAAGATTAACCAATAATAACAACAACAACAACAACAACAACAACAACAACTTTATTGTTGTAAGTGTATACAAAGTATACCCATACAACAAAATTTACTTAACACCCAAAGACCAGGTCCAACACACATAACAATCCCCAAACACACTCCCACCCTCCACAATTCCCCACCCCTAAACCACCCAAACATCCACACAACAGACCAAGTAATGCTGTCCAACAGCTCACTGATGGTGGCCCTTTAGTTCATTGTTGAGTGCAATTATAGCTCTGGGATAAAAACTATTCAGAAAACGTGTGGTCCGAGTTTTAATTGTTCTGTATCTTCTGCCAGAAGGCAACAGTCCAAAAAGATTGTAAGCAGGATGGGAAGAGTCTCTGAGAATGTTATGTAACTTTCTCAAACAGCGAGATTTGAAGATGTTGTCCAGTGCTGGTAGCTGGAGTCCGATGATATTCTGGGCAGTTTTAATGAAGTTATGTTGTAGTCCCCCTCTAATCTTGATTGAGTGATTGATAATGTGCCATCCAATTCTTAAAAATCATGTAGATGAGGGGTGGGCAACCATAGACTCTTTATAACCTGTGGACTTCAGCTCCCAGAATTTCTGAGCCAGCCATGCTGAAATCCACAGGTCTTAAAGAGGTTATAGTTGCCCACCCCTGACATATAGTACATACTAGAACTTAATCATACATGGTCTCAGCTACCAACATTCTATAGTTAAAGTATCAATGAGCATGATTTCTCTATCCCGTATGGCCCTTAGCAATCTCGAAAGGAACACAGGAAGAGTAAACTCCTACTTCACCCTAGCAACTAGTCCAAATGAAAACATCTTGTAAAATCTTTCAACAAGGATTCAGCTGAAGTGTTAAGAGAGGTTAAGGGACATTTCACTTCCCAACAAACCCATATTTATAAGTTTTCATCCTATTTAGCCTGAGGGCTTCTCTGTAGGCTAAAAATCATTCCAAAATCTCTTAGCAACTAAAAGTCACTTCCCTGTGATGGAAGATAACCATGTAGGACATTTTTCCCCCTGTATCTTTATTTTCCCATCACTTGTTTGCGAACTTTGTATGGTAAAAGGAGCATTAGGATTCAGCACCAAGGTCAGCGCAGTTGCCTATGCTTAGTGCAGGCTGTCAAACTCGCAGTGTCACGTTGCCATCACATGATGTTTCACAACATTTTTTTTTCCTTCGCGGAGCTGGGTGGGCCGGGCCTGCGTGTGACACATCCAGTCCGCGGACCACCAGTTTGACACCCCTGCATTTAGTGAGTTCTCATTTTATTCAAATGTTTCAGTCCCTTTAAGACCGTTTTTTTTTTTGCTGTCAAGTTCTATTCCATTAAAAAACAAGGTAGTCTGCATTTGTGCCAGTACTTCCTATTTTCTCTTGTCCAGTCTGAGTTTTCTGTTCTCCCCAAGATGGAGAAGAATTTGCAGTAGAAATCTAAACATCTATCTATCTATATACTACTAAAACTCTATTATGACCTTTAACTGGGCAAAACAGTTCATGGTAGGGCAACATTTTTTGAATCAAGTTACTT
Organism: Pantherophis guttatus; assembly: GCF_059756535.1. NCBI lineage: Eukaryota > Metazoa > Chordata > Lepidosauria > Squamata > Colubridae > Pantherophis > Pantherophis guttatus. The sequence goes on from NC_142064.1 coordinate 246,232,049, forward strand.
CAGGTGGCCTAATTTACACAGTGTGTAAAAAGAAAATCTGGGACTTTCTGACTCCTGAAGAAATAAAACTTGGGAAAGTTGTAACTACTTCAGTGCTATTGGCTGCTGCCGTCATGTGATCTCCATTTTCAACATTCTGTGACAGTTTCCCAGGCAATCTTGCAATCCCTTGCTCCAGTAGTGGGTTTCAAATCCTGTCACTACCGGTTTGCCCGATACGGGGTGAACCGGTAGCAACCCACCACTGCCTTGCTCCCTCCCTCCCTCAGCAGCGTCAATTTACATGTCTGATGGGGAAAAGGAGGGAGGGAGGGAGGAAGATTTCCACAAGAAAATTAATGGGGAAGCCTGCTGGACGTCAAAATTTGCTCCTGCCCCAACTGGTTTTTTTTCCCCTGTCTGCTCTAGGTCATTCTGTTCCTCTGCTTCGATAACGATGACCCAAAGTGGCAATAGTTTCTTAATAACATCTAATTTTGTAGTAGGTTTTACTTTAGATATACAATGCTTTTGTTTACTACTTGAACAACAGTGTTCTTAATTAAATTGATTCGGAAATGATGACATCTTAGCAGAAAAGGTCTTGCCTTCTTGCCACCAAATGATGGTTTTATATCTTGCTAGGTCTGCTGTGTTAGAACCAGGGCCCTGAGCCATGTTCCATATTCAAGAGCACCAAAGATTCTGAGTTATTCGGGTTAAAGTGGCTCACACTGCTTGCTCTTACAGCGAAGAAGTTGACAGGAAGTTCAGTTCAAAAAAAAAAATAAGAGAAAAAAACCCCCTTGGAATCTGAATGTGTCCTTTTGTTACCTTACAAACCAGAATGATGTAGCTGAACTTAAGCTTGTTTGCAACATTTTGCTTTAACTCTGAGATGGTCAACTGGTTGAAATAAGGGTGTATGTGTCTATAGGTGTGTCCTGCTGCCCTTGCAAGAGCCAATTATGCTTAACACCATTCAAAAAAATGAGAAACATAAAATATCCATTCCTCTGAAACTGCATTAAAAAAAAACAAAAAATCCTCCTTACAACCAAAACCTCCATGGCAACCAAAACTAGCTTCTAATGAGATCTAACTGGTGGCCAACATTAGTCAGCTTCCAAGCTACAGGCACCCTTATACTCCTCCAGAATTCACAGAAATGTATGATAAATTACCTGATCTGAATTCAAGTGGGCTAGGCTATTGGGCAGATGGGCAGTGGGATTCTTTTCAGAGTGTGTAAGATCTTCTTTATTACTGCCATGGGTTTGTTTTGCTTGCTTGCTTATTTATTTTTTAAGAAATTATGAGTTGAACAGCCTTATAAATGTACAAAGTGATTTAATAGAGTAGGCAAAAATAATGAGAAGATAATTAAAAAAGATAATTAAAAAAACTTGCCCCTACCTTCCATGGCAGCAACAACACAATCAGATCAACCTCTTGATCATCTCCATCTCCATTCATGGTCCCCAGGCCATAAAAACACATTTTTAGGGTCTTTTGGGAAAAGCAACAGGCTGGGAGGCCAACCCTAACTCAGGGGGAATGATGTTCTGTTAGAAAAAGGTTGCCCTCTGAAGGCTTTTATTCATGGTCCCACCAGATGACAATCCCTAATTAATGGGATTGCCTTGCTGTCTTGTTCTGGTGGATGTAATGGGTGACAGGCAGTCTTTCAAATGATCCAACCCCAAGTCATGGAGGACTTTAAAGGTGATAACCACCACCTTGAATTGTACCTGGAAGCAGATTGTCAGCCAGCGCAGCTCCTGAAAAAGAGGCGACACATATGCAAGTCGAAGCTTGCGCAAAACTGTTAGGGCCACTGCAGTTGGTGTTAAACAGGGGTGAAATCCAGCAGGTTCTGACAGGTTCTGGGGAACCGGTAGCAGAGATTTTGAGCAGTTAGGAGAACCGGTAGTACTTCGGAGAAGCGGCAAATACCACCTCTAGCTGGCCCCAGAGTGGGGTGGGAATGGAGATTCTGCAATATCCTTCCCCCAGGAGTGGGGAGGGAATGGGGATTTTGCAGTATCCTTCCCCTGGAGTGGGGTGGGAATGGAGATTTTGCAGTATCAACGAGCCTGTAGTACAGTGGACTAAAGCACTGTTATTAACAGATTAACATCTGCTGCTTGCAATTACTGCAAGTTCAAATCTCACCAGGCTCAAGGTTGACTCAGCCTTCCATCCTTTCAAAGGTAGGTGAAATGAGGACCCAGATTGTGGGGGCAATAAGCTGACTTTGTATAAATATACAAAAGTATGAAGGCTATTGCTTAACGCATTGTAAGCCGCCCTGAGTCTCCGGAGAAGGGCGGCATATAAATTAAAGCCCCCCCCAAAAAAGGATCCTTCCCCTGCCACACCCACCAAGCCACGCCCACCAAGCCACACCACACCCACTAAGCCACACCCAAGGAATTGGTAGTAAAAAAAATTGGATTTCACCACTGGGTGTTAAGATTATGGATTTTTACATCTGATGCCTTTAACCAACAGTCCATAGTCTGAATCCATCCTTTTTATTGAATACTAAGTTTGAACAGAGATTTTGAGTCTCTGTAACCTACATTTGGACTTCCTATTCCTATGCAAAATTGATGGGTTTTTTTTTTTTCAATTTATGCCTCTTATATATGCTGCTTAAATCTTAATTAATTGTCTACAAAAAACATTATCTTCAATTATATTAAACTCTGTATGCAGAATGTAAAATTCCGTTGAGCTGGGGGGAAAGGGAGAGAGGAATGCCTTAATACTTGCCACATCGCTAAGTCTCATGGCCAGAATCCCTTTCTGTGGAGTGACAAGCGTATGTACATTTTGATAACGTTCATTCACTTCCTAGTTATTTTCCTGATTAGTAATTTTCTTAATTCAGCCATGTGGGATGCAAATAACCGGGGATGGGAGGGAGAGAAGGAGGATGAAACCTGCCATTTATAATTTTAAAAAGTGCTAGTGAGTGTCATGAAAATTATCCAAATAAGGGGAGGTTAATTTTTCCTCCCTCCCCCAGACAGTTTTAAATAGGCCTATTAATTTGAAAATGCTAAATCTGTGAATACTCCGTTTCCTATGGCAGCAGCCAGCTTCAGATCGCTTCTCTCCAAATGCATTGGGCTAATGTTTCTACCTGGATAGCTTCCCTTGAGATAGTGGGGTGTTGAATCCAGCACATCTGGAAAGCATCCAGCTGGAGAAGGCTACCCAGTCCCACTAATGAATGGTGTTCTTTTCTTAATCTAACAATGCAACAAAAAAGAAATCTCCCAATGTGGGGAACAGAACAAATCTGAAAGGGCAATTTACTGTTTCCCTATAGATCTGTCATCATTTAAATGATTCCCTAAAAATGACTCGTTTGAGAATATATGGGATGCTACTAGCCTTGATTTATATGAAATCAAGAAAAATGGGAGAGGGAAGTCGGCCTTTTCTCTCTCCCTGTCAGTTCTGCCAGTCCCAATGTCCTCTACTAGCAAAGATGTTTTAGGGCATTTGACATTCTGGAGAGAGATTTGGGGAATCTCACTGACAGCACTAGGTGATATGTCTGTAAACTAAGGGCTTTTGAGTCTTAAACTGTTTTTATGCCTTCAGTAGAGTAAAATACTTCTGACAGTGACCATTTCATTAGAGCAATCATGGTCATACAGATGAACTGCATTCCCAACTCCCAATAATATTTATTTATTTATTTATTTATTTATTTATTTATTTAGTTAGTTAGTTAGTTAGTTAGTTAGTTAGTTAGTTAGTTAGTTAGTTAATTAGTTAGATAGATAGATAGATAGATAGATAGATAGATAGATAGATAGATAGATAGATAGATAGATAAATGAATCAATCAATCAATCAATCAATCAATCAATCATTGTGAGCAAGTCCTCCTAATCCAAGGATGGGTGAAAATAGTTCACAAGACTAACCTGTGCAAATACCCCACCAGCCATGGATTCCTCCTTTCAGCAGGTCTATGAGTTCAAGAAGAGGTTTCCTCAAATTGCCTACCAGTTGTGACTGGGGAAGTACACCCTCAGGCAAAGTTAAGGTTGAAAAATCCCCAGAAACAAGAGACCGAAAACCACTCGTTTTTGCCAGGAGTAAGTGGAAACCTGACCTCCCCCATCCAATCCCCAATAGCCTCCATGTACTGGGAAAGGACATTGCTTAGTTGGCCCAGGACAGAGATGTATACCATATTGAGGGTAACACACCCCATGTGATCAGATCATTTCTTCCAGTGGTTTCATATAGAGCCGTGATGGTGAACCTATGGCACGTATGCCAGAGGTGGCACTCAGTGTCCTCTCTGTGGGCATGTGAGCTGTTGCCCCAGTTCAGCTCCACCCTGCATGCACACGTGCCTCCCACCAGCCAGCTGGTCTTCAGGTCTCTGCCGTGCATGAGCAGGGGCAGAGTGAGTGCAGGGGGACCCATGCGCACATGTGGGGTGGGGGGTAGGGCATGTACAGGGGGCTGGGGCATGTGCGGGGGACCTGGGCATGTGTGGTAAGGGTGCATGCATCTGCACCAGGCGGGACATGTGCAGGGGGCACGCATGCATGCATGGGGGACAAGGCACATGCAGGAGGGCCGTGCGTGCATGCGTGGGAGGTGGGGTGCATGTGGGGGATGAACATGCATGGGGGCACATGCAAGGTATGAGTGCACATGAGTGGGGTGAGGAGCGCATGTGGGGGACCGCATGCACGGAGGAGCAGTGCGCATGCACAGGGGCCAACATTGCATTTTTGGGGTTCAGGGGCGCGCACGCACACTCACACGTGTGCACATGCTTTGGGCACTTGGTCCAGAAAAGGTTAGCCATCACTGATATAGAGGCTAATAAAAGTTGACTTCCCCCCCACATCAAGGAAGGCCTCTGGCTCAATCTTTCTTCCACTCTACTTCCCAATATTGACTGGAAGCAGCCCTGGAAAAGGAGGAGAACCACCAAAACATTGTGCCTAGTATGTGATCAATCATACTAAAGGTTACTGAGACCTTCAGGAGGACCAGGGTGAATACACTACCCCCATCCTGAGCATGAACATTTCTGTCTTAGAACTATGGCAAGGCCTGAAAGAAGTCCGGATAACTCAACAAGTGATAACTGAAGACTGGTTAAAAAATTTCCAGGTCTTTTGGGTCCAGTGATAACCTCTTAAGGAAGAAATGGACATCCACCTGTTTCAAGGTCATTGGAACCACTACCTGCCACAGGGAAGCATTCACCATGGGTTGGGACCCAACCACCTCCCCATAGATCTTTATCAATAAAAGGCCAGGGATCCCTATTTTCTAATTAAGCATTTACCTCCTTGTTTAGGCTGCTTACCTTCCGCGGTGGCTGGTCCAGAGTCCGGAAGGCAAGCTGATCAGAATTTTTGGCGGCCCCCAGCCAGCTGCTGCTGTTGGAAAGCAGCTGGCAAAGAAGCCTCCCAGGCCACCGAAAAGTATCAGAGGTCACGGAAAAAGCTGCAGCCGTCGCCACCATGTTTTTCGTGCATGCGCATCCCATTGGACTTGCAAGGCAATGGGATGTGTGCGCGCAAAGAACATGGTGGTGACGAACATGGTGGGCAGGGTGAACAAGGGGACCAGTTCGGGGCCAGCTGGCCATAGCTACTGGTTCAGCAACCTTGGCCAAATTTCCACCAACTGTTCACGCAAACCGGTGCGAACCGGCTGAATACCACCTCTGGTTCACATGTTTCCAAAAGTTTTCCTTAAAAAACATAGATTTCTTACTTTTTAAAATAATGATGGGACCACAGATAGATATAAGAAATAACCATAAGGAAGGTATTGTAGAGGTAGATTCTGCCATAAACAATGAAAATGACTCTGAGATGTTAAGAGGGATGTTTTCAAATTTAAGAATGTAAAAAATGGGGAGAGAAATCAAAGGAAGCAAAAGGAATTTTATTACCCGAAGAACCATCTTCACATTTCTAGGTAGTGAACTCTGTTGGAAAGATATTTAGCTTCTGAGATATAGCATAAGTGGTTTTCATGCAGTATCCATTCTAATAGAGTATATTAAATAATAGGCTTTTGACTGCTCTTTGGCTTTACCAGCTAGTGAGATTTGTTGAAGTAACTGTCATAAACATTTGTTGTTTCCATATAACTCTGACATATTCAGACACTGCCAATCTACTGGCTGGGGAATATAAGTCTTAACTTGACTTGCTACTGGCAGCCAAAACTAAACATTTTGTCTCTTTGCCAGTCTATGGAGCTTAGATTAAGGGTTAGAACACAGGGCATGCTTTGTAACAAATATGCTATGTTTACAGCCAGCATATTTGAGGAAGAGTCATTCCTACAGTAACATCTCCTAAACTTTGCCTCCAAGAGTTGATGAGCTCAATACTTTTTATGAAAGAGCAGAAGATTGTAATAATAATTCCTAAAGCAGCAAGTGTAACACCAAAAATCTATGAATGGCTAGGATAAAAGAAAGGTAGCAGTGGATCAATGGGAAGCATTGGTTCTGATTGAGTTTTTAAAAGAACATTTTTGCATAATTTATTCCTCACTGAGAGCCTGACCCATATCTCACTTGATCCTAATGTGCAGACTTGAGAATTTGAGTTGAGCTTCTCCAGAGATATTGGTGAGGTAAGTCAGCACTTCTAAATCATGCTTTAATATTCCGATCAAAATCCCCGTAGACTGTCTGCAGTAGCAGACAGAGTAGATGTGGATTAGTATGAATCCAAGTGGAAGCTGGCAAGTATTATCATTATATATTGAAGTTATCTTGAATTCCAGCCAAAGTTCCCATATTTGATATCTAGGATGAAAAAGTCAATGGCATCAGCCTTGTTAATGGCTTTCTTTAAACTTAGTAGGAAACATTGAGCTGGATTGATGCTAGCTAAAAGAGCCAGAAGCTTTCTAGGAATTGCATCTGACATGAATTTGTTTTAGTATCTCCTCCAGAAATAGTGACACATACTCTGGGGCACTCTGTTGCACCGACAGATGCATTTTCTTCTTAGGTCAATGGAAAGCTTGTACAGTGCACTTTTGTTCATTGTAGGAATGTGCAAAAAATTCCATAATAGAGCAATTCAAGTAGAGAGTTGGAAATTGTCTAGCTTTGGAATGGACCTATTTTGAGGTCACAATATTACCATAACATTTAGAAAGCCCTCTTTCAGAGTTCGTTCACTTCTGGAACACGTAGAACGGTATATTTTGTAGTAAGAATTTTGTGTGATGGAACATTTTGTCCATTTTTGGTTAAGAGGGAAAAAAAATTGCTGTTGTATATAGCAATACCAATAGCACTTAAACTTATATACTGCTTCACAGTGCTCTACAGCCCTCTCTAAGCGGTTTACAGAGTCAGCCTATTGTCCCCAACAATCTGGGTCCTCATTTTACTGGCCTCGGAAGGATAGAAGGCTGAGTCAATCTTGAGCCTGGCGAGATTCAAACTGCCAAATTGCAGGCAGCCAGCAGTCAGCAGAAATAGTCTGTAGCACTGCATTCTAACCACTGCACCATCAAAGTTCATATAGGTTAAAGTACAGGTCTTTACTATACCTAGCCAACTATTTTGGCCTAAAAAGTTAAGCAGGGCATTCCTGGTTTTTATTTAGATAAAAGACCAAAGAGAAAGTCCAGAGTTACAGGCTAAATTGAGAAATATTTTTAATTCATTACATTTCAAAATAATTCAGAAGTTGGCTGCATAACTGTATAAAACAGATAATTCTCTCCAAGAAAAAGACACTTGTTTTAGATGGCATCAGTACAAACACAGAGGGATAAATAGAGGGAATAATTCCCATTTGTTCTGCCTTATTCAGGCTCCATTTTTAATGCTGTGCCTGATTTCATGTTGTAAGGAAGATTTTGACCAGCTAATTAACTTCAAAGGGGCCCCAAGAAGGAAGAATGGAAGACTGGAAACCTATTTTAGCCTTCGTAGCAGTGGTGGGTTGCTCCCGGTTCGGCCCAGTTCGGCCGAGCCGGTAGCGGTGACGCTATTATGTCACTGAACCGGTTCTCTTTCTTCGGGAGCTGGGCCCTCCCCGCCCGCCCCTGCGTTATTCTGACCTTATATTTCTTCTTTTTTTGCCCAGCTGAGAGGTGCGTCAGAGCGGATTGCCACACCTCAGCTGGGCAGATTCGCAAAACGCTTCTGGCGATCGCACGCAAAGCGCGCACACAAAGAGAACCAGTAATAAAGCCAGTTAGAACCCACCCCTGCTTTGCGGGATCTGTCTCAACACTGAACTCCAATCTTCATGAGACTGCTAATTTCAGTTCATCAACCCTGCCTTCAACAGTGATAGATTAGTAGGAATCGTGACATTTACATTTCATGAAGACTTTCTCTGTGACTTGCACTTGCCTGAAGGCTACCCTAAGGCAGCCTATCCAGCTGAGGACACACATAACCCAGTCACTTCAGAAGATGAGCTGCCGTGTTCCATTGTATATGTGTGATGTTTCATATTATATGTGTGATTCCTGGCTGTAAATCAGGGAAGCTGCAGGCTTCTCTAAAATGAAGCTGGCTGAAAAATCCAGTGATTTACTACTTGGCTGGAGATATGGAACTCCAAGTAGGGTAGGAACAATTTTACATAAAACTGAGCTTTCTAACATGGGGATAATGCATAATCTGTGACATTGGTCCAAATGCTATTGTAAATGTTTTTCAAAAATGATTTGGTCAAAGTGTTGGGAACTTCTTTAAGGGAAGGAGAAACAAGCAGGGGATGGGGAGAGAGGAGAAACAGAGAGAGGATGGTAACAGAACAGGGGGAAAAATGTGGGAAAGCTTTCTAAAAAGAAGGAGCAAGTGACTCTACTCAGTTTTGCAGGTGCTTATTGGTTCTGTTTTACAGCCATAAATATTAGTCATGCTTGGTAAACTACATGATTTCTCTTTCTGTTCTCCTTCTGTATAACTGATTTTTTTTTACATAACATTCAGTTCAATCCTGACACTGTATTTCACTGGACAATTTGCATCAAGAGAGGAATGGATCATTGGATCTGGAGTGCATTGTCTTTATCATTTTCCATGCTGTAGCTTTTCTGACTCCAAACTGTAAAATTGGGTTCACACATTCCACTCATATTTACATCATGCATCGCCTTATGACTTATGTATGCCTGAGCCAGGCTATTAAGCCTCTTTTTCAGATGCTTTACACTAGCAATGTTTCCAATTTCAGCTGTGAACTCATGTCACCCCTAAACTCTTGGTAGGACAACCTGGTCCACCCAAATATGGGACAGAGCTTCCATTTTCATCTTTCAGCCTCAATCCAGGAGCCTTCGCAGGCAGTCACTTTCGCGACAAACTATTTTTGTGTTAAATTTATGTTTACCAACAAAGAAATAAAGGGAGACTAGTATAGATCTATCGGTATTTGAAGCTATTTAGCTCTCATCAGCTAGCCATACCCTTCTGGGAGCCATGCCCAGGTTTCAATCCCAGAAGGGTATGGCTAGCTGGTGAGAGTTAAATAGCTTGAAATAGATCTATACTAGTCTCCCTTTATTTATTTTTTTGTCAGTAAACATAAATTTAACATTTGGATGGAGACTTTTTCTAATCATGCCTTTCTACCCTTACTTAGTTTCGAGCTGAACTAGGAGTCCATTACAATGGGATGTCTTCACAGACTACTTTAAGATCAAAAGAATTACCCCAAGAACCACTTAACAGCTAAAGATTTCCCTTGTTCATATCCTACACTAGGGGGTGGTGCTCATCTCCATTTCTTAGCTGAAGGAACCAGCATTGTCCAAATACATTTCCGGGTCATGTGGCCAGCATGACTATACATCAAGGCGATGGGACATTGTTAACAACTAGTGACTTATAATCAAAATGTTTATCTGGTAAGCACAGTGCCCTTGAGAAAATGTTTTTCCAAAATATGTTGAACTTCTAGTTCTAAACAGTAAAATATTTTAGATGATAGATAGATAGATAGATAGATAGATAGATAGATAGATAGATAGATAGATGGATGACCGGTGATAGGTGATAGATGATAAATGATAGATATAGATAGATGATAGATAGATAGATAGATAGATCGATCGATCGATCGATAGATAGATAGATAGATAGATAGATAGATAGATAGATGATAGATGATAGGATGATAGATAGATAGATAGATAGATAGATAGATAGATAGATAGATAGATACGTGATAGGTGATAGATAGATAATAGATAGATGATAGATAGATAGATGATAGATGATAGATAGATAATAGATAGATAGATGATAGATGATAGATAAGAGATGATAGATGATATAGATGATAGATAGATAGATAGATAGATAGATAGATAGATAGATAGATAGATGACCGGTGATAGGTGATAGAGATGATAAATGATAGATATAGATAGATGATAGATAGATAGATAGATAGATAGATAGATAGATAGATGATAGGATGATAGATAGATAGATAGATAGATAGATAGATAGATAGATAGATAGATAGATAGATACGTGATAGGTGATAGGTGATAGGTGATAGATGATAGATAGATGATAGATAGATAGATAGATGATAGATAGATAATAGATAGATAGATGATAGATGATAGATAAGAGATGATAGATGATATAGATGATAGATAGATGATAGATGATAGATAGATAGATAGATAGATAGATAGATAGATAGATAGATGATAAATGGATGGATAGATGGATGGATAGATAGATGGATGGATAGATAGATAGATTATTTATTTATTTATTCATTTTATCCCTTCTTTATTACTTTAAACATTATACAGCTAATATTCCCTCCTGCTCCTCCATTTTGCTGATTCATTACTCAAACCTTGTGCTGTTTGGAAAAGCATGGAATGCAACTCATATAATATAGCACTGCTGCGTCCTGATGTTTTACGTTACAGTGTTGGAAATACATGAGCTTCATTTAGTTTGTTTCTATATGTAGATGAGGCCATTGTATTGAAAGCAGCCACACACATACTGTGTACCCTAGTCCTCCCAGTCACCTCTACACAAAGATCACAGAAGGCGCTGAAGATGAGGTTCTGCCAGCGGGCCTGAGGAACCCAGAGCGGGATGGAGCCCATCAAATGGCTTACAAGAATGTGTGTTGTTGCTGGAGTGGAGTGGGGGTGGGGGTTATTATGTTATTAGTTTTCTTTTTATTATTTTTATTTCTTTTATATGGTGTTTTTATATCTGCGTAAACCGCCTTGAGTTGCCATGCATGAGTAGGAGGCAATATAAATTTTCTAAAATAAATAAATAAAATAAATGCATTTCTCCAGACTAAGCTAAAATCCCTAAATCCAAAAATATGTTCAGCATTCATTATTAAATAAGCTCGTAGAGCAGAACTAGAGTATAAAAGTGAGCTGGTCTGATCCAGCAGGAAGCCTCTTAAAAAAAAAAAAAGATTGTGGAAAGTTAGCACCCACCCCTCTCCTAGGAAAATGAGATATTTTAGAAAATATTAAAAGGGCAGAATATTTCCCCTAAAAGGGAGGCAGAAACTCAGCCCCCCCACCTTTGTCAAAGGGCCATTAAGGCCCGGGCCAGTCTATTCTACATAACAAAGATCTACCTCCTTCAGACAGAGCCATAGTAGGAATTGCCAGAAGTCCTTTCATTACCTCATCACCCAGCAAGAGTCAACCAAGCTCAAAAAACAACCTACAAAGTTACCCCTGCATGGCCCCATGAGAGTCTGACAACCAATCAGAATCCAAGCTCAAATTCAAATCCCAACGGAGGGTATAAATCTCTCTCTCTCTCCACTCCATGTGCCTTTTTTTGCCCAGGTCCTCAAACCATGTGGTCCTGTCCACCATTAAAAACCATCTTTCCAATCAGCTACCATATTTCCAAGTGCGGTCTTTCTCCCTACTTGGAACTGAAGTCAGATGGACATTTCTTCCAACAGATAACACATGAAGCTTTTAACCAGAAACTTCTATACTAAAAGCAAATAACCTGCCGGAACAGTGTATTTTCTGCCTTCAAATTCAAAGTTGCAGATGTCGTCCTGTCTTCGGGCCATCTACACTCAATTTCTGCACCACTTCTTTCACTTGGAGCAACAAAGAAGGATGTCCTTTTGTTGTTGTCATGAAATGGGCAAGTGGGGGAGTGGGGATCACTTTTCACTTCTCACATCCTTACATAGCAAGAAACTCAAATTTACCACTAAGCAGGGAACTGAAGCCTTTCAAAACTTTCAAGATAGGTATAATTCTTTGACAGGTATGGTTTCAAACACCTGCTTGTCACATTCACACTTTAGGTGTTCACTTAACTTTAAAAAAAAAATCTGAGGTGTACATCAGAAAAAAAATAATAAAAGGTGTGAAGGGACTGTAGGTTGCCACTTAATGTCACTTTAAATCAAAGAGAGAGAAATATTAGTTATTTATGTGCTTTTTTAAAAATCTGCTTGCCCTATTTCTTTCCCGTCTTTTCCCCCCTCTCATAATTAGATTTATTTTTTTAGTCTCTTCAGCAGGCTTCAGACACTTAAGTGTTAACACTTAAAAACCTTTTAGTACCAAAGCAATCAAGATGTAATAAACAATCAACAGTATTGGTCCTATAATCCATGGCTTTGTAACATTAAGGCACAAGGCCTATAGCTGATTTAAGATCTCCCCTGCAATTGAGATATAACATGTGGCGTGCATTAAAAAAAATATCAGTTGATTTATTCATGCACAATAATTATAACTCGTGTGCTTCCTTCTTCCCAGGTACTTCACTGGGTTTCACAACTGAGAAATTTCTTCACATTTCACCCCATAAATAGTACAATGGATGCTAGAGTAATTGTTTCATATAAATATCACAAGTATGTCCTCATGATACTATGTTGAGACTGGTACACATATACACATAGCTTTTTGTGACTTTTACAATGATCTTTTATATGTGTACTGGTATCTAAACAAACTTAGCTGTTCTCAAAAAGCTAAAGAGGGTTGAAGTTGCATAACATTCTGAGAGACTCTTCCCATCCTGCTTACAATCTTTTTGGACTGTTGCCTTCTGGCAGAAGATACAGAACAATTAAAACTCCGACCACATGTTTTCTGAATAGTTTTTATCCCAGAGCTATAATTGCCATCTAAAGGACCACCATCAGTGAGCTGTTGAACAGCATTACTTGGTCTGTTGTGTGGATGTTTGGGTGGTTTAGGGGTGGGGAATTGTGGTGGGTGGGAGGGTGTTTGTGGATTGTTATGTGTGTTGGATCTGGTCTTTGGGTATTAAGTGAATTTTGTTGTATGGGTATACTGTGTATACACGTACAATGACAATGATGATGATGATTATCTGATTATTATTTTGATGGGAAAATGCCAGGAGTAGGCTAGTCTGGGGAAATAAAAGAGAACAAAGTCAACAATGGCAAACTATTTTCACACTTGTAATTGTTTTAAAGAAAGACATATATGCATGGGCTGTGTCTATGAGGTCACTAGGATACAAGGTCCACTTAAAGGAAACTTTTCCTACATTTTAGTAAAAGGGGAAATATTAATTCACATGTTCCGAAAACAAAGTAGAGTAGCCATTTTAAATGTAAAAAATGTAAAATGTAATCACTTGAGTACTTATAACATAAAGACTTATAGTGTTCACTAGCATTGATGTCTCTTTCTCCTGCATTAGTGCAAGCTCATGATTTCCATTGAGGTTTCAACACTCTTAATATGATTCATTCAGATTCAACAAATGTAACAGTTATTTTTCACAAACATTTTTCTCATATCAGACATCAGATTTTCAGCATGCTCTGACCTTATATCAATAGACTCCGATTCGCCAACTCTGGTATCTATCCCAAATATGCAACTATGACTTATTTTCCAATTTTGCATTTGTGGGTACCTTATTAAAACTATATTAGTGTGATTAATTAGAATTGTTTTCTGCAGGGTTGGACCTTTTCTTTGGGATGTCTAGATCAGAGGTAAGCAGATTTGGGGGCCTACAATCTCTATAATCTGTAGCCTATACTACATAGCCAGGAACTGTGACAGCTTTGGTCCAACATTTCTAGAAGGCTGCAAATTATTTGCTTGGAAGTTAAAATTCTTAGGGCACTGGTTGAAAATGTATTTGGTTTGCAGTAGAACTGTATGTAAGCATGACTTATGTCAAGCACAAAAGGACAGGTACATGTGAGAAGGTCCCATTAAATTGATTTATTGTTTAAAAAAACCCTTATGCATAGGAACCTTTTCAGTTTGCACCTGCTTGGAGTTAGATAAAGGTCAATGGAATTCAAGGAGAGTTAGACTTATACAGTTTATGGCTACATAGGGATTCTAGACAGATCCTTATTTTAGCTCCATCCCTAGCTTCTGCATTCCTTCTTTTAAAACTGAAGTTAACACATTGGCTCAGTTTATTAAATATTTACTTTAAAGATTTATATCATGTCCTTCAAAACATCATTATCCAATGCTTGTAAAATCTGTCTGAGTGTTTCTCAGGGGTTGCTAGCCATTAGCAATACCTATTGAAATAGACAAATAGTCTAACTTATCGCTTTCCAATTATTTCCTTTATGCAGACCATTACATCTAAGTCAAAATTTGGAAGCTGGGTTGATATTGTGTGACTCATGGACAGTAGAATTGATGTCCCACTTTTTAGAGAAAATCCACGGGACTTCCGAAAATAGTCTGTCCTGTCCCAAAATCTTGGAGCAACTATTTTTGTTTTTTTTTTTTCTCATTCATTTCATTTCGTTTATACATTGTGTGCTACAAACTGCAATGCTGGCCTGCAGAATATCGTAGTGGGTTTTTTGTTTTTTTTTATGAGAATGCTAAAATCTGTTGCAATTTTATGTTTTCCAAGATTTCACACCTATATTCATGTCATAGCAAGTGGCAGCAGTGGTGAAATCCAATTTTTTTTACTACCGGTTCTGTGGACGTGGCTTGGTGGACATGGTGTGGCTTGGTGGGCATGGCTTGGTGGGTGTGGCAGGGGAAGGATACTGCAAAATCTCTATTCCCACCCCACTCTGGGACCAGCCAGAGGTGGTATTTGACAGTTCACGAAACTACTCAAAATTTCCGCTTCCGGTTCTCCAGAACCTGTCAGAACCTTCTGGATTTCACCCCTGGCAGCACCTTTGGCTGATATTTAAAAAATTAAGGCAGATTGTGTCTGGTTAGTAGGTAGATAGGAGCCCTCTAGCAAATACTATGATTGTAAGATACATTACAGACAGATGACAAGGGACTTTTTTTTATCATTTATGTATTTATTTTAATACCCACATCACAGGCCATCATCATTGTCCTCTCTGATAGTCCTTGCACCAAAAATTGGGAATCACTAGAGAAATTCAATGTAAGGTGTTTTCTTCCTTCGGGTTTTTGAAAACAGATTCTAAGAGCGTTTAGTGTTTTCTCCTGTATCTTCCATCTTAAAGAATTAATTTAATTGGCTTTTTTTAAAAGTTCATTTCTATTGCCTTCTCAACACCTGGCATTTAAGGTATGCACTGTAAACGGCAATGAGGAAAGAGTATACTTACGAGTTTCTCTGCCTCTACAAATTATTTATACGATTTGTTAAAGAAATGTGAAAATCTCTGAGCCGAAAATGATCAGTAACACCTATTGGATTAGCACTGAACAAACACATCTGGCATCTCTGAGAAATACACAGTACATTATGCATTTGCAAATGTAGTGATTGCACTATTGAGACAACATAGCCATGCAATCTTTTCTTTTCCCCTCCTTCTGTTTGGTGTTCATACCTTTTACCTGTGCTGAGCTAGTGTTACACCAGTTCAATTTTGCTGAATCAAGGCCAAACAAACTGCAGTGCCCTATTTAGCAATCTTGGTATTATTAATGAATGTTGTTGGGATTGGATTTTCCAAACATTTGCTGGCTGACTGAATCAGTAAATTATGACTCCTTGGTGCTATATTTGAACGTTATTCGTGAAAATGGAGGTTGGCTTTTTAGAAGATTAACAGGAAATGTTTTCTTGCAAAAGTGCTTAAGTTTATAGAATGGATAGGTTGCTAATTTCTTCTTCTTTGCCAACTGATGGAGAGGAAGAACGGAAAACTGTCAAATGCCTACAAGAGTTAATCTTAATCTATAGAAAAGAAAGTTCTTGTGTACCATGAGCTCTCAAAATGTACTTTGGTATAGTTCATGTATGAATGTCCAAAATAGAAATATCCAAACAATCTATCTCAAAAGAAGGGACATGATCTGCCACAATCTTTGCAGCTAAACTGGCCATGTATTTTATTTGCTAACATTCACCTCACAAAATATCTCACTTCAAAAACCCTTCACAAAAAGTATGCATTATGAATCTATGGGCAAGAAAATATGCGAATTAGGGAAAACACTGTTTACTGTGCATATGTATGTCTGTGTGTTTGTGTGTGTGTGCACACACACACATACACAAATGCATAGTAAATAAATAGAATAGGCGAATATTTAAATAATTATTTATTTAAAACATGTCAAGACCACCCAATTCCAATTATTCTGAATTTTTAACAGATAAAAACAGTAGGTAATCAAAATAAAATCTTAAAAGATGGCATCATCCAAGGGAGAATCACTGAAAACCTTCTCACAAAACCCTAGAAATAATAAAAAAAAATAGATAGAAGCACACAGATCTCCATATAATTCCTGGGGAAAGAAGCATATTTTTAATGTTATTTCAAAAGCAGTAAGGTGGGGTCTGTATAAATATCCAGAGGGAGATGCTATTCCAAAGGTCAGGTGATGCTACATAGAAGGCCTGTCTCTGGGTCCTGCTACATTTCATTATTTAACTGACATGATCAAGAGAAATTCAACTCTGCCTGATTTTACAGGGCAGGAAGAAAACACCTCACTGACTTAAAATGGATTTAGGTTGATTCATGCATCAGTGGTCTAGGCTTCTTAATCCTGAAAAATAATCTGATTAGAGAACATATTGTTGGCTTCTTAATCCAATTCTCAGAGTTGTGAAAATGTTACTCTACATGCGTATATATGCTTACATACCAAGCAATGTGTTTTTCAGCTGCCATCAAGCTGTTCCAAAAGAAGACAATGATCAAATGATAAGTTACTTGCTGGATACGACATTCAATTAATTTTAAAACAAAATGCTTTGATCAGATTCATATTTCTGTAGACAACAGATCTTCAAAATTCTGAACGGTAAATGTTGAGATGGTAAATGACAGAGGTGGAACTCAGTTCTCCTAAATTCTTGGATGAGGTCAATCAGAAAATTGAATTACGAACACTTAGAATATCATGTATTGCACACTTAATATTCTTGCATAGAAAACCTCAAAGAAATAGTGCAAGACTGAAAGATGGGGAGAGACCTGGCCCATAGAATCACCAAGAGTCAGACACAACTGAATGCATAACATCATCATCATCATCATCATCATCATCATCATCATCATCATCAATATTCTTGCTTTAATTTGTGCAATAGAAGCTGATCCTATGGAAGAAATTGGCTTTGTTTTTGCTCTGCGGAAGACACAACACAGTTCAATTTTACTCTGGGCAAAATGTATATTTCTTGTTGGTTGCTGATTGGGAAAAAAAGATCCATTTATGTGTATCAGAAGATTGATCATATCCTTAAGTATTAATTTCCTTGTTTATGAGTGAAGTGAGTTTGAAAAACATTTGATATATCAGCATGTTCCTGTTGCTTGGCAACCATGGGCAATATCTAAAAAAAATGAGCCAATCAACTTATAAAGCACAATTCTTTCTCTGATTGTAGTGTGTGTGTATATCTGATATAAAAGTTGCAAGTTTTAACATCCCAGAATTTGTAATATAGTGCTTGAATCATTGTTAAAATGGGATGGCTATTGTCTCTGAATATCTTTCAGTATTCATTTGCACCATAATTCCCACTGTTTGTAAGATCAAGCTGCCTAATACATGCCATATCCATAATATATCACATAATACACTATAGAGCAACTAGTGATGGTTTTATCTTTGAAGAAAGTGAGTTATTTCTTTCACAAATGAAAAATAACTTAGATTATTCTAAATCAATTTGTACTATTATATAACATCAGATCACACAAATCAGGATGGGATAGTAGAGGATTGAGTCAGATTTCTTAATAGCCAATATCAATCAGAGTAGAACTGGAAGGGGCCTTGGAGGTCTTCTAGTCCAACCCCCTGCTCAAGCATGAGATCCAGGGGTGAAATCCAGGAGGTTCTGACAGGTTCTGGAGAACCGGTAGCGGAAATTTTGAACAGTTCGGAGAACCGGTAGTGGAAATTTTGAGTGGTTCGTAGATACCACCTCTGGCTGGCCCCAGAACGGGGTGGGAATGGAGATTTTGCAATATCCTTCCCCCAGGAGTGGAGAGGGAATGGAGATTTTGCAGTATCCTTCCCCTGCCACACCCACCAAGCCACACCATGCCCACCAAGCCATGCCCACAGAACCGGTAATAAAAAAATTTGGTTTTCACCACAGATGAGATCCTATACCATTTTAGTAAGGGGCTATCCAGTCTCTTCTTAAACACCTCCAGTGATGAAGCACCAACAACTTCCGAAGGCAAGTTGTCCCATTGGTTTTATTGCTTGCACTGTTAGGAAGTTTCTTCTTAATTCCAGGTTGCTTCTCTCCTTGGTCAGTTTCCATCCATTGTTTCCCATCTTGCTTTCTGGTGCTTTGGAAAAGAAGTTGATCCTTCTTCTTTGTGGCAGCCCCTCAAAAACTGCTATCATGTCACCCGTAGTCCTTCTTTCCTCTAGGCTAGCCATTCCCAGTTCCCAATTCTTCATACCGGTATGTTTTAGTCTCCAGGGCCTTAATCATCTTAGCTGCTCTTTTTTATCTTGAACTACATCCACACAGTCATTAAAATACATTTGTTTAGCTGGTAGCTATTGCAACTATAACCACAAAAAATATCAGGAACTTTAAAAAAATATTATCTTTTCTGGGGTCCTTGGTACTCTCTGGTTTGGTGGTTTCTTGCAAAATTTTATTAGCAATAGCAATAGTAGTTAGACTTATATATTGCTTTCCAGTGCTTTTACAGCTCTCTCTAAGTGGTTTACAGAGTCAGCATATTGCCCCCAACAATCTGCGTCCTCATCAAGCTAGGTAACATCATTAAATATTCTCTTCTATTGAGATTCCCCCCCCCACTCAAAATTTTAAACTTTTGGGGCAGCTATAGCAAGAAATAAAAAATTAGTTTAGCATCATTTTATTTCTGAACGCTTATTCATTTATTTACATATCAAATTTAGAGACTGCCCATCCTCCTTGCTGTCTTTTGGGCAGTGCACAATTAAAAGATAAAAACATAAAAACCATATAAATATTTTATTCCAATAGGAGGCAGTTAAAGCAAGAATAGAATAATTAGGGTTACAAAGCTGGGGGTGGGGCGGGGGGGGAAAGGGAGTTTTTAAGTAACTAATCAACACCATGGTTGCATGCTTCTCTGTAAAACCCAAGAAAATTGGCAGAGCCAGGTCTTCGAACACTTCTGAAAGGAGAGGAGAGGGGAAACTTACCTCACCTCTGGGGGGGAGAGTAGTCCAAAGGGCAAGCATGGTGGCAGAGAAGGCTTTCTTCCTGGGCCTCACCAGTTGAAATTCTTTAACTGACAGAGTCCCTGCCTGACTGTGTGGGCGTGGCAGTAGCGAGAAAGCAAAATAAGGATTAGGGTTAAGGCCAGTCTAGAGAAAAGGAGGACTGGGGGACATGATAGCAGTATTTCAGTATTTGAGAGTCTGCCACAAAAAAGAGTGGGTCAATTTATATTCCAAAGCACTTGAAGGCAGGGTAAGAAGCAATGGATGGAAACTAATCAAGGAGAAAAGCAACCTAGAACTAAGGAGAAATTTCCTAACAGTGAAAACAATTAACCAGTGGAATAGCTTGCCTACAGAAGCTGTGGCTGCTCCATCACTGGAGGCTTTTAAGACGAGATTGGGCAACTATTTATCAGAAATAGTATAGGTCTTCTGTGAGAGCAGTGGGTGGGATTAGAAGACCTCCAAGTCTGTTATTCTGCAATTCTGGATGGGCCAATGTAATGGTTTTAACATACGGTAGTGGCCAAAATTGTGGAAACTTTTTGGGAAAAGTTTATTTTTGAAGTTTAATGGCTAATAATACCACTTTTTTTTTTTTTTTTTTTTTGGAATTTCAAGATAATCACATTCCTCTGCTGGAATGGCCTGGGAATAGTCCAGACCTTAATCCAACTGAAAATATATGGAGCCGACTAAAGAAACTTGTTGGTCATAAGCGACCCAGCAATAAAACCCAGTTAATAGAAGCAATCCTTCAATCTTGGTTTCACATTATAACAGCTGCAGCACTAAAAGACTTGGTTCACTCCATGGGAAGACATTGTAAGGCCGTAATTCAGTACATAACAAAGTATTAACTGACGTGATAATTTTTCTATATCTCATTTTTTCTACGTGTTTCACTTTTCTTCTTATATTGTAACTGCTTTTCTAATAGCAAATCCTTCATAAGCGTTATTGCATTACATTCTTGATTAAATTTTCTTTCCATTGATATATAATTTTATGGTACTACTCCAAAAAAATGTGATGTTATTAGCTAGTTTTAGAAAATATACTTTTTCCAAAAGGTTTCCACAATTTTGGCCACTACTGTAACACAAATGGAGTTCCTGTCACGGGAATGCCCCAAAATAGCATCCTTAGCTTGCAGGAGGAGTGGATAGCCTTTTTCGCAATTGGGAACTGCATTTTGAAGTGATTGTGAGGGATTTGCAAGGTGGGCTCCACAATGGTGGTGCCAAAATATCTGAACTTCATTGTAACTTTTGTGGATATGGAGAAATTGAAGAGGTCAAAATGGCAACTTATCTTACTTTGCCCGGAATACTCTAAAACAGTTCATTGGACTCTCCAAAATGGGCCAAACATTTTGGCCTTGCTTTCTTGAACATGGAAAACGAATGTGATAGGCTGCATTTCTTGTTTGTGTTGATTTTGGTCTCTAGACAGAAAACAGGGCTTTGGGCTTTCTTCTTTCTGTTTACTATTGCTTTCAAATTCATTTATTTTTAAAGCTTGAACACAAGTTAATTGAATACTTTATGGTTTTCAAAAAATATATATGCATGCAAAATAGTGGGGATAGCCCATCTTTTCCATAAAGTATCTATCTGCAGTTTTAAAGATTGTTCTTCTAAATATATCAAACATATCAATACGATTGATTCCCAGTAATCAATATGTGTAGCTAACATCGAGAATAGTATATAGACATGGTTTTGCAATAGCTCTTTTTTGTGTTGAAGGTGTAGGTCAGTTCCAAGAACTTCACAGTGATTAAAACTATTCTTTGATTACTTAATTACCTGGGGTTTCCATCAAAACCAAACATCCCTCATGACAGCCTTCTTAGTATTTCAGTCAGTCTGAGAAAGATTAAGCCTGTGATAAGTTAATCACACCATGACTTAGTTGTCTGAACCCGTCCCTTTTCCGAAAAACAAATGAGCTTTCTGCCTTCTTCTTGTTTATGGCTGCAATATATTTGTAAACATTTTCCTTAAGTTGGTTGAAAGCATGTTTGTTCTGCCTCATTTGTTGGCAGATAACTTGCTGCGCCTTGAATCTCTAGCTTTTTTTGTTTCTAATGATTCTTTTGAAATATTATTTTAATGAGCCTATGAAACACATCATTGTATTCTTTATTTTGTGGCTGGACTGTTAATGATAGTCATCCATTAACTAAATGGTTTTGTAAGCAACACAAACGTAATAAATAAAGTTAGTCAGTTCGTTTATACTACTTTTCTGCTGATGGGCATACCACATGCTGGGGAGGTAATGTTTCATGACCAAAATTGCTCCCTTTGTAGGCCAACTGGTAATCTTTGTATTTAGACCTGTCAGAGAACTCCAGAGAGTGTGTACTTGTGTGTACTTAAAAAGCCCTTTACTCTTACTATACTAAATTTAATAATACAACTGACCTTAGCTTCTATCGATAGAAGATAATATTTGTAGCTCAGGGTTGAACTGTGGAGTCCTTGGTGTTCTCTGAGCTTGGTTGTTTTCTTGCAGACATTTCATTACCAAGCTAAGTAATATAATCAGTGTTAGACTAGGAGGACCACATAGCTATCTCCTGTAATTGATGTTGATGTTGGCTGCACTAGCATTGAGCTATAAATGCCATGTAAGAAGATAGGATATGAAGATCCTGGACATCACCTCTTTCTGATGGAATTGGGTTCCACCATGTTTTCAGCTGTGTTTCATTTTTCCAAAAAGTTTATAATAGCCAGAATTCTCTAATAGAGTGCCTTCTAACTAATTAAATAATAGTGTCACAGGATTGGAAGGAGATTGCTGGACCATCTAGCAAAAGTTTCTTCTTAATAAAATCAGTTCAGAACTGGTGTCCAGAAAAAAAAACTTAGCCTGTTCCTATTTCTCTTATTATTCTCATGCGTTTTCTCTTACGGAAAATTATCTCCAGCTTTTATATTTATCTGAACAAAGCTTTTCTTTTAATACTTAAAATCTTAGACATATATTTTGGTACATATTAAAGATATTTTATTTTTGTTTTGATCCTAAATCCATAAACATATGGAAAGGAAAAAGAAAGAATAATAGAATAGAATGAAACTAATGCTATTACCGATACCTGGATATCTTCAGATATTGTTGGTATATAAATAAAAGATGTTACAAAGTTAGTAATATATTGATTATATTATTGTGGGACTGTATATGAACATATCAAATATTAGGATTAAGAACAGGGAAAGAAAACAAATAATAAAGAACTGAAAAATTGGACACAAATTTGAGTCACACTTTCAGAAAGTTTATTCACTGCACAATCCTGATTAGAATAGAACATAAGAGTGGTTGTTAAAAGCCAGTTTTTAATTCTCTTCCCCATTGGGAAGAGCTCAACAAACCTATTAGCGAGGAAAATATGAAGAGATAATAAAGCAACTGAGTCATAATAAATCTCCAGGAAATGATGCTAATATTTTTATAACATTTTAATAGGAATTAATTATTGAAAATAGTCTAGAATGGTTCTCCTTTTAAAAAGAGAATGTTGATCTGCTAACTGTTGTAGGCTCAGCCCACAACAAGATCAGGATCCTAAAACCTAAACGAGTAATTCACTATCAAGGAGAATTGGGAATATAATCCCATATTACAGGGATGGGCAACTGTGGCCCTTTTACAACCTGTGGACTTCAACTCCCAGAATTCCTGAGACAGCCAAGCTGGCTCAGGAATTCTGGGAGTTGAAGTCCACAGGTCATATGTTTACTGGATCCGTGTCCCTCCTGGTTGGTGCTGGCCTCTCGGGAGGTTACATGAGGCTAGCTCCAGGGGATTATAAATGCTTCCTTGAGTGAGGGTGTCTTCCCTGCCACCTTGAAAGAGGCGGTGGTGAGGCCTCTCCTCAAGAAACCTTCCCTGGACCCGGCAGTGTTGGCAAATTATCGTCCAGTCTCCAACCTTCGCTTCGTTGCGAAGGTTGTTGAGAGTGTGGTAGCGCGACAGCTCCCCCAGTACCTGGATGAATCGTCGTATCTGGATCCGTTCCAGTTGGGCTTCAGGCCTGGGTACAGCACGGAAACGGCATTGGTCGCGTTGGTTGATGATCTCTGGAGGGCTCGGGACAGGGGCTGTTCCTCTGTCCTGGTCCTATTAGACCTCTCAGCGGCTTTTGATACCATCGACCATGGTATCATGCTGCACCGGCTAGAGGAGTTAGGGGTGGGGGGCACCGTTCTACGGTGGTTCTCCTCCTTTCTCTCTGACCGGTCGCAGTCTGTGTTGACAGGGGGGCAGAGGTCGACCCCGAGGCCCCTTGTATGTGGGGTGCCACAAGGGTCGGTCCTCTCACCCCTTCTGTTCAACATTTATGTGAAGCCGCTGGGTGAGATCATCCGTGGTTTCGGGGTGAAGTACCACCAGTATGCTGATGATACTCAGCTGTACATCTCCACCCCGGACCACCCCAATGATGCCCTTGAAGTGATGTCCCGGTGCCTGGAGGCTGTGCGGATCTGGATGGGGAGAAACAGACTCAGGCTCAACCCATCCAAGACCGAGTGGCTGTGGTTTCCGACATCCCGATATAGTCAGTTGGTGCCATCGCTGACTATTGGGGGCGAGTCACTGGCCCCCACGGAGAGGGTTCGCAACTTGGGTGTCCTCCTGGATTCACAGCTGTCTTTAGAAGAGCACATGACAGCCATGGCCAGGGGGACTTTTTATCAGGTCCGCCTGATTCGCCAGTTGCGTCCCTTTCTGGATCGGGACTCGTTAAATACGGTCACTCATGCTCTCGTTACTTTCCGCTTGGACTACTGCAATGCTCTCTACATGGGGCTCCCCTTGAGGAGCACCCAGAGGCTCCAGCTGGTCCAGAATGCGGCCGTGCGGGTGGTTATGGGAGCGACGTGGCGCTCCCATGTGACCCCCCTCCTGCGCGAGCTGCACTGGCTCCCGGTGGTCTTTCGGGTGCGCTTCAAGGTTTTGGTTACCACCTTTAGAGCACTCCATGGCATCGGACCGGGGTATCTACGAGACCGCCTTCTGCTACCAATAGCCTCTCACCGACCAGTACGCTCCCATAGAGAGGGGCTCCTCAGGGTGCCGTCGGCCAAACAGTGTCGACTGGCGGCCCCCAGGGGGAGAGCCTTCTCTGTGGGGGCACCTACCATCTGGAACGAGCTCCCCCCAGAGATCCGGAAGATCCCGGACCTGCGCACGTTTCGCCGTGCTCTCAAAACTTTTCTATTTCAGCAAGCTGGCCTGGCCTAACTCCCATCTTTTAAATTTTTTAAATTTTTAATTTGTGATTTTATAAATTGGGTGTTTTAATCTGTGTTTCGGCCGAAATATTTAATAATTTTAAGGGACTTTTTTAATATTTGGATTATCTGTATTTTATCTTGGCTGTTCACCGCCTTGAGTCCTTCGGGAGTAGGGCGGTATAGAAATTTGATTAATAAATAAATAAATAATAAATAAATAAATAAATAAATAAAGGGGCCATATTTGCCCACCCCTGCCTATTACATACTCCTGGACCATACAGAATTTATAAAATCTTGGCAGGTAGCAGATCCTATTAAGGAGGCATTCAGTTACAGTTATTTATTTATTTATTTACTTACTTACTTACTTACTTACTTACTTACTTACTTACTTACTTACTTATTCTTATGTACTAAATTTATATGCCAACCATCCACTAACTCAAATGATAAAAAAGACAAATATAAAAACAGTTAAAATTAATAAAACCTATTGATAAAGGTTACATACATTTATTACAACCTTATTATTAAGGTTGTATATGTTTAATGCAGTTAATATAAATTAGTTATTGTCATAAACACATATAACATATGCATTTATACATAAATGTATCCATATATGGCACTGTCAAAATTATAAAATCTTCATTGCTCTATATTACTCGATGCCTACTGAAAATTTGACCATTTGGCACGGGGACAAGTGAAAGAAACAGCTGCAATTTAATACATAGGAAATAAATTTACCTGTGTATTATGACCAGAATTATGTGAAGATGAAAGTTTATGACTGGGTAACAAGGCTATTGAGTGTAACTCAAGGCACCAGGTCTAGTTGCCAAATCTCATCTTTAATATCCATGTTTGCAATAGTGGCAAACAAAATGTGATTGAATGCTAATAGTCAGGGAATTACACTTGAAAGCAGGCAGTATAAATTTGGCTTATTTGCTAATCCTGCAGTTCGCTCTTCTGTAAAGGTACTGTTAATAGAAAGGAGGAGAAGGAGAAGGAGAAGGAGAAGGAGAAGGAGAAGGAGAAGAAGAAGAAGAAGAAGAAGAAGAAGAAGAAGAAGAAGAAGAAGAAGAAGAAGAAGAAGAAGAAGAAGTAGTAGTAGTAGTAGTAGTAGTAGTAGTAGTAGTAGTAGTAGTAGTAGTATTGGGGAGGATAACTGCAATTGAAATGAACACTCTAAACAGATATATGTACTTCATGCATCGTAGAAACTAGCTGAAGAAATGGGCAAACAAGCAAAATTACTTTATAACCTGGGCAAAAAAACACAGCTCAAGAAATGAAATGAAATACTATTTATTCAGTCAATGACCAGCAATATTTGAAAAAAACAAAAACAAAAACAAAGCTCAAGAAAAATGATCATTGGTCATTGAGGGTGCTTGGTGGTGCCCTCAATTAATTTAAGATTAATTCCACTGTTCTGCTAAAAAAAAATAGAGTGTTCAAATACAAGTTGAATATTGTGGAAAAGAGCAATTATCTGAGGTTCATTTATTTTTATTGGATCATTTAGCAAATACCGTAATATTAATTAATGTTAATATAATTAGTTATACAAAATTAAGAAATTTGGGTTTAGAATCCTCCACATTTTTTCTGTAATCTGTGCAATTTTAGTTTATTAAACAATAGAGATCCTAAATTAAGTAATTTCATAAAGAGGAGATAATTTATTAAGGTACTAATATAGAAAATGAGTCCAGAAATACCAGGGGAAAGTTATATTTTAACCATTTCAGTGTCCCTCAGGATACCTAAATGGATTACTTCCTTATCAATATTTTCCCTTAGCATTATTCCATAGTTCATAATTATTTATCAAGTCAGAATAGATGAAATATTAAGAAAGACAGCAAATATAAATTTATTGCTATTGCATATAAGTGTGGATTAGTGTTTTAGTCCATGTTGCAAATAATTACTGATCCTACCAAATAAAGGTTGCTCAGAATGATCAGGTTAACCTTCGTTTGTGTCCACTGACTTTTCCAACAGAAATCTGGAATAAAACTGCATGCTGATGTATAATAAAAGGTTAAATCAAGAGACATCATGGGAGGGTTAATGAACTCCATGTCATTCCTTAAATAGTGGGGCACAGTATATTGGTTTGCAAGGCAGTTTCTATTTTAGAGATTGTGGCTTGCAAAGAATACCATGAACATACTTGTGATAAAACTGGGATTTGGTTACATTTGTAGCATATAGCCAAAACGTTTCAAAACTCAACTGTTAATGTTAGTATATTGCTAGGGAATTCTGCGAGCTGAACTCCACACATCATAAAGTTACCACGGTTGATCTAAGCCAGGGGTGTCAAAGCGACACAGGTAGACCGGGCCGAAGCGACAAGGGCTGGCCCCCTTACATTTTCCAGGATGGTCCCGCGGACCGCATCCGACCACATCTTGGGCATTGAGTTTGACACCCCCAATCTAAGCCATTGCTTCCCAAACATGGGTAAATTATCCCAAATTGGATGAAAGTGATTTTTCTCACGAACCCATTACTCATCACAACATAGACATTTAAATAAGGATTTTCTGAGAAATGGTTTTGGGGTTTTGGAAAAGGTTTTGGAAAGGCTGATATATCATTTTATCATCAAACTGTCCAAGGAGCTGCTGATCCAGTTCTACAGAGGAATTATTGAGTCTGTCATCTGGACCTCTATAACTGTCTGGTTTGGCTCTGCAACCCAACAAGACAGACACAGACTTCAGTGGTTAATTAGAACTGCAGAAAAAACAATTGCTACCAACCTGCCTTCCATTGAGGACCTGTATACTGCACAAGTCAAAAAGAGGGCTGTGAAAATATTTACAGATCCCTCTCATCCTGGACATAAAACTCCTACCCTCAAAACAACGCTATAAAGCACTGCCCACCAGAACAACTAGACACAAGAACAGTTTTTTCCCGAATGCCATCACTCTACTAAACAAATAATTTGCTCAACACTGTCAAACTATTTACTAAGTCTGCACTACTGTTAATCTTCTCATCCTTTCCACCACCCATCTCCTTCCACTTATGACTGTATGGCTGTAAACTTGTTGCTGGTATCCTTATATTGATACTGTTTCCTGCTTGCTTATTTGTACCCTATGACTATCATTAAGTGTTGTACCTTATGATTCTTGATGAACATATCTTTTCTTTTATGTATACTGAGAGTGTATGCACCAAGGCAAATTCCTTGTGTGTCCAATCACACTTGGCCAATAAAAAATTCTATTCTATTCTATTCTATTCTATTCTATTCTATTCTATTCTATTCTATTCTATTCTATTCTATTCTTAATTAATTTATAAGATTTGATAAGACGATTGGACTGTTGTTGTTCATACAGTATCTTCATATACGGCATAGTTGCAAAGCACCTTTGGATTCCAGAAGATCCAGTGATGATCATCAGCCTAGATGGTTTTTAAAGAGGGTTAGCATATGAATTTAATAACCAATTAAGTAATGAATAATCTTCTTGAATCCAGTGATGCATTGCAACTATGCCAAATTTTAATTTTTGCTAAGGAAATAATGAAATGAAGGGGGAGGGGAGGGGAGAGAGAAGAGAGAGGAGAGGAGGGGAGGGGAAGGGAAGGGAAGGGAAAGGAGAGGAGAGGAGGGAAAAGGAGGTGAGGGTGAGGAGAGGGGAAAGGAGGGGAGGAGAGGAGAGGAGAGGAAATATTTGTCAGCCAGCAGTTTTCAAACCTTCCTCATCCCTAGGCTCTCAGCCTGTCTGACTGCAACATCTATCTGCCCAGCAGCATCAAACCACATCTTCCCAGTGCTCCATGCGTATGCATCTTCATTCACTTCTGTTCACCTCCCAACTGAGCTCTGGCTATTTCCATTTTCTTTCATCTTGCAAAGTGTGTTTTGTCATCTTAAACAATGTTCTTTGCTTCTGCCTCAGGATTGCAGGAGAATTTCTCACCTAGTTCCAGCATATTCACACTTTACTGTGGTGGGAAACCACACTCCTTTCCCTTTTTCCCATTTAAAATTTATTTACTGTATATGTAAGCAATCCTTTAGGATAAAATTCTTATGGAGACGAAATTTCAGCTTCTGCATTTTCGGTGTCCAGTAACCTAAATGTAAAGTAAAAAAGAGTCACGGAAGCAATAGGAAATCAGTAAAACACATAGAATACAATTATTGCAAACAAATCAGATATAAATACTAGTCTTCAACTTATGACCACAATTGAGCCCAACATTTTTGTTGCCAAGCGAGACAGAAGGTTGCAAAAAGTGATCACATGACCCCAGAACAGTGCAACTGTCATAAATACATGCCAGTTCCCAAGCATCCAAATTTTGATCATGTGATCACAGGGATGCTGCAAAGGTCATAAAAACTAAAATAGTCATGTCACTTTTTCAGTGCTGTGTTGTAACTTTGAATGGTCACTAAATGAAAAGTTGTAAAGCGAGGACAACTTGTACTTCCTGGTGTGCTTGTTGTCTCTGGATCAAAATAAAAATAGAGCCAATTGCCTGGTATGAGTCTCGGTGGCGCAGTGGTTAGAGTGCAGGTTACTTCGGCTGACTGCCGGCTGACTGCAATTTGGCAGTTTAAATCTCACCAGGCTCAAAGTTGACTCAGCCTTCAATCCTTCCGAGGTGGGTAAAATGAGGACCCAGATTGTTGGGTCGAACTCTGTAAACCACTTAGAGAGGGCTGTAAAGTACTATGAAGTGGTATATACCGTGTTTTCCCGAAAATAAGACCCTGTCTTACATTTTTGGAACCCCGAAATAAGCGCTTGGCCTTATTTTTGGGGAGGTCTTATTATTTTGGGGTGCGTGGAAAAAGATGGGGCTCATCTTGCCGTTTTCCAGCCCTGCATTTAAATATTTTCAGGGAGGGCTTATTTTTTGGGGGGGGGAGGCTTATTTTAGCGCATGCGCTCAAAAGCCCGATCGGACTTATTATCAGGGGATGTCTTATTTTCAGGGAAACAGGGTAAGTCTAAGTGCTATTGCTATCACTGCCCTTCACTTGGCCAGACACCATTTCCATGGGAATAATTCATATGAATAAGCCTTGAGACGCTGCCCTAAGAAGGCAGGCAGGCTGACAATCTAGTCCTAATAATGAGTGGGTCCTTAATATAAATGATGAGCCAAGTCGCCTTGTGGTTGATATGCTTTATACCAGAGCATCCCATCCTCTCCCTTCTTATAAATTAAATTGGATACAGATTTTCAAAGCTTCAGTAACTTTCAAATGTAAGGATAATTGGAGACTAAGAGGAGGAGGAACTTAAGTGATGAGAAAGCTTTTATTTACACAGTGCCCTTCCTTGTATGGGCACATTGGAAAGGAGGAAGAATGTGATGTGATTCATTAAATGGCTTTTTCTGCAAATCTGCAAAAATAAATATCTGACAACGTGCTTGCTAATGAGGCGTAGCCTCCAACAATTTAGAGCTGAATGCCCTTCTCATTTTGTTTCTACATATCCTTTATTGAGTAATATTTCCTATGTATACACTGTATCTTGATTGAAAGATCAGGCGTATTATAACATTTGTGCCAAAGTACAGTTATAATGGGACGTCCATACTTGATTACTTATTGCAGATCCCCTGCCTCGCATAAAATTGCGTTCAAATTCCCAAATTTTGCTTATGGTCACATCTGCCTTTCAAATCAGAAATATGCCAAACCCTTTCCCAGACACGCTTAATAAATCGAATCTCATGTAGGTGCTTTCTCTTCATATAGGAAAACAAGAGCAGCATTTTTCCAGTTATTAAGCAGAGCTGAAATCTTGTCAGACACGTGAAATACAACACACAGCCCCTCTCTAAACAAACCACTTTCATAGTTTAACATTTTCCCAGTTATACCACCTTCAGCTGCAGCTTTACCATTTTTTCAATGTTCTCCCAGAATTTTTCTTGGACGCTAAGGGAATAATTCAGCAGGATTCATTTATGGAAGAAACTTGTTTATATACAATAATATAAAGCATGATGCATGTTTACAATACCCATGCAGCAGAAACCAGAACAACAGAACTCAGAATCTATAATCCAAGGACAAACTAACTCTTATATGCAGATCAATTAAGCTAAACCACGCCCGGGCTCCAAGCCATTTCCCATGGCTCACAACAGATCCTCTTTCTTAGCCACAAAATAGTTCCCATTGGCTGACTTGTTATGGCTATCCCAGCTCACAATTTCTTATACACTGGCAAGACTGAAGGATCGTTTGGTGAGCATCCATCTGAAGAGGTCCTCTCTAGGCAGAGGCATTTATAGTGACAATCACTGGCTTCAAAATAATGGCATGGCCTCACGATCAAAGTTGAATCCCTTTTAAGTAACTGCAGTAAGCGATGTGGGGATTGTAATTAAATGTGCGGGTGACCTTGGGAGACAAAAGTAAAGAGAAGCTGATTAGGTAACAATCAGACAAAAGAGGGAGGAACCTACAGTCAAGTAATGGTTAGAGAAAGAAATTTAAAAGGAAACCCCCACAATTGATCAGACGGTTAAAAATGGGGAATTTGTACCTTCAGATTTGCAAAATCCTTGTAATACAATTACAAGGATTGTAATTACAATAATGTAATTACTTACAATAATGTAAATTTAGCAAATCTAGCCATGTTTCTGTCTGGATGGCCTAGGAGGGCTAACAGGAAGTGATTGAAGCATGAGAGACACTAAACAGACATTATTCTAGCCATATTGTTGGATGAAATGTCCATCTGGGTTCAGTTCCAAGTAGGGAGAAAGACACTGGAAACATGG
Source organism: Pantherophis guttatus (assembly GCF_059756535.1). NCBI lineage: Eukaryota > Metazoa > Chordata > Lepidosauria > Squamata > Colubridae > Pantherophis > Pantherophis guttatus. The sequence continues at coordinate 246,263,728 of NC_142064.1, forward strand.
TGGCTGTTTGGAAAGATGGTTTAATGGTGGACAGGACCACCATCCTGGAAAAAACAGCAGAGATGCTGAGAGTACCTGGGTTTTATGCCCTCTCTGGGCTTTTGAATTTGGGCTTATATTCTGACTGGTTGTCAGACTCACATGGGGCCGTGCAGGGGTAACTTTGTAGGTTGTCTGTGTCCCAGGCTTGGTTGAGGCTTGCTGGGTGATGATCTAATGAAGGGGCTTTGGTCAATTCCTATTATGGCTCTGCTTGAAGGAGGTAGATCTTTGTTATGTTGAATAGATTGGCCCAGGCCTTAATGGCCCATTGATAAAGGTGGGGGAGCTGAGTTTCTGCCTCCCTTTTAGGGGAAATATTCTGCCCTTTTAATAGTTCTCCTTCAGCAACATGTTGGGTGCCAATTTGCCTGAGGGTTCATCATTTGGCACTATAACATCAATCATTTTATGTTTTCTATCCAAATGGTTTTCTTGGTAAAAAAACAAAACAAAACACAAAACACAGCAGCACGATTGCTGTCTTTTTTCATTAACCTGATCACTTTTCATAAAACTCACTACTGTATACTTTTTAACAAAGAAAAAATAATGAAATGGTAGAATAGAATAACAGAGTTGGAAGGGACTTTGGAGGTCTTCTAGTCCAACCCCCTGCTTAGACAGGAAACCCTACACCACTTCAGACAAATGGTTATCCAATCTCTTCTTTAAAATTTCCAGTGTTGGAGCATTCACAACCTCTGGAGGCAAGTTGTTCCACTGATTAATTGTTCTAACTGTCAGGAAATTTCTCCTTAGTTCTAAGTTGCTTCTCTCCTTGATTAGTTTCCACCCATTGCTTCTTGTCCTGCCCTCAGGTGCTTTGGAGAATGGCTTGACTCCAGTGGTAGGTTTCAATTTTTTTTACTACCGGTTCTGTGGGCGTGGCTTGGTGGGCGTGGCATGGCGTGGCTTGGCTTGGCTTGGTGGGAGTGGCAAGGGAAGGATACTGTAAAATCTCCATTCCCTCCCCAATCCAGGGAAAGGTTACTGCAAAATCCCCATTTCCTCCCGATCAGCTTGGGAGGCAGAGAATAGATGGGGGTGGGGCCAGTCAGAATTTTTACTACTGGTTCTCCGAACTACTCAAAATTTCCGCTACCGGTTCTCCAGAACTGGTCAGAACCTGCTGAAACCCACCTCTGCTTGACTCCCTCTTCTTTGTGGCAGTCTCTCAGATATTGGAACACTGCTATCATGTCACCCCAGTCCTTCTTTTTTTCAGGCTAGACCTACCCAGTTCCAGCAACCGTTCTTTGCTGTTGGTGTTTTCTTTGCTGGTGCTGTTTTCTATTTTTGCCTGGCAAATAATTTTGATTTTGCTAACCTTTGAGAGGTTCGTAGGGGATCCCCGTGGTCCTTAGACCATACTTTAAGAAATACTGGACTAGACTACAGATGATAAACCTTTCTGGCTGGTTAATTTATCTGGGATTTTAAAAGTGTGTGAATAATGTTGCATGTAAATGGCTGCCATCATAGCAAATGCCACTCATGAAACATTGAATCCATTGTTAATGGTCATCCCTGCTTTTGCTTCTGTTATAGGAATATAGGCATACTTCTAAAACAATAACAGAAAATAAACAAACAAACAAGCTAAGCATTAAACTGCAGACATCTCCCCTTAATAATTTTCTGAGAATATTTATGGATTTTCTGTGGGACTGGACCCAGGGATTTTCTTCTACTTTAGGTTAATTCCTAGAGGATGAAACTTTGCTTTGCAGAATGCCAAGTCCTACCTTATTATTTATTTTAATTAAAAGAATCTGTTAAGAAATAGAAGTCAGACAAGCAGCAAAAAAAAAAATAGTGCCTCTGGACATGTCAGTCCTCCTGGGCCTTGTTTTATTTCTCCTGGATTCTAAGAAGATAAAATGCAGTGGCGGATAGGAGCATAATTCTTTATTATTTCACTTCTATGTACTTTAAGATTCACAAAAGTCGTCTCGTTTTCTACCGTAAGTGCCTTGCCATTATGTTATAACCTTTCCGATCGAATTCCTTTGTGCCTGTGTGCGCGCACTTGTGTGTGTATGTATGTGTATGAATGTGTTTTAAAAGACTTGTTCATTTTGTGTTTGCTTTACTTTATAGTACTTACTTTTAGTGTCACTCTGACTTAGCAGGGAAAAACTGAATAGGCTGAATAGGCCGGTAGGGAGTAACACTTCAACTCTATCATAAAGAATTCATGATGTCTTAGAAATATCAATTAGTTGTACCTGGCTATTTTTGTAACTCTGGGTGAAGTGCTTTCCGTTGACTCACACCATTAAAGGGCTTTTAGATGAAATCTAAAATGCCCGCTTTGCCTCTTTCAAAATGTGTCCTGCAAATCGGAGAAATTTGGTGAGTGGCTAATTTGCAGCAAGGCCATCACAATCTCTGTCGTTTTCAAAGTACATTTTGGAAAAAAACCCCTTTCCAAAACGTAGAGTAAACCCTATTACTGTTGAAAGATACCAAGTCTATGATGGGAGGTAACGAATAGATATAACGTTAAAATTAGAAAACGCTATTGGAGTAATATAAATTCTCTGATAGCATTTGGAAAACCTAATTGAAGGAAGGTAAAGTAAGGATAATGATCCTTTGATTTACTTGATTATTTGGGTGGATCAGTCAGGGACTTTTTGGGAAAAAAATGCAGCTGAACTTGAAAAGGACAGAATCAACTTCCTTCCTTCCTTCCTTCCTTCCTTCCTTCCTTCCTTCCTTCCTTCCTTCCTTCCTTCCTTCCTTCCTTCCTTCCTTCCATCCTCATCTGTGTTATGCAATACATACTTCTTCTGACGGGACTATTGATCTACAATGAGTTCCTGGATAGGGCAGGAGTTCAGACTAGATCAGGGATGTCAAACTCATGTCGTCACGATGGCATCATGTGACATATTGGGACTTTCCCCCCCTTTGCTAAACCAGGCGTGGGCATGGCCAGCGCGTGATGCATCCAGCCCATGGGCCGGGAGTTTGACAGCCCTGGACTAGATGATCTCCAAAATCCTTTATAATTCTCATATTTTGTAATTATGGTCTTTATATCATACTTAGTGGTAGTCCTTTATCCTGCATTGCTCAGGCCCCATCTTGAATTCACTATACCTAGAAAGCAGGGGTGAAATCCACTTGCCTTCCCTACCGGTTTGCATGCGCAAAGCCTTCTGCACCAGTAGTGGGTTCCACTTACCTTTGCTACCAGTTTGGAATCGGGAGTGAGCTTGCGCACGGCGCTTCTGCGCATGCAGATGACATCTGGGCAGGTAGGCGGGGCCTTCTGCCACCAGCGCTACTCGTTCGCCTGAGCCGGATAGAACCAGCTGAATTTTACCCCTGCTAGAAAGCATTCAGTGTAATAGAAACATATTCAGAGAAGATATTCAACATGATTAGAGAATTTATAACTAAGTCATGTGTAGAAAAGATTGAAAGAAGTGGGAATATTTAAGTTGACAGGACTTTTCAGATATTGGATAGAATGTCACACATGAGAACATCAAAATCTATTCTCCATTCCTTTACATTACAGAAACCAAAATAATGGCTTTAAATCACAGGAATGTAATAACAGTTGTTTCTTATCATTCAGAAACTGTCATAATTATTTGGGGACAATGCATGTTTCTGTCAGGTCTCGAGGTCGTCTCAAATAAATTGCATTTCAAACAAAGTCTTTGAAGAAAAACTCCCATTTATTAAGCATGACATTCTAACTCCAACTCATTGCAGCCAACACTGACTTCCAGACCCAAAACCCTCCCTTTCCGTTTCCCACTCCCCTGCACTCATTGGCCATCTTCCAAGTCACTCTACCCCTAATCTACTGCTCCAGCTCAAAGGAATTTCCCCCCTCCCATCCCATCTCCTAGGGGATATTATCTCCAGGGAAAATAAGTAGGTGAAAAGTCAAACGTCCCTTTCCAGATGCCTCCGCTTCTCCTTCTTATGTCAGCACTAGAGTAACTGCAGCTTGAAGTGCTGACAGTTTCTCTATGTACTTTGTCCGTTAATCTGCTTTTTTTTTTTTTTTCAAGCTTGGGTACTTATTAAATAGATGGAGTTCAGGTCCCAGAATTCCCTACTCATTACAGAGAATTTGGGGAATTGAATTTGACACATCTGGAAGAAAACCAGATTGGGGAAAACTCAGTTTAGTAATATCAGAATATCAAATTATCTGAACTAGCATTGTTTTGAATTTTGTAAAATCTGTGTCTGGTGATATTTATATATTACAACAAGAAATTACAAGGGGTGTCCTAAACTAGGTTTCTGAATCTGAAATACTGTTCTTTACAAAATTATGCCAAGCAGAATTAGAGCAAAGTCGAAGTGTTGGTGGTTCATTAAAACCGGCTAAGCATAAATAAAAGAGAATAAATACTCTTCACTGAAGACCTTCTCTAAATGATGATTAATTACTCTTTTAAAGGATTATTCTAGAGATATGCTAAATTACTCAACAGCAATTTAAAGTTGGCAGACAGCAGACATTTTTCCGTCTGTTGTGTTCCTGCTGGCCAGCTTTTCTTGGCCTCTTTTGTAGTCATCCTGTTTGAAAATGGAATTGGGATTGTTGTCCTCTAAATTTTAGCTGTCACGTCAAATTATGTCACACTTTTATGCTGGGCCGTAATATGGAGTGATGCAGTATGTCATAAAAAAATGACTTGCTAACAGCATGCATGTCACACTTCCAATTATCCTACAATATTATAAAATAGGAAAAGTGTTTGTTGGTATTCCCTACTCCACTGCATGCCTTCAAAATAATATTTGCTTGGCCTGGCTTCATTTGCAATTGCAGAAGTGTTGAAAAACAGAAATTGCTACGCCCTTCAGTGTCACAAATCATATCTACTTTTTTTTTCCTCCATGAGGGTGAACATTTGGCCCTGCTAGCATTAACATTTGCAAGAAATGTTTTGCATGGACTACTGCAATGGTGTTGCTTGTATATGTATTTGGTGGGGAGTGGGAGGAAGAGAATATGGGCTGGAGTAGTAAACCTGAAATATATTTCATAAATGTATCTCAGGTCCTGCCCTTGTGTTAAAGTCTGTGTAGCATAAATATTCCTGAGGACAGGATTTATGGAGCAAAAGGTGGCAGTGAGTCAGCCCAGTAAAATATGATGTATTGCATTGGCAATCAGTTAGGGCTGCAGCCAAGGTACATACCATGTTGGTGTTTGATTCCATCAAAGCCTTATGACAAGGCAGTTCACTCTCTTAACTGCAGACAGCTGTACAAAAGTAGCAAAGACTTTTTGTGGTTGTTTTTTGCATGATGGCTATTATTTAGAGGGGGGGGAATCTATGGAGCTACTTGGATACAGGCCTCAAATGGGGAAGAATAACTAAGATGCATTTTTTTAAAAAAAAATCTCTATCCTTCCCAATCTGTCTTTTTTTTATTTTTCCCAATCTGTCTTGAAGGAGAAATCTGTAAAGTTTGCCACACCAGAAACAGAGCATAAGGTACCTTTCCTGACTTGAATGTATGCATTTTGCCTGGGTTGCATCCCAGGCAGTGGTGGGTTCCTCCCAGTTCGGTCCGGTTCGGCCGAGCCGGTAGCGGTGACGATATGACATCACCGAACCGGTTCTGCCCCCCGCCCTACCAACCCCCCACCCACCCACGTTATTCTTATCTTTTATTTGATCCCACCCCCAATCTATTGCTGCCTCCTGAGTCCCAGCTGATGACTAGAGGGAAAAAAACTGTTTAAACTCTTGCCGCAGGGCTTCAAAGGGCCGTCCTACAGCTGATCAGTGTTAAAAGCTAACAAATGAGTCGAGTCGTAAGTGTGAGGACCTTCCAGAAATGACTCTGACCAGCTAGCCACGCCCACCTAGTCACATGACCTCCAAGCCACACCCACAAAATAAGCCACGCCCACAGAACCAGTAGTAAAAAAATTTAGAACCCACCCCGATCCCTGGTAAAATGTACCCATTTTACCTGGGTTGTACCTTTGCATAGAAATGGGTATCGGAGGCAGAAAAATTCATATTGTCCATTGAAAAACAGAACAGAATAGCCGTACCATAAAGTAATGGCTGATAGCATTGATAACCCAATATAAAGCAGAAAGGAGAAACCTGGGACCTTCCTGATAAAGGATGTATGATGTTTGAGAACTGCATTTGGCCTTAGAATTGGTTTTCAATAAACAGAGTGGCAGAGGTAGATCTCAAAATAGAAATATTTTGTTCAGTATGCTTTTAAAGGTAAAGGTAAAGGTTCCCCTCACACATATGTGCTAGTCATTCCCGACTCTAGGGGGTGGTGCTCATCTCTGCTTCAAAGCCGAAGAGCCAGCACTGTCCGAAGACATCTCCGTGGTCATGTGGCCGGCATGATTAAATGCCAAAGGCGCACGGAACACCGTTACCTTCCCATCAAAGGTGGTCCCTATTTTTCTACTTGCATTTTTTACGTGCTTTCAAACTGCTAGGTTGGCAGAAGCTGGGACAAGTAACGGGAGCTCACCCCGTTATGCAGCACTAGGGATTCGAACCACTGAGCTGCCGACCTTTCGATCGACAAACTCAGTGTCTTAGCCACTGAGCCACCGCATTCCTTTAAGTATTAAGTAAAGTATGCCTTTACTTAATATTAAATGGGTAAAATAGGGCTGATATGGGGGTGCAATGGCTCAGTGGTTAAAGACGCTGAGCTTGGATAGGTTCGAGACCCAAGTGCTGCATGATGGGGGTGGCCTCCTGTTATTTGCGCCAGCTCCTGCCCACCTAGCAGTTCGAAAGCAGGCAAATTGCAAGTAGATAACAGAATAACAGAATTAGGAGGAACCTTGGAGGACTTCTAATTCAACCCCCTGTGCAGGCAGGAAACCCTATGCCATTTCAGAGAAATGGTTGTCTAATTTCTTCTTAAATAGGTACCACTTTGGTGGGAAGATAACAGCGTTCTGTGCACCACATGACCACAAAAATGTCTTCGGGCAACTATGGTTACTTTGACTAAGAAACGGAGATGAGTACTATCCTCTAGAGTTGGACATGACTGGACAGGAGAAACTTTACCTTTAGCTTCAGAGTCGATACTATTTTGTCCCAACATTTTAAATAATTTTCTGTTTCTGTCATTTTAGGAATCACAAATTAGGAGGTGAGGCAGCACGCAGGCGGACCTGGGTCCTTGGATGTTAGATTTTGTTTGAACTACGCCTCCTCTCTGTGATTATTCACCATTTCGGCAAGGGCTGGTGGGGATTTGAATCCATCAAAAAACGAGAGGGTCATAGGTTTCTCTTCCCTCGTGTCCTCATTTTCTAGTCTTGCTCAGTATTTCAGAATCTCAATCCATTTATTAATCATTACCTCAAATGTCAATTAAACTCAAATTGTGAGCGAACGTTGCTGTGTCTCCTCTCATAGTGGATTGCTAGACATTCTTTGATGCTTCTTTGCTTATTACAAAGTAAAATAATAATAATTAAATACAGATGAACTTAAAAGAGGCAGGAAGAAAAGTAAAAAAAAAAAGGGGGGGGAAGGTGAAGTTTTGATAACTAGAGCACCTGTGCCAGCATATGAATTGAAATATTTGCATTTTAAAACATTCCCAAATGAGTTGGATACCCATCTGCTTATCCGCTGCCTGAATGGCATTTGTTTTCAAGAAGAAACAAGAGCAGCAGTTGTGAAAAGACACGTTATTAGAAATCCCTAAGATCTGTAATGATTTTAATAAAGAAGAGAAATGTAATGAATAAGAAAAGGAGAACACTTTGACCTTCCTAGGAATATTAGATGGCAGATGAAAGCAAAGATCTGAAGCAGCCTTTATAGGCATGGCTGTTCCATTGCATGGCACAGTTAATTTTTCATTCATGTTTGGAATCACAGCTGCTAAGAAATTGCTGTTCTTCCCTTGTTATCTCAGCTGCTGAGATTTACTTTAGGGCATCATTCCCCCCCCCTTCTTTTAACTTGAATGTTTTCAGAAAAAGCTGCAGCTGGGACTCCCATTATTCTGGGGCAAATTCTGGGTTTCTCAAAAACTTTCACAAAGGTTGTGAAAGTGCCTTCTGCTTTTCTCAGGGCGCTTGATCATTCTTTCAGACTTCTCTCAGACTAAAATTTTGCTGCGGGTGAGTGTTTTCTATTATAAGTTTTTCCATCCCTCTGTGACATGGTGGGAAGCATTGTAGGAAGTCAGCAGTACTGATATGAAATAACCACATGATTTTGTTCTGAATATTTTGTAATTAACCATTTTGAGAGTCAGTTTATTAATGTAGTTAAGGCATCAGGCTAGAAACCAGGAGACTGTGAGTTCCAGTCCCTCTGAGTATACTTGAGCCAGTCCCTCTGTCTCAGCCCTAAGTAGGTAGCAATGGTAAACTATTGAATTTTTCCAAGAAAACAGCAGGGACTTGTCAAGGCAGTTGCCAGGAGTAAACACTGATGGATGGATGGATGGATGGATGGATGGAAGGAAGGAAGGAAGGAAGGAAGGAAGGAAGGAAGGAAGGAAGGATGGATGGATGGATTCTGCCTCACATGCCATTAGAGCCAAGGTGGCGCAGTGGTTAGAGTGCAGTACTGCAGGCTACTTCAACTGACTGCTAGCTGCAATTCAGCAGATTGAATCTCACCAGGCTCAAGGTTGACTCAGCCTTCCATCCTTCCAAGGTTGGTAAAATGAGGACCCAGATTGTTGGGGGCAATATGCTGACTCTGTAAACCGTTTAGAGAGGGCTGTGAAGCACTATGAAGCAGTATATAAGTCTAAGTGCTATTGCTATTGCTATCCAACTTGAAAAATTCCATCTTCTCAAAATTCTACATGTATCAGAAATACTTTTCTATCTCGGCTCTGCTTAACTATTCTATAAGCTCACCTATTATTGATTTTAGAAAGAATGTAATCTCTGAGTTATGGTTCTATTCCCTCCCCACCATTCATGGTTTTGTTACATTGGTACTAGTGTTCCTTTTTGCTGGTTTCATTTCTCACTTGACATCAAAATAAAAACTTACCTTGAACCAATAAAAAAGAGTGCTGAATGTCAGTTTGTCTAAAGGTAAGCATTTTAATTCTTTTGAAGTGTACAAATAATTATTTGTACCAGTTATGTGGAGATTCTATGTATTTGTGGCATTCCTTTGTGGAAAGTACATGTGTTGATATTAACTACACAATTTGTTGATATTAACAAGACAGTGTAAATATTTTATTTCAATAAGATGTTGACTCCAGATAGCTGACTGAAGGCACTTGGATTAAATTTTCTCTTTAGATTCTGACGTTATTTTTTTAATTGTGATGCGGATTCCCTGGGATAGGGTTAGGGACAGAGACAGAGACAGGGACAGGGACAGATATAGAGATAACGGTATATAGATATACATGTGTGTGTGTGTGCATATGTGTATATTTATATTACACACACACACACACACTTTTCTATACCTACACATGAATGCACTGAAAAGCACATCCAAACAGCTGGCATTGCGTACAAGAACATCTGCACAGTGTATTGACTAGAATAGGGGTGTCAAACTCGATTTCATTGAGGGCCACATCAGGGTTGTGTTTGACCTCAGGGAGCCAGGGTGGGCGTGGCCAGCTTGACGTCACTCACGTCAGGGGTGCCTGTGGTGGTCCAAGTACTCTGCCAGAGAAAATGGGCTCCCAGCTCCGTTTTCAGCTGCGATGGCCTCCTTCAACCCTCTGCCAGCAAATCGGAGCTCGGCGGGGCCATCCGCAGAGGCACTGCAGGCCAATCCTTCTCTGTTTCCAGGGTGGCCCATAGGCCAGATCTAAGCACCCCATGGGCTGGATCCGGTCCCCGGGCCTTGAGTTTGACACCCGTGGCCTAGACCCTCTCAAGTTTCCATAGACAGTGATAGTGCAGCAGTCCCTCTGGCTTTGCGAATCAGCAGTGACAGCGGGGAGGAGAGGGGCTGGTTCTGTGCAGGCAGCAAGAGATTAGGAATGTGCTTGCACATGCAGCTCCATTTGCACAAGCAGTGGGCATATGCACCTATCATTCACACAAATGAAGCTGTGTGTGTGCGTTCACCCACTGGTTGTGCGGCCCAGTTCCAAACAGGCTGTGGCCTGGTACTGGGTCGTGATCAAGGTGTTGGTTACCACCTTTAAAGCGCTCCATGGCATAGGACCCGGGTACCTTCGAGACCGTCTTCTGCCACCAATAGCCTCCCACCGACCGGTCTGCTCCCACAGAGAGGGTCTCCTCAGGGTGCCATCGGCCAAGCTATGTCGGCTGGCGACACCCAGGGGGAGGGCCTTCTCTGTGGGAGCCCCAGCCCTGTGGAATGAACTGCCCCCGGAAATACATAAGATCTCCGACCTCTGGGTGTTTTGCTGCGCACTGAAGACCCTGTTGTTCCGCCAGGCTGGGCTAGCAACATAATAATTTTAAATTGGGGTATTTTAAATTTTTGGGGTTTTAAATTGAGCCAAATTTATTTAATCATTTTAAATTTTAATCGTTGTTTTGTCTTGTGTTTTTAAATAGGCTGTACACCGCCCTGAGTCCTTCGGGAGAAGGGCGGTATAGAAATAAAATTATTATTATTATTATTATTATTATTATTATTATTATTATTATTATTATTATTATTATTATTATTATTATTATTATTATGGATCCCTGTTATAGAGAATAATACATTTGTTTTCCTCCAACTTTACCATCTCGGCCATCTTTCTTCTTTTTGGTTTCGCGTTATTTGCTTTCTAATCCTTGTAACCCTTTGTAAACTACATAGAGTTGCTGGATGTTGGGTTGCATATTTTTTTTTAAAAAAAATATTATCATTATTGTATACTGCCTAAGCTTCCATCTTAAGAAGCAATCCTTCTGAATCTATCGCCTGCTTTTAATGGTCCCTTCTTCGTACCTGCCCATTCATATTTAACACATGTATTAACACATGTGTGACTGAATATATGTGACCAGGCACAAATCTATAACTTTGTAATATATCACTGGTAAATGATAGGATAGCACAAGTTTTTGGTGGTGATGTGAAAGCATCTGCCACCTATTTGATTCTCTCTCCATGTCACAAAAACTGTTAGGAGCGTCTGTGCAACAGCTGAAGTAATCTAATCTACTCTGCCTGACTGAGGGCAGAGCACTTGTGTGATGGCTCCAGCACTACCCAGCCACTTTCTTATCTCTGCGTGATAGGATGACTTGAAACATTTCCACTACAGACCACCGCTTGTGATGACAGATGAACTAAGAAGTGAGTGATGGAGCTATCACAGTATCATTTCAGCACACAGCCTGGCCATTTTGAGTTAGGCGCTGTTCCGTTTGTATCTTCATCCACAGTGTGTTCCGTTGCTGGGTCTATTATTACCAGTTTTATTATTTATACTGAGGAAAAATATGGTAGAAAAAGTGAACTTTTAAATATGGGCCGCTTGAGTCAAAACTTACAGAAGTAGTTTGATCTCTCTCTGCACGGAATAGAATTTGGGTGAAGTGGTCAACAGATTTCCTGCTCGTTCAATATATTCATGTAGTGATACTTTGCACTTTATGGTCTCTTGAGTGTTCGTGTGGAGAAAGGAATCATTCCTTCTGATTTTCATTGCAAAAGTGTTTTTTTCAGCAGAACACCGACCATGGATTTCATTCTGGAATGTAGCTGAAGTGACAAACTTTGGCTTCTGTGTGTTATTCCCAGGTTCAGAAACTATAGGCCAGTGATGGCTAGCCTTTTTGCCGTCGCGTGCCAAAAGCAGGGGGAGCGGGGGGGGGTCGCAGGTGCGTGTGCCCACATCCATAATTCAGTGCGCCCCGTCCTCCCACGCATGTGCACATGACCCCCCCACACACTTCCCCCTGCTTTTGGCACGGGATGGTACGGTGGGCCCGGTAGGCCAGTTTTTCCCACTCCCCAGACTCCAGAGGCTTTCTAGGAGCCTAGGGAGGGCAAAAACAGCCTTCCCCATCCCCCCAGAGGCCTTCCAGGGGCCGGAAACAGCCAGTTTCCTGACTTCTGGTGGCACCGGAAGGCCTGAAAATCAGTTGGCCGGTGCACGCATGCGCGCTGGAGCTGACCTAGGGCAACACTCGCGTGCCCACCAATATGGCTCCGTGTGCCACCTGTGGCACCGTGCCATAGGTTCGCCATCACGGCTTGCTTAACGCATTGTAAGTCGCCCTGAGTCTCCGGAGAAGGGCGGCATATAAAAATAAAAAATAAATTAATTAATTTAAAAAAAAAAAACGGCTATAGGCTGTGCAGCCAGACAGCCTTCAAACAGCGTAACATTGAGGCTACACTTCAAGAGGTTGGTGGAACAAGGACAAAAGTTTAATTTACTTGTTTAATTATGTACTTTTATATGTATTCGTACATTTCATTTTCATTTTCTGGTTGTATAGCTTTTGCCACACTGAGAAATTAAACCATCGTTTCCCCTTTCCTTGAGATTAAAAATGATACATCCCTAAAGGAATGAATTTAGAGGCTGGGTGTGTTATCAGCTCTAGCCACTCAGGTTGTGTTTCTCACTAAAGGTCATTTTCCCTCTCTATTTATGAATCTAGGCTAGGCATAATGTCAGACTGTTTGATTTCTTTGACATTTCACACAACCAGACCACCTAGTGTTCCACAGCTCAGTTGCAGGCCACAGTTCTTTTCTATAGGAATTTCCTCCTTTAAGAGTATCAACAGTCCAGTATAAGGAGAGAGTGGGGGATAGAAGGAGAAGAGAGAGGGAGGGAAGAGAGAGAGGGAGGGAGAAGAGAGAGGGGGAGAAGAGAGAGGGGGGAGAAAGAGAGGTAGAAGACACAGGTGGAGGGAAGGAAGAGAGAGCGGGAGAAGAGAGAGAGGAGAGGGAGGGAGGGAAGAGAGAGAGAGGGAGAAGAGAGAGAGAAGGATAAGAGAGAGATGGGAGGAAGGAAGGAGAGAGAGAGGGAAGAGAGAGAGGGAGAAGAGGGAGGGAGGGAAGAGAGAGGGAAGAGAGAGGAGAGAGAGGGAGGGAAGAGAGAGGGAGAAGAGAGAGAAGGATAAGAGAGAGGAGAGAGAGGGAGGGAAGAGGGGGAGAAGAGGGAGGGAGGGAGGGAGACAAGGAGGGAGGGAGGGGAGAGAGAGAGAGAATGAGACTGTTGTTCTTAATAATTGGGGAAGGAATGTATAATGTACACCAGAGGAATTAGGCAGCTATTTCCTTTAGTAGCTACAGCCTACTTTCCCAAATTGGCAACGTTTCTGTCTGCCTCTTGACAAGAGCTTCAGTGTGGGTGTGTTTATTTGGTTGTTGTTGCTTTTCTCCCCATCACCGTGACAGCTAAAAGAGGCAAGGAGGCACCGGGGACCTTCCTGGAGGAGCCCTGAGGACTCTCTGAAGAGCAGTTGAATGAAATGCCTTAGAGCGAAAGGGAGTCATTTATCAGAGCTAACTCTGATGTAAAATATTTCTGTAACCGCTTCCTCCTGTACTTCATGGGCACTCTGTGTCAGCGAAGATAACAAGGGGCTTTCTCTAAGCTGAAACAAAAAAAATTACAAAACCAAGTTTTATTTTCGATGGGGTGGTAGCTGTTTTGGTTTCGGGTTTTTTTGGCTTCAATATTTCCAGTGTGAGTATGGATGCACAGATTGCCACCGATTTAAAGCAAGTGGGGGGGAAACCAAAGGAGAATTATATTTCTTTCATGACTGAATGCTGGTCCTTGGTGTTGTATAGGAAAGCAGTCGTTCAGTTTAATGGAAGCACAGCTGGTGTTATGTGGAAAATAATCATTATGATAGAAAGCACACATTTTTCATGTTTCCTGTCAGATCTGTCAGGGCACGTTGGGTGTGGTTGCTATAGAGTTCGTTCTCCTGACATGCCTTGAATGAGAAGTTTAGCATTTTAAAAATTACAGTTTTGTAATTTTTGGGGGGGGTTGTGGGATCTTGAATCATTATGTACTTAATGAAAGAGTGTGAGTTAGAGCAAAAGGAAAAAGCAGAACAATTTTTATTTTCTCACCTACTCAGGGTTTTAAGCTTTCTTTTCTTTTTTTTTTAAGAAACACATGCAGACTTTTTGTCACTTCGTTGATTTTGCTTTGTGAGTGGCAGAAGGGTGACAACGTTTAAAGCAATCTTTTCCAATCTGGTGTGTGCTTCAGATTGGCTGGGACTTCAATTCCCACAATTCCCCACAATTATGTTTGCTGGCATCTTGTCTGGATGAATGTTACCATTTTAACAAATCACATTCTTCCCCACATCCTAATTGTGCAATTATCTCACATTCCTAGTCTTTCCTCCCTCCCCCCCGCCCACTTTATCTCTCCATTACAGGTATTCCTTGATTTACAACCACAGTTGTAATCCAGGATTACAGTTGTAAATCATGAAGGTCATTAAGCAAGTCGTCTTGTGACTGACCCCATGTTACAACAATTTTGCAGTGGTGGTTAAGCAAATCTGTGGTCGTTAAGTGAATCCCACAGTCATTAAACAAACCCATTGTCTTCAGTGGGTATTCTTTTTTTTTTTTGGCCAGAAATAGGAAGCAAATGTCAGTTTCTGGGAGGGGGGGGGAAATACAAAGAAATTGTGGTCACAGGAGTGAGAGATTAGATGACATATTTGCATGGATTGGTGCCAGGTTTGTTTTTATTGCTTTTAATATTTTATGTTTTCGAATGTGCGAGTGGGTTTTTAAAATGATTTTATTGGGAGCCGCCAGAGTTATCTGAATAATGGTATATATAAATATTTTAGATAAATAAATATTAAATAAAGAAATGTGAGCCAGTTGGTGAGTGCCTACAATGCAATCATGTGACTGCCGAGGGGGAGTAGCTATTGGAACTTTCAACTCAGTTGTAAGTAACAGAATAACAGAATAACAAAATTGAAAGGGACCTTGGAAGCCTTTTTCCTCCTTAGTTGGGAAATCCTATACCAGTGATTGCTAACCTTTTCTGGACCAAGTGGCCAAAGCACGCTCCTGAACCCCCAAAATGCAATGTGCATGTGCCCCCCGCACATGTGCCCCCCTGGTGTATGCACACGCGGGCCCCTGCATGTGCCCCGCCCCTGCCCATGCACGTGCTCCCCACTCGTGCCCCCTGTGCATGCATGCACAGCCCCTGCACACGCCCTGCCCACTGCACATGCACACACAGCCCCCTGCATGCGCCCCACCCCACACCGTGCATGTGTGGCAGAGACCGGAAGACCAGCTGGCTGACGGGAGGCGTGCACGCATGTGCAGCGGAGTTGAACTGGGGTGACGGCTCATATGCCCACAGAGAGGGCGCTGTGTGCCACCTCTGGCATGCGTGCCATAGATTCGCCATCACAGCCCTATATCATTCTGGACAAAATGGTTGTCTAATCTCTTCTGAAAAACCTCCACTGATGGAGCACCCACAACTGCTGGAGGCAAGTTGTCCCACTGATTAATTAATTAAGGGGTGGGGGAGAGAGAGAGGGAGAGGGAGGGAGGGAAGGAGTGAGAGAGAGAAAAAACTTCTAGTTTTCTAGATAGTTTTTGTAGCCAGTTTGAATTGTCCATTCCTTCACAACCATTTTCTGGATCCCCAAAGTTCATAACACAGGATACTTCAAAGTGAGGTCCTATTCATGCTTCTGGATTAGTGGTGAATCCTGAATTCCAACAATCAAGATTCTTCTGGTCCAGTCCCACTGACGAACATACGGTTTTCATCTAAAGATGTGGAAGATTTGTGGGGTAAAACCCCACTGTTTTGAAGTGCCCAAGTCATAGAGACCTCTCAACCTAGATATTTACTTCTCTGTTCCTTGATAACACTTCACATCTTCAAGTTTTTCAAATTCTCATCTTAGATACGTGGCCCAATCTGGCACCAGCTTGGTTGCTTAATCAATTCTGCTATGAATATTTCATATATCAGTCTGAGTGAATACTTATAAGTGGAATCTAAATAGAAAAGATTTATGAGGATATGGTGGGCCATTACATTTTGCTTAGCAATTTCCTTCCTTTTAGAGAACCCCTATAGAGAAATTGCATTTATTGACAATTTTTGCAATTCCTTTCTAAAACTCCGCATACTGTGCTGCATGTATTTTTTTTTCTCATACACTTTTGAATGACTTCTCTTCTTTTCTAAATTAATCTCTTTTGCTTTTAAGCAGATACATGATTTGTTATAATTGAAATAAGTGATAAATGGGGAGGGGAGAGAGAAGAGATTAGTTAAAAGTCCCTAATGCAAAAATATGCATCACAAAAATTGTGTTGAGGTACGAGTAATGTGTAGAATTCATTTATTCAGTATTCTGCTAGAAGTTATGAAAGTGATTGTCTGGTAATGTCTAAAAATATTTTTATTGAAGTCTAGCCTCTGATTCAATATGTTACATATTTTGTTTTTTTCTTCTTCTTCATTACACAGAAGGTTTTTTGTGGTTTCATTTCTGCTAGGCTAGGAAATATATCAGTTTTTAAAATAATATATTAATTTAATTACATTTTGTTTTTATGTTGAAGGAAGATCTGATGTCCCCAAAATCTTTGATATTCTAGAAAACCCATCAAGGAATTTATAATATAATAATCACATTTTTCTAAAAGATAAAAAGGGAAGATTTTTGTAGGTGAAAGAAGCAAAGTAACCAGTAGAAGAGAAAATGTGTAGCTCACGGTGAAATGAAGGGTCCTTGGTGCTCTCTGAATTTGGTTGTTTTCTTGCAGACATTTCATTACCAAACTAAGTAACATCTTCAGTTCAAGCAAAGTAAAAAAATAACAACCGTCAAATATGCAAAGGGATTAGATTAACGTTAGTTACATTTAAGTTAGGCACACAATTTAATGAAAGTCACTCTAGGCGAGATGTCTAATAAATAAGCAAACGATAAATAAATAAAGCTCTGACAGGAAAGCGGGGGATGGAAGAGCTGAAGAAGCTTCTTGGATGAGAACCGAAATGCTTTCAAAAGCAAAAAGAAGGAAGTCCAGTTGCCTCCTGAAAAAGCACCTTTGGGACAACCATGACCTGGATGACTGAGAATCTCTCCAGACTGATAAAGAAGAAAAACTTCTGATATTTTTCACAGTAATGCATGCCACTTGCCCAGTTAGTCTTTTTATTTAATCTGTTTTGAAATGTATGCGTTTCTGAGTTTGAATGTTTATCCTACTCATTTTTTCCTACTCAATGTTTTGAGCCCAAATTTTAATTGGCCAAGAACAGTGGTCAGCTGCAGCTGGTTCGGACCGGTTCGGGTGAATCGGTAGTTCCAATGATCAGCTGGCCCCGCCCACCCACCCCTGCCCTATCCTCTCCTATGTTTCCTTCTTTCTGGCGCAGCTGATTCACATGGCACAGCTGATTTCTGCACCTCCGCTGGTCTACTTACTGGAACTGCCTTAGAAGGTAAGCAGCTGAGCTTCAAATGGCTGTATTTTGAACGCTGTGCGCAAGCATGTTAGGTGTGCACATGCATGCGAAGCACACCCTCACCGAACCGATCGTTAAACCGGTTGCAGCCCACCACTGACCAAGAAGCATAATAGACCGGCAAACACTCTGAAGTTCGGGTGATGAATATATCATATCATTCATTATTTTGCAAGAATGGAGCCACCTGTGAACAAAAGGGAGGCTTTTGTTATCTTAAAGATTCTCAAAATGTATTTCTTTCAGACAAATTTCTGACCATTTTCCTTAATAGGGAACATTTGTACAGGTCATCCTTGACTTACAACGGTTCGTTTAGTGACAGTTCAAAGTTACAATGGCACTGAAAAAAATGACTTATGACCATTTTTCGCAGAGCAGTACCCCCATTGTCATGCGATCAAAATTTGGATGCTTGGCAACTGGTTCATATATATGAGGGTTGCAGTGTCCTGGATTCATATGATTAGCTTTTGTGACCTTGTGTCAAGAAAAGTCAATGGGGAAGCCAGATTCACTTAACAACCATGTTATTAACTTACCAACTGCAGTGATTCACTTAACAACCATGACAAGAAAGATCATAAACTTGGGGCAACATTCACTTAACAACCGTCTCACTTAGCAACATAAATTTAGGGCTCCATTGTTGTCGTATGTCTTCAAGGCTTCTAGCCTGCGGCCCTTATTCTGACTGTAACTGAATGATTGTGGAGAAAAGGGGGGAGAGGAGGAAAAACCCAGAAAATGATCCAGCCAGGCAATTGACCAGCATCTTTGCATAATAAATTGTGGCAAAGTCAGTAATAATGCAATCACTATAACGAAAAGTGCAACAATAAAATGCATCTATTGATAAGGATGACTACCGATGGCGAAGCAGTCAATTGAATCATGGAAATGCTTGACTCAACAGCAAGGGAAGGAGCAGGCAGGGTGTTGGCTTATTGATATACATGCTCACAAAAGTGAGAACAAATTTTGCCCAACAGCACTGAAAGAAAGATATAATTTTGAGAATATCCGATTGGAACTTAAACTTGGAAAATATGCAGCAATGGCAAAATTAACTCTATATAGCCCCACCAGAAGTTGAACCACGTTTATCTTTATCTTTTATTAGATTTATATACCGCCCTTCTCCTTTCGGACTCAGGGCGGTGAACAGCCAAAATAAAAACATTTGTACACAAAAGTTAAAATAATTTTAAAAATAATTAAATGAAGGAAGAATACATTAAAATATATCACACAACAGGGCAGATATAAACATTTACAATTTGGCTTCCAAGGGGGCCTAAGCAGCGGTGGGTTGCTACCGGTTTGCCCCGGTTTGGGCAAACCAGTAGCGGCGGTGGCAGGAGGCTCCACCCACCTGGACGTCTCTGCACATGTGCAGAAGCCCACAAGCGAAACAGTAGCAACAGGATTTGAGTCCCACTACTGGGCCTAAGTGTTTATAATCATTGCAAATTAGCAGAAGCACAAACAGGAGGAAGTGAGAAACCAACAGCCCTTTCCCCTCCTTCTGTTTTTCTTTTAGTTGCTGCCTATTTTTGCTTTGTTTCTTTTCTCTTTTTCTCAACCTGCAGAAACAATAATAACAAGACTGTACAGTGGAGACTTTATTAAAAAATCATCTTAAGACAGAAGCCTTTATTGTACAATAAACATTTTGATATAATTTGAAATTGTTTATGAATGTGTTCATGAATATTCAGCTTTAGGCGTAAAAACCAAGCAAATCTTATGTTTATTAACTTCAACATTTCAAAATCAGAGTTAACACTGATATAATACCTTTTTTTCCTATTTTTAAAGGTGTAAGTTATATAAAGATTAGAGTTTTAATAATCTCTGGTCAAAATTATATAAATACAACTATATCAAAATAATATAACATCTTATGACAATATGTACGTAGATATTTCCCGATCTTTATAATATTTATGTAGTGTAAGTATGTTTTATAATAATGCAATAAAACATATTTTTATGTAGATGGTGTTCATAGTCATGTGATAGAAGTGACTATGGAGATTCTCTGTCATCCAGGTCATGGTTGCCCCAAAGGAGCAAACAAACTTTCTTTCTTTTTCCTTGAAGATGTTTTGTTTCTCATCCAAGAAGCTTCTTTACTTCTGACTGAATGATGGGAAATGGAAGGAAAGCAAGTTTCCACACCCATTTGGACTATTCAGGTCCAAGGGCATGGATAAGCCTCCAAGTGGCCTCACAACTCTCAGAAAGAGTGCTAATGGCCAGATGCAAGGGTGAAATCCAGCAGGTTCTGACAGGTTCTGGAGAACTGGTAGCGGAAATTTTGAGGAGTTCGGAGAACCGGTAGCGGACATTTTGAGTAGTTCAGAGAATAGGCAAATACCACCTTTGGCTGGCCCCAGAGTGGGGAGGGAATGGGGATTTTGCAGTATCCTTCCCTTGGAGTGGGGTGGGAATGGAGATTTTGCAGTATCCTTCCCCTGCCATGCCCACCAAGCCAAGCCACACCCACACCCACAGAACTGGTAGTAAAAACAATTCGATTTCACCATTGCCCAGATGACTACTATTCCCTTACCATTCAGTCAGAACTGAAGAAGTTTTTTGGATGAGAAGCAAAGGAAAAACAAAGAAAATCCAATTGCTTCTTGAAAAAGCACCTTTGTTTGAAGGAAGCTCTTTTTTATTATTATTAATTATTTTTATTAAACAGTTTTTAAAAAACAAACAAACAAAACAAACAAACAAGCAAAAACAGATATTTACATCTTCTTCTTCTTTTCAACATCTTCGCATCAGTAATCTCTGATTACTGTAAAGGCCACATACAAATGTAAAAGTATTGAGACTTGGCTTGAATATTACCAGGAGGGGTTGAGGAATTTCTTAGGTTTATTCCCTGTTAATTCAGGTGGGATCCCATTTGAAGATCTAAGCAGGGGTTAAGATTGATCACTGTTGCCCACAAGTCAATTAAATTCTGTCTTATGACAAAGAGGGAAGGAGGACTTTGGTTGCAATGACAAGCACTCTGCTGGCTGTCGCTGAAAATGATGAGCTTGCCTCAGGGAGGCCTCACCACCCACCCAGGTGAGATCCACGAAGGTGTCACGACCTACTTGAATCCTGATCGAGCATCAATGTCTCGATGTATAGGAAACCAGTTGCTTAGAATTCCTATCCTGTCAGTCTGTGGGATGTGATTTGAATCTCTTCTACTGCTTGTAAAGAGAGCTTGGCTGTGTGTTGCAATGCATGCTGTGAAATATCAACATTATACGAAGATTAAAACTGGTGATTTAATACCAAGCATCAATTTTGTTATATCTTCAGGGAGTCTTTACTTTCCCTGCCTGTAAAGCCTGGGTCAGGGATGTGGTGGCTCAGTGGCTAAGACACTGAGCTTGTCGATCAGAAGGTCGGCAGTTCAGCAGTTCGAATCCCTAGTGCCGTGTAACGGAGTGAGCTCTCGTTACTTGTCCCAGCTTCTGCCAACCTAGCAGTTCAAAAGCACGTAAAAAATGGAAGTAGAAAAATAGGGACCACATTGGTGGGAAGGTAACAGCGTTCCGTGCGCCTTTGGCACTGAGTCATGCCAGCCACATGACCACAGAGACGTCTTCGGACAGCGCTGGCTCTTCGGCTTAGAAACGGAGATGAGCACCGCCCCCTCGATCCAGAAATGACTAACACGCATGTGTGGGGGAACCTTTACCTTTAAAGTCTGGGTCTGATAACTGATTAAAGGGTTGAGGTGGAAGCTTGGGGTCTTTTGGGGGGTGCCACAAGATTGCCCATGTAACACCTCTGTTGTGTGACCCGCAGTAGCTTCTAGGCGTCAGGTCCAAAGAACCAATAACAATATGAGAAGTCACTTCTCAGAGTAGTCCCAAAGGTGCTTTTTTTCAAGAGGCAACTGGACTTTCTGGTTTTTCTTTGAAGGCGTTTCGCTCCTCATCCAAGAAGCTGCTTCAGCTAGCTTTTTTTCCCTTCCATTCCCCACCATTCATCCAGAACTGAAGAAGCTTCTGGGAAGAGAAGTATTTTTTTATGATTGTAAGCCGCCCAGAGGCTTATGGTGGTAAGGTAAGATGGGTGGCCAAAAATTTCTACAAATAAATAAATAAAATCAATAAAAAGAGTGATTTGGCATTTACAAAAGAATAACCGAAATCCAAAAAGTAACTGAAAGATATTTGGACTTTATGAAGGTGTTGTGTAAATTCAATTATTTGGGTTGTGTAATAAACATTTGTTCGTTATAGTTATGCCAACTTGAGTTGTGTAAATTATTTTTGTTACTGAGGTAATGAGTGTTCTCCCAAATTCTTTAATATGAAACCTTCTAAACGACAGGAAGAAATAAGGAAACTTGTTTATTATATGTCTCCTTCAGGGATGGGTTCCACTTACCTTTACTACTGGTTCGCAGCAGAAGTGTGCGTGCTCCTGCGCATGCACAGATCACCCATGATGATGTGGAGAGTGGGCGGAGTCTCCCGTCGGTTTTACAACCGAATCAGGAGCAACCCACCACTGGTGTCCTTGGTTCCAGGAGCTATATATTTATCTTCTAGTTTCAATTGAAGGACTATGGCTATGTGCAAATCATTCAAATACCTTATACTTGGGTAGAAAAGTATGTGTGTCAATATATGTATATATTATGCATTGCGGCTGATAACAACTTGTTGTTTAGGGAACTAAATAACACACCCACACATAAACCAAACTTGCATTTTAAAAACACATTAAATGGTAAAAGGTTAAATAAATTAAAGGAAAAACTAGCCAAACTCCTGTATTACGGAGTAATGCAGGAACATCAATATTGTTCATTGAGCAGCCTATTCTTCTAATTTGAATAGAACAACTATTTGTCATGGTTTCTGTCCTTGGGATGGCAGTTATCTAATTAAATGCATATGAAATTCAAAAGCCTTTACAGAGGGACAGTAATTTTCCTTGGTTGTTTTTAAAGTCTCCAAGATGAGAGAAG
This sequence comes from Pantherophis guttatus, assembly GCF_059756535.1. Lineage (NCBI taxonomy): Eukaryota > Metazoa > Chordata > Lepidosauria > Squamata > Colubridae > Pantherophis > Pantherophis guttatus. The sequence continues at coordinate 246,286,193 of NC_142064.1, forward strand.
AATTATGCTGAGCAGATAATGGATGAATTCTTCCATTGTGCATTAAAACCTTGACTTGACTAATCATCCAATGGGTATTAATCAATGTGTTATCTTTTAACTTAAAATTAAAGGTTCTCTGCTCATTTATTGCTGACGCCTGCTAATGATACATGCAGCTCTTGATTACCACGGCATGCACTGTGTGCTGATTGCCCAGCCAAAGACCACAAAAATAATCAAAATTAGATTGGATCTAAAGGAGGTTATTTTCAATTTATTAACAGTTATCTCACTCCTTGCAAATGCATGTCGAAATGGTTCCCTTTCCTGAATGTAATTCTTAGTGTGTGTCTTAGGATACATCTCTGTTATGTGAAGTGGTACCACTGGTGGAAAAATCCAGAGTAGATGAATTATTATGTATAACTGGAGAAAATCAATTGGGTTCCGGGTTGTCCTGCCCACCTATCAGTTCGAAAGCATGCAAATACAAGTAGATTAATAGGTACCACTTTGGTGGGAAGGTAACAGTGTTCTGTGCACCTGGGCATATAGTAATGCTGGTTACATGACCATGGAAATGTTTTTGGACAGCACTGGTTCTCTCAGGTAAGAAATAGAGATGAATACCACCCCCTCGAGTTGGACATGATTGAACAGGAGAAACATTTACCTGTACCTTTAGACCAGTTGCTTAGATCTTACTGAGACATGACAACTGATCTAAAGGTACAGGTAAATGGAAATATGGAAATGGAAGAAGTAGGCTATAGGCTAATAGAAATGTGGGGTGTATAAGTATAGAAGTGGCTCAAAGATATGAGAGAATTAAGAAGAAGCCTAAGGGGAAAAAGTCAGAGATGAACAAAAGGAGAGAATATAGAAAAAAAATCAGCTGAATAAGGTTAGAAGATACCTATAGTGTTTGATTTAGCTTTTCAGAAACAATTATGACACATCACAACATAGCAATGTAACAGGTTGTAGGCCAGAAACAGAATGAAATCTATCTTTGTACAACATTGGGTGGAAGAGTTGAATTAAGGTAGGGAGTATTAGATATGATTGAACAAATTAAAAGGATTGATTGATTGATTGATTGATTGATGTGTCATCAGAACAATGTCAATTCCTAAGCAATCACATAGATAGATCTTCTCCATTGGTTCCTAAACTGGTCCTTCAAGTCTTCCAATGGTGCATACATCGCTGCAGCAATTGAGTCCATCCATATTGTTGCTGGTTATCTTCCTCTTCTTTTGCCTTCCTTTTTTCCTAGAATTATTGATTTCTGAAGAGGCTTAATTTTTTTTACATAATGGAGTCCAATTTAATAATGTGTCCAAAGTAGGAGAATTGAAGTTTGATCACTCAGTCTCAGTCACTCTGACTTGATTTGTTCAATGATCCATTTGTCTGTGTTCTTGGCTATCCATGGTATTCTTAAGAATCTTCTCCAACATCAAAATTTAAAAGTGTCAATATTCTTTTAAACTTGCTTCTTCAAGTCCAACTTTTAGTTGCATGGAAAATCACACGGAAAACCACTTTGTGCATATTTCTATTGTGTGCAGAACAGAGATCATCCCAGGATCTCAATATCTTTTCTAAGGCCTTCATTGCTACTAAGTGCTACAGCGCAAATATTCCTTGAACTGTTCATTAATGGCCGATGCTAAAATGCAGAAGCTATGCACAACTTTTTTTTAATTTTTTTTTTAATTTTTATTTTTCAATTTGTATACCGTCCTTCTCCTAGTGGACTCAGGGCGGTGAACAGCCAGAGCTAAAACACATGCAGATACAAAATTTAAAATGGTTAAAATTTTAACTTTGATATCTTCTTGATAAATTCTGACGTTGGTTATTAATTTTTATTCTGTTAAACTGTTGTCCTGTTTATTTTTCATTGCACTCCTTGACTTTCATTATTAGAGCTTGCAGATCATTTTAATTTTAGCATCAAAATACTGTCATCACCATAGATAGGTTATTGATGTTTCTTCCTCCAGTTTTAAAGCCACATTCATCTTCTTTCAATCCAGCTGCCTTCAATATATCTTCTCTGTAAATTTGAGTAAATAAAAGAAGAGTATACAGACTTGTCTCACTGTTTTGCTAATCTGAAGCCAGACTAGGGGTGAAATGCTACCGGTTCAGTCCGGTTTGGGAGAACCAGTAGTGGTTTGGTGAACCGGTAACTGCGGTAGTGCGAGGCTCCGCCCACCCTCTCGGATGTCGTTTTAACCAGGAAGTAACTTGTTTTTGACCCTCTGCACATGCGGAGAAGGCTTTGCACAGGCACAGAGGGTCTACAATTGGAGCTGACGATGGCGCGCACAGGGAAGTTAAGTAGATTTCACCCCTGAGTCAGACAAATTGACAAATTGACAAAATGCTCCATAGGTTAATTTTGGTTTCCTACGTCATTCAATCCAACTACACGTTCCTCTTTAATATTTCTAACTTTGGCATGCCAGTCTCCAATCACAAGCAGGACATCTTGTTTTCTTGGTTTTAAGTGGAACTTTATACAAAACTCACCAGCCTCCTCTTTTCCTGCATCAGAAGAAGCAACAAAGTGATGATCATCATATTAAAGAGTTTGCTGATTAAGTTTAATTGATATTATTTGGTACATTGGTTACATTGTAGCCATGTACTGCTTTTCCTGTAACTCTCCTAACTATAAAAGCAACACCATTTCTTTTTTTGTTTTCCATGTCTTGAATAGTAAACAGTATCCAATCCCAGTCCCTGATTCCTAAGATGTCAATTTGTAGTTGTCTCATTTCAACTTTCACTGAGTTGAGTTTCCCCGTGTTCATGCTTCGTACATTTCACATTCCCACTGTGATTCTTTCTTTGCAACTATGGATTTTCTTTTCCTGTATGGCAATGTCAGCAACTAGACATCCTCAAGGCTTTAATCTAGTCATGTGAAAAACACCATTTGTACTTCGAAATATTCTCAGCACTTCCTCAGTAGCTGGATGAATGCCATTCGACTTGTGGAATCCATCATCCGGCACCGAATCCTCTATTATTTTATGTTTTCTATTTCTACAGTATCTGGTTTTCTTTGTAAAAAAAAAAACAGCAGGGGTGGTCTATCTTCACCTTTCTCTTTTCCTGCATAGAATGAAATTGATGCCTTTGCCATTGCCACTAAAGAGTTCATGCATCTCTAGCATCTTCCTAGAGTGCAGAGAAGAACAACAAAGATGATTAGGGGATTGGAGGCTAAAATATATGAAGAATGGTTGCAGGAACTGGACATATAGGGTATGTCTAGTTTAATGAAAAGAAGGACTAGGAAAGACATGATAGCAGTGTTCCAATATCTCAGGGGCTGCCACAAAGAAGAGGGAGTCAAGCTATTCTCCAAAGAATGGAAAATCCTAAACTCTAGTGTAGACCCATGCTTCTCAACTTTGGCAACTTTGAGGTTCATGGACTTCAATTCCCAGAATTTCCCAGGCAGCATGAAGTTCGCCCATCGTAAACTTGTCAAGACTGAAAAACACTGATCTACAGATAGGGATTTTTCCATTCCTCTTTTACTGGTTCCTACTTACTTATGAACAATCATAATACAAAAATCCTCATTCCCAACTCACCCCATACTAATGATCATGTAAAATCCCCATTCCCAACTCAACCCCACATTAATGATCATGCAAAATCCCCATTTCCAACTCATCTCACAGTAATGATCATGCAAAATCCCCATTTCCAATTTACCCCACAGTAATGATCATGCAAAATTCCCATTCCCAACTCACCCTACACTAATGATCACGCAAAATCCCCATTTCCAACTCATCTCACAGTAATGATCATGCAAAATCCAGCCAGAGGTGGGATTAGCTGGTTCTCTGAACTGGGCAAAAAGTTAACATCTGGTTTGCCCGAACCAGTGCGAACTGGATGACTGAATCCTACCTCTGTATAATATAACTCAATCTCCTATCAAATTACAGGTAGTCCTTGACTTAATGGAGACTGCCCATCACAGTTGTAAATTGTGATAGTCATACATTGGGTCATTGATGGTTTGCTATGGCACGGTTTTGCCAAAAAGCAGAAGTAAAGGCTGGATTGGGGCAAAATCATTGTAGAACGCACAAAATGTATGATTGCTAGGCTCTGCAAATAGACAAAAATGTAGCCTAGTAGCCAAGTGCCTGACATGTGTCCCATAACTGGGCCAGCAGTTGGAACTTCAGAATTGTGTTGTAAATACCCCAGGTAGGTCCATCATAACAGTTGCCAAAAGTCAAGACTGACTTGCAATAAGAAGAAGAAGGAGAAGGAGAAGGAGAAGGAGAAGGAGAAGGAGAAGAAGAAGAAGAAGAAGAAGAAGAAGAAGAAGAAGAAGAAGAAGAAGAAGAAGAAGAAGAAGAAGAACAAGAACAAGAACAAGAAGAACAAGAAGAAGAACAAGAACAAGAAGAACAAGAACAAGAAGAACAAGAACAAGAACAAGAACAAGAAACCCAGCATGGTTATCTTGTTTGCTGTGTATACTGTCATTTTTGTGAACATTTTGACTCTACAAAAAACCACCTTACTCGGAACAGCTTACATCCTCCGACAATACATTAACAGTTCCTAGGTCCTTGGTTAGGACTCGAGCTGCTGAGCTATTAACCAGCCTCAAAGGCTGTGAATCTCACTAAAGATTTAATAATAATAATAATAATAATAATAATAATAATAATAATAATAATAATAATAATAAATGTCCAGTTGACTGAGTTTCATTTTTAATGAATAAAAGAGAATAATAATAATAAAGCATTGCATTTTGCAAGGCGAGGGAACTCAATAATATATATGGTACCGCTTGAGGGGCCATGGAGACATATGCAATAAATATGAAATTCTGATGTTATACTGACATCTCCACTGCAATGACTGAGTGCTTTTTAAAATCAGTTTCTGCTGATTTCACTGCTGTCATTCTCCACTGGAAATGCAAGATCTGACCAGTTTGATTCCGTTTGCAACATTTCAATTCAGAGGTTACCCAACTGGTTCAAATGGGAGAGTTTAAAACTGACTCATTCACTAGTTTAATTTCTGTCACTACCTATATTGTTAGAGGTTTGCTGGTTGCTGGTTAATTTCCAGGCTAAATTAAATTAACAGTAGCAGCACATATCTTCAAATAAATATCCATAAACCTGACCCATTCAGCTTTACTAAGATTCTCATTCCCCTGCCCAGTGATTTAATTTTAGCCCATTTTCACAAACATTTGTGTCCATCTCCTAAAATGCTGTGTCAGATGTAAATGCCTTATTCCCTATTGTGTAAATAATGTATATATGGGGTATCAGGGGTTAACTTATTCTTTGTTTCTTAATGTATTCATAATTCACCACTCCCACTCTTGGCTCCACCCTTTGTATATATAAGGAGCCACCTTCACCATTTTCTTCGCTTCTATCTGTGAATATTCAGTGAATATAGAATGCCTACTATAATTAAAGAGAAATATATTTGAAACTCTAACTCTCATTTTTATTATTGAGTCTGATCCTAAAAATATTGCAACAAACTGGTAGCAGAGGATGGTTAATTGACTCAATAAATAACTAAAAATGTCTAAGAAAGATAGGCCCAACACCAGGGCCTACAGCAAAGAAATAGAAACTGAACAAGAAATAATCAACGAATCCACAAACGCGATTTCGAGAGAATCCGAAGAATACACCACTGAAGAAGAAGAACTAATAAATGAAAATGATGGCCAGGAGGAAATCGAAATAGAAAATAACGAACTCAGGTCAGAGATACTGAAGCTTTTAAAAAGCCAGAAGAATGATGAAAGCCTCATCGCGAACCTCCAAGAAATGCTGAAGAACAGCGGAGCAGCGAGAGAGAAAAACATCGCTAAAGAGAAACCCAAAGACCAAAAAACTGTGAGTGAGATGACTACAGAGAAAGTCGTTATGAAAAAGAAAAGATGTGATCCCGCGCGAAATTTTGAATGGCAGCCATCTTGGTTTCAACAAGCCTCCAAAGTAAGCGAAGCAGAGCCAATCAAAATGCTCAGTTCAAAATTTCTGGCGCGAAAAACGTTATCAGACAACGAAAGTGAAAAGGAGGATTCAAACTCTTCGGAAGAGCCAGAATCAGAAAATGAAAACGACTTAACGAAATCCCAAGTAAAGTCAGCAATGAAGACGCTTTTTGCTGCATTCGGGCCAAAATTAAAAATTTCCAAAGCGCCAACGAAGAAGCAAGCGAACAAGCCGATACTTCAAGACCTGCACGCTCCCATCCTGACTTCGAGAACGACGACGCCCGAGCCCAGAGAGCCATGTCGATTCCGCCCTACACCGCAGACCGAAGCAAGTGCCAACGCACCCAAAAGAAAGAGAAGAACAGCCGCCGCCATCAGGACTCCTAAGACCGAGCCAGAGACCGACTCGTCTGAAGAGGAACGGAGCGAGCGAGCTACAATGGAGAGAACCTTCCACGACGACGTCAAAGAAGAAATGAACAACGCGCATGTGCAAAACTACGTAGACGGTCCCGAAAGACTTGAACTGGCCAGAGAACCGCGCAGACTCGTTGCGAGCATTCCCATGCCGTTTTGCAATTTCCTACACTTGCGAGACCACGGACTACCTCAGGTTGTAAGTAATGGACAAAATAATGTGGGTAACTTACCCAGTGACTTCCCAAAACTTAGGGTTGATGGCATTAATTTACAAGAATGGTATCAACAGCTCCAGGTTGTCTTTATGAAAGAAAATTTACTATTTTTTATCACTAGTCCCCCAAGAAGACCTTGGACTTTAAAAATAGATTGTTTACACCATAAGGCATTTTTCTTAATAATATCTAGCGTGTCTCCTGCAATGTATCATAGCATCAAACCAAATCTAACTGTTTCAGAAATAATTCAATGCATGTTTAATTTGTTTCACAGCGATAGTGTAGCTACCACCACAAGAATGTCTAAGGACTTCTTTTCTTCCAGAGTAAAACCAGGGGTTTCCATAAGTGAGCATTTAATATCTTTAAACAAAATAAGAGCTGAGCTGCATTTGAGGGGGGAAGTGATTTCAGATCAAACAATGAAAAGTGTTATTATCAACTCACTTGATTCATCATGGGATAGTTTTATGTCACACTTAGACACCATCAATCTAGGATATTTGTCAATAGAAAGTCTGTCTAACAAATTGATAGCAGAAGACAATTCAAGAAAAAATCGTTATAGCAATCACGCAGAACACAAACCTTTTAGAAAGGTAGCTTTCCAAGAAAAATATAATGAAACTTTTAAATGCCACAATTGTGGGTCCAGAGAACACAATAGAAGAGATTGCCCCAAAATTCCAAAGGAAAGACATAGGTCAGAATATAGGAATAAATACAATTATAGACAATCTTCCACAGATAGACATAAATATAGAAGCCCACCAAATTACAGAGAAAGTAGAGGGGGCAGAGAAAATTCAAAAGAGAGAAAATCTGGTTCACTGAATGGACTAAATAAACAAGATAGCACTAAAACGCAACCAAATGAGAACAATAATTGGCTTATTGATTCTGGAGCAACTAATCACACCACTAATAACAAAAATATATTGTCTTCATTTACAGAAGATAAGTTTGTAATAAAGGTAGCTAATCAAGAAAAAGTTCAAGTATTAGGCAGAGGGAATGTGACCTTGCCTGGTCTAGGAAAAATAGAGGGGGTATTGTTAATACCAGAAATACCTCATAACATACTAAGTGTCATAAAATTAAGCAGAGATTCTGACATCAATATAGTTTTCTCAAAGGGAAAAGCAACTTTAGAGAAGAATAAAACAAATGTAGGCACTGTGATGATTAAAGGAGGCCTACCGTATCTGACAACAAAAGAAAGATGGTTACATAACATTGATTCAAATATGGAAGATTGCATTGAGGCAGATGATGAAAATATTAGTAACAGTGACAATGATGAATGTAAAATATCTCATGATCACACAGATACACACAATGAGAAGAAACCAAAAATAGGTAAACCAATTCATGACGAGTGTGCTCATATCTTACATAGGAAGTTAGGACATGCAAGTTTTCCTGTAGTACAAAAAATGACTGAACATGCAGAAGGTGTCAAAATAAAAAATTGTGAAAATTATTTGGAATGCTCAGTATGTAAATCTACTAAATTAAAAACTAGTCCCAGACCAAAAAAATCCACCAGATCAACTAACAAAATTTTTGACTTAGTACACATGGACTTAGTTGGTCCATTAACTCCATCAATCACTTATAGAAAACGTTACTTCCTAACAATAGTAGACGATTACAGTCGCTATGGTTTTGTTTACACATTAAAACACAAGGATGAAACCTTTCAAAAATTTAAGGAATTTTACAAACGCATAGAAACACAACATAATATCAGAATAAAACAAATTATGACAGATAGGGGATGTGAATTCATGTCTAAAGAATTCTCCCAATGGTTAAAGGATAGAGGAATGCTACATTACACGTCTAGTCCATTTTCTGCGTTCCAAAACGGGATTGCAGAGAGAAAAAATTCCACATTACAAACCATGATTAGATGCACATTAGAGGATGCTGGTTTAGGCAAACAATTTTGGTCAGAAGCCCTACATTATTCAAATTACACTCAAAATAGAACCTGGTCCAGTATTGTGAATAAGACACCATATGAGGTGATGTATAATAGGAAACCAAAATTAGCACACATGCACATATTTGGGGTCACTGCAGACGTACACATACCCAAACAATTGAGAAGAAAGGGAGAAAACGTATCCAGAAGATTAAGATTTATGGGATATGAAACTGGCACCAAAGGGTACAGATTCATTGATAATAATAATAAATTTATAGTTTCCAGAACAGCTGTGTTCCATGAACAGGCCAACTGGTCTAAATTACATCTTAATGAAATATTTCCGAATAAATGCAAGGATACCAAATCTCGTGAGGAAGGGATGATAGAAAATCAAAATATTAACAAAAATAAAAGCAAAACCAAAACATGGACAAATAGTCAACACAAAATAAAGACAGACACATTAACAAAAAAGGAAGCAAGATATTTGCATGACTACCATAGCAAACCAGAAAGAGCTATTAGGAACAACAGAAATCAAATACCAAATAAATACAAAGATTACATAATGCATATGGATAGTGAACAAATAACACCTAATACATATGAGGAAGTATTAAAACTACCTCGTGAAGAAAAAGAAAAATGGGAACTAGCTATGAAAAAAGAGATGGAGAGTTTGCAAGAATTAAATGTATTCACACCTGCGATTGCACCCAAAGATAAAACAATTATTGGTACCAGGTGGATTTATAAAATTAAGAATCTAGAAGGAGGCAATACCTTATACAAAGCTAGATTGGTTGCACAAGGTTATGCACAAAAATATCCGGAGGACTATACTGACACATACTCCCCCACAGTAAGAACAGAGAGTGTTAAAACAGCTCTAGTAGTAGCATCCACACTCAATCTTGATGTATTTCAGTATGACATACAGACTGCGTACCTACACGCAAAACTAGATAAGGAAATATACGTAAGAGCACCTCACAGTCAATACACCAACAAAAATGAAATTTGGCTATTGAACAAGAGTTTATACGGATTAAAGCAATCTGGCAAAAGATGGTACGATTGCTTGGTAAAAGTACTTAAAACTATGGATTTCAACGCTACCACTGCTGATAACTGTTTCTTTGTCAAAAAGAGTGATGATCACGTCGAGTTCGTATTGATTTATGTAGATGATATTTTATATATAGGAAAACACAGAGAGAAAAGAGAAATCTTTGTAAACAAGTTAAATGAACATTTCTCGTTGAAATCTCTAGGTAAAGTAAACAAATACCTTGGTGTACAAATTAACAAAACTAGAAGGGGATTCAAACTTACTCAGAAAGATAAGATTATTGAACTTCTAAACAAATGCAATTTAAACAATGCCAAACCCTGTGACACTCCTATGCAAACTGATTTCCTTAGAAATACTGATGAATCTTCCCCTGAATTCAAGGATAATACATTTTATAGATCAGTCATAGGTTCACTTCTTTATATATCTAATTGGACCAGGCCAGATATAGCGTTACCACTCAATTTATTATCAAGGCACGTTAGTAAACCAACAATGTATCACTGGGAAGCTGTCAAAAGAATTTTAAGATATCTGAAAAGTACATTAGACTTTTGTCTAGTATTAGAGCCTAGTGATAATAAAGAACCAAGACTTACATGTTACGCAGATGCGGATTGGGCTGGAGATACATCATGCAGAAAAAGTACTTCTGGTTATATTTTTCTGTTAAATGACTGTCCAGTTTACTGGTACACTGGTAAACAAGAACTGGTAGCCACTTCAACCACAGAAGCGGAATATGTTTGTTTATCCAAAGCTGCAAATAACCTTGTATGGTTTAATGATTTAATTTCAGATGTTTGGAAAAAACCTGCTTTGCCTTTTGTTATGCATGAAGACAATAAAGCGGCCATTGAAATATCTAGATCCGATGCCATTGGACAAAGATCCAGGCATATAGATATAAAATTTAAGCATGTGAGACAATTGTCTCAAGATGGATTTATCAAAGCAGTGCATTGCGATACCTCTGAACAATTAGCTGACATATTGACGAAGCCTTTACCTTCTAAACAGCACAAATACTTAACTTCCAAATTGTATGTCTTATATTGTCCTGAATCTGAATGTAATTGGTGTTGTATAGCGAACCGGCATTTAGAGGGGGATTTGTCAGATGTAAATGCCTTATTCCCTATTGTGTAAATAATGTATATATGGGGTATCAGGGGTTAACTTATTCTTTGTTTCTTAATGTATTCATAATTCACCACTCCCACTCTTGGCTCCACCCTTTGTATATATAAGGAGCCACCTTCACCATTTTCTTCGCTTCTATCTGTGAATATTCAGTGAATATAGAATGCCTACTATAATTAAAGAGAAATATATTTGAAACTCTAACTCTCATTTTTATTATTGAGTCTGATCCTAAAAATATTGCAACATGCTGTTTCCCTAACTTGAATACTTTTGTGCTTCTCTCCATTAAAGAAGCTATTATACATTTCTTAATATACAAAGGCAGGGTGAGGTTTGGCATACAAGTAGATATGAGCTAGGTAAGGTCATGTTAAAAACTCATAGTAAATTATTTTCTCTTTATTCTTGTCTTTAAAGATTTTAAAGGGTCCAGATAATTTGAATTAATGATTCTTTCAAAGATGCCTTTTTGTTCTTCTGGATAGCATTCCAGTGGTCACTACTAAGTCATTTTTAAAGTGATACATTAGAACTGAGTGGTTCTATCTGTAGTCCCGGAATATGACTGAATTACTTCCTTACCCCCATTTTAAAGCCATTCCTTTAATCTATTTTCTTATTCTCTCTCCTGAGGGAAAACCAGATTTAAAATGTCGAAAATAAATAAGAAACGGTACCACATCACATACGGTACCACACCAAAAGAAGAGAATTTTTTGTACCTGACGCTTAAACTGTGAGGTCTTTGGTGCTCTCTGAGCTTGGTTGTTTTCTTGCAGATGTTTCATTACCCAACTAGATAACATCATAAGTGCTCAACAAATGATGATGATGATGTGCACTCAGAGAGCACCAAGGGCCCCACAATATTGTATCATTGTAGCTTAGCAGCTGGATTTGCATATTTTCCAAGTTATTGTGCACTTGCATATTGTGCAGTTGTATACTGTATTGAGGGATGCGGTGGCGTCAACATTATACGAAGATTAAAACGGTTCGAATCCCTAGTGCCGTGTAACGGGGTGAGCTCTCGTTACTTGTCCCAGCTTCTGCCAACCTAGCAGCTCGAAAGCATGTAAAAAATGCAAGTAGAAAAATAGGGACCACCTTTGGTGGGAAGGTAACAGCGTTCCGTGCACCTTTGGCTTTTAGTCATGCCAGCCACATGACCATGGAGACATCTTCAGACAGCGCTGGCTCTTCGGCTTTAAAACGGAGATGAGCACCACCCCCTAGAGTCGGGAACCACTAGCACATATGTGCGAGGGGAACCTTTACCTTATACTGTATCTGCCAAGTGTTTGTACTGTTCTCCAAAAAAGACTTCTCATAGTCTTGGCCTTATTGTGCATTCCCTAATCATTTTAGGTGCATTGTAGAGTTGGGTGTATTAACTGCATCAGACAGTCAAGGATGAGAAATCACTTATTGTTAACACTTTCACTAGGGAGTATAAATAAGAACACAAGAGAGCCCAACAGGCCGGGCACATGCAATGTTAGTGATAGGTGATAAGACAAAGCAACAGCCTTTTAACTATGCTGATGAATGTATAGTGATGAAAAGAGAATAAAACTGCCATTATGTTTGGATAGAAGCCAGAAAAGTGAATTAACTGTGTAGGGATCAGATGAAAGAAAAAGGAGATTTTTTTTTCTCTGTAATTCAAAAAGATCTATAATATTTACATTATTAGTTAATAAGTTAACATCCCACTCTGCTTTAATGAGACATTTCCAGAAATAAATTTTCTGAGCACTTCAAAAGCCATCTCTTATGGAAGTTTTTGAATGAATTTCCATTCGCATCTTGAAATTAGAGCGCTCGGTGCATAAATAATTTAGAAGTGGTGCAAATAGCTCAATCTAGTAGTTTCTCCAAGCTGTAGATCTGATGCCCTAGATCTGTGATGGCGAACCTATGGCACATGTGCCAAAGGTGGCACGCAGCGCCCTCTCTGTGGGCACGCAAGCTGGTCGCCAGTTCAGCTCTGCTGCGCATGTGTGCGTGCCTCCCGCCGGCCAGCTGGTCTTCAGGTTTCTGCCGCGCATGTGCAGGGAGTGGGGTGCATGCGGGTGGCTGTGCATGCATGCTCGGAACATATGCATAGGATGCATGTGCAGGGCTGCACATGCATGCATGACAGGTGGGGTGTATTGGTGGGCCCACACACACATTGCTTTTTGGGGGTTCGGGCACACACACATGCTTTGGGCACTCAGTCCGGAAAAAGTTAGCTATCACTGCCCTAGATAGTGGAGGTAGCTAAGCCCATCATGAACTGCCCTTAGAAATTGTACTGGGATCAGATATTTGAGATTATAGCCTAGAGCAGGGGTGTCCAACTTGATTTCATTGATATCAGGGTTGTGTTTGACCTCAAGGGGCATAGCCAGCATGACATCACTTGTGTCAGGAGGCACCTGTGGTGGCCTGGGCGAGGCTGGGGGGGATCCTCCTGCAGCAGTGGTGGGTTTCAACATTTTTTACTACCGGTTCTGTGGGTGTGGCTTGGTGGGCATGGCTTGGAGGGTGTGGCAGGGGAAGGATACTGTAAAATCTCCATTCCCATTCCACTCCGGGGGAAGGTTACTGCAAAATCCCCATTTCCTCCCGATCAGCTGGGCAGAGGCAGAGAATAGATGGGAGGCAGAGAATAGATGGGGGTGGGGCCAGTCAGAATTTTTACTACCGGTTCTCCGCACTACTCAAAATTTCCGCTACCGGTTCTCCAGAACTGGTCAGAACCTGCTGAAACCCACCTCTCCTGCAGCCCTCTACCAGTGAAAAATGGAGACTGGGAGGGCCGAGCTCCATTTTTGCTGGCAGAGGCACTGCAAGCCGGTCCTTTGCTATTTCTTTTTTATAACTAAGCAGAGTACATGATACTTATTATTTTTTTCAGTATATAAAGAATATTGGTTGTATCTATCTCTTTTTCTTTCCTTGTTCACACACACACACACACACACACACACACGTCTAAATTGAGGCATTTACAAAATAGGATGATATTTAAACGATATCATTTAAAGTAGGCCAGATCAGGAAACAAATTCCGCAATTTATTGTATTGGAGAATAGCAATAAAAGCTAATATAATTTTTCTCTGTCCCACTCTTATGCCAAACAAAATGAAGATGGGATTATCTTGAGTTTCTGTCTCATACTCTCTCCTTTCCTAACACTAAGTTGATGGTTATTTAATGGTTCATACTTTCCTTTCTCAGTGTTATCTGTGCACTCCTCTACAGTTAATAATAACATAATTCTTATAGCATGCCAAAAGCTGATATCATAATTATAATATGAATTTATAATTGAGTTTTCCCCCCCATCTCATCAGCACCCAGTGGTCATAATAAATCACTTTTAAAAAAAAACCATGACACAACCCTGTACTCTATTAGATGGTCTTTGATAAATAATTACTTCTCGGCTTCCCTTTCTACTAGAAAAGTAGAAATAAAAATATAAATTCACTTTGTTGCTTTGATATTACAGTGATCTGATTAGAATTTTAAAAATTTAAAAGTTTGGAGAAGGCTGGATTGCATTTTAATATGGAGGCTTGTGGATTCAAACTTACTTCTCCCCCTTACTGTCATTAAATCCTACAAAAAGTCAGGCCCAAATTCAATCAAGTTTTAAACCATGGTTTGCTTGGATAAGATCCACCTGTGGATTTAGTAGGAGTTCAGTCATAACAAATAGGTCTTTTTCTGTGATATAAATTATGGAACTGGATCCTGAGGAACAAAATCTCCCACATTGTCTAATTTTAAAGGCAAAGTAAATCATGGGCGTGCAACCTTTTAGCTTGCCTAGCTTGCATTGAGTTAACTCAACCTCAGAAGGTTGAGAATACAATCCTAGGTAGTGGCAGATGTTTATCAGGGTGCAAAGAAAAAAGTTCTGCTGTGAACTCTGCATGGCATCAGGAAGGGCATCCGGTCATTAACTGCTCAGCTCCATCCAGTCACGCAACTCTACTCCAAATTAAGGGATTACAGGCAGGGGTGAAATCTATTTACCTTCCTTACCAGTTCAGAAGTGCGCACATGTGCACGCACAACTTCTGCGCATGCGCAGAAGCTAAAAAAACCGCTACCAGATCGCCGAACCACAGGGAAAAATTGCTACCGGATTGAGTGATCCGGTCCAATCCGGGAGCATTTCACCCCTGATTACAGGGTCATAAATGTATATAAATCACATAATAATGTTACAAATTTACAGTCTTCTGGGACTGCATTACTAGCTTTCCAGGGCCACATGTATGCTGCAGGTTGGACATGCCTAATGTAAATCATGTTTGTTCATCCAGGTATTTATGCAATAGCTATTCTAGGACCAGGCTTCATTTTGACGAATTTCATTTTAAATATTTCTTTTATTGTTTTTATTAGCTCCTTTCAGATTTGATGGTTTGTTTGATTGATGGTGTACTATTCTAGGCTCCCCCAAGAAGAAGAACATTATAAAAAATAATGTTTGTATTCTATGTGTTTTATCTTGTGCCTGTTCACCGCCCTGAGTCCTTCGGGAGTAGGGCGGTATATAAATCAAATAAAATGAAAATGAAATGAAATAAAAAAATAAAGTGACAGGGTTATGAGGAAAATGAGGAAAACAATGTAACAGTAACAAAAGTTGGAAGGTACCTTGGAGGTCATCTAGTCCAACCCCCTGCTCACGCACGAGACCTATACTAGGGATTTGAACCACAGAACTGCTGTGTTGATACATCAAACTAAGTAATAAACCATTGTTTATATACCACAAAAGCTGGATTACACATCATGCTAAACTTAAACAACCAAAACACATTGTGTCTAGTAATGTGTCTACTAATTGGCCAGGTTTATTGCCCACTTAATAAATAAGCATATTTATTAAGCATATTTATTAAGCAGCGCAAGTCACTGTTTGTGCAAACTGTAAAACCAGGTTTCCAGTCCTGCAAATTTTCCTCCCTCAATAAATATATGTACGTGTCAAATTTGAATATAGATGCCTCCAGAAGCCATGTTTCAAACAAAGCAAAAGTAGAACAGAAGAGTAAACTGATATGAATAATACTTACCCATAAAAATTAATTTCCTCTGAAATAAGTTATATCATTAATGGACCCCCACATCTTCCACAAACAAAACATTTTCACACATATAAAATAGAGTTGTACTCCTATACACATTCCCCTCCCTGCCTCCAGCAGATTTCACAAAAAGACCAACAGAAGCTATAATAAGAGCCGTGGTGGCACAGTATTGCAGGCTATTTCTGCTGATTGCTGGCTGTCAGCAGTTTGGCAGTTCGAATCTCACCAGGCTCAAGGTTGACTCAGCCTTCCATTCTTCCAAGGTCGGTAAAATGAGGACCCAGATTGTTGGGGGCAATAGGCTGACTCTGTAAACCGCTTAGAGAGGGCTGGAAAAGCACTGTGAATTGGTATATAAGTCTAAGTGCTATCGCTATTGCTATAATAAATAGAAAGTCTAGCTGGTTTTAAATGAGATTGAGAAAGCAAAACTGGATGGAGATGAATTTAAGGCAAGAGGTTGGAAGGTAGGGAATAGGAAAAGGGAGAATAGTCCTCAATTTACAACCATTCTTTTAGCAACCATTTGATATTACGACAGCACTAAAAAGAAAGTGACTTACAACTGGTCCTTGCACTTACGTTGCAGCATCTCCACAGTTGTGTAATCAAAACCTGGGCACTTGGCAACTGGCATGTATTCATTTTAGCGACCATGTCATGTTGCAAAGCACTAAAAAAAATGACTTATCACTTGTCCTCGCACTTACAACCATTACAGCATCCCAGGGTCATGTGATTCCTATTTGCGACCTTCCCATCCATTTCTGAAAAGGAAACTCAGTGGGACAAGCGGATTCATTTAATGACGGCATGACTCCCTTAACAATTGCAGTGATTCGCTTAACACTCATGGCAAAAATAAGGCCTTCAAATCAGGTGGTGACTCACTTAACAACTGCCCTGCCTAAAATGGAAATTCTGGCCTCAAATTGTGGTCGTAACTCAAGGACTACCTGTATTACAAGAGGGATCAATTTTCCTGCCAATCAACAGGTGAAACTTTAAAAAAAAATCTCTTTTAGCAGTAGTACAGTATCTGCAGTCATCTGTCTCTGTTGCTCAAGACTTTGTTTTCAACAGTCTTCCATTCTTTTGAGCAAATGTAAGACAATTCTCCCTGTAATTCACAGGTAATTACTTGCGGGAAAATCCTTATCTTCTTTTTCAGGTAAATATGGTAATAGAAAATACAGCTCCTTGATTAGTTATGAAAGGATTTGCATTCATAATAAATTACATATTTGTTCAACTCAGAATCCTATCAAACGTTTCTTGATCTTTTTCTGGGGCTAGCATACAGATCACAAAAGAGCTATTTTTTTATTCATGCCAGAGGATGACTAAACCAACAAAGTAGGGAGGGAAGCCGAGAAATCAAGGAAGAATCTAGCTGAGGAATATGCCAAGCTAGAGGAGCTGCTCATGACCTCAATAGCACAGGATTCGTAGCTTCTGTAAATGCACAGATCCCATGGCAGATTTCCTAAAATCTATTAGAGAAAACCCATCTTAGAAAATTGTCCTTTAAACTGTTACCCATTTTTAGTGGCAAGTACAGGTAGTCCTTGACTTACGACCACAATTGAGTCCGAAGTTTCTCTTGCTAAGTGAAACATTTGTTGAGTGAGTTTAGCCCCGTTTTACAATCTTTCTTGCGTTGGTAAGTGAATCACTGCAGTTGTTTAAATGTTGTTAAGTGAATCTGGTTTCCCCATTGACTTTGCTTGTCAGAAAGTTTCAAAAGGGGATCACATGACCCCGGGGACACTGCATCCATCATTAAATGAGTCAATTGCCAAGCGCCTGAATTTTTTTTTTTTTTTTAACTTGATTTATATGCCGCCCTTCTCCGGAGACTCAGGGCGGCTTACAATGCATTAAGCAATAGCCTTCATACTTTTGTATATTTATACAAAGTCATCTTATTGCCCCCACAAACTGGGTCCTCAATTTACCTACCTTAGAAAGGATGGAAGGCTGAGTCAACCTTGAGCCTGGTGAGATTTGAACTTACAGTAATTGCAGACAGCTGGTGTTAATCACAATGCTATCAGTCTGCTGAGCCACCAGACCCTTAATTTTGATCACATGATCATGGGGATGCTACTACAGTTTTGTGAAAACTGGTCATAAGTTACTTTTTCAGTGCCGTTGCAACTTTAAAGAGTCCTTAAATGAACTGTTGTAAGTCAAGGACTACCTGTAGGTGCCATGTTAAATTTCAGCCTCTCCAACAGCTCTGCTGAGCAAATTTGAAGTGGGTTCATAAAAATGTCGTGTATTTTGCATATTACCTCTAATGCTCCAGAACACATATCCTGGTGAAGGTGACTTTAGTTCTAATACAATAGCCTTGCAAAACTAGAATAGAATTAATTAGATTTATGCCACAGGGAGCTGCTGCCCATCATGGTTTCAAACATGATTAGGAAAACATAGACAGCAAAGCATGTGCTACAAATGTTGTACTTCTCATTGTCGTAGTTGTAATGTCATGCGACGGGGCATCAGAATAACAAAATAACAGAGTTGGAAGAGACTTTGGAGGTCTTCTAGTCCAACCCCCTGCTCAAGCCTATACCATTTCAGACAGTGGTGGGTTTCAAAAATTTTTACTACTGGTTCTATGGGTGTGGCTTGGTGAGCGTGGCATGGCTTGGTGGGTGTGGCAGGGGAAGGATACTGTAAAATCTCCATTCCTACCCCACTCCTGGGGAAGGATATGGCAAAATCCCCATTTCCTCCCAATCAGCTGGGACTTGGGAAGCAGGGAATAGACGGGGTGGGGCCAGTCAGAATTTTTACTACTGGTTCTCCGAACTACTCAAAATTTCCGCTACCGGTTCTCCAGAACTGATCAGAACTTGCTGAAACCCACCTCTGATTTCAGAAAAATGGTTGTCCAATGTCTTCTTAAAAACCTTCAGTGATGGAGCACTCACAACTTCTAGAGGGAAGTCGTTCCACTGATTAATTGTTCTGTCAGGAAATTTCTCCTTGGTTCTAGGATGGTTCTCCCTTTGATTAGTTTCCATCCTTTGTTCATCATCAACACAGCAAAACATTAGGCCAATCTAATTCTGAAGGTGCAAGAATGAATGAGCACGGCTGCCTAAATGTAATTCCTAGCTAGTCTCCAAAAGCAAAAAGGTGTTTCTGAGCGCCTCAAGGTGCCCATGTGCTGACCTAGATTGTTGGGGACAATAGGCTGACTCTGTAAACCGTTTAGAGAGGGCTGTAAAGCACTGTGAAGCGGTATATAAGTCTAAGTGCTATTGCTATTTTGCTGGAATTGCACAGCAACCTCTCAAGAAATGCAGCTGCTTCTCTGTGCATGTCAAAATTCCCTTTTGCTATTTTGCCCATGTTATCATTGTCTCTTTTACTTCTTCATCTTCTAATTTAATTAGAAGCTGCTACCGATGGCCTCCCATCGACCTGTGCGCTCCCACAGAGAGGGCCTCCTCAGGGTGCCATCAGCCAAACAATGTAGGCTGGTGACCCCCAGGGGGAGGGCCTTCTCTGTGGGGGCACCCACCCTCTGGAACCAACTGCCCCCAGAGATAAGGAGAATCCAAGACCTCGGTTCCTTCCGCCGTGCCCTTAAAACTTTCTTTTTTTCACCAAGCCGGGCTGGCTTAATACTTTTAAATGTTTTAAATTGGTTTGTCATTGTTTTTTAATTACGGGGCCAAATTTATATATATCTTTTTAATAGTGTTTTAATGTTTGTAGTCTATGTTTTTATTTGGCTGTACACTGCCCTGACTCCTCAGGGAGAAGGGCGGTATATAAATTTGATATAAAATAAATAAAAAATAAATTTGCAAAATGTCAAAATTCCCTTTTGCTTTGGAATCGAAAGTGCTACACAACTTAGAAAAATGGGTCAAAATTGACTTCTTATTAGGAGACTGTAAAGATTTCTGGCTGTAACAGAAATCTGAAAGACCAAGTCAGAAGGCAAAAGTGAGGGAATAAACAGGCAGGGAACTCTGCTGCCTGCAACACCTGATGAGAGATTTATTTCCAGCAGTTTGCTGGTGTTCCTGTGTGCACCTGCGCGCGAGAAAGAGAGAGAGAGAGATGTGGTGAAATAATCAAGAAGCATCCACACCGGAAGCTTCAACCCCAGACAGTTTTCCTTTTGTTATCTCTGCCTATTTTCTTTCTCACTTCCTACTTGGTATGCATTTTAATTATTGTTTCCTAAGCATGCCTCTTTTCCAGAAATGACATTGTTCTCGAGAGTGGGGGGGGGGGGAGGTGAAATCCTGCCAGGCAAAGTCAAGGCTGCAAATAAGTGTTATCCTAGAGATGCAGAGATGTCATCCTTTTGCATTAGCCCAAAGGTTTTGTATTGCTTAAGGATATGTGCGGCAAGCTCACTATAAAAATAGAAGCTTGACAGTCGGAATGAATGTGCGTGTCAAAATAATATTACTGTTTCTGAGAGGATGACAGAAAAAATGACACTACATCCACCAGCCTGATTTTTATAGATCTGCCTCTTTGCCAGATGTCACCTTTTATAAACTGCTTTGTAAAAAAATAAAAAAAAATAAAAAATGACAGCCCCCTGCAATTGTGCCTTTATAGCTATATAACCCTTGGTAATAAAATTAGAATTGGCTGGAATCTGAAATCCTCTGAGTTTGCTCCCTAAGCATCTGGGGAAGCCCACCTGGGTCTTAGGAACTAGGATTTAAATGCTCAAAAAGTACTCAATTGTTTCTTTTACTTCATCCCCTTCCTGGAGCACAACAGACCTCTGCTGGTTTTATGTGCCATTCTGCCCAGTAATCACTTCTCTTAAATTTATGAGTAGGTTTTGGAAAGAATATTTAAAAAAAAAAAAAAAGGTGGGTTTTTCTTCCTGTAGCTTCAAATTTAAACTCAAGCAAACAAAGCACGGGAGGGAATGTAAACTCTACTGCACGTATCAAAATATATGTTTCGAAAGTGGGCTAATAGGATGGGCTGAATTATGCCATAAATAGTTCCCAAGCATACATGGTTTTATTTTATTATTGCTATGTAATAAAAGAAAAACTGCATTGTATCTCAAGCTTTCTTCAGAATAATTCAGCTTTGCAATACCCGAGATTGGTTAGACTTCAGGGGGTATCCTAAATTTATATTGTTTTCTCCAAAATGGGGAAGTTTGTTGGTGTGTTGCCAGAGATTGCGGTATACTTAACCTTTAGTATCTCCCTTACTGAGGAAGAACTGTGTTCCAGAACTGTTTCATAGGTGTATGCTTCAAATCTGCATGTGTACATATATGGTATGCATTTCTCACAATTGTATTTAATCTACTTCCTGAACTGGATGTAGTATGTATAGTATTATCTTGGGTTTTTTTTAAAGGGATCTGGTGTAATGGATCAGCTCAAGTAAAAGAGCTTCCTCAAGACTACCCAAACTAGAGTTTTATAATTAGTTTATTTGACAAACGGTATCCCAGTTTGAGAGTCAGTTTGATGTAGTGATTAAGGTAGGAGACTAGGATTTATTGGAAGAAATATCCAGGTCCAGTTCCAGGCTGGGAGAAAGGCACTGGAGACAAAATGGAGGCTGGATGCTGATTGGAAAGATGATTTAATGATGAACAGAACCACCAAGCAAGTGGTTAACCTCATGGAGTTGAGAGTGAAGGGTTTTTATACCTTCTCTTGGGCTTTGAACTTGAGCTTCCTGTTCCTGCACAAGAATGTGTATTTTATTGGCTGTTGTCAGACTCTCATAGTGCCATGTACAAATCTTAGGAGTTTGTCTGAGCAACATTTGGTTGAAGTTTGGCTGATGTAATGAAGGGGCTTGTTGGGCAATTCCTATCGTGGCTAAGGGCTAACCCTACCTTTGTTCAGACCTTGTTGCAGGGAATTTGCTTATGATTAAAGCTATCTATCTCTTTATTTCTTAAGTGCTGACATCTGGTGAAAGCTATTAAGAAAGATGGAGGCTGCTTTCCAAGAGAATGTTTCTCCATTTCTCCCTTTAGGGAAATATAATATTCTGCCTTTTTCATATTTCTCAAAATATTTCATTGTTCTAGGAGAGGGGTGGATGCTAACTTTCTACAGATTCTAATCCCGCTTTGGGTACAAAGCCATCTGGGTGATTTTGGGCCAATCCCTCTCTACCTTAGGAAGCAGACAATGGCAAACTGTTTCTGAAAGTCAACTCTGACTCAATGGCACACTCATATCCCCATTTATTCTCAAGAAAGGTTTAAATCATCTTAGCAGAATTCCATATTTCTGTCAGCCATCCTAAGAAAAGCAGCAGGCAA
The DNA here is from genome assembly GCF_059756535.1 of Pantherophis guttatus. Classification (NCBI taxonomy): domain Eukaryota; kingdom Metazoa; phylum Chordata; class Lepidosauria; order Squamata; family Colubridae; genus Pantherophis; species Pantherophis guttatus. The sequence continues at coordinate 246,308,403 of NC_142064.1, forward strand.
ACATAGCATTATGCATGTGGATTCTAACATGAGATAAATATAGCAAATAGCTAGTCCATCAACTTTCTGCAATTCAGAGGGGCTGGCAAGTGTAGGTCAGCACGTTTTAACAGAATAATTTAAACCACTTAAAAATGGCAAAAGATGTTTAAAGTTTTTTTTCGTTTGTTTGTTTTTCCACTCAGCCTTTCCCTAAACATAACAGCTTAAAATGAAATAATAAGAGCTGACACATAGTAAATGGTAACAAAAATGTAGAGTGCTGATAATATAATTAGGGCTACATATGAAAATAAAGAAGGTGATTGAGCAAGGATTACTTTAATTTTGTTTTTTAGAGAGAACAAAAATAAAACCCTACAGATTGGTGATTATGTGTGAAAGTGAAACTAACCTACAAAGTTAAATTGAGAACGAAATTAAAAGGCTTTAATTTCATACTTAGCAAAAGCACTCCAGATTAGCAAAAGGGATTCTAATTTTATAAAAGGCTGAAAGTAAACTTTGCCTATGAATATGGGGTCTAACTAGAGAAAATCATAGCCTCCAACTTAAATTTCCAGAGGGAAGAGTTACTAGGAAGTTTTTCCAGAAGTCCCTCAAAACTTGGATATGTCATCAGGCCTGGGGGCCCCAAGAGACCAACAAGGCACTGAGGTGGTTCCATTGTTGTTGACATTTGCTTCCCTCTCTTACTCCTTAATCATAATTTTAAAATTTTCTGGGTTGCAATTTCTTATATACATTATTGTTTTATAGTTTTAGTGAATGCTACCCATAGCCTTTCAAAAGGTAGATACCCACATAAATTCTATGGCTCCATATATATAATAGACGATGATGATATCCATTCAGTCGAGTCTGATTCTTGGTGATTCTATGGGCCAGGTCTCTCCAGACCATTCGATCTTTCATTAGTTTTTTGGAGTTTTTCTATGATCTGGCTGGTGTCAGCTTTGATGGTGAATATATACTGTAGTAACATATGATACGTAATATTTTTTTTAAAAATCTATGCTTTAAGTAAATAAGATCATATTGAAGATTTGCATTAGATAATTCTCTCTGTCTCTGTCTCTCTGTCTCTCTCTCTCTCTCTGTGTGTGTGTGTGTGTGTGTGTGTGTGTGTGTGTGTGTGTGTGAGAGAGAGAGAGAGAGAGAGAGAGAGAGAGAGAGAGAGAGAGAGAGAGAGAGAGAGAGAGAGAGAGAGAAGAAATGGGAGGCATTTGCCTTTGTTTGGAAAGTCAGTAGTTTGGTGGGAGAAGGCAAAAAAAAAGGCAAGGCATGTCTGAAGAGCCCGTCTGCCTGTCCATTACCTCAGCAGGTGACTAGAGGGGAGAGGGATTGTAAATAAAGCAAAGAAGAAGATAAAGGCCAACCTATGTATAAATAAGCTAATAAATATATCCAAAGCAAGGGAAGAGGTGGAAGATGAATATTATTAAATGTTTGGTGTACTACTTGGGACAAATGTCTATGGAAATTCTCAATTATTCATGACATCGCTGTCTCCTAAAGGTGCTTTTTCAAAAGGCACCTGGACTTTCTATATTTTTCCCCCCTCTTGAAGATCCAAAGAGCATCTTCAGTTCTGAGTGAATGAATGGTGGGGAATTCCTTGCAGTCATCTGGTTTGAAGTCAATTTTGAATGATGGTCATTAGCTCCCTGAGAGTCATTGTTGTCCCGTAGGAGTTTATCTGTGACCTTGATTCTTGAAGAAACATCTTCAAGAGAAAAAACACAGAAAGTCCACTTGCCTTTTGGAAAAGTCCCGTAGGAGTTTATCTGTGACCTTGATTCTTGAAGAAACATCTTCAAGAGAAAAAACACAGAAAGTCCACTTGCCTTTTGGAAAAGCACCTTTGGAACTATACTTGGGACAAACAGAAGCTGGGGACTTCATTGCACTAGGAATAAAGCATATTCTGCTTGGTAAAGTCAAGGGTATTATTTATTTATTAGATTCATTAAGGCTAAAGGGTAAATGTAAAGGTTCCCCTCACACATATGTGCTAGTCGTTCCTGACTCTAGGGGGCGGTGCTTATCTCCGTTTCAAAGCCGAAGAGCCAGCGCTGTCTAAAGACGTCTCCATGGTCATGTGGCCAGCATGACTAAATGCCAAAGGCCCACGGAACGCTGTTACCTTCCCACCAAAGGTGGTCCCTATTTTTCTACTTGCATTTTTTATGTGCTTTCGAACTGCTAGGTTGGCAGAAGCTGGGACAAGTAACGGGAGCTCACCCCGTTACACAGCACTAGGGATTCGAACCACTGAACTGCCGACCTTTCGATCGACAAGCTCAGCGTCTTAGCCACTGAGCCACCGCTCAGTGATTCCAAAAATACTCACGATTCCTACATATACTTCATGATTCCAAAAATACTCCCAGAAAGAAGGAAAGAGAAGAAGTAAGATGGGTGGGTGGACACATGGATGGAATCTAATTTATTGTTAGGAGGTCTTTGGAAAAAGCTTGGTTATTCAATGGCAAGAATTGGTACATGCAGGAGTCAGGAATAAATAACTATTTGATGGCTCTTAAAATGATTATACTAAACAGGCTTCTTAGGAATGAATGGGTCATCAATTCCTGGCCCTTACACCTTTTATATGGCTTATTCCATCGGAACCAAATTCTCCCCAGATCTTCTTAACTTAGTTTTTCTCAACCGTGGCAACTTGAAAAAGTGTTGACTTCAGCTCCCAGAATTCCCCAGCCAGCAAATGCCAGTAATTCTGGGAGTTGAAGTCCACACATCTTCCAGTTGCCAACGTTGAGAAACACTGTCTTAACTCATTGAATGATTTGATTGGACATGCCGTCTGTAGAATTCCCTTGCTGGAAGAGCACTGCTTTTGTCATTAACTGAGGATTGGAATGGTAAAAAAAAATTAATTTAGATAAATGGAAGACTTCCTTTCAAGTGCCTTCTATTAAAATATATATATTTTAAAATTATCTGATGCAGTGTAAAAAAGACATTGAAAAAGTATACACTTTTAAAAGAATGAGCCAGCTACTGAGGCATATTTATTCTGGTTTCATTAAATGCCTGGCACTAACGATTTAAGCTGAAATGTCACCAATAAATATTCTTTTTCAGTTATTGATGTTTTCCATGCTACACCCTGCTGTATCACTCTTCGTGTCCTTTATGTCTCTCTACGTTTCCTTCAATGGTAGGAAAGTAGTCAAGACCACATTTCCAAGAACGTTATTATCATTTTATTAGGTAAACTTTTCAGCCTTATTGCCTTTAATACTGTTTTGCTTTTGAAGTCAAAAGCAGCCATTGCCTTTTTGCAACGTACATATAGATTTTCGTTTTCTGCTTAGGGGCCCGCAACTTGGGTGTCCTCCTGGATGCACGGCTGTCTTTAGAAGGGCCTCCCACCGGCCAGTTCGCTCCCACAGAGAGGGCCTCCTCAGGGTGCCGTCGGCCAGGCAATGTTGGCTGGCGACCCCCAGGGGGAGGGCCTTCTCTGTGGTAGCACCACCCTCTGGAACAATCTACCCCCAGAGATACGAGTGATCCCAGACCTCCGGACTTTTTGTCGGGCCCTCAAAACCTATTTTTTTCAGTTAGCCGGGCTGTCCTGATTTTATGATTGGTTTTAATAAATTTTGATATGGCTTTTAATTGAAATGTTTTAAATTAATGGGCCAAATTTATTTAATTATTTTAATATTTATTTTAACTTTTGTATATAAAATGTTTTATTTCTGGCTGTTCACCGCCCTGAGTCCGAAAGGAGAAGGGCGGTATAGAAATTTGAATAAAGATTAAAGATTAAAGATTTTACCTCCTTGTGCACCTTTTGAATTTCTTCTGTGTCAGAGATCCAATGTATCTTGGAAGTCTCTCACTTTGATCACTTGCAGATGTATTGGTCTAGAACTCCTGAAATTGGGGCTTCTGTTTTAATGTTTTTTTTATTATTATTACTATTTTAATGTTTGTTCTGTCCCTAAAGTGTTTTTTGAAAGGCAATTGGACTTTCTGGTTTTTCTTTGAAGACGTTTCACTTCTCATCCAAGAAGTTTCTTCAGCTCTGACTGGATGGTGGGGAATGGAAGGATTTATACTCCTTGCAGACAGCTGGTCATTTGCATTCTCTTAGAGAAGTGCAAATTGGGTGTGGAGCCTTCTTGGATCTGCTGAAAGGACTGTGTTGTGGACTGGAGATATATGATGTCGTATCCCTCCCCCTCTGTTGAGAGAGAGCTGTTCAATTTTGCAGCCCTCCAACAGTTCCAAGAAGGCTCCACACCCATTTGCACTACTCAGGTGAACCTGAGGACACAGATAAACTTCCAGGTGGCCTCAATGACTCTCTAAAAGAATGCAAATGACCAGCCCTCTTCAAGGAATGTAAATCTTTCCATTCCCCACCATCCGGTCAGAGCTTAAAGAAGCTTCTTGGGTGAGAAGTGAAACGTCTTCGAAGAAAAAACAGAAAGTCCAGTTGCCTCTTGAAAAAGTACCTTTGAGACAACCACAACCTGGATAATTGAGAATCTCCATAGACATCGTATTTTACTGTTTTTATTGTTTTAAAATGTTTTCTTTTAAACATTTTAATTGTAATATATGTTTTTGGATTGTGAGCCACCCAGAGTTGTTTATTGAGATGGGTGGCTAGAGAAATCAAATAAATCAATAAACTCCCTTACAACAAAGTGGATAGAATCCTGCTCAGACCCATTCAGTTTTGACATCAACTTTTCATTCCTTACAATACAATCTACCCACCACTTCTCTCCTACCATTCACACATCTTAATCCTAAATTTTTAGGGCAGAAAATATTCATGGTTCCCTGCTTTCAACTCAATAAGTTTTATTTTAGTCCCACAAATACCCCATAATTCCAGAATAGCTATCTTGCTTTACTTTGCTGTCATGGCTCCGTTGGAGCCTGAATCCATGGAGGAGGATGAACTGGAGCTGAGGCCAACGGAGATTGAGGGGGCAGCCTCGTTGGCTTCAGAGGAACAGGAGGAGAAGCAAGACAAGGCAGCCCAGGCCCCTCGGGCTTGGGACGGCTTGCCAGCAGGGAGGAATGGGGGCAGGATGTCCGAGAGAGGGCAGGCAGTGGAGATGAGGAGCGATGGAGCTCAGGCAATGAGCAAGGACCATCCCCGAGCATGTAGAGTGGAGAGGAGGTGGGAACAGTGCAGGCTGACCTGACAACTCGGGAGGAGAGCACCCCGCCCCTCTTCACAAGGCCTGGAGACTGAGACTTAAGGAGACTCTGTGGGGAGGAATGCTGAATTTGTGGAGTTTTGTTGAGAATTCTTGGCATCACCTGGCAGGACAAAGTTCCAAATAGCGCAGTCTTGGAATGTGCTGGAATTCCTAGCATGTATACACTATTGAAACAGCGACATCTACGCTGGCTGGGGCATGTTGTGGGAATGGCTGATGGTCGGATTCCAAAAGATCTCCTGTATGGAGAATTAGTGCAGGGAAATCTCCTCAGAGGGAGACCACAGCTGCGATATAAGGATATCTGTAAGAGGGACCTAAAGGCCCTGGGAATGGACATTAACAACTGGGAAACCTTGACCTACGATCGTTCAGCTTGGAGGCTAAAGACGCAGCACCGCCTTCTCCAATTCGAAGAGACACTTGTTCGGCAGGCTGAGGCAAAGAAGCAGTCCCAGAACCATCAAAATTGGCCTTTTTAGTCACACTAGATACTGTTTTAGGACCTCTTTCCTGAGCACGATACCATAGTCTCTTGAGGCTGAAGGATGCCAATGGAGTTTTGTGTGCCTTTGCCGATGTCTGGAGTTTCCTGGACTCATTGACTTATTCCCTTGCCCTGCTGGACTTCTTGCCTTGAAGCTGTTGTGCTAGTAATGAAATGTAAAATTTGTTCTGTGGGTGGGGCTTGGGGGGGGAGGGTAATGTGACTGGGTGGGCATGGCCAACTTTTTTTCTTTTTACTTTTAAAAGCATTTTTTCTACAACCTCTTTAGCCGAAGAGGTTGCAGGAAAAAATGCTTTTAAAAGCCTCTGACGATCCCAGCTGAGCCGCGCGATCATCAGAGGCTTTTTTTTTTACTTTTAAAAGCATTTTTTCGGCCAAAGAGGTAGAAAAAATGCTTTTAAAAGTAAAAAAACAGCCTCTGATGATTGCGCGGCTCAGCTGGGCATGGGGGGGGGCAGGGATTTTTGCTACCGGTTCTCCGAACCACCCGCTGCCATCGCTACCGGATCGGGCGATCCGGTCCGAACCAGGAGCATTTCACCCTTGCATTGTGCTAACAGCATTTTGCCAGACTACTTGCAGTCAGAGGCTGCTAGAGGTGTGTGTGAGAGAAAGCACTTTGTTCCGAGACTTGCCATAAACGTGGGAGCATCTTGGGGGAAAGTTGGAGCAATAAAGGGGCATTTTGAACTATCAGCTGACTTGTTGAAAGTATTGTCACACTTTGCAATACACATTACAATCTGATCTGTCATCCATTCTTCATTGTCCCTATCTGGGTTTCCCCAAATCCATCTTTCCTACACAGTTTATATGGAAGATGTTGGCTTTGGGCAATCTTGGTTTCCTGCCTGTTCTTTTTCACAATATCATGATCATCTGTATGTGATGAGACCTCGGCAGCAACTCTTGTAACATCTCTATGCCAGCACTGTCTGTTAATCTTCAAAACTATCTTCCTGCTTTTTCACATGATACATGACTTTGCTATTTATATTTTGTGTAGTAACAGGTTGTCTCATATGTCATAGAGTTTGTCCCATGATACTGGATGACAAAATTTTGTGCCTGGTGCTGCTTTTCAAGGCTACTCTTCTCAGTGTATCTCATAGAAATGACTCTGACAGAAAAAAAAAATCAGATTATCAGTGCTTGTAGGATATACCATTAATCAGAAAAACACCTTTGAAAAGGAATGGAACTAAAATACTAGCTTATTTAATATATTTAATCTATAGGCTGTCCAGCTGCCGAATGAGTCTGAATGGCTTGCAACTAAAAACCCAACAAATCAGTACAACTGACTAAAAAAGCAAAATGATTGCAACCAGTGTTGCCTCTATATTAATCCTCAGCTGAAATCCACCTGGAACGGGCCCAGATATATTGCTTCTTCTAGGGTCCTCTGACTACCTACTCCACCACTTTCTAACCAAAAAAAAGAAGAAGAAGATGATAATTGTGCAATATTTTTGAGTCCAGCAATGTCTCCTTGAGTAAAGGACCCCCAACAGTCTCATTCAAGCTGAGGGGATCACCTCCTCCCTCAAAGAAGCTCACATTAAGCCTTTCATTATAACATACAATCTTCTTATAAAATGTTATGGCTCCATAGAGTCTATCAATTTATTAACCGAGCTCTCATTGTGCGTGTTTAAACTATTAATCAAATACTATAGGTAATAGTATTTGATAGGTAATCAATTAATAAGGTGTTATCTCTTTAAAGGCTTTGCTATTTTCAATTCATGAGGCTCTCTTCATTTTGGAGACAAATGCAAGTGTGACAGAATGCATCTTGGTGAACCGTGGAAATTCATAACTGGAGATTTATTTATTTTTTTGTCCTCAAGGTCAAATATTTCAGAAGCTTCCTATTGTTATCTAACTTAATTCCCCATTTATTTGTAATTCACTGTACTGTTGCCTGACAGAACATAATAGAACTACTGAACAATCACTTAGAACAGGAAGCAACTGTCAATTAATACATTAATGAATCAAGTTTACCAAAGGTGAAGCAGCTCAAGATCCTGGTGGGAATTCAAAAGAAAGAAAAGACTCTCCATCCTTTTTGCAGCTTGTCTATTACATATATTTCTCCAAGTAGCAAAGATCATGATGATCTTTTTTTCACTTGAGTTCAGAGAGATTCTGGTTTGGCTCCTGATAAATATATACAGATTTGTATAAATCCAATTTTGCTATTGGTCTGTAGAGATTCTCAGTCATCCAGGTCATGGGTGTCCCAAAGGTGCTTTTTCAGGAGGCACTACTGGACCAGTGGTGGGTTTCAATTTTTTTTTACTACTGGTTCTGTGGGTGTGGCTTGGTGGGCGTGACATGGCTTGGTGGGCGTGGCTTGGTGGGCGTGGCATGGAAAGGATACTGTAAAATCTCCATTCCCTACTGCAAAATCCCCATTTCCTCCTGATCAACTGAGACTCAGGAGGCAGAGAATAGATGGGGTAGGGCCAGTCAGAATTTTTACTACCGGTTCTCAGAACTACTCAAAATTTCTGCTACTGGTTCTCCAGAACTGGTCAGAACCTGCTGGAACCCACCTCTGAACTGGACTTTCTTGTTTATTTTTTTCTTTCGAAGGTGTTTCGCTTCTTATCCAAGAGGCTTCTTCAGCTCTGACAGGATAGTGGGAAATCCTAGGACAGGATAGTGGGGAATTCTTCCATTCCCCACTAAACTCTCAGAGCTGAAGAAGCTTCTTGGATGAGAAGTGAAACATCTTCAAAAGGGTGGGGGACAAGAAAGTCCAGTTGCCTCCTGAAAAAGCACCTTTGGGACAATTTTGCTTTTGATGTTAGTAGTGTTGCCAATCCAACGTTCTGGAAGATTCCAATAATATTTCAGAGTAAAAGGCAGAAAGGAGAAAATTTATTTGGCTTTTTCTTATGCTAAAAATAACTATTTTTACACGTGAAATACTGTAGATCTAAGATTGTGATTTAACTTTCCTGTCAGTGGATGTTTATTTTTTACCTTTTGACTGAATGACAATATTATGATCGCAAATCAAGGAGAAGAACTATTGTAAATGGAAAGCACCTTTTTATTACTTTTAAAATTAATGTTTCATATGATTTCCTAACAACTTTAAACAAGAAATGCTATGGTATGCTGATTCATGACTAAAATAAGGAGATTTACATTTATAAGAAAATCTTATGGGGCCTATAACTTTATTGAATGTTGAATGTTTTTATTTTGAGTTCTAAGCCAAGATTATATTATATTGGATCCGTGTGTCCAACCAAAAGTTTATGTCATTTTCTGCAATGCGCAAAGCGACACACAGAGATATGAAAACAGCAAATTCATAATAAAAGTCATATTTTAAAGGCAAGGCACAGAAGCAAAATAAAAGAAAAAGAAGCTAAATTGAAGGAAAAATAAGCTGAGGCCATAAAAATATAGAAACTTGATATTAATTGATAGGTTACACGCAAGCTCAGCCCTACAATAAGATTTTTTTTTTGTACAGCAAATTCATTTTCATTAAAAAAAAATGAGACTTGGTTAAGAAAGTGAAGACTTTCTCTGCCCATCACTTGCTAATTACGTTTTTCTCTGGATGAGTATCTATAGCCATCTGTAAACCTAAACTCCTTACGTCAGCTGCCTGCTTACAACATCTGCTAGGCATTTACCAACCTGTCCTCCACCATTTAAAAATAAGGCTTTAATTTTATTTTTGATCAGGTAAATGTGTATGTTCCATTTCAATTACAGAGTACAGTAATAGCTCAATAGTCTACCTTTGTTTTCCCTCACTATTCAGCTGTATGGAACACCTGCCTGTCCCCCGTTCTCCCCACCTGCCATGTAAACAGGAAATTAAATTAAACCCTGATTACCTTTGGGTTGATTGAATATCCTTCCCTGTTTATAACACTGCAAGCTGGAGCTTTTCATCAGCTAGTGCGTGCTGTGCCGAAATCCCCAATGGAGCTCTTTTTTGCCAGTCCATCTGCCATGTTGTAAAGGTTCAGATCACTTGTTTTAAGAAACCTACATGTTTTCTTCCCTTCTGTTTCTCCTAGCTGGCATTCACTTCCAAGACTTCTTTCTTATATTTAGAGATATCTTTTCAGATCAGTGGTGTTCCCATGGCTGTTAATGTTGTGACCCCGACTCCTGAGACTGTCCTAACAGAGGAAGAGGACTCAGAAGGTGATGGGGAGGAACTGACAAGGCCTCCCTCTCCAGGATCCTCCTTTCCGACAATGCCTCAGGTTCCATCCGAAGGCCAGGAGGAACAGCCTGGGATGCCAGGAGGAAGGCATATCGGAGCACCAATTGATAGGGAGCGAGGATGATGAATCCTGGCTTGATCCCAGGCAGCATCGGAGGGAGAAGCATGCACAGCAATGGAAGAGGCATGGGAGGGCCAGAGATTGAGCTGAGTTACGGAGCCACGCCCCACCAGGAATAAAAGTGGGTGGGATTGCTCTTCAGGCTTTGTGACGGACAAAGTTAAACCCTGAAAGTCACATCGTGATCTCTGAAATTCGGCTTGGATATATTTTGGACTGAACATTGACTAAACTCTTATCTCATGGATAATTTGTTGCTCCTGGAACGGACTGAAGATAAGTCCTCTTCTGCTTTATGGGAGTGAAAACGGTCTTGGCAGGCATTTGGCAGTTTGCTGCCAAAACCTTGGTCTGCCAGGAATTCTAATCTGTTTAGCTAATAAAATATTGGCAGGCGTGCTTGGTATTACGTTTGCCTGTGTGAAGAAGGGGGACAGAACAGTTAACCCACAATTGCACTTCTCCATTTTGTCTTTTACCAACATTATCTTGAAACCTTTGAATTCTCAGCCATTGTACTTGGTAGATTGCTTCTTCCTGACTTAACTTTGGGAGAGACTGAGATTTTGCAGAGTTTGACCTTCTGTTGTGCTCAAAGATCTGTTGTTTGTTCGTCCTTTTAGTGAAAAGTTGATGAAATAAGTTAAAGTGGATCAAATGAAAATCAGAAATTAATCTTGGCAAAGGAGGCTATAGCTCTTTAGGGCTATTGATCACACACACTCCACTGTATTGCTTTGAAAAGAAGTCCCTTCCATTTGGGGCAAATAGACCACAACAGGTTAAATCTTCCTCACTTTGAAGGTTTCACTTCTTTTCCCCCATAAGAAGACATGTGCTCAAACCACACCAAGAAGACTAAGACTTCACCTTATCACAATTAACCCATTCCACCTGATCAGGCAGGGAAAATATGTTGCAGACCCCATCAATTAAAGAATTCTGGCTGGTGGGGTCCAGGAAGAGAGGTTTCTCTGCCATTGCCCCTACCCTACCCCTACCTTTCCAATTGTGTCTGATTCTAGGGGGCAGTGCTCATCTCCGTTTCCTTGCTGAGGGAACCAGTATTGTCTTCAGACACTTCCTTGGTCATGTGATCATTGTGACTATAAGCCGAGGTGCAAGTAATGCTGTTACCTACTCACCGAAGTGGTATCTATTTATCTACTTGCATTTGCGTGCTTTCAAACTGCTAGGTTCTCAGCACCTGGGGAAGTAACCGGAGATTACCCTTTCATGCTGTGCTTAGGTCTCAAACTGCTAATCTTCTGGTCAACAAGCCCAGTGTCTTAACCATTAGGCCACCATGCCCCTCTATCTACCTGTGTTACAGGGTGGGTTCTACTTACCTTTACTATTGGTTCGCAGTGGCGCATGCGCAGAAGCATTTTGAATACATCAGGGTCGGTGGGCGGAGCCTCCCACCGGTTTTACTACCGGTTCTGTAGAACCGGTGCGAACCAGGGGCAACCCACCACTGCTGTGTTATTTAATTTTTTAAAAAATCAGATAGGTTCTGTTGTAGCCACATGGATTAAAACAAGACTGGCTTTAAACTGGGGAAAAAAAAACCTGCAGATAGAGTTTTAAAGAAAAAATATTAAGTACCTTGAGAATTATATGTAAAGCTGAAATTTATACTAGGATATGTATTCAAGGTTTATCTATATTCAGGAGGAACTAAGAGATTAAAACATGGTGTTTTGAAACACTGTGATAAATATGTGCTGGAGAAGTCATTTTAAATGTAGTTTAGCAATCGTATAGTTGGCCCTTGCAGTGTGGAGCCAAGCCAAAGGATTGCTCTGACTGTAATGTGGTTTGTTTCCTGTGCGCTGCTGAATAATTCCTTTCGGGCTACAAATCTTGTTAGCCAAGCACAGCCTGGGTGTTCATATCTTTATCATGTAAAACTCTTCCTAAAATTTGAAACATTTGGATCTGCTTCTCTACCCATGATTGACGGGAAGCCTCTTGATGAAAGCATTATGGGAAGGAATACTTCCTGGATATTTTAAGTCTGTTTTCCATCATCTGTTTTCACTGAAATATTCATGATGCCATGTTAACAGATTGGAATAAATAAATAAAAAAAATAGCTGTCCAAGAAATAAATAAGTAAAAGCGTGAAGCATAACAGGAATGTGTGTGTATATGTGTATGTGTATATGTATATGTATATGTATATTTTCCCACTGTTATCAACATCAAACGGTAGCTTGTCTTTGGCAAGCTAGTGTGACAGCCAACTGAGTACGTATCAATGGCAGAAAAGGTTTGTGAATCAAGATTATGGAAATCAGGAAATGTATTTCCATTTTCAATAGGATGCAGTTATATATATTTCTTCTTTCGTCTTTGGCAGTTTGAGATTTAAAGTCAAAGAGGAGCTCTGCCGAGTTGCAGGCATGTTTTGCATTCTGGAAACTTCCTATAGTGGTTTCTTTCACTTCCTATCGTGTACGTTTTTCTTTCTTCCTCCCCTTCTCTTTCAAAGCCTTCATGGAAGTTCTCTGAAGGTTTTGGACAAACCCTTGTGGAAAGAAGACTACTAGACTAGAAAGAAAAGATTGGAACTGCATGGTCATTCTGAAGTACTATCGCAACTTAGCGGCAGATTTGTGAGTATCAAAGTATGTTCGACATGAGAGTATCTCTTCCTTTTTGCCTGGGACTTTTCTTGAAAGAGAGCAGAAAGCCTAGAAAATGGTCGACTCTTTGGGGATCAGCTTTACAAGGATTTTATCTGTACAGCCGACCCAGCAACAAAGAGAGTGAAGTGAGGCAAACATGCTCTCTTCCAGCCAAAAGAGGGAATTGGCTCAGGAACAATGATCAAAGGCAAACAATATAAGTTCCCCCTGGCATAAATCCCCATATATCTCTGATTATATTTTCCCTCAAATTTTTAGAATAGAATAGAATAGAATAGTATAGAATAGAATAGAATAGAATAGAATAGAATAGAATAGAATAGAATAGAATAGAATAGAATAGAATAGAATTCTTTATTGGCCAAGTGTGATTGGACACACAAGGAATTTGTCTTTGTTGTATATGCTCTTAGTGTACATAAAGAGAATAAAATATATTCATCAAGAATAAAAAGATACAACACTTAGTGATAGCCAAGGTTACTAATAAGCTATCAAATCATACTAGGAAACAAATAAAAACAATACAAATTGAAAGATACAACCAACATGGTTATAGTAATAAGTGGGAAGAGATAGCTACTAGTAAGGAAGAGAAGAATAATAGTAATTCAGTCTTTAGTAAATTATTTCACAGTGTTGTGGGAATTAGTTGTTAAGCAGAGTGATGGCGTTCGGGAAAAAACTGTTCTTTTGTCTAGTTGTTCTGATGTGCAGGGCTCTATAGCGTCATTTTGAGGGTAGAAGTTGAAACAGTTTATATCCAGAATGTGAGGGGGTCTGTAGATATTTTCACAGCCTTCTTCTTTCCTTAACTCTCATTCTGTTTATCTGACCAGTAGCATAATCCCTTGCCTTAACTCAGTCTGCATTTTTGTCCATTCTTTCATTTCTTCCATTATTTCATATATGATGCAGGCTATTTATTTACATCATAGTGTATTATAGAAGCCATCGTTCTAACCTATGCTGGTTTCTTCACCTTTTCTAAAGTGCACACAGGGGACAAACTCTATCATAATCAGAAGGTGCTATTTTTGCCAATAACCCAGAACAACAAACTTCCCAGGCTAAAACAACATGTGTTCAGTATGAGGTTGATTGAGTATGAGGTTCAATTGGTGGTAAAAATCAACTTTTAATAGCTTTAATGTTTAAATAAATAAATAAAGGGTTTAATAGCTTTAATTTTAAGTTGCAGCAAGACATTTTTTGCACTGTTTCAGTATAGCTTTTCTATAGTACAGGTTTTGTAATTTGGATGCTATTGTGCTGTTCTTCCTTCATTTCTACTATCTCTGTCTTAAAAACGATACTGGGGAATTGTTTTAAAAAAAATATAATTATGCGAACATGGAAGCTATCCAGCTGAAATTCTACGGAATAATGTCTTTTAAAGGATCTACTTGCTATTTTCATCTTGTTATTTATTTATTTATTTATAAAATTTGTATGCCGCCCTATCTCCAAGGACTCAGGGTGGCTCACAACGACAATCGACCAAGCGACTGTTAAAAACGACAAATATACACAAAAATAAAAAAGTTTTTTTTAAAAAAATTAAAATATACTACCCCATCAGTCCAGGCCGGGGGACATAAATAGCCAGGTTTTCAATTCACGGCAGAAGGTGCGAAGGTCAGGGGCCAACCGGAGCCCCAAGGGAAGTTGATTCCAAAGGGTGGGGGCGCTCACAGAGAAGGCTCTACCCCTGGGGGTCACCAGCCGACATTGTCTAGCCGACGGCACCCTGAGTAGGCCCTCTCTGTGAGAGCGCACCGGGCGATGGGAAGTTGACGCTGGTTGCAGGTGGTCCGACAAATAGCCTGGGCCTAAGCCATGAAGGGCTTTATAGGTTAACACCAGCACCTTGAATCTCACCCGGAGGGCAACCGGCAACCAATGTTAGATGAAATTCAACAGCTATAAGTTGTTTTGATGTTTTACCAGTATATTCTGTGGTGAAATGTTTTATTTAATAACATGTTGAATTCTACATTCTTTTTTTTTTATATAAAGTTTTTTATGAATAATACAAAATTATATATTTATAAAAAAACATTGGACATAGATATGACATCACTGGTTCCAAACATCTTCCGTCACTTTACAATAATATTAGTACTCCTATAAACATATAGTACTTAAGCTTTGTTCATTATTTAAACATAATATGATATGGTATTAATACTTTTTCCCTTTGAATTCTACATTCAATTTTGTTTCCTTTAGTTCTGAATTTTGAATGACACCTGGGCTGATTTTTATGTTTCTAATATAGATGTTTGTATGACACCTTCAAGTCTGTTTTTGCCCGAGAGACATTAGCAGAACATAATAACAGAGCTTGAAGGGATCTTGCAGGTCTTCTAGTCCAAACCCCTGCTGAAGCAGGAGACCATATATCTTTCTAGACAAATGGCTGTCCAGTCTCTTCTTAAAAGCCTCCAGTGATGGAGCATCCACAACTTCTGAAGGCAAGCAGTTCCACTGGTCTCACTGTTAGGACATTTCTCTTTAGTTCTAGGTAGGTTCTCTCCCTGATTAGTTTCCATCCATTGTTTTTTCTGCCTTCTTTGTTCTTCTTCCTTCTGCCTTCTTTGGAAAATAGATTCACTCTTAGTCCTTCTTTTTATTAGACTAGACCAGAGGTCTTCAAACTTGGCAGCTTTAAGACTTGTGGACTTCAGCTCCCAGAATTCTCCAGCCAGCTATGCTGGCTGGAGAATTCTGAGAGCTGAAATCCACAAGTCTTAAAGCTGCCAAGTTTAGGGACCCCTGGACTAGACATACCCAATTCCTGCAACTGTTCTTCATATATTTTAGCCTCCAACCCCTAATCCTCTTTGTTCCTTTTTTCTGTACTCTTTCCAGAATCTCAACATCTTTTTTATAATATAGTAATCAAAAACTGGATGCAGTAGAAGTTTCTTGACCTTGCCTTGTTGCTATGGCTGAGAGAACTGGCCCAAAATTACCCAAATGACTTCATACCCAAGGTACGACGAGAACTTACATTCTCCCAGTTTCTGCTCTGGTGCTTTTAATCATTGCACTAAACTCCTCTCTGTATTAATGCAAAAACTTATAATAAGGGCTTAACAATGCTATCCTTAAAGTAATTCTTCTTCCAATGACTTTTGTGAATGCAAAGAATTATGTGTATTTTCTTCCTTGTATGATATGACAGTTCCTGTTTCATGGCCTGCTAGTTTGAGAAGCCAGAAGTTTCTTACATTCTAACCTCCAGAAGAAGTGGGAAGGGAGGGTTATATAGTAGCTAGCATTTGGACTAACATACCAATAAATGAAATAGGAAAAGAAACTAGATGTCTCAAAAAAAAAAAAAAAAAGAAAAAAAATAGCTGGAAAGATACAAGAGCATGGATTGACATGTTTTCCAGCATAGATTTTTTTTTCTTGTGAGGCCCCACATTTTCCAAGATAGTTTAATATGATAAGAGTTTTTCAATATCCTCCATGGTTCATATGGTTTACAGATTATTGAGGTCAATCTAAAAACGGAAGATGCCTTAGAAGCTGTTCTGTTTCTTAACCAGAGGATGAATCTCTAGTTTGATGTCATACACAATATGATCTTCAGATCAAAGAATGTTGATCTTTCTAACCATGCTTTGGCACACAAACCAAAGAGAAGTGGATGACTGAAATTAAGGTAGTTAATTTCTTTGGACAAATCCATCATAGGGCATAACAGAAGCAATAGTTAAAGGGAGAGGAGAGGAGAGGAAAGAGAGGAGAGGAGAGGAGGGGAGAAGGGGAGGGGAGAGGAGAGGAGGGAGGAGGGGAGAGGAGAATAAAGAAAAAACCTTTGGAAACCATACGTCTATTGATTAAGTATTAAAAATCTCTCTATTTCTGATAGACAAATCATTTATAGCAGTGGTCCCCAACCTTTTTATCGCCGTGGCCCGCTGAGCGCGCGCAGGGGTGGAGGCACGGCCCAGGAGCTTTTGCGCACGGCCCAGTGCGCAAAAGCGGCTGGGGGACATGAATGCTGCAGCGCAAAGGCTCCTGGGCCGTGCGCTGCAGCGTTCATGTCCCCCGGCCGCTGCGCGGCCCGGTGCCAGGTACTCCACGGCCCGGCACCGGTCCGCGGACCGGGGGTTGGGGACCACTGATTTATAGGATTATCTGTTACTATAACAGATAACAGATTAATAGAGTTGGAAGGGACTTTATAGGTCATTTAGTCCAACCCCTCCGCCTAAGTAGGAGACCCTACACCATTACTGACAAATGGCAGTCCAATCTTTTCTTAAAAGTCTCAAGTGATGAAGCTCCCACAATTTCTGAAGGCAAATGACACTTCGATGAACTGAAAGCAATTTGCACAGTGATGTGCATCTGTGTGTATGTAGATGGATGAACTTTCTTTTGTAAAGGGTTAAGAGGAGGACTTTTGAGCAATTTCTAGATTCCGCAGTTATAGAACATTTTTAACCGCACAGTTACGCACTTATGTATTGAAATATAATGCTAGTTTTTTATGTAGTACAATCATGTAGTGATGACAAGTCATTGCATTGAGGGTGTTCCTGACCCAGTCAAGATGCCAACTGCTTTAAGTTAAAGCTGAGGAAGTAACTGATTGTAGTGTCATTTTTATATATAATGGTTTGCTAAAGATGGGGAATAGGGAATAATTTTAAGATGTGCAAATGCTGATTAAAAAAAAGGCAACGGGTAGCATTTAATCTGTTGTGTAGAAGGCATGATTGCAGGAAGAGAAAGCACAAGTCCTTTATAAAAAGGATTAGAGGATTTATCTCTCAGCAGAATGAATAGAAAATGGATGTAAGGAAAGAGAATACAGAAACTGCTTGGAATACAGTGAAAAGAATTACCAAGAAGCACAGAAATGTGTGGAGTTACACTAATGGGAAATATAAAAAGCAGATACAGTACTTGGTGGAATGATGAATCTGTCGAAGAAGGGAAAAAATACATAAAACTGAAAAGATTGCTGCCAAAAAAAAAAAAAAAAGGAAGAAAATGGAAGAAAATGTATAATGTGTATAGAAACAAAACGACTGTTGCAAAGACAGCAAAAACAGTTAAGATTAAAAGAGGCAGAAAAATGCAGCGATTATAATGGAAATAAAAATTTGTTTTCGACATGGGTGAAGAAAGCTATAAAATTCCTCCAGCGGAGTGAATAGAATTTAAAAAAGAAAAATGAAGTGATTTATTTATTTGGAAAATGTATATTGCCGCCTACTCACTCATGGTGACTCAAGACGGCTTACAGAAAATAAAAACACAATATAAAAGAAAAAAAAAAACTCCCCACACCCACTTCAGCAACAACACATAGTCATAGCAGCCATTTAAACAAAACTACATTTTCAGGACTTTCCGAAAGAGCATTAGAGTGGGAGGGCAGTCTAATTTTCAGAGCGATGATGTTTCAGAGGGAGGGAGCCCCCATGGATAAGGTCCTACCATGTAGCTCCTTAGGGGACGGGACCAGCAATATCCCTTGCCTCCCCGCTCTAGTGAGTTGAGTGGATGTGACTTGCAAGAGATGGTCCCTCGGATAACCTGGTCCCAAGCCATGAAGGGCTTTAAAGGTGACAACCAGGGCCTTGAATTGCACCCCGAAGCAAATTAGCAACCAATGCAGCTCCCGCAGGAGAGGTGATACATGTGCACATCGAGGTCTGCACAAAACCATGTGAGCTACTGTATTTTGCATTGGGGCTTCTGGATGCTTTTCAAGGGCAGCCCCATGTAGAGCGTGTTGCAATAGTCAAGACGGAAGATGATGCAAGAGTAGGATCCAGGAAAGGGTGTAACTGGCCCACAACCCACAGTTACGCAAAGGCCCTCCTGGCCCATGACTGCCATCTGCTCTTTGAGCAGGACTCGTGAGTCCAGTTTGGGGCAATGCTACCCCATCCAAGACCAAAGGTAGCAATTCTCCATGGACCAAAGAACTCCAAACCCAGAGCCACTCGGTCTTGCCACGGTTCAGTTTCAACCTGTTGTTCCCCATCCAGCCCCTAACAGCCTTCAGGCATTGCGAGAGAGAAGTCACAGCATCACTTAACTCCCCACAGGCTGAGATATACAGCTGAATATCATCAGCATATTGATGATATCTTAGTCCATAGTGATGGATGATATCACCCAATGGCTTCAAGTAGATATCAAATAGGAGTGGAGAGCGTACCAAGCCCTGTGGGACACCACAAAGCAGTGGGCAAGGATTGGATCTTTCACCTCCTATTAACACCAACTGAGAGTGGTAAGAGAGAAAGGAAGTGAACCAGGATAATACAAAGCCCTGAACTCCCAACCTCCAAAGCCACTCTAGAAGGATACCATGGTCAAAGGTATTGAAAACTGCCAAGAGGTCAAGTAGAGCAAGGATGGATGTACTACCCACATCCTGGTCGCTTCAGAGATCATCAAAAAGCATCACCAATGTTGTTTCTGTCCCATATCCAGGCCTGAATCCTGACTGGTAGGGGCCTAGATAATCCGCTTCATCCAGAAACCTCTGGAGCTGCTGCACAACCACCTTCTCAACAACCTTCTCCAAAAAAGAAAGATTGGAGACAGATTGGAAATTATCCAACAGAGTGGAATCCGGTGATGACTTCTTGAGAAGAAGATTTGGATTGAAAGTAAAGTGAGGGGATGTTGGAAGGAGTCCTTTAGATATGAGAATGAGAATGATATATCAAATAGCAGAATTGAAACAAATGCTACAATAATATGAATGTAAGAAATAATTTTATTGGATGCTTTTTGATTTAGAGAAAACATATGACAAGGTGAAGATTGATTGATTGATGGATTCAATTTATAGGGCTACTCAATCAAGTGTAATGGAGAAATTATGTGGTAACTACGAGTTGGCAATGATTTGATTGCACAAAATCAATCAGCTAGCGATGGAAGGTGACTTACAGGAAAGTTGAAGATATTAATTTATAAAACAATAAAACAGTGAAATAACAACTGAACTAGGGAAAATAAAAAGCATAAACTACAAAAGTTCCAGTGGGTTGACCATCTGCTCTGGCCAAATACTTGCAGGAAGAACTGGGTTTTAAAGGGCTTTCTATGAGGCAGATGTTAAATGCCAACCAGATCTTGAGGGTATGCAGGTCCAAAGGGTAGAGACTTCAATTATGGAATGTTTGCACAAAAAATGGAGTTGAAGATTGATTGATGAATGCAATAAGAGCTGCATGTGATGGAAATAAATTGTGTGTGAAAATAAATGGAATACTTAGCAAGCGGTTCATTACTGAGCAGGATATAAAACAAGAAGATACCACGTCCTCTTAGCTTGATGTATTTATGTGTAAACATATAAGGGATGCCTATGGCAATATTAGATGCAAATTGATTGGAAACATAAATGTACATGTATTTTTGCATGCAGATAATATGAAGTTGCTGGCAACCTTCATAATTTGCCACTGGTGTTAGATAAATTGTGTCTACGATACGGCAAGGAACATGGATCTGTAAACTAATGTATCAAACAAGGTACTTGTGTTTGGCAAAAAAAAATGTATGAACCATTTTCAAGTGGTGAAAAACTAGTGGAAGTGGATGAATTTGTGTACCTTGGTAGGTGGTTAATTAAACATGGGGAAATGGATTGAGAAATTTTACAAGTAGTTTTCTATGTTCTTTCTTATACCGAAGAGTTGGATATATTGGGAGAAACATGAAACAAGTTGAAAGCATCAGGAATGGGATATCTAAACAATGTGTGCGGTTAAACGAAAATAGATCAAGTCAAGAGTAAATGTCTCCTGAATGACTGTGGTTAATAGCAATTGGGGATACAAAAATGATAATAAAAGGCAAGCAACCAGTACAAACCAAAGGATAGAGAAAATGAGTGTGGATCCAATTTCAAAACATAAGAAGGAAGGAAGAGATGTAAAAAAAAAAAAAAAAGGAAGACCAAGAAAGCACTAGCTCTCATACTAGCTCTAGCACTTAGACTTATATACCACTTCACAGTGCTTTACAGCCCTCTCTAAGCGGTTTACAGAATCAGCCTATTGCCCCCAACAATCTGGGTCCACCTCGGAAGGATAGATGGCTGAGTCAACCTTGAGCCTGGTGAGATTCAAAGTGCCAAACTGCTGGCAACTGGTGATCAGCAGAAGTAGCCTACAGTACTGCATTCTAGCCACTGCGCCACCACGGCTCTTGATTAGCCATGATTAGATGGAATTCATGAGAACCTCAAAGAAATGAGATTGGCTAGGCCTCCCTCTCCAGGACCCTCCTCTCTGGCAATGCCTCAGGTGTCTCCTGAAGGAGAAGAGATTGGCCAGGAGTCAAGTATCTCCTCGCAGTCAGACAGTTATGGAGATAAGTCTTGGCTGGATCCATGCCAGAGTCAGAGAGACAGGCGCGCACAGCAGAAGAGGAGGCGTGCCAGACACTAGGCTGAGTCACTGGACCACACCCCACAGGGGATAAAAGGGGGTGAGGTGGCCATTCAGACTCTGTGACGGACAAAACAAACTACTAGCGAGTCACATTGTATCTTTGAAACAACGTTATCTGCCTTGGATTTAATACGGACTGGACTTGACAATTCTTGAACTGTGTGTATCTTGTTTGGGTTTATCTGTCGGAGGAACAACCCCTCCCTCTATGAGTAAAGTTCTTGGCAAGCAGCTACTGAGTTGCTGCCAATCCTCTTATCGAAAGAATTTGTTGTCCGCCAGTTTTATTTAACCCCTGACTATCTGTTTGTGTGCGTGTGTGAGACGGGGACAGAACATGTTGTTGTTCTGTCCCCATACCACACACGCACCCCCACGGATGGCCCAGAGTTAATAAGCCACACGACAAAATTCTTTGAAGATAAAGCTGGCAACAACCGAGTGGCTAGCTGCCAATTCAGACTTTACTCACACAAAACAAAGATTAGACTGCAAGCATTCCGATAAACCAGGCAGAGTTTCAACAATATAAGGATTAATCCAAATGCAGTCCGATAAAGCAGGCAAAGTCCAGTAACGCAGAGATCATGGATTATTTCTAGTTTTTGCTCGTCACAAACTGAACCGGCCACCACACCCACATTTATACCCTGTGGGGTGTGGTCCAGTGACTCAGCTAATCTCTGGCACGCCTTCCCCTCTGCTGCGCACGCTTCTCCCTGCGCCTCTGCCGAGGGTCCAGCCAGCACTTATCTTCTTCGTCGCTGTCCACCTGTGGCTGCGGGGATGTGCTTGGCTCTGAGCCTATCTTTTGGCCTTCGGTGTCCTCCGGAGGCATTGCCAGAGAGGAGGGTCCTGGAGAGGGAGGCCTTGCCAACTCCTCTCCCTCATTCTCAGAGTCTGCATCTGTCGATAGCCCAGGCTCAGGCAACGGAGCCACAACAGTTGTATATAGTGATATATAGATATAGAACATAGAATAATAGAGTCAGAAAAGATCTTGAAGGTCTATAATTGAACCCCCTGCCCATGTGCCATTTAGGACAAATGGCTGTCCAAAACCTCCAGTGATGGAACACCTACAACATTCAGAGACAAGCCATTCCACTGGTTACTGTGGTGGAAGCAAACATGGTTGGCAAGGACAGAAGGTTATAGAGTGGGGCTGATGGTATAGAGGTTTAATTCATTTAATTCCTCAATGAATCATATGCAGTGATGGGATTCAGCCGGTTAAGTCCAGTTCGAGCAAATCGGTAGTAAAAAATATGTGTCACCCCATCTGCCCTACTCAGTCACTTCTCGTTTGCTCGCCCGGCATAGCTGCTGCTGCTCTCCATCTGGCTCCCTTGCTTGCCTCAACCACACGGTTCCTGAGGGTCAGCCAGCTTGCTTGCCTTTGGCTGCATCCCATGTGGCACTCTCCACGCGGCCGAGCTGAGCTGCCCTGATCTGCCTGGCGTATGTGATTTAAAACAGCACTGTGGTATACGTACAAGTGAAGTAGAGCTAGAGCTGTAATCCTGGAATGGAGGCAACACTCTTTCCTTAGAGTGTGAATGAAATGGTGTGAAAGGACACATAGGCTGATACAATCAACACTATTGCCTCCAGAACACATTGATGGAATCAAATAGGATAGAATCCACGCAGCGTGAAAGAATGCAGGGGGAGCAGAGTAAAGTCACCCCTAATCCCTCATCAAGGACATTCCAGTGTGACGATCCCGCTGTGATGGACAATATTACTTTTTTTAAAAAAATCTTTCTTATCTAGTGTCACCAATGAAACCTATATAATCTGCAACCTTCCTTTGTTCAGTGTTCTCCTGCTGTTCTTAGGAAGAGCTCAGGGATCACTGTAATTTTAGGATGTCTATAAAGGTATACTCGGTTTAATCTGCTTTGGTCCCTTATTTAAAGTGGGAATGTTTTTTTTATCCCAACACCAGTGGTGAGTTGCCCCCGGTTCGGACCGGTTCACAAGAACCGGTAGTAAAACCAGTGGGAGGCCCCGCCCACCGCCCCGGATGTTGTCATCAGCAATCTGTGCATGCGTAGAAGCTTCCCATGCAATCCCGTTGTGAACCGGTAGTAAAGGTAAGTAGAACCCACCTCTGCCCAACACTTTTTAATTATACAGTACATACATAAATCTCATTCTTTTGTTGTTGGGGGTTTACTATTCCTCACCATTTTTTGTACTTGGCATAGAGTTTATTATCCCTAAAGGATATAATGCAATACTGTATTTCTCAGTCTTGGCAGTCTTAAGATGTATAGACTTTTAAGTCCCAGAATTCTCCAGCCAACATGGTGACTAGGGAATTCTGGGAGTTGATGTCCACAAATCTTAAGGTTGCAAGGTTTGAGGAAACCCTGGGGTAATAGGTAGGTAGAGGAAACCATCCACTCCATATTTAATTCATATATTAAGGAAATTCAGATGATAATCAAGAATAAGAGCTAGTTAAAAATTCTTGGACTTTTCCTTTTAGCAAGCATTTTGCAACCTTTTCAGGATTTTCAGCTGCGGGAAGGAAGATTTGTAAACTGGCTTCAGATTTGGAATTATTGTGTAAATATGTTCACAGGAATTGCAAATGATTTACACAAATCTGACAGCAACTATAAAAGACTTTTGGACATTTATTTTCCTTCTTGTGTTGCCGAATTCCTAGAAATAGTTGAAATCTTATATACCCCTAGTTTAGATCAGAGGCTTTTTGTCGTGTTTAATAATGTGATAAATGATTCTCTTTTTTGGGGGGGGGCAGGATTTTTTTTTTTCTTTTATAATCCGCAAGGAATCTTTGAGTGGTAAAATAGATTTTTGTCTACTAGAGTAGGAAATGTACAGGCTGTTAATATTCTAACAACTCACAATGGCTTTTTAAGCTCTTTCCTCCTGGATGGCTTGTAGCATCTCTGTCAGTGCATCTTTTTCCACCCCCAAACAGCTGCCATCAAAATAGGTTGTAAAATAAAAATGGATGATAATGCTTTGCTGCCTGTGTGATTTAACTGTATAGTCTAATGGAAGGGAGCAGGAAAAAAACACAGGAAGCCATGTCCCCCAAATAATTTCTACTGTCTCCTCTTGTCTCTCCTTTTGTCTCAGTCCCTTGCAGTCTTTATTTTTAGCAAATGATATGCTAGATCTTTGGAACTCTTGCTGAAAATACATTACTCATTCTATGTTGCAAGGGAAATAAATGGGGTAATTAGAATTGCAGGTCCCAAACTATGAACCCTGGTGCCTTGGGATGCCTCAGTTGTAAAACAGAGTGGTTTCATGACCCACTTGATTTTAGGACCTTTTTCGTGGTGGTGGTTAAGCAAACTCAGTGGTCACAAAACAGAGCACTAAGGACATGATGTTGCCAAAAACAAGAAATAAATTTCATCAGATGACCATGAAGGCCCTGACCATCAGAACTTCAAATTTGGGTCATAAGTAGCCTCAGAGTAGGTCCATCGGAACTTCAAGTGGTCACTATGCAAGCAGTCGGAATTCGAGGACTTCCTGAGCATAGTACATTTTAGACAACCAAGCTTCATGCGTGTCATTGAAGCATAGAAACATGCATTCCATATAAATCAAAAGGATTAGGACAAGGATTCCTCAGGACTTGAACTAGGCACCTATGGATCATTCTTCTCCTTGTTCTCTCCTTTTGAAACTGTTGGAATCCCCTTGACATACTGCAGCGGAAATTCAGGGGCAAAGTTTATAGCCGTAGTTTGAGTGACCAAAAGAAAATGCTTTCACCTTGTTTCTTTGGGCTTTTGCTCAGCTTTCAATGTTGGACTTGGGCATTTCCCTCCTGTTTTTTAATTATTATTTTATTATGCCTTCCCTACCCTGCCCGCTGTGATTTTATTGCTTTGCTCGATGCAGCCTGGGGCTGCAAACATTCCTTTCACAATCAATACATGAACAATCCAGAGAGTAGAAAGTCCTAACTTTTTGCTGACTTAGAAAATACCAACATTTCTCTCTTGCCTGATCAGGTGGAAATTGTGTATTTCCACATCTTATGTCATAATTCGAATTTCAGTTGAACTGCTCTCTCTCTCCATCCTACATTTTCTTAAGGTCCAGTCCCGTGATTGTTTGGGAATGTCAGACACAAACAACCAGACTTATTCGTGTAGAGTTCGAACTAGCTAATTTATTGCGCAGAATCTCCCCAGGCTGGCAGCTTTCACTTGAAAAGTGCCAGATAAGGCTCAAAGGTATTGGGGGAGGGATCAGACCTTGCCCTCTTTTCCCTTACTGGCCATTTTGTCAGGCCTGGAAGCCATCTTTTGTATTGGACCTTCAGGCCTGCCACATTTACTACTGTGGGAAATTGGGAGGGGGGATAGTATGGAGCACGGGTGATATATAGTCATAATAACATTCCTTTCTTAGAGAGTCAAGGACATCTTGCCCTGCACCTGGAGGGCTGGAACTGGGAGGCATCTCCAGATGGGACGGTGCTTTGATTGGATCATGTGATGGACATGTGGTTACAAGGGAAGGGACTTGGACTTTCATTTGGGTGGGGAAAACCTGGAAGCTTTCAGATTCGGGTTTTCCCAGATGTGCCAATATGACATCTCTAAAAAAGATGGAACTTTGAGGAACTTCAAGCCTCTGAGTCTTCTTTCGTTGGGGGTGTTACTTGGAACCCTGACACATTTGGTCAGATTCTTGTAGAGAGCTTAAGCTTGCAATAAATCTTTATACTCATTTGAACTGCCTGAATCTCCTGATTTCCTTGTAGCTTGACAGTATGATGTCATCCTCATCCCATTCATGGTCTACTGGGATGGTGACTTGCACCACAATTTTCTGAGTCCACACCAAAAGTAGTGTTTTTGTTCATCGCTGTTAGTAGAAGCAAGACAGCCCCATCCACTTTGCTGCTGTTCTTCATTCCATTGTGCTCAAATACTAGTTGGCTGGTGTGTGTCCAAGTCCTTCCTCTTTGCTCCTGACTGTCATTTCATGCTTGTCTGCAGGCTGCAAAAAGACTCTTTGGCTAATTTTTTTCAAGGTGGTTAGAATGGTAAAGTTACAAGGGACCTTGAAAGCCTTCTAGTGGCAACCTCATCTCAATGCAAGAATTCACATCCATTCTGGATAAACGCCTGTCCGAGCTTTTCTTGATGGAGCACGCACAGACACAGAAGGCAGGCCTTGTCATTGGCAGGACGGTCAGTACAGATAGTCCTCAATTTGCAACCATTGGTTTAGTGGCCGTTCAAAGTTATAACGGCATTGAAAAAAGTGATTTAGAACCGTTTTTCACACTTAAGACCACTGCAGCATCCCTTTGGTCACTTGATCAAAATTCAGATGCTTGGCAATTTTATTTAGTTAGTTAGTTAGTTGGTTAGTTAGTTAGTTAGTTAGTTAGTTAGTTAGTTAGTTAGTCAAGCATGTATTTTATGACAGATACAAGTGTAAACATAATTATAAATACATGAAAACGATGCGAATAAAAGAAAACATTAGGACAGGGAGGATAGGCACGCTGGTGCGCTTATGCATGCTCCTTACAGACCTCTTAGGAATGGGGTGAGGTCGACAGTAGACTGTCTAAGGTTAAAGTTTTGGGGATTTGGGGAAGAAACCACAGACTCAGGTAGTGCATTCCAGGTGTTGACAACTCTGTTACTGAAGTCGTATTTTCTGCAGTCTAGTTTGGATCGCTTTACCATGAGTTTGTATCTGTTGTGTGCTCTTGTGTTGTTTTGGTTGAAGCTGAAGTATTCATTGGCTGGTAGAACATTGTAGCAGATGATTTTATGTACTATGCTTACAGACGGCAAAGTTCTAAGTTGTCTAAAGCCCAAAATTTCAAGTCTGGTAGCATAAGGTATTTCGTTGCAAGCAGAGGAGTGGAGGACTCTTCTTGTGAAATATCTCTGGACTCGTTTGATTGTATTAATGTCCGATATGCAGTGCGGATTTCAGACAGATGAGCTGTATTCAAGAATTGGTCTGGCAAAAGTTTTGTATGCCCTAGTTTGCAGTTCAATATTATCGGAGAAGAAACTATGCAAGATTAGGTTAACAACTCTTAATGCTTTTTTGAAGAAGAGCCTCAAAATTTGGCTGTGAGTAAAGCAATGTATCCTGTCAATTGAATCTGGAATATAATTCCATTTAATACGTAGTATATTAAATATAGATGCAATGCCTGAAGAGAACAGTTTTCGAGCAGTGTCTGCTACCTGGTCTAACATATGCCAATGAAACAAGAGCCAGGGAAAGATACATGCTCGGCATTAGAAAATAAGATAGAAAAACTTGCACTTGGCTTAGAGAACGAAAAAAAAAAAACAACCTATATGGTATCATCAAGAGAGTAAAAGAACTGAAATGGAAATGAGTTGGTCACATAGCAAGAAGAACTGATGGCAGGTGAACCAAGGCAGTCATAGAATGGATCCAGAGGTGGGATTCACGTAATTGAACAACCGATTCGCCCCAGCACTGAAAATGTGAGCGTGCTCATGGGCACTCTGGCTTCGCTCGCGCACACACCTTCCACAAATGCACACGGCCTTCTGCGCATCTGCTTTGTTCTCATGCACGCTTGCATGCATGTACACGGCTTAAAAAACGCAGCTAAACAGGATGGCATAGCTCTGGGGCGGGTAGGCGGGCCCACCTGCAGGTCACATGTTTGTATGTGAGTATAAATGTACATATTGTATGCAAGTCAGTGCTGGGTGGCCCCCAGTTCGGACCAGTTCACAAGAACCAGTAGTAAAACCGGCGGGAGGCCCCATCTACCGCCCCGGATGTCGTCATCGGTGATCTGCGATCCCGTTGTGAACCAGTAGTAAAGGTCAGTAGAACCCACCCCTGATGCAATTGTGTATAAAAACACACATCCACACAAGGCTTTTAGAAACCTTGTGGAAAAAAATATTGCCAGAATATAATGTCTTGCAACAATAAAGCAGAAAGACCTGGCTTGATTATATGTCTGCACTTTAAAATTTGCAGTCTTTTTTTCATCATTTCATGCTTCATAGCCATTGGTTTATTTGTTATTTAAAAAGGGGAAAAAAAGGAAGAACACACAGAGATGGAATTTCCACTCTTTGACAGAATAAAAAGGTTTATCGGCCCAATTGTGAAACCTATTATAATGGTTCTTTCTGCAATATTAATGTTCTGGGCTTTCATCAGAAAACACAATGGAATTGTTTTGTTTTCATGAAAACCTTTTCTATTTTGCAATCAAATTTCTCTTTGCTATTTGTCACTGGGCTGCCCATTTTCCAGTCTCACCCTTTCATAACAAGTTATTTTTTTATTTGCTTAAATGCTACTATATTCCTTCTAGAAAATGTTCTTCTTTTGTGGGAATGGGGAGTTACTCTAATCTTTTGTTAATTCATTCGAGCTGACTCATTTCTCTTCCCAGTTTTTTCAAAAGGTGTGTTTCTTCATTTTTGTCAAATCTCCTTCCTACAATCAGGAAAATCACATATTTCCTCAGCATGTGCGGAAGATAGTTAGAATGTCAAAATATATATTTTAATGTGGTTTCTTGACCAAGTAGAATAGAATAACAGAGTTGGAAGGGAACTTGGAGGTCTTCTAGTCCAACCCCCTGCTTAGGCAGGAAACCCTATACCACTTCAGACAAATGGTTATCCAACATCTTCTTAAAAACTTTCAGTGTTAAGAGCATTCACAACTTCTGGAGGCAAGTTGTTCCACTGATTAATTGTTCTAACTGTCAGGAAATTTCTCCTTAGTTCTAGGTTGCTTCTCTCCTTGATTAGTTTCCACCCATTGCTTCTTGATCTGCCCTCAGATGCTTTGGAGAATAGCTTGACTCCCTCTTCTTTCTGGAAGCCCCTTAGATATTGGAACACTGCTATCATGTCTCCCCTAGTCCTTCTTTTTTTTTGTCCTTCTTCTCTTTCTATGTTGTAGATTTAGGATGTGTATGTGTGTGAGTAAGTGTCTGCACACATCTTAGAGCCAATCTGGGCTCTTGGTGACTACCTAGAGGATGATGATGTTATGATGATGTTATCCATTCAGTTCTGTCCAACTCTTGTTGGTTCTATGGGCCAGGTCTCTCCATGTCTTCCGATCTTGCAGTACTTTTTTGAGCTGTTTCATGCTCTGGCTCAAGTCAGCTTTGGTGGTGTCCAGCCTCTGTGTTCTTTGGCAGCCTGGTTTCCTTTAACCACTAACTCGCATGAAATGGCCAAAATAAGTGAGATGCAGTTTTGTGATTTTGCCTTCCAGTAACATGTTTGGTGACTACATAGATACTCCATGCATTTTCTTGGCAACATCTTCAGAAATGATTTGCCATTGCCTTCTTCCCCAAGGCAAGGCCATAAATTGGCAGTTGGTTGCCAACTGCCAATATGCAGTCATGTGACCTTGGGTGAGGTGGACCTAACTTTAAAACCGGATCATAAGCAGCTTTTGGGGGTCCATCACAAATTTGAATGGTTGTAAGTGGCTGATTGTAAATTCAGGACTACCCTGTAAGGGAGGTCCATTTGTTAATCCTGCAACTGAGTCCATTTCTCACTTCATAATAAACATTTTTTAAAGTTCATAAGGCCGTTATATTCTGTCATGCCGTTTGCCTTGACTGAATGTGGGCAATGACAGTAGCTAGATATATTATTCTCTGTTACAATTTATGTTACCATATTTTTCAGAGTATAAGACGCAGCTTAATTTTGGGGGAGGAAAATAGAAAAAAAAAATCTGCCTACCAGGTATTCATCTGGCTAGCGTCCTTAGTCTGGTCAGTTTCAGCATATTAGTTTGCTGGGGTTTTTTATCCCCTGCTTGGGGATAAAAAAAACAGTTTCTAAGGCACAGCTGAGAGGAAGCAGCAATGAGAAAAGCAGGCAAAGCACGGGGAGATCGATTCACTCAGCTAGTGCCTAGTTAGGGCTAAAAAAAGCTTCTAAAGAACAGCTGAGAGTCGGAGCAAAGCATGGAGATCGTTTCACTTGCTAGCGCTTCGTTAGGGATGAAAAAAGTTTCGAAAAAGCTACATTCGGAGTATAAGACGCACCCAAATTTTCAGCCTTTTTTTGGGGGGGGGAAGGTGCGTCTTATACTCCGAAAAATATGGTACTTTTGGGTAGCCAATTCGGTCTAGTGGTTAAGGCACCCCGCTAGAAACTGGGAGACTGTGAGTTCTAGTCCTGCCTTAGCTGGGTAAACTTGGGCCTGTTACTTTCTCTCAGCCCTAGAAAGGAGCCAGTGTGGCAAACTGCCATATTCTGAAATCTTGCCAAGACATCAGTCAACATTAGCCACAAACTGACTCAAAGGCATGTGTGTACACACACACACACACACAAACTTTCCTCCCCATTCAAATCAATCTTCTTTGGTCACTGGGAATCTTTTTTGAATGGACGGTTGAGAATTATTGTTAAATAAACAATGATTTATAGCAGGTCTTCTTATTATTTGTCCCTGTCCATGTCATCCTGAGTTTAATCCAATCCAGAATTTATTTTACATGCAAACATTGAGTTATCAAGGAAGAAAGACAATTCATTCTCTTTTGAAATTTGCTTGCTTGGATTTGAAGACTCTCGTTTTAATGAACTCAACAGATTTCATCTTTTGAGGAAGAAGGACATTGTTTTTCACTATTGGTTTTGATTTTTTTTTTTTTTACTGTATTGGAATCCGAAGGCCAGACTGGATGTGCTATTAATTTGTGAATGCAATTAATATGTGCATTTTTGGAGGAAAAAGCATCAGGAGATGCTTTAATGGCATTGGTATTACTTTCTCCTCCTTAGAAAAAGCAGGACACTAACTCATATTGCTTTGGGAAAGGATGCCAGTGCATTTCTAATGGCCCTTAGACTTCCCCTCAGCTGCTATTCCCATTATGTGCACATTAGTTGCATTGATGCAATTAGTGCTTAATGTGAATTGCTTCCCTCATGTGTGCAATATATGATACTTCTCTATTTTTCTTCCCTTTGGGTTATTTGTTGGATTTATAGCCTGCTTTTCCTCAAAGTGGAAAGTTCTGCTTCCCCCCCCCTCAAATTCTTTCCCCCCTAAGAATCAATAGTAAAAATAAAAAAATAAAAAACATCATTCAGTGTGGTTTTTCTAGCTCAGAGGGACTTAAACGCAAAGCTTCCTGGTCCGAAATCTTCAACCTTCCCTCATGTAGGATTTTTAAATAAAAAGACATTCAGATGAAGCATCCTTATTTGTTTTAGGTCTCTGTAAAATGAGGACGATATTGCTATTCCCTTACTGCATGTTTTACATATTTGTCCTTGATCAATCACTACTGGAGACAGTAATCAGAACGCGCTGTCTTAATTGTGGTGCCGTAGGGTTCGTTTAACGTTCCTCCTTGCATGTCGAATCCTCTCTTCCCTGCTCAGAATCCATAGTGTCCTAGAGACATTTTCATTTTTTTAGTTGAGTCTGCATATTTTATACTTCTTCTTCTTCTTCTTTTTTCTTTTTCTTTTTCTTTTTCTTTTTTTTTTTTTGCTGGATAAGATCAAGTCTCATTTAATTGGCAGTGATTTTCCAGGAGACTTTTAAACATTCTAGGGCACTCTCTGCCTTCCTCTTACCACTGATTTTGTTAAGTGATGAGGGCCATAGAAGAACCTGAACTGAATAATAAACAAATACTGATACTGGCAAATGCGAGACTGAAACTGAAATAAATCCATAGCAAATATTCCCTCTAGTTCTGGCCTGTCTCCTCCTAGCTTCTTCTTAAAAGACAGCTACAATGGGCTAGTATTTTTTTTTTTATTTGCCCTTTTTTTTTTCTGGCAGAGAGGGCGAGAGAGGGAAGAAATGGCCATGTCAAATGCTTCCAACAACCTCAGGTGGTTTAAGGAGTACAGAAACTCTATACTGAAATTTTAATGTATGTGTAAGGCTATAATAGCTTGCATGACCCATAAGAGTTCATGTAATGTCATAGCCATTCAGAAATCCCAGGTTTAGTTGTTAACCAACCCAGGCCATGGAAGCTGACAGAGTGACTTTGGGTCAGCCATTCTCTTTTACTCCAGCCTGCTTCATAGGGCTTGATTGATGAAGTTGAAAGAGGAGAGTGGAAAAGTTGGCTTCAAATTCAACATTAAAAAAAAATAAGATCATGGCATCTAGTCCCATCGCTTCCTGGCAAATAGAAGAGGAAGAAATGGAAGCAGTGACAGATTTTACTTCCTTGGGCTCCAAGATCAGAGGTAGGTTTCAGCAGGTTCTGACCAGTTCTGGAGAACCGGTAGTGGAAATTTTGAGTAGTTTGGAGAACCAGTAAATACAACCTCTGACTGGCCCTGCCCCCATCTATTCTCTGCCTCCTGAATCCCAGCTGATCAGGAGGAAATGGGGATTTGGCAGTAACCTTCCCCTGGAGTAGGGTGGCAATGGAGATTTTACAGTATCCTTCCTCTGCCACACCCACCAAGCCATGCCATGCCACGCCCACCAAGCCACACCCACAGAACCGGTAGTAAAAAAATTTGAAACCCACCACTGTCCAAGATCACTGCAGATGGCGACTGCAGCCATGAAATTCAAAAATGCTTGCTCCGTGGGAAGAAAGTTGTGGCAAACCTATACAGCATATTAAAAAGCAGAGATGTTACCTTCCTGACAAAGCTTTGCATAGTCAAAGCTATGGTTTTCCCAGTAGTAATGTATGGTTGTGAGAGTTGGACCATAAGGAAGGCTGAGCACCAAAGAATTGATACTTTCAAATTGTGGTGCTGGAGAAGACTCTTGAAAGTTCCTTGGACTGCAAGGAGATCAAATTAGTCAATCCTCAAGGAAATTAAGCTTCACTGTCCAGAAGGACAAATACTGAAATTGAAGTTCAAATATTTCAGACTCCAGATCTGGAGTCCTAATATCAATCCAGTAAGGAGTGATGCTATATAGTCCTTTGGGCAAATTTTCTACTGATCTTTCTCCTTTTGTTCTCGTTCACAAATTCATTTCTCCCCATCCCTTTCTCTGCCCCTTTACTACCTTTAGTAACATATAGGTGATCCCACTTAGATTTATCAACAGCAGATCGAATAGCCGTGTCTACCCAAATTCTTGCAAATATGGTGCCCTTGAGTTTCTTGGATGCAACCGAAGAATCTGACTTCATGCGCAGTGATGATAAATCGGCAATGTTTTTATGCAAGTGTCTATTGAACTTCAGGAATGAAACATTCATGTCCTGTTACAGTCAATGCAGTGATAAACAAATTTATTGGGAAACTGATATATTATTCATCTTTGGTTTAAAATATTACTTTTGGCAATAAATTATTTTCTGAATTTTTATTTATTTTTTGCTTGTGGTGATTAAATATTTGTGAAAGTTATTTCTACCAAATCCTCTTGCAAAAATCTGAAGTGTCACTCATACACCAGCATATGTATGAAACCTCTTCATATTAGGTGTGCTCAGCTAGAGCTCCAGAGATAACATTATGTTAATTGCTGCCCGAAACATCTACTTGCTGTCACGTTTCTTATTAACATTGACTAGGTTCCTATTACTGTTTGAATAATCAGAATGAGCTTCTGTTGTCATTGCTGAAACAAAGGGATTTCAGTTCTAATTTACCAAAATGCCATAAGCAAACCGTGTTAGAAAGAGGGACAGGACTGTTGTTGGGTAAATGTTTGCAGTGGTTCTTTGGACTTTGATTGCTTCATTAAGCATTGATAACAAAAGTGTGTAAACTTATCTGAATTGACAGAACCTCTTATAATAAGTTGTAAAAAACTCCCATCTTCATTAACTCCATACTTTGATGTTAAGCTGTCAGCACCTTCTATAACTGCATGAACACCAGAGGTCTGGAGAAAAGGGTGGATGTGGGCAGGGTTGGAATTTGGGAAACAAAACAAAGCAGGGGTGAAATTCGCTGACTTTCCCTACCGGTTCGCAAATGTGCGTGCGCCGCTCGCACGCTCACTTCGCTCTTGCGCGCCATCATCTGCTCATGCACAGGGGCTTAAAATGTCGCAAAAAAGCAGTGTCATGTAGTCCGCGTGGGTGAGCGGAGCCTCCCGCAGCTGCCGCTACCAGTTCGCCCAAGCCAGATAGAACCGGCTGAATTTCACTGCTGGTAGTCCTCAACTTACAACCACAACGGAACCCAATATTTCTGTGGCTAAATGAGACAGTTGTTCAATGAATTTTGTCCTATTTTATGATTTTTTTTTTACCTCAGTTGTCAAGGGAATCACTGCAGTTGTTAAGTTAGTAACACGGTTGTTAAGTGAATTTGGCTTCCCCATTAACTTTGCTTGTCAGAAGGTCAGGAAAGGGGATCCCATGACCCTGGGACACTGTAACCGTCATACATATGAACCAGTTGCCCAGGGTCCGAATTTTGATCACATGACCACGGGGATGCTGCAATAGTTCTAAGTGGGAAAATCAGTCATAAGTCAGTTTTTTTCAGTGCTTTATTCAAACTGTGACCAAATAAATGTTTGTAAGTCGAGGACTACCTGTTTGGCAAACTGGCTGCTGTGGAGAATATGGCCAACATATTTTGCCCAGCAAAAAGACAAGGTAAGACCAGACATAAAGTTGGTTAGGTCTGGTCATACCTTGTCTTTTTGCTGGGCAAATAGGCATGTTAACAACCCTGATTTGCAATCAATCAGGGTGGTGGTGGTGTTTTTGGTAAGTGAGTGTTTCACAAACATTATTGTCCCTAGAGTGTCATTGTGAGATTCTTTTAACTAAAAGGATCTATATAAAGTAACAGAAATAGGGGTAGGATGTGGAACCTGACAACTCAAAGGGATGTCCTTAGGCACTATCCTAAAGGATTCAGAATGTACCCAGAATCAGTTCTGGAGCCTGTAAGTGGTCTTTCATTGTGGAAAGAATACTTCCAACACATCTGTAGGCCAGAGATTGGGAAATTATTGTATGAAGTTATTGGTGGACATCAGTGGCAAGTTCTGATCTTTGCCTTTAATCTGGAATTATTAGAGGGGGTCAACCTGTTCTCCAAAGCACCTGAAGGCAGGACAAGAAGCAATGGATGAAAACTAATCAAGGAGAGATCCAACCTAAGGAGAAATTTCCTGACTGTTAGAACAATTAATCAGTGGAACAACTTTCCTCCTGAAGTTGTGGGTGCTAAACATTGGAAGTTTTAAAAAAGAGATTGGACAACTATTTGTCTGAAATGGTATAGGGGTTTGGACTAGAAGACCTTCAAGGTCCCTTCCAGCTCTGTTATTCCCTTCCCTTCCCTTCCCTTCCCTTCCCTTCTCTCCTCTCCTCTCCTCTCCTCTCCTCTCCTCTCCTCTCCCCTCCCCTCCCCTCCCCTCCCCTCTCTTCTCTCTTCCTCTTCCCCTTCTCACTAAGTCTGCATTACTATTACTATTAATCTTCTCATAGTTCCTATCACCCATCTCCTCCCATTTACAGCTGTATGACTGTAACTTATTGCTGTATCCTTACGATTTATATTGATTGTTTCCTAGTATGATTCGATTGCTTATTTGTACCCTATGACTATCGTTCAATGTTGCACCTTATGATTCTTGATGAATGTGTCTTCTCTTTTTATGTACGCTGAGAGCATATGCACCAAAGACAAATTGCTTGTGTGTCCAATCATACTTGGGCAATAAAGAATTCTTCTCGTCAATAGACATTTTCTAGGTGTAAAAGTAGAAATGATAATTTTGAAGACTTAGTCCTGATATGGGATGAATGGTGTCCAATTTCATGTTTCACTGGAGATGTACTTAGGACTATTTCACATGTTAATTTCCAGTTGTTTCTTTTCTGCTGATACATCTTCTACCAATTGTAGACTTTATCATGATACTAACAGAGCATCATGGTTTACACCACTATGGTAATTAAGAATGGGTCATATATATTACAGTTGTAAAGCACTTCAGATTCAAAGGCAAAAATTGTTGTTTGGAGCTTCTATGGATGTAAACTTAGACATTGTCTGCAGTTTAATAACCCAAATATGTCTTTTCCTGGAACAAGGTTATTGCAGAAAAACTTTAGGGAATTACGACAAGTCCTTAATTCCTATGAAGCCTCCAGGTGTTTCAAAATTCCCTTTTGCCTTTGAAACCAAAACACTAATATTAATCAAACTGCATTTTGTGTGGTGATTTAGATTTTTTTTAATGCCTAAAAATTCAGATGCTTTTTCATCAGAGAGTGTTCAAAGGAAAACAAAATCTCTGCTTTTGTCTTCGTTCTCCATTCCTTCCTCTCTTTCTCATTCTTGCTCTCTCTTTTTGATGGAGATGAAAGCATATCCCAATGAAAAAGCTAACACAAATCCCATATCTTCTCTGCAAGATAAGTAAAAGCAGATAATAATTCTCATGATAGACGTTGTCCAAAGGCTACCTGAGTTACAGTCCTATCTAGGACAAGAATACTAGGAGATATATTTTCCTTGCAGTGCCTGGAAAATGAGAGAGGGAGGGAGGGAGAGACGGGGGGGAGGGAGGGAGGGAGAGAGAGAGGGAGGAAGGGAGAGAGAGAAAGAGAGAGAGAGAGAAAGAAAGAAAGAAAGAAAGAAAGAAAGAAAGAAAGAAAGAAAGAAAGAAAGAAAGAAAGAAAGATCACACTGCCTTAAATGAAAAGTTTCTGTAGAATCATTTTGCAGAGGGTAGTCATAAATCTTTCCTCTTCAGCTTTCCATAAAGTGCTTATAACACTTCTTTGTGCTTCTTACCGCACGGGAGGGAGATAATTTAGACCAGCTTCTCTCTTATATCAACTCCTCCTCCTCACTTTCAATTTCTGCATTTTTAGTCATCCCAGGAGCTCAGTCGACAGGGATTTTTTTTGCTGATGGTGCCACTGTACAGTCTCATATTCTGCCAAGAGACTATTCTCAGAGGAATGCATTGTTACGGATGGGAAGAAATATCCCATATGAAATGGACTACATCACTCCTTTATTTTGCTCAACTGTTCCCACAGGTACTTAACTCCCCCTCTCTTACTATTTTTAACTCCTCTTCTCCCCCACAGTATTTCCATGGCCATTTGTTGTTGTTCTTTTTCTAAAAAGAAAAAGAAAAGACAAGACGTTTGTACTTTGGCCTTGGTTTCAATCAAATTCATTTTACAACAGCAGCTAAGAATGTTTTGGGTGCAAAGCATTTCCTAGTTTGCTCCTGGATTATAATATCATATAATATATAAATTAATATATAATATTAATCTCTACACACACTGACACTAAACAGCACCAGTTTGGTTGGAGCAACACAAAAAGCATTGGCCACACTATTTCCGCCAGGCTTGTAAGTTCATTGAAGCCTGGCACTCCACAAGCAGTTCCATCAACAGACACATTGACCTACAACCAGCCTACAAACCCCTCAGAATCCAAATCAACCTCACAGCCAACCAGAGACAGCACCAGTTTATACCGGTTTGGCCCGGTTCGGGCGAGTCGGTAGTGGCGATGGTGAGCTGAGAGCAAACAGGTTCTCTCTCACAATTAGCTTGGCCCTTCCGCTTGCCCCTGTATTATACATACCTTATATTCGGTTGTTTTTAGCCCAGCTGAAAGGTGCGGTAGAGCAGACTGCCGCATCTCAGCTGTTCTGTAATACACTGCGCTTGCGCATGAAGCGCGTGCATGAAGCGAACCGGTGGTAACACCGGTTGAAACCCACCACTGGACAGCACCGACCTTCAACTAACCACACAAGCCCCTCCCCCAACCAGCACTTAATCTCCCAATGACCCTCACCTGATGATGGGTGTTTGCTAGCAGGATTCACTGGATTAGGGTCTTCTTCTTCTTCTTCTTCTTCTTCTTCTTCTTCTTCTTCTTCTTCTTCTTCTTCTTCTTCTTCCTCTTCCTCTTCTTCTTCTTCTTCCTCTTCTTCTTCTTCGTCTTCGTCTTCGTCTTCTTCTTCTTTTGACTTGGTGTACCCCTCCATTGTGTTGGAGGGGTGCCCAAAGGGAGGCTCAACCAATCTCATAGTACACATGTTGTAGTCTGACATTAAAGGTTTGAATTGAATCACAAGACCCACTCACTGATGACTCAAGCTGACCCATCACAAGACCCTCATTTGACACACCCACACCTGAAGCCTTTATAAACAGAAGAATACTGACACTGACGTCCCCTAAACTTTGCTGAAGATGTTACCTAGCTTGGTAACAAAATGTTTGGAAACCAACCCACAAGCTTGGAGAATGAACAAACGAAACTTCCCCCTCATAATATCATTTTTATTGAGGCAAGTTGGGAAGCATATAAGCATATACGTTTAATAAAGGTAAAGGTAAAGATTCCCGTCGCACATGTGTGCTAGTCGTTCCTGACTCTAGGGGGCGGTGCTCATCTCTGTTTCAAAGCCAGTGCTGTCCAAAGACTTCTCCGTGGTCATGTGGCCGGCATGACTCAACGCCAAAGGCGCACGGAACACTGTTACCTTCCCACCAAAGGTGGTCCCTATTTTTCTACTTGCATTTTTTAGTTGCTTTCAAACTGCTAGCTTGGCAGAAGCTGGGACAAGTAATGGAATCTCACCCCGTTTCACGGATTAGAACTGCTGAACTGCTGACCTTTCTATCGATAAGCTCAGCGTCTTAGCCACTGAGCTGCCATGTCCCTTATAAGTTTAATAGGTAAGTAAATAAATAACTTTTCCTCCCACTTGCTATTCCCCTTTTTCTAGTTCTATTTCTAGTTCTAGTTCTAGTTCACTATTATGAGGGCTGCCCCAGCTCCTGTCCACCTAACAGTTGGAAAACATGCAAATGCGAGTAGATAAATAGGTACCATTTTGGTGGGAAGGTAGAAGCGTTCCATGCACCTTTGGCAATATATCCATGCTGGTTACATGACCACAGAGTCGGACAGGAAACCTTTACTATGAGGG
Organism: Pantherophis guttatus; assembly: GCF_059756535.1. Classification (NCBI taxonomy): domain Eukaryota; kingdom Metazoa; phylum Chordata; class Lepidosauria; order Squamata; family Colubridae; genus Pantherophis; species Pantherophis guttatus. The sequence goes on from NC_142064.1 coordinate 246,347,475, forward strand.
CAGGAGAAGATTTCTCATTCAGACCATTTCTTTCTTTCTTTCTTTCTTTCTTTCTTTCTTTCTTTCTTTCTTTCTTTCTTTCTTTCTTCCTTCCTTCCTTCCTTCCTTCCTTCCTTCCTTCCTTCCTTCCTTCCTTCCTTCCTTCCTTTTCTTCTTCTGCTTTTCAGGAGCATAAACAGTGCAGAGACCAGCTTTGTCCAAGTTCAACTTTTATTTCTTTCCTATTCTTGCTGTTTTCTTTTTGTTGTCAAACCAGTTTAAAACCGGTAAAATAGAAATGCCAATTAAAGATTCTTTAATGTACAAGAACATTATCCAAGTTTTGCCTTCTGCTCCCCCTCTGCCAATCCAGGCAGGGTCTTGAAATAAAGAACAGATTCTTAAACTAAACAAAATGAACAAGGATTTCAAACTTGTCATTTAAAGGTTGAAATATTGTTAACAGAGTAAGTGGGTTCAAATTGATTCTTAAGACATCTTTCAGTGTAAATGGGCCAGAATGGTGCATAATCTTAAAATAAGAATACAAAACTGCAAATAAAAACAATCCCTTTTCCTATAATCTTATCACAAAGGTAGGAATATTTCATCCAGCCAACCAGCCAGGGAGGTCATTATTTTTAGCAGAAAGCAACTGACCAGGACTTCAGCTGATCTTAAAGATTTGGAGGTTTGAAAACTGATATGTTTGAGCCAAAAGTGTCCTCTAAAAAAACTATTTTGGGGGGTATGCCACAGGGGTGGGTTCTAAAATTTTTTACTACCGGTTCTGTGGGTGTGGCTTATTTTGTGGACATGGTTTGATGGTCATGTGACAATTCTTTAGGATTTAGCAGAGGTACTGATCTACCAGGCTTTTAACTGCTTGCAGAGCTGTATTGGTCTACCCATTTGTTTTTGGAGGCACCGGTCTATTCATTTGTTTTTTGAGCACACTGGTCTACCACCACACTGCCTTTTAAAACTGGTCAGCTGTAGGGCGACCCTTTGAAGCCCCGTGGCAAGAGTTTAAACAGTTTTTTTTCCTTCTAGCCGATCAGCTGGGACTCAGGAGGCAGCAAATAGATTGGGGGTGGGGCCAAATAACAAAAAGAATCGGTTCGGTGATGTCATATCGTCACCGCTACCGGCTCGACCGAACCGGGCTGAACCGGGAGGAACCCACCACTGGTATGCCACCCGTAGAGCTAAGACCAATCCCTCTTTTCCTCGGCCTAAGAGATGCATGGGACACACTCGCAAGCTGCCCTTCTGATAACATCCTTAGCCAACAAGGGCCGAGTCTACATTTAAGAAGAAGGAGAATTTAGCCCCCTTTGTGCCAAAACAATGCTCCTTGATTTCCAGGACTAATAAACATTACAAAAGAAAAGAAAAATTGGTTCAAAGATGTAGAGGGGGCAACTTTTCCCCAATTTTCCAATTATTTTTCTCCAGCCTTGCATTTCCAGGCTTTTTTTTTTTTCCTTATTACATATCCTCATCATACCCTTAAGCTACTCCTGTCACCTTTTTTGACCTTTTGACAAGCAAAGTCAATGGGGAAGCCAGATTTACTTAACAACCGTGTTACTAACGTAACAACCACAGTGATTCACTTAACAACTATGGTAAGACAGGTCATAAAATGGGGCAAAACTCACTTAATAACTGTCTTTCTGAGCAACAGAAATTTTGGCACTCAATTGTAGTCATAAATCAAGGATTACCTATATACTTTTATATGCATGGATATGCATTGAAACATTTTGTATGTGCTTCTATCTCTATGTATTGTGGTGGGATTCATTTTTTTTTACTACTGGTTCTGTGGGCATGGCTTGGTGGGCGTGGCAGGGGAAGGATACTGTAAAATCTCAATTCCCACCCCACTCCAGGGGAAGGATACTGCAAAATCCCCATTTCTTCCCGAACAGCTGGGACTCGGGAGGCAGAGAATAGATGGGGGCGGGGCCAGTCAGAAGTGGTATTTACCGGTTTTCCGAACTATTCAAAATTTCCGCTACTGGTTCTCCAGGACTGGTCAGAACCTGCTGAATACCACCTCTGATATAGAGCATATTAAACATATTAGGCGGAAAGGATTGTGTTATTTAGTGCCTTTGTTCGGTATGGCTCTGTTTTCTCCAACTAATATGTATGCATGTATACACACACACAAACACACACACACACTCACACACTCACTAGTTGGGCAAAACAGAGCCATACTGAAAAAAGGCACTAAATAACACAATCCTTTCTGTCTAATATGTTTAATATGTTCCAGACCACCGCAATACATAGAGATAGAAACACATACAAAATGTTTCCATATCAAGTTAAATCTATATAGGCAAAGTTAACACGTCAAAGTGTACATATATTCATGACATATATGCTTTACAAGAAACCTTCCCTTCTTATATTTTTCCATCTTCCCAACTTTGCAATTGTGAAAGCGGGCAGAAACATTTCATTTTTATGACTATTTTTTCTTTCCCAAAGCGATCTGCTTTTCATTGGTTTTCCAGTCATATCGTGCTTCCTCAAATGGCTGGAAAAATGATAAATCGCTATGCTGCTGGATTTTATTTATTTATTTGTTTTAAAAACCCCAGAAGAAAAACACAGAGAGCTCTAGGAAAGAAAGAATAATAATTAAAAAAAGAGAGAGAAAAGAGCAAAATGTTTCTTCAGGGTTTCAGACCGCCAGGGTGGTGCATGGCTGACAATTATTATTATTTTTTTTACCACTATGTGTCTGAAGCATCATTTGTAATGACAGCCATGGCAGCGTTTCGAGAGCCACAGGGGCAACCACTGTTCCTTCCTCTGCTCAGTAGCCAAAGTGCAGGGGTTTGTGTAGAAGAAAATTAAGCACAGCAAGCAAATTAGATTACCGGCACAAGATGGAAAGCATTACTTTCAACTCAGAATAGGAAGACACACCTGGAGCCCCATTTTGGATGGGCTTGGGGTAAATGGCACTCCAGATGTGCCCCCTTATGGCACCATCTGTTCCTACCAAATTTTGGTGGTGGCTGTAGTGGGAATGGGGCAACTGGCAATGCAAATAATAATACACTCTTTCCAGTGGTGGGTTCCTCCCAGTTCGGTCCAGTTCGCCCGAGCCAGTAGCAGTGACGATATGACATCACCTAACCGGTTCTCCCCCCCTGCCCTCCCACCCCTCCACCCACCCACGTTATTCTTACCTTTTATTTGGTCCCACCCCCAATCTATTGCTGCCTCCTGAGTCTCAGCTGATGACTAGAGGGAAAAAAACTGTTTAAACTCTTGCTGGGGGGCTTCAAAGGGCCGTCCTACAGCTGATCAGTGTTAAAAGCAAACAAATGAGTTGGGTCATAAGTGCGAGGACTGGTCGTAAGTGCGAGGACCTTCCAGAAATGACTCTGACCAGCTAGCCACGCCTACCTAGTCACATGACCTCCAAGCCACACCCACAAAATAAGCCACGCCCACAGAACCGGTAGTAAAAAAAATTAGAACCCACCCCTGACTCTTTCTCTCTCTCTCTCTCTCTCTCTCTCTCTCTTTTTTTCCTCATTCTTTCTGGCACCCATTTGAAATTCTATTCACCAATCATTCTGGTCAGTGATTCTACTTTGGTCTCTTTAGATCAGGGGTGTCAAATTCGTGGCCTGTGGGCCGGATGCGTCATGTGGTGGACCCGCTCCCACCCAGTTTAGCGAAGGGGATACATCACGTGACAACGACACGAGTTTGACACCCCTGCTTTAGATAAAGGGAGATTACAAATCCCACACTATCAATCAAGTTAATTGGACATTTACTTATATTTGTAATGATTTAGGCTATGGGAGACTTTGAATAATTAATCGTATTTACAGTTCTCTGTTTGGAATCAAAATAGAAGCTTGCTTTGGCTACAATCCAGGGCAGGGCACACAAATGAATGAATGTGCCATTCCTTATCAGAAATATGGGAATTAATTAAATTGTTTCAGCATGGAACATCGACTTTAATGACACATTCCTCTTGTTTGTAGGCATTGCATTGTCTTTCTTGAGCCCATCTAATTCAGTGACATCTACACAGTATCAGACATTATAATAAAGAAAGAATGTCAAAGGGCTAAGAGAAAGCTTGCTTATAAAAATTTCCTCGCAGATGTGGCCTCAGAATCCAGCTGTTTGAAGGATTGACTCAATCAGAAAGGAATAAAAGTAGGAACTAAGTTTCAGCTTTACCCACTCACGTCTATGGATGTCTCAAGCTGCATTTGAATGAAGGGAAAATGCAGTTTTCTGCAACTGTGGGTCTTGAATTTTAACCCTGAAGCTTTTCATAAGGACTGCCATCCTAGGGGGAAGAAAGCTATTCCCACTTTATGTGCCTGTGAGCAGAATATGACTTTTTGAGTGTGTGCTTTCACTTCTTTATAAGGGATGCAAACAGAAAAAAAAATGACCCTTTTGCTGCAATTCCTATTACTTGCAGCGTAGCCTATTTTTGCCTTGACATCAAAGCAGAACGCCATTACACTAGATCTTAGATCTATATCTCAAAGCATAGCAAAACAGCCCGTGCTACAGCAGTACACCCGCAATTGATTCTCAGAACCAACAGATTTTTCTCTAGCTGTTCCTCTCATTGGGTAGTTTTTCATGGAGAAAAGCTGCACTGCCTAACCGCAGGAGACTGATTAAGTGCATCTCAGCTTCTTTTAATGAATGCTGTTCTCACTTGTTCTTGTATTCAGTCTTTGTAGGTATCTGCTTATCTTCCCAAATTCTACTCATTTGTGTTCTAATTTGCGGATTCTTGGCTCCTAAGACCCAAACCCTTGGTTGTCTTACATTCAACAATATTCATTAAAATTTTAGATGAGAGTACATAAATAGGGGGTGGAGGCAGGGGTGAAATTCACTTATCTACCGGTTCGCAAATGTGCGTGCACCGTCATCTGCGCATGCACAAAGCCATCTGCGGATGTGCAGAGGCTTAAAATCATCGCAAAAAAGCGACGTCATGACATCCACATGGGTGGGCAGAGTCTCTCGCAGCCACCACTACCTGTTTGCCCAAGCTGGATAGAACCGGCTGAATTTTGCCTTACATTGTCATCCTCTGACTTTTCCAGTTGCTCAGATAGTGCATGTGTTTCTATGCTTTGTGTTAATCCTGAAATTAATATTCTACAGATCTTGCTTGCTTTTTTTGCATTCAAAGTCATTGTCTGATTTCTGGGTCATGACATTTTAAACCTCCCAAACCATTTCTACTTTGTCTTTTTACTTGTGCATAAAGCACTTAGTGCTTGTGCTTAATTGTGCATAACGGAACTTACAGTGGAAATTTGTTAATTCGGTGCCATCAATTTTTGCCTAAGACCTGATAATTGTATGGACAAACGTCATCTTGATATATCCAGATGATAATATCTAGCTCTTCAAAGGATAGCTTAGTTCAGGGGTGGGCAACTGCGACCCTTTTACAACCCGTGGACTTCAACTCCCAGAATTCTGGGAGTTGAAGTCCACGGGTTGTAAAAGGGCCGCAGTTACCCACCCCTGGCTTAGTTATATTCTTGATACTCTCTATCCAACTTATCTATTGCCATCCCCTTTTACCTCCCCCAACTTACCTCTCTAGTCCATTATCCACTCACATCACATGTTCAGAATATATTAGGTTATGCTTGCTAATTGTATCTTAAAGGAAAAATCACTCTTTATTTCATCCAGGACTGCTTAATGATTTTCCTTGCACTCCATGCTGTTCTTTTTAACCATCTTCAATACCCTATGTTTGACTTTTCACAGCTACACATTTTTAGTGGAAACAACACTGATCTTTATTTGTTTAAACCCAATAGTATTAGATAAGTACTAACACACATGCGCTTTTCCCCTTTTCTCTCTCCATAAGTAAATTTTATCCTTCTATCCCCTAGAACAGCATAATTCCTTCTTACTACCATCCATTCAACCAGCCATTTTATATAAATCAGACAAGCCCATTAGTTACATAACTGGCCACAATAATTGCTGCTGTTATCATTTGCATGATGGCTTCAGTGTGGAATAACTAACTTCAGAGGTGGCATTTTACTCAGATAATGTCAGTTCATTAGCAATAGCCCTAACCTATTTTCTCATTATTGACTTTGAATCATCTGTTCCCAATATTACTTATGAAAATTATGATTAGGTTTTTTTCCTCCCAACGGGACTATTTTTCTTCAGTGATAGTGGTTACTGATGAAATAGAAATGGAAACTATCACGGAACAAACTTTTAATTTAATAGCTAAATTAAGACCATTTGTTCTTGCAATAACATTTGGGGCAGTGTCTACAGAGTTGCTTTTCTTAACTGAATGCCTTCTTGTTTAAGACAAATTCTAGGATCTTTCCCTGATTCATCAGTGAAATATTCCTACCTTTGTGATAAGATTATAGGAAAAGGGATTGTTTTTATTTGCAGTTTTGTATTCTTATTTTAAGATTATGCACCATTCTGGCCCATTTACACTGAAAGATGTCTTAAGAATCAATTTGAACCCACTTACTCTGTTAACAATATTTCAACCTTTAAATGACAAGTTTGAAATCCTTGTTCATTTTGTTTAGTTTAAGAATCGGTTCTTTATTTCAAGACCCTGCCTGGATTGGCAGAGGGGGAGCAGACCAATAGGGAGCCAGTGCAGCTCGCGGAGAATTGGTGTAATGTGGGTGTAACTAGGTGCACCCACGACAGCTCGCGCGGCTGTGTTCTGGACCAACTGTAGTCCCCGAACACTTTTCAAGAGTAGCCCCATGTAGAGCACGTTGCAATGATCTAACCGTGAGGTGACAAGGGCATGAGTGACTGTGAGGAGAGCCTCCCGATCCAAGTAGGGTCGCAATTGGTGCACCAGGTGAACCTGTGCAAAGGTCCCCCTAGCTACAGCTGTCAGATATTGCTCTAATCTTAGCTGTAAGTCTAGGAGGACACCCAAATTGTGAGCCCGTTCTGAGGGGGACAATTCCCCCCCCCCAGAACCAAGGATGCACAATCGTCATAGTCTTTAGGAGGCAATACCCACAGCCACTCGGTCTTGTCTGGGTTAAGTCTGAGCCTGTTGACTCTCATCCAGACCCTCACAGCCTCCAGGCACTGGCACATCACATCCACCACATCACTGAATTGACGCGGGGTAGAGATATACAGCTGAGTATCATCCGCGTATTGCTGATACCTCACCCCGTGTCGTTGGATGATCTTACCCAGCGGCTTCATGTAGATGTTAAATAGGAGGGGAAAGACGACCGAGCCCTGCGGCAGCCCGCAAACGAGGGGTGTCCTCTGTCCTCCTACCAACACCAACTGTGACCGACCAGAGAGATAGGAGGAGAACCATCGTAACACGGTGCCTCCCACTCCCAGCTCCCTTAGTCGTCCCAGAAGGATACCATGGTCAATGGTATCGAAAGCTGCTAAGAGGTCAAATAGCACCAAGATGGAGGAATGACCCCCATCTCGGGCTCGCCAGAGATCATCCATCAGCATGACCAAAGCAGTTTCCGTGCTGTAGCCAGGCCTGAAGCCAGACTGAAAAGGGTCTAGATAATCTAGATATTGCAAAATCTCCATTCCCATTCCACTCTGGGGCCAGCCAGAGGTGGTATTTGCTGGTTCTCTAAACTGCTCAAAATTTCTGCTACCGGTTCTCCAGAATCTGTCAGAACCTGCTGGATTTCACCCCTGATATAGGGTCTCCTGCTTGAAGGACTCCTGTGGGACTAGAAGACCTTCAAAGTCTCTTCCAACTCTGTTGTTCTATTAAATAAATCAGAATTGTGATGGATGCAGAAGTCCTTAGGGCTGTTATCCTGCTCTGTCTCAGTTTTCTCGTCCAGAGAAAGGAAGACGGGAAGAATGGAATATTCCCAGAAATATCTCATTCAGGCTGTGATGCAAAGAGGAAGCTTATTTTGCTGCTTTGAACCACAGTGAAGAATGAAGGAAGCCCCAGTGCATGTAGACCAAAACTTATGCTGTCATTTGCATGCTAAAAAAACAACTTTCTCACCCTTAAAGCAGGGGGAAATCCAGCAGGTTCTGACAGGTTCTGGAGAACCAGTAGCAGAAATTTTGAGTTCGGAGAACGGGCAAATACCATCTCTGGCTGGCCCCAGGAATGGGGAGGGAATGGAGATTTTGCAATATCCTTCCCCCAGGAGTGGGAGGGAATGGAGATTTTGCAGTATCCTTCCCCTGCCACGCCCACCAAGCCACACCACGCCACACCGACAGAACCGGTAGTAAAAAAAAAATGGATTTCACCACTACCTTAAAGCAAAGGCAAACCTGTATGTGTGTGCTTTACACTTTTAAGGAACGGTGTGTTGTGTACTTGAGTGATCAGCTTTCTTTGTGATCCTGATTGTTTCTCATCATTGGCATTTATTTGCTCTGTTCCTGAATCACAAGCAGGATGGTGAATTTTGGTGGGTTTTTTTTTTCCTTTCATGTAGATGTTTCCCCACCAACTGATGACATCCAGAAGAGGCTAGGGCAGTAAAATCAGAAGTTGAAAAACCCCCACCCCTACTTTCCTTAATATTTGCTGCAGGTGCATAATCAAAGCAGCACCTATCTGTGTCAAGCTAGAACAGAGGCAGCAGAGGCAAGATAGAGATCAGCAACAGGAATAGTATAGGGTTTGTTTTTTTCTTCAGTGAAAGGATGGATGGCTAGCACTTTAACTCCGCAGGTGGGAAAGAGGCTATTTGTTTGCTCAAACACGCTCGGCAAAATACCTCTTTGAAATGTTTTGCTAATATCCCGTTTGTTCTTCGAACAGGTGGGCTCCTTGATCTCCCTCCCAGCATAATAAATGCTGTTTTTACTGATCACTTGCTGAGTGAGAGATCATCAGTTATTGCAGTGAGTAGTAGAAATTACTTTATTTAAAATCAAGTGAGCTTGGGAAGCATCCAGGCCTATGTTGCCAACTGGGGAATTGCAGAAATATATAGAAATATATAGTGTATGTTACAAGTTTTCTATTTATTGTTTTGTATTATACTTTTTCTCTGAGGCCTCTCTGGTTGCCCAGACTTCCCAGTCTGAAAAAAAAGCTAATTGGTATCATTTTTATGAAATCTTTTCTTGAGATTTGATTGATATATTGGAAGCGAAGGAAGGAGGTAGGGATTAATATAAAAGAGAAAAAATGGAATATTCACAATGGTTGAATGATTGATTATGGCCAACAAGTCAATATCAGCTCTTCATGACCACCAAGAATGACCACCAAGATAGACCTCCAAGATGATGTGCTTACAATCTGACTTTTCACTTCTTCCAGCATTGTTGCCATCAGTGCTATAATTAAATCCATCCACCTTGTTGCTTATCATCCTCTTCTTTTTTCTTCTATCTTTTCCAGTATTCTGGACTTCTCATATTCTTCACTTAATGTGTCCAAAAATAAGATCATTTGAGCTGGTCATTTGTGTCTTGAATTAAAATTCTGATGCAGTTTGTTTTATGATCCATTTATGTATTTTCTTGACTACCCAAGTATTATCAGAAGTCTTCTGCAGTACCAGAAGACATCTCTTCAAAAATGTCAAAAACGCCTATTCTTTCTGTCCTTGTTCTTCAACTCCATTTAGAAAGCCACTGCCTGCACAACTTTAATCCTTGTAGATAAAGACATGTCACATCATCTGAATATCTTTTATCAGACCTTCACCTCTTCTCTACCAAATGCCAGTTGCTACATATTTTATTGATTGCTGGTTCCTTTACTATTGACAGTCACTCACAAAAGGTGGACGCTATTTTTCAGTATCTTCATTGCAAAGACATTCAAATGAACTGTTTTGAAATGAAATAAATGCAAAAATTGCTACACTTCACTCTTGGAACGTTTGTGCAAAATTCGCTTTCCTCCTAAAATGCGTTTTGAAAACAAATTCTATTTCATCCAATGAAATGAGAAATAGAAGGATGTGTAAAGGAAAGTTTTTCCAGCACAACGCTAGCTGCACCTCATCCACACTGGGAAGGAGATGCGATGGCAAGGCTGATAGCTTTAAAAGAGGATTAGACATGATGATGATGATGATATCATCATCATCATCATCATCATCATCATCATCATCATCATCATGATTTAATATCATGATGATATTAAATGATTGAGGTGTTTTAAATCTGTCTGGGCCAAATTTGTTTAATTCAGTTTTATTCTGTTTTTTAAATTTTGTATTTATGTATTTTATTGTTTGGCTGTTCACCACCCTGAGTCCTTCGGGAGTAGGGCGGTATATAAATCAAATAAAGACTAAAGACTATCCATTCAATTGTGTCTGACTCTTGGCGATTCTATGGGCCAGATCTCTCCACATCTTCCAATCTTGCACTGTTTGAGTTTTTCTATGCTCTGGCTGATGTCAGCTTTGATGATGTCCAGCCATTGTGTTCTTTGGTAGCCTGGTTTTCTTTTACTGCTAACTCTTCCCAACATAATTGCTTTCTTCAGTGAGTAGACATATCATGGTGTAAATGGCTACCTGTGGGCATTCCGCCTGATGTTTACTCTGCCAATAAATGCTACCAGTGGGAGGAAGCCAATGTCTTTATGACCTATTTATGGATTTTTCAAAGCATCAATTTGGCTGTTCTGGGAAACACAAGGTTAGATTCTGGGTGGCCTTATATTATTGTTAAACCCATACTGTCTTATTTAATCCAAACGTTACTGTTCTACAAACAAGTTATAATTATTTTACTCAGGGTGCTCAGCCTACGGCTCCAGGATCACCTTCATTCCTCCCACAGCCATCAGTCAAAAGCCTGTGCCAAATTGTATTTATTAATGTGAAAGAAAGGGAGATTTATTAAATCTTTGAGAAATAATCATATTATCTGCATTTAATTAATTCAATTTCCCCTGATCCTGCTCACTTCGTAGGCTTGCCTTCTAGCAAGCCATTCAAAGATCAGATGCTGAAAGGAGACAATGTGCCCCTATTTTAAAACAAGAGAATGATGTCATAAATTAGTACCTATTTTTCACGCAAAGCACGTGTTGGTTTCATCCTGGCTTGAGGCTTAGAGGAGGGAAAATCAATGCAAGTGAGAGTTTGGCTGAAAATTTCTTAGATCACATTTACTCAAGGCAATTTCAAAGATTTTAGGGGGTAGTTGACTCTCAATTCTAACGAAAACCCATGGAATGTTTTGTTTTGTGAGATATTTTAGAATCATAATTACAAGCCTCATAATTCCAATATCTTTTTCCCATTAAAAAAAAAACAATTCATTTAAAATTCTCTTTAAATGGTAGTTACACAAATATACAGACACACCTGCTGCCACAATAGAAACATACGGTGGAAATTCTGTAGGGATATTCTTGCCCATTAAAGCAATTGGCAGTTTGCCACGAGGTGCAGACTTTGCACCTTCTTTAATCCACTTAGTAATGGTGCAAGTAGATAACAGGAGGATTGCAGAAATAGTCAAGTAAAGGTGAGCTTGCATCCAATTTGCTCCAGAGAGTGAAGATTGTATAGGATCTGTTCTGGTGCCACTTTGGATGATTGACACCTTAAAAGCTTGATGGGGTTCAGGGAAGTGTCAGCAGATGAGTACTACTGATTGTGTGCTCTTCATCTCTCTTTTAATTGGAACAGAGCAATTCAGGGTGAAAATATAGTTAGATGTTAGCAGGGCCAATGTGTATCCTGCAGTAATGTGAACTGTTTGCATTAATTTTCTTTGCAAGCGAATAATGGTCTAAATTGGTGCAGCATCGGGAAGAAAAAAAAAACCATATGTTGTGCATTATTATTTGGAAAGGACTTTCTATAGAGATGGGCATGGATGGAAAGTCATCTAAATTGAAGAACTACCATTTTATTTTATTTTTTCCCCTAGATTATTTTCATAGATCAATAAGAGCACTGTGATCTTAACTTTCATAACATTCTTCATACAGAGTTCTAAAGGAAAGAATTGGGGATCAATGACAATGACTGCATGTGGGCTGCTATGGAAATCTGTTCCTGCTTTTACTCTCCTTTGTTGTAAATTTAATGATCCCCTTGCTTTGTATTTCTCAGACTTGGTGCTAGGTGGCAGTTGGTAACTGACATAACTTGCATTCCTACTTTGGGAAGCTATAGCTAATGCCTTCTTCAAACTGGAGCACTTTGGATACAAGAATAATATATAATTGTTTTCTTTTCTTTTTGTAGGCTTTATGTGTATTTCTCTTTAGCCAGGTTCTTCCTACGTAAACCAAGATTTTTATGCAGCCCTAGGAAATCTTAGTCTCCTTAGTCTCCCAATGGGCAGCAGAGAGCTTGCTGGCTGCCTGAACAAAAGCCTAGAAACTAGTGGATTGTGATTTCACTGAACTAGGGCTGCATAAAAATCTTGGTTTACGTAGGAAGAACCTGGCTAAAGAGAAATACATTCATACATACATGCATACATACATATTTGTTTTCTTTTCGTAGGTCTTTATGTGTATTTCTCTTTAGCCAGGTACTTACTATGTAAACCAAGATTTTTCTGCAGCCCTAGTTCAGTGAAATCCCAATCCACTATATTATTATTATTATTATTATTATTATTATTATTATTATTATTATTATTAAAATTGATGTGACCCATCTCACGGCATATATGAGGGGGGGGCTCATAAAGAGGATCCTTGTTACACCTCTAGGGATGTTTGTTTTTCTTACTTATCCAAAAGGCAGAATTACTTTATTAAGTTGATGAATTAAAAGCGTCACTCCCCGATATATTGATACTTACAGTATGTATACCAACCTAATTCAGAGTTTGTCTAAGTTTAAGATCCAGAAGAACCGAAGCAGGAAGCCCACTATCCATGGTACCCAGGGGTGGGTTCCACTTACCTTTACTACCGGTTCGTAGCGGGATCACGCACGTGTGCTCACTTCGCTCGCACAGAAGCTTCTGCGCAGTGGTGAAATCCAAATTTTTTTACTACCAGTTCTGTGGACGTGGCTTGGTGGGCATGGTGTGGCTTGGTGGATGTGGCAGGGGAAGGATACTGCAAAATCTCCATTCCCTCCCCACTCCTTGGGGAAGGATATTGCAAAATCTCCATTCCCACCCCACTCTGGGGCCAGCCAGAGGTGGTATTTGCCGGTTCTCCAAACTGCTCAAAATTTCTGCTACCGGTTCTGCAGAACCTGTTAGAACCTGCTGAATTTCACCCCTGCTTCTGCGCATGCGCAAATCACCAATGATGACATTGTGCTGGGTGGGCGGAGCCTCCCACCAGTTTTACTAAGTGTTCTATAGAACCGGACAGAACTGGGAGCAACCTACCACTGATGGTACCTCATTATAGCCAGTGCTCTGTGCTAAATGTTCCCACAATTTCCATCCACTTCCATCCATCCATCCAGTTACAGGCTCTGCCAAGCCCATTTCGGTATTTTTCTCATACCTTCTGGTATATTTCCATTGGAATAATATTTCCTTATACATTCATGGTGAGAATTTTCTCATTTGGATAATCATCCCTTCTTGTTGCCTATGGAGATTCTCAGGTGATGGTTGTCTCAAAGGTGCTTTTTCAAGAGGCAACTGGACTTTCAGGTTTTTCTTTGAAGACATTTTGCTTCTCATCCAAGAAGTTTCTTCAGCTCTTCTTCAGTTTGAAGACACCAAAGTCCACATTTTGGACAGAGAGAACCTCTGGTTTGAAAGAGAAGTCAAAGAGGCCATCTGTGTCAAAATTGAACAGCCCTCTTTCAACGGACAGGGAGGGGAGGTTCCACATCATCTGTCTCTACAACACAGTCCTTTCAACAGTTCCAAGAAGGCTCCACACCCATTTGCACTACTCAGGTGACCCTGATGAAACAGATAAACCTCCAGGTGACCTTAAGGACTCACTAAAAGAATACAAATGAGAGTTGTCTGCAAGTAGTATAAATCCTTCCATTCCCTACCATCCAGTCAGAGCTGAAGAAGTTTCTTGGATGAGAAGTGAAACGTCTTCAAAGAAAAATCAGAAAGTCCAGTTGCCTCTTGAAAAAAGCACCTGTGGGACATCCCTTCTTGAGTCTTCTTAGAGGTCTTCAGTATTCCAAATCAGCTAAAATTTTTAAGAACAAACTGGTTTGCTTCAATGGCTTGCATTAACTGGGTCTCACATATTTTCAGAAATGAATGTGTCTATGTATTTCCACATATAGATATGTGGCACAAGCAGTGGTGAAATGTAAAATTTGTTACTACCGGTTCTGTGGGGGGGTAATGTGACGGGGTTTGCGTGGCCAACTTTTTTTTTTTACTTTTAAAAGCATTTTTTGTAAAAAAAAAAAAAAAAAAAAGCTTTTAAAAGGCTCTGACGATCCCAGCTGAGCCGCACAATCATCGGAGGCTTTTTTTTTTTACATTTAAAAGCATTTGTAGAAAAAATGCTTTTAAAAGTAAAAAAAAAAGCCTCTGATGATTGCGCGGCTTAGCTGGGCATGGGGTGGGGGGCAGGGATTTCTGCTACCGGTTCTCCGAACCACCCACTGCCATTGCTACCAGATCAGGCAATCCAGTCCGAACCGGGAGCATTTCATCCCTGGGCCCAAGGTTTTATATGCACATGTGTATCATTTTTAAATGATAAACAACATTGATTAAAAACATGGTCACAACTATATGCCATAAAATGATCATCCTCAGAGCTAAATTCACAACACATCTAGGGTATATCAATTTGGAAAACCAAGATTTCAATTCCTCTCCTAATTTTGAAAATGAGACTTCAAAAACTGTCTTTTGAAACCTTGTGAAAAAAATTGCAAAGGAGAAACTTGGATTTATTGTGTTATATTATGTATTGGAAAGATTGTAACAGAGAGACAAAATCTAAATATTCTTAATATCTTCCTATTAGGACATATTAGGATATATATATAAAAAAGAGGCGTGGGACCTCAACATCTTTAATACAGTACTCACAACCATTTAGACTGGGACTGACCTATAATGCTTGTCCTGTGTTTTGCATTTTTAGAGTTTGGGGGAGTCGTCCGGCATATTTTCTTTCCTCCTCAAAAGTCCCAACTTTTCATAAAATGACTGCCAGAGACCCATCTGGTTTTATAGAGTTGCCAGGTGTCCACTATTTGAGCAGACAGTCCGCTTTTTTCACATGTTCACTATTTTTTTTCACAAAATAGTGGACATTTTTTTTATTCAAAAGCTTTATGATGAAATGGTACGTAATCTAAAGCTGTACAGTCTAAGAGAATAAGGATAGGAGAATCGCGTTTTGTCTTTTTTTTCATAAGTTAGAATGAAAGAGCCAGCTCCGAGTTTACTAAAACTGTTCCAGTATTGTGCATCAATTCCGGTATCAAATGCAAACGTTGAATGAATTTTCAGCGTCATGGGAAATTTGTGGACTGACGAACGTAACCGACTGCTTGTACCATCAGTTCGAAGTGAACTTTGTATATTTTTTAATATTTCTCAACATTGTACTGAAATTAAAGATTTATTCCTTAAACACAAAGAATTGATCAAAGCTGCGCAGTCAAATAAAAAATACACACAACAGCAAAGTAAAATGTAATTTAATATTTTACATATTATTATAATATATTTGATGTTTTGAATTTTAAGTAAAGTTTTTGAAGTGATTATTTTAATACGTGTTAAAATGTTTGTAAGAAAATATATAATTTAATTGTAATTTTTTTTATTTTTTTTACTACTTAACCCTCTCCCCCCCCCCCACTTGTCCGCTATTTTTTGGAAGCAGACCTGACAACCCTATTTGAAGAACATGCTGGGCTTAGTCTATGGTCCCTTTAAGCCAATATAAATTGTGCATTAGGATATCTTTAAACTGTAACTTGCATAAACTTAATAGTATGAGCAAATATGTGTTTCACTACGAAAGATTAAAAAATAATATTGGTGGGGTTGGGCATCTGTTGAAGAACCTAATAAAAATCTATTGCTTTTAAAGCCCTTCATATTTGTCTACCACATTTCCATAGCCTTTTTAGAGAGGATATAAAAATGTATGGCAATACCAGGATGTTTCAGCATCCTTTTATTTGGGTGTCACTCAGAATGTTATTCACCAGTTCCCAACACACTGTATCATGTCTCATTTAATTGGCAACCTCCATTGTTGGGGAACATCGGCAAACAATACGCTGTCTCACATTGTGATGTGAGTGTTCAGATTCCACTGCTTTTCACTGAACTCGCTGAATATTTATGCTTTGCTCGCAGTCTTCAGAAGACTCCGAGCTGTTTTGCAAAAAAAAAAAAAAAAAAAGGATCAACAAAGAAAATGTACATCCATCACAACAATCCGGCACAATTCCCCCCTCCCCCCCAACATATTTACTTACAAACTTAAAATATGTAAAAGTTTTCTCATAGTCTCTGCTAGCCTTTGCAGAGCCACAACAATATTTCTGTGTTTAAGACAATCTGTCAAGCCGTGAGGCCCGGGGCTTGCCACATCAGGGTGGGAAGGAACACAGGTGAAGGGGGGTGTTGCAAACGCCATAGCGGTGACTGCGGAGAACCAGTGATGGGTGGGGAGGTGCCAGGATGGCTTCAGCAGCAACGGAGGAGGCCCTACCACAATCGGCTCAGCTTGGCGGCCACAACGGAAACGACTGCTGCAGTGGAGCTCAGCTGAGAGGCATGTAAGTGTGGCCAAGCGAGGAATGCGCCAAGCAGCTGTTCTGGCCTGACAATCAGCTAGGCCGGAGCTTCAGCACATGATAACTACCAGGGCAAGGCGAGCACAGAGGAGAGCTATGGCCCGCCTATTTAAAGGCGCTGGGAGGCGAACGCTCCCAGCTCTGACTTTGCATCTAACAGACTTGCTTCAAACAGATTTTAGGAACTATTGTTTTGCTGCTGAATGAACTCACTGCTTGCCAGAATCTGGCTGAATAAACCCAGTTTGAATTCAAGCGTGTGGCGTTTTTCTTACTGGTGTCAGGCTGGAGCTTGGATCCTTGAGACAATCTTTCCTGAAGCCTTTACTGTCAACAGGCAGCCTTCAATGCTCATCTTTTACTTGTTCATTCAGTCAGAAAAAGAAGGAAGAATGTTTAATGAAATTTAGGTATAGGTGTGTATGTACCGTGTTTCCTTGAAAAGAAGATCCTGTCTTATTTTTATTTTATTTTTTTGCCACCAAAAAAAGCACCAGGTCTTATTTTCGGGGAGGACATCATCTACTGATTCACCTCATTTGTGTACATCGCCCTCGACCTCCTTTTCAATGTCAGAGGCCTTCAGAAACTTTTTCTGCAGCCGGCAAGGCCAGCAAGGCTTTCCTGAAGGCCTCTGCAGCCAATAACTGAGCTCCAGATCGTAGGGCACCACCCCCTCCATCACCATCCTAGCTTAATTTTTATTGGGGCACCCTGGAGTGGGTGGGTCTTAATTAGGGTTTATTTTGGGGGTAGGACTTATATTGTACACACATGTAAAAATCAAGCTAGGATTTACTTTTTGGGTATGTTATATTTTTGGGGAAACACAGCATGTACAGATAGTCCTTGAATTCTGACTGTAATTGAGCCTTGAGTTTCAGTCATAAGTTGCTGCGGTCATGGTGGGTCACCACATAACTGGATCCAATTTTACAACTTATTTTGCACTATAGTAAAATGTATGGGATGTGGTGGCTCAGTGGCTAAGATGCTGAGCTTGTCGATTGAAAAGTCGGCAGTTCAGCGGTTAGAATCCATAGTGCCGCATAATGGGCTGAGCTCCCGTTACTTGTCCCAGCTTCTGCCAACCTAGCAGTTCGAAAGCAGGTAAAAAAGGCAAGTAGAAAAATAGGGACCACCTTTGGTGGGAAGGTAACAGCATTCCGTGCATCTTTGACATTTAATCATGCCAGACACATGACCACGGAGACGTCTTTGGACAGTGCCGGCTCCTTGGCTTTGAAACGGAGATGAGCACCGCCCCCTAGAGTCAGAAACAATTAGCACATACCTTTACTTTATAGTAAAATGTTAAATGAATTCTGTGGCCATTAAGCAAATTCATTTTACCCAATGGCCATTTCTTGCTGGAAACTGGAAATGAGCTCCAGAAACTATCCAAAAACATTGAAAATCATGGTCATGTGGGGCGCTGCAAACAGGTCCATCTAGCGTAGCACGAGCATTGTTTTAACAAGCCCTCATTGTTGTTCTAAGTGTTGGTTCTGCTCAGTTGTAAGGTTTGCTCGCTTGGCCTGGTTCTGACAGTCAGACCATCAATACATGATGCAATGTGGGTTTGTTTTTGCAGCTACCTTTCACAGTCAGAGTTAAGAGGAAGTGGCTGGCCCAAGGTTGCCCATGTTGGCTTCTCTGCCTAAGGAAGGGTTAGAACCCAGCTATCTTTTCTCCTTCTCTAGCAGCTTAAGCATTACACCGTGCTGATGTCTCCTTAACATTGTGTTAAGCCATAATGCTTATTTATTTGTTTTGGGCATAACATATATTGGTTTACACAAACACATATTGGGCTTCATCTCTGGAAGTCATTCCTTTCTTTCAATTCCTGACCTTGCTGAAATGGTTCCATTAACCTCACGAATTGTTCTCAAAACCCTCATTTCTTTACACTCGGAGGACCAGTTGTGCTGAAAGCAATTGCCGTTATTGGTGGGATATTTAATTATGGGGCAACATTATCGTAAAATATAATACATATACGTTTTATCATTGCTTTGAAAACACGCCGATTCTGAAAGAAGTCAGCATTCCCTTTTCAGACAATTGGAAGGAGTAACCGGTTGCTTATTTATTCTTTATGAGACACTTGGAGGAGGTACATCTTAGGCATAACAACCAGTATGCTGTCGCTATTGATAATATTTATTTTTCATCCAGTGGTTCATCATACATACTGACAATTTAATGACCCCCCCCCCAACCTTGAAGACAGTGGAAGCTATGCATGTTGTTAACTCATTCGGAGGCTGACTGAATGCGTCCATATTCATTACCCAGGATGCAGCACCCAAAGGAGAAAAACTCCATTAGCAATTGTTAAAAACATGTTATTTTTATCCATGTAAACTGGGATATGGTTAAAAGCAGTGGTGGGATTCAAATAATTTAACAAATGGTTCTCTGCCCTAATGACCAGCTGAGTAGGCATGACTGAGTGGTCATGTGATCGTGTAGGCGTGGCCAACTCAACGTCACTCACATCGATGGGCACTTCGACTTATCAGTTACAATGTAATAAGGGTTAAGCAGAGAGGCAGTTTCTGTAAGCAGGGCAATAAAGATTAGGGTAGAAACAACACCATAATGTTTCCTTCCTGCCTTCCTTACAGGATTAGCCCTTTAAAGTGGAAAAAAACAAAATAAGATTTCTTCCAACAACCAGTTCTCCGAACTGCTTAGAAAGTTAACAACCGGTTCTCCCGAATAGGTGCGAACTGGCTGAATCCCACCACTGGTTAAAAGGTATTGACTGGTATCACTGAAAGGAAGACCCTTAATGGAATGTTACAGGTAGTCCTCGACTTATAACACTTCATTTAGTGACCGTTCAAAGTTACAAGCACTGAAAAATGTGACTTATGACTGTTTTTCACAATTGCAACCTTTGCAGCATCCCCATGGTCGTGGGATCAGAATTCAGGTGCTTAGCAACTGATTCATATGTATGACCTTTGGTGTGTCCCAAGGTCATGTGATCACCTTTTGCAAGCTTCTGACACGCAAAGTCAATGGGGAAGCCAGATTCACTTAACAACTGGGTTACTAGCTTAACAACTGCAGTGATTCACTGAACAACTGTGACAAGAAAGGTAGGAAAATGGGGGCAATTCATTTAACAAATGTCTCATTTAAAAAGAGAAATTTTGGACTCAGTTGTGGTCATAAGTTGAGGACTACCTGTATTTCAGAAACTTTCTAAGTCGTACATATGTTCTCAGTCATTTGGATAGAGGGTTAGTAAAATCGACTCAGTATATTTTTATTAGCCTGGATGACATTATCTGAATTTAGAAACTAACTGGTCTGGTTAGTAATGGAGAGACTATCCCCGGAGCAGAAGACTAATTTGTATAGTGAATATTTATCTTGGAACAAGATAGTAGTAAATCACTCCATACAGTGAAAACAGAAAATAGCTTGGACACATTCATGATGTCATCAAAAGTACATAAGGAGATTTTATTTTGGCTTATTATTTAAACTGGCTTATTACGGATTTTTTTTGTGATTTCAACTAGCAGAATGTGTGTCCCACAATCCCTTTCATTCATCGATTATTAGATATCTTGCCAAACAGAAACAGAATACTGAATTTCAGAATACTGAAAAGTTGTATGCTTTGCCAGTTAATTTTTCCTAAAGAACAAGACAATTTCAGCTGTAATCAATAGTTAACATACTGTGGAAAATTGCCAGGTATTTCACATCTTAGCTGTACTAGAATTGAATTTATTTAGTTCAACATCTGACTTTATCTTTTTGGATTGCAGGGTAATTGCATGCCAGCATTGCCTTTGAAATTGTTCAATACTGTGTGTGGAGTATTTTAGAACAACGAAGTAGGACACCTGGACCAGATTTTTGTTACCCATGAAGTGGAAAATGATTTCAGCTGTTCTCTTTGTAAAATAAGAAATGATTTTATCTTGTGTCTGGACTGCTTAAAATAAACCCTGAAGCTACTTCTTTTTTTCCTTCAACCAGCTACCCATCTTTTTTTATAGCCTTCTTAGATTCGTCACTAAAAAGTGACCAGAAAGGCGACCCATTACACCTATTAATATATTCCTCCAAATAATGCTTATTTTTAACTTTCCAGTCTAAAAACATAAATATATTTTGTGGGGAAAAATATATATTTTTCAAAGGCTTCATATTTTTTTTTGTTAAGAAGTAAAACTCTCCACAGTAGTTACACTATTTGCTAATGTAAATTTTCTGACTTGCAAATCGGAGCGGCAACACTTTGTAATAGATAAGAGCAGGGGTGGGATTCAGCCTATTCGGTCCAGTTCGGGTAAGACGGTTGCTCGGACAATCAGCTGAGAACAAACTGGTTCACTCCAACCGTCAGCTGGGCCCGCCTGTCCCTGCATTATACCTACCTTTATTTCGTTCGTTTGAAGCCCAGCTGATAGGCACGGCAGAGTGAATTGCCGTGCCTCAGCTGTTTTTAGTGCTTTTAACACTGCTTTTAATGGTGTTTTCTAATGGACACTCAGTGAACCGGTTCTTACACTTCTTGAATCCCACCACTGGATAAGAGTATTGGGCCTGGATATTGTGACTGAGGTTAAAATCCTCATTTAACACTCATAATATATTTGGCTGAGTTGTGTGTGTGTGTGTGGGGGGGTGTATAATCATGCTAACCCTAAAAATGAATCATTTGATGTAATCAAATAACGCCTGGGCAGATTAAATTTAATCCAAAGGAGACGTCTCAGTTTTAAGGTTAAACGCAGAGTCACTGATAATGTGGAAACTCTTAACTGTGGGTTTAACGCATGTTTTTCTATCTCATGATTGACTTGAAGTCTTAGAAAGACCCTGTGAAAATGTATCGCTCTCTGGGTACTTTATTTCTCTAACAACGTGTGAGGAGAAAGAAGTAGAATAAGTGACAGGCCATATTGTTTATATTTCTGTTTATTGGCAGCAAATATTCCAGTTGCATAATTATAGGTGTTGGGTTTTTTTTTTTTTTTGTTTGTTTGTTTGTTTTTGCTTCAGCTTTGGAAGAAAATGAGAAAGTGGGGAAGACAGTGTCAGTCAATTTTATAATGGTCACCACAATAAAGACCCACGTACGTTACTAGTGAGTCTACTGGCTTGGAAAGTTCCGCTGTGTATGTCATGTGTAATTTTGGGTCACTTATATAGGAATGGAATGGAATGGAATGGAATAGAATAGAATAGAATAGAATAGAATAGAATGGAATGGAATAGAATAGAATAGAATAGAATAGAATAGAATAGAATAGAATAGAATAGAATAGAATAGAATAGAATAGAATAGAATAGAATAGAATAGAATAGAATAGAATAGAATAGAATAGAATAGACAGAGTTGGAAGGGACTTTGGAGGTCTTCTAGTTCAACCCCCTGCTTAGGCAGGAAACCCTACACCACTTCAGACAAATGGTTATCCAACATCTTCTTAAAAACTTCCAGTGTTGGAGCATTCACAACTTCTGGAGGCAAGTTGTTCCACTGATTAGTTGTTCTGTCAGGAAATTTCTCCTTAGTTCTAAGTTGCTTCTCTCCTTGAATAGTTTCCACCCATTGCTTCTTCTCCTGCCCTCAGGTGCTTTGGAGAATAGTTCAACTCCCTCTTCTTTGTGGCAACCCCTGAGATATGGGAACACTGCTATCATCTCACCCCCTAGTCCTTCTTTTCATCAAATTAGACATCCACAAGATCTGGCCTTTTTTTTGTTATAAGACAAAAGCAGCATCAGAGCATTATGCTTCAACCTCTGCTTCTTTTCTACATGTGTGAAACATCACAATGTATATACAAAGGGGATTAGGTTTGCAATTAGATGATGTGTCACTGCTAGTGCCTCCAATCCAGCCATGTGGGATACTGCTATCTCTCACCACCCTTCACCAGCTTTGTACTTCATCAAGCTGTTGTAAAGATAATATTCAAGAAGAAATACTATAGATGATAAGAGATAGATACACCTCATATATCTATCTATAACTGTGGCATCTATATTTCTCTCTCTCCGTTTGTGTTTGTGTATGTACGCGCACACATGAGCGTGCCCGTATTCATCCCTATTTGTTCCTAGCCAATTTTGATTGATCTTGTAAAATTAAGCAGCATTGCACTGATTAATATTTAGATTGGAGACTTCTAAAACATTGGAGAATTCCAGAAAATAAATAAATAAAAAAGAAATATCAAAAACTCAAAGTTAATTAATTAATTGTTTTGGGTTTTTTAAAATATTGGAATAGGATAAAAGCAAGTCTCCATATTATTGCAAAGGAAACTTTAGGAATGTATCCATCCAGCTCCTCAACCAGAAGCTGAATTCCACTTGATGGAAACTTTACTTTTTCTTTCCTCTTGGCTGCCTCTCTTCATGCACTGCTTCTTATGGTGCCATTTGAGCATTGTAATGTGGCCTGCATTTAGAAGGGGAGAATGAGCATGGACTACCTATCCTATGAAGTTCTCATCCCTGCTCTTCATCATGCTGTTCCAGAGGCACGGAGGATTAGATCCCCCAGGTAGAGTTCCTTTCGCCAATAGTCCCACACATAGTCCCAATTCCCAATACTGCTATAACTGCTTCTGAGCCCTCAGTGCTGCTTGTTTTGCTTTAGAGTGCAAGTGGTCACTCGTGACAGAGTTTATTTATAAAGTAACATTATGTACCTAGGTATCAGGTGAAACAATTTTGTTAATATAACATGTTTACAACAAAAGGTCAGAGGATGCATTTACCTGTTAATAAAAGGTAGCAAAAAAGCAAAGAGGTACATATTTTTGTATATACGTACTAGGCCAGGGGTCACTAACCCCCTGTGCACTGGTCCACGGCATGCCAAAAACTGGGCTGCACAAATAAGAGCCTTGACAGTACAGTGGTCTACGCACCCTGTTATTAACACAGCTGCCTGCAATTTACTGCTGGTTCGAATCTCTCCAAGGCTCAAGGTTGACTCAGCCTTCCATCCTTTCTAAGGTAGGTGAAATGAGGACCCAGTTTGTGGGGGCAATAAGCTGACTTTGTATAAATATACAAAAGGATGAAGGCTATTGCTTAACGCATTGTAAGCCGCCCTGAGTCTCCGGAGAAGGGCGGCATATAAATCAAATTAAAAAAAAAGTGAAGCTCCATCTGCGGGATGCAGGCAGCACACAAAACCACTACCCCTTTAGTCCGCAGAAAAAAACTCTCTCCACAGAACTTTTCCTGGTGCCCAAAATTTATTTATTTATTTTATTTTATTTATTTGTCAAATACATACAAGATAACAGATATAAATATAAACATGATTATGAATACAGGATACGGATACGAATAAACGGTAGGCATGTTTGTGCGCTTATGCATGCCAGGGGTGGGTTCTACTTACCTTTACTACCGGTAGCTCACTTCTCTTGTGTGTGCGCACACTCTTCTGTACATGTGCAGAAGCTTCCTGATGATGTCCAGGTCAGTGAGTAGAGCCTCCTGCCTGTTTTACTACCGGTTCTTGCAAACCAGCCCAAACCGGATTCAACCCACCACTGATGCACACCCCTTACAGACCTCTTAGGAATGGGGTGAGGTCAACAGTAGACAGTCTAAGGATAAAGTTATGGGGGGTTGGGGAAGAAACCACAGTCAGGTAGTGCATTCCAGGCATTGACCAGTCTGTTGCTGAAGTCGTATTTTCTGCTATCAAGTTTGGAGCAGTTTACCATAGGTTTGTATTTATTGTGTACTCGTGTATTATTGCGGTTGAAGCTGAAGTAGTCATTGACAGGTAGAATGTTGTAGCAGATAATTTTGTGTACCACTCTTAGGTCAGACTGAAGGCGGCGTAGTTCTAAATTGTCTAATCCCACGATTTCAAGCCTGGTGGCATAAGGTATTCTGTTGCGAGTAGAGGAGTGGAGGACTCTTCTCGTGAAATACCTTTTGACCCGCTCAATTGTATTAATGTCTGATATACAGTGTGGGTTCCAGGGAGATGAGTTGTATTCGAGAATTGGTCTAGGAAAGGTTTTGTATGCCCTAGTTTGCAGTACAATATTACCGTAGAAGAAGCTACACAAGATTAGGTTAACAACTCTTAATGCCTTTTTGGCAATGTTGTTGCAGTGAGCTCTGGCACTTAGATCATTTGAGATGAGTACTCCAAGATCCTTGGCAGAATGTGGGTCGTCTACAAAGTCGTATCTGCCCAGCTTGTATTTGATGTTTTGCATTTTTGCCACAGCTTTTGTTGGTTGATATTTGGAGTTGTTGGGGGCTTCTGTACTAGACAATCCATGACTCATCGGTGTCACCCAACAATGGGTCATCATTTCAGAGATGCTTCTTTACCTCAACAAAGAAACAGAATGATCATGAACGGACAAAAAAAAAAAAAAAGCAATGGGAGCCTGAGAGACCTCTGACTTCAGCAGGCTTCCTCATCGACGCTCCTTATAGGACGCTGGCAGGGAGCAATAGATATGATAATGCATGTGATAATCATGTGACCACAGCTAATCACAGCACTGAAACGGCCAAAGTTTCAGTCCCATAGGAATCAGGGCTTCTGAATTTTTTTAAGTTAGCCCACTTGAGGTACATTGATTCAAAAATTGTTGCCCTGTGATGCACTATTTGGTCCAATTGAAAATTACAAACAATCAAAGAGACACGAGAGTTTTAATAGTATACAGATTCCACAGGATAGAATATTCACTTCATACCATGATACACCTTCAAACCTGGAGAACTTTTCCCCTCTACCGATGAGAACCAGGGCCATGCACAAGGCCGGCTATACTGCCAGCTCATTGCCCTACATGCAGAGACCTTAGCAAATGCTAGTATGAGGCTACTGTTCTTCACCCCATGCCTACATATGATGTCCTGAAGGAGTAATGGGTATATTATTAAACTCCTTTCCAGAAGTTAACCAGCTCCTTGGAAACTGGAACTCCACTCCTTATCTAGGTGCATAATAGGAAAGCAATTCTTGAGAAAGAACCAGAACTCTTAGAGTTGGTCATGCCATTTGAGATTTATGAGATCCCAGAGACTGTCAAGCTGAACAAATCTGGTGTAGGCTTTTTCTGCAGGACCTTCTCTAGATGTTTGCTTGATGGAAAAGTCAGCCTTTCATAGGAACTTGAAAGGAGCTCTGGCGGCTCAGCAGACTAAAGCACTGTTATTAACATCCACTTACATCTGCTGCCTGCAATTACTGCAAGTTCAAATCTCACCAGGCTCAAGGTTGACTCAGCCTTCCATCCTTTCGAGGTAGGTAAAATGAGGACCCAGATTATGGGGGCAATAAACTGACTTTGTATAAATATACAAAAGTATGAAGGCTATTGCTTAATGCATTGTAAGCCGCCCTGAGTCTCCGGAGAAGGGCGGCATATAAATCAATTTTAAAAAAAAATGGGGATCACTCCTCATTTCTCTATCTCCATATATCTTTTTTCCCCTTTGCCCAGGAGAAAATAGCAAAGGAGTCATTATGGTTTCTAGCAAGCTTCCTTGTACACCCTAAAGGGAATATTATGAGATTAAATGCAGAGTAGCATTCCGTTAGCAAGGTGAATGCTTCTCATTACACAGGTCCCTGTGCTCTGCTAAATATAATTCCCTATAATAATGTAAGAGTTCTGAATTATTTATTTTCTCTTATTAGATCAGAAATATAATTTTCTCAAAGTAAACTTATTGTCATCGGTAAATCAGCTTATGAAGGTTATCTAAAAAAGTGGAATGAGAGATAACAGATACGGAGGCTGGCTATTGGCGTGACTCCTGAAACTTTTTAGATGAAAAACGGATAAAGCTTAGGTAATGTATGGTGTTTTCTAACTAAGTAATTCCTCATCTTTACACACTTGGTTCGTTTGGATGAATACATTTAGCTCTTTTGCCTCTTGTAAAATGCCTGATTGCTTATGCCAGTGGACAGAACCAGGCAAGGATTGCCAGTTTCAAGATTCTCTTAAAAGAATCTGTAAAGAGTGCGGTTTTCAACCTGATAATCCCAGAATATTATTTATAGATATAGGTCTTTAATTTGACTGTTCAATCAAATTAGTTTGATTGAACAGTCTGCACTAAACTAATCAGCACCGAGCTCATATTCAGAGAGCTGGATTGAAATTCCATTTGCATTGGCAGGACTAATACAGATGGGTAACTGCAGGTGCAAGAAATAGGGAACCAGGATAGAGTTCAAAAGGACTACAAGTTTATTTCGTACCGCAAGTGCTACCTATACACAAGAATCTGAACTATTAACAGTCAAGGCGAATTGGTTCCAGATAAGAATCAATGGATTTCAAGGATGGCTGGATTTAGATTTGTTATGGGAGCGTAGAGACTCCAAACTGATGATGCATTTGACCTCTCCCCCCACCCCGGCTCAGCCTGGACATCTCCTACAGTAATTCTAGTAGCAGAAGAAAGTGCATAAGCCAGGTTTGTGAGTGGCCATATTAAAGGAATTGAGAGCTGAGAAAGGAAATGCAGCCTAAAGCATTACAAGAGGCAAATCTGGGGTTTATCAACATCAGTCAGTATTAGCCTTGTGATGTAGTCCACACAAGACACCTACCCAGAAGTTACTAGCTCTAACTTTATTGTAAAGTTACAGTAACAGAATTTTGTAAGTTTTAAAGTATATTTCTCCTCCCCGCCTCCATCTTTACAGGCTAAGAAACTAAGGAGGGTCCCTTTTTAAATGTTTGCCTCCACCACCAGCACCCTGTTCCTTTGGCAGGCTCAGCTACTGCTTTTCTGACCATTGTCTAATCTGCAGCTCTTCCTCCTATCTCCAAGGTCATCCCCACATATTATTACAGCAGAGCCCAGGTGTTCCATGACATCCAATTAAAGATAGGAGGGCTGCAATATGGAGCAAACAAGGTTTCCATTTCCTTTCACCCAAGACTGGCTCTTCCTCTATCTTCTACCATGTCTCCCCATGATGGGTAGCATTCCCTATTCCAGCACTCTTCTCTGAGTTTTTGCTTCCTCCTAAGTCCGTTAGGAACATCAATATAACAAAACAAGATAGAATTAACATACAAGTAATTTAGAAGTTCTCTTGGTTGTTTCCTTCCTAGTCATTTTTCCACAGCACTACCAAAAGGCCTAATGCACAGTGAATTCCTTCACTCACTATCTCATATTATTACATACCTGCTCTCACCTATCTCATTTATTATTATTTATTAAATTTTTATATAGTATGTGATAACATCCAGCTCTCTGCCCATTCAGTTCTCATCCAATTCCCCAACAATGCCAGTTCATGCCTGTCTTCTTTATATTATAGAGAAATTTGATTTGGTGGTTAAGGCATCAGACTAGAAAGTGGGAGACCGTGAGTTGTAAGGGTGAAGGAATGAAAAGGGTGAACTTGGGCCAGTCACTCTATCTCAACCCAACTCATCTCATAGGGCTTTTGTTGTGGGAAAATAGGAAGAGGAAGGTATGTTGGATATGTTTTGCGGCCTTAAATTATTTGTAAAAATAATAAAGGCAGGATACAAATACATTTTTTTTAAAAAAAATAACTTACTCTTTCCATGATCTGATCTCCCATATGCAATTCTTCTATCAAGCAAACTCTTCCTCTTTGGTTCTCATACCTTTTATCTTAAAGTTCTTAAATTCCAGGATCAAACTTGGACCTCAGCTTGTTTAAATGGCAGTTTTTCCTGTTCTTATAATTCAGTAGCACCTGTCCTTTCCTGTGACTGTTGATTGAACTTCCAAGGCTGTATGTCATGTACTCCAGATGCTTCAGTTGGAAAGAATATTTGGCAGTGGTATGGCACCATGAAGGCCAATGATTCTCCTCCTTCTCCTCCTTCTCCTATCTGAAGGCCACTAAAAGCTTTGCTCTTGGTCAGTTACAGCTTCTTGGTGACTCAATGTTCCCTGCCTTTTTTTGGTTGCTCCCCTTGCATGGCTGCAATAAAGGACAATATTGTTTTAATTTTAATACAATTCTTTGTCCCTTCATTCTTTCATTCTGAACACTCCTGTCTGGAATTGTCTTCAATGCTTTCATTCATTTCCACTAAAGTTCTCTTCAATCCATCCAATAAAAATCCGCTCTGTTCCTGTGGATCAATAGAAGCTTCCTCCAAAGTGAATCACTCATTCAAAGCTTCACACAACTCTGATATATTACAGCAGGGAGCGTATCATGGAACTTCAAAATGGCCAGTGCACAAGGCTTAGAAGCTGTGCTTCATTGTTGTTAGAGCTTATTTGTATGGAAAGACCAAGCCAGAATAATTTCTTCTACTTTCAAGACATTTGTTACAGGCCAGTAGCTGAATTCACACGAGAAGCAAGCGAAAAAAACATCCAAACTCTGATAGATGAATGGATGGATTTATTATAATATTAGCCTTGTGCCTTTTGTTTCAGTAGAGATGATCAAGATGGCCAATGACAAAACAGAACCGGGGAAACTTGCTTTAATATCTGGGACAGAGGTTTAAAGCACAGTTGATGTTTCAATTAACACAACTTTGTGGTTTCCAGCTGTGCCTCTAATGGATAAGAGTGCACGTTAAACAGAACTAAACATAATTTAGCACATTTCGGTACAGATGGCAGCTGACGTTGATAAGATGGCCACCTGGTGACACTATTATTTCGCACTCTTAAAGAACGGCTTGATAGGTCAGGACTGTGAGAGTTGGCAGGAAAAGGCAACACTCCGGTCCTGTAATTCTGCATGACATCTGGCCTGCTTAATTAAGGCTATTCACTTTCCCACCCCTCCCTCCTCGTCCATACTCCTATGCAAAGAAAACTCATGAAAAAGTAGCACAATCACTACCCTGATGAATGATTTCCTTTGCTTTGTGAACTAACACAAAGCTCTTTTCCTGGAGAAGTTTGTCATGGTTTTTTTAAAAATGGAGAAGAGAAACTAGAGGAATGGTTTTATGCCCACTGATGATTTTCATACAAAATGAGAGAGAGAGAGAGAGAGAGAAAGAGAGAGGGAGGGAGGGAGGGATATATCTATATCTATATATGATAGATAGATAGATAGATAGATAGATAGATAGATAGATAGATAGATAGATAGATAATAGACAGATGGATGATAGACAGGCAGGCAGGCAGGTTTTATATATATATCAGGTGTTTCTCTGTATACATGTACCAGAATATTCTACAGCAAGGGAGAAACTCAACAACCTGACATCAGATACTGTTAATCAAGGTGACTTCCTCATCAAACTGTCTCCCTGAGGATTCATTTTTTAACAAGGTTTTAATTATAAACAAGTAATGAGGTAGTTGAACAATCAATATAGAAATCTCTTTTGGGTGTTCAGGACTGATATAAGAACAGTCGTGGGGCTACTTTTTAAAGAAAAAGAGCTCCAAATTGATGTATGCATCAGCTGCATTCATGAAAGCAGATGGTTATTTGGATAGTAAATAAAATCATTCTGGTTTGAATAAAATGCCACTGTTTTTTTCCCGTAATCAATTAAATGAAGACCCTTGCTTTTGGAATCCATATATAATTGTTCTTGGTTTTGGAAAAATTAAACCATACTTATGGATTATATTTCATTCAGAGGTAGTGGATTAGCTGCAGTTCATACCTTTTAATTAAAACAGCTGCTGTAATGTAACACAATTCTGAATAATTTAAGAGCATACAGAACTTTTGTCAATGCACCCCGCTTCAATTTTTTTAATTATATGAAGCCATACATTTTTTATAATGAAGGCTTTTTTTTTTCTAATATCTCTCAACAGCCACTAATAATGTGTCCTTTTAGATGTCTTCAAGCATCTCACTATTGCTTGAAATAGATTAAAACTAAATTAAAAGATGAGGCCATCAAAGAAAAAAATACATGATACCTAAATTATCCATTATAGGCTTTTGACAATATACTTCACTCTGTGTGTGTGTGTGTGTGTGTGTGTGTGTGTGTGTGTGTGTGTGTGTGTTTAAATAATGCACTCTCATTAAAGCTTTTGGGTTTTTGAAGGTCTAACCTTCCCTGCAATGTGATTTGTATTAAGGTTTAAAGTATAGTCTCAAATGAAATAAAGGGAATCCATCAGTTTTCGGTTTTCATAAATTTCCAAATGCTAAAGATTGAAATGTTGTCTTGAATATCTAGGGGTTTTTTTGTTCTAGTGCTATAAGATCATATATCATGAAAACAAGGAATGCTACCTTTTGTAGTATTTTATGGCTTACTGACCAACAGGAGGCAGTATATACTGGTCTCATTTTTATTGGAATTATTCAGGTATATATAGTCATTCAAATCAATTTTGGATCTCATAGAAATCAGGAATTGTACCTTCAAGCTATGGTCTTTTGCTGAGTATCCTGTATGCTACTTTGATCATCTACTAGCAGGGAAATGAACTGTTACAACTGAACAATAAGTCCCTTTTATTTAAGTTTGCAAGTGGATGAGTAATATTTCTTACGGTTCTTTTAAAAAAATGGATTTCGCCATTGGAAATCAGAGAAAATACCTTTGGAAGAAGAAGTAATTTTAAAAAATTTAGATTGTGCAGAAATGAATAGATTAACCCCGATGATTAAAGATAAGGAGGAATCATAATATTTTAAAACATGGAATTATTTTTATAGTTGGTTGGAAAAGAGTTATAAATGACTGATACCATAACTATGTATAAATGATGATTATAATAATGATTTATCAATGAAATGTTAGAATGGTTTGGATGAAGATGAAGAGAGAAGAAACTTATGGAAGATGGAGAAGAAGCCTAGAAGATAACACCGAGATGTCACAGGGAAGGGAGGATTGATGTATTAAATGTTTGTTTGTCTTAAAAAATAAAAAATACTAAAAAAAAAATGGATTTCGCTCTTGTAACTTATTTTTATCTCTTAAAAGACCTAAGTCAACCTGGTTAAAAATGCCATTTTACAATGGAAGTAGTATTCTGCCTCAGTCCAATTTTGGCTCTGTTGATTTTCCTGCAAAGAGATTGAGGAAGAAGGGTGATAAATGCAGCTAAAATCATTCCCAAAAGAAGGAAGAGTAGAATTTTGTAAAAATGGGTCGAGAAGAACAATTGCTTTGGTTCAAAGATGTGAAAACTCCTGCACTGATTTCCAGGAAAGTTGGTTTGCTTCATTTCTTAATTTTAACTCTAACCCCAGTATTTTCATCAATTTCATCCATTTAGAGTTCATATTTATTAATTTAAATAAATAAATAAAGACTCTTGGTCTGCTCCAATCTAGATACACCCAGAGACTAATCTCAAAATGGTTAATTAAAATATCTGCTGTACATCTAATATAAAAAGTAAATATCCAGATCACAAGTCATTAAATCATATCCCAACAGTAAAAAGTCAAACATTAGATCAAAGGAATAAAAGATCAACCAAGCCATGAACGTAGCTGGAATGTTCTCTGAAACAGCTCAGCATCTTCTAAAGCCATCAGGCAGAGGACTTGTCTGATCTCTTTCAGGAGGCTATTTTTGTCCTGCTACTGAAAAGATGTTTCTCTTTGATTTTAGTCCATAGCTTTGTCTCCTTTCATAGGCCAGAACTGCAAGCCGATAGGAGCTTCTTCTTGAATGATTGTAGAAGATCTGACCAATTTAGGTTGGAATGGATAGACTTGGATCTATCCATGTTCCAAGCTATAAACAGCTTTGGAGGTCAAAAAGAGCACTTTAAATTGGTCCCAGAAACAAATTGATGACCAACAGAGAGCTTGCAATGAGTACAATACACTCTGAATATTGGCCAATCTCTCCTGGACGTTTTTATAATTTCTGATTAGTGTTTAAAAGCAGCCCCATGTGGAGTTCATACCAGTGGTCAAAACAGGTTCTTTAGATGCAGAGGAATTCCTTTAGATTCAGGGGGAACATCATCTTCCCTCCCCATTGACAAAACATCTGTTCAGAAGGTTAGTTCTTTGACCAAGAAACCACACATGGAATTATAGCTATGGAGTCTATAGTAACAGCATCTTAAAAGGCTGACTGTTTTCCTGTGCACCCCTCTGATATGTAGTTCAAAAATTTAGGGAGCAGCAAGTCTGAATTTCTTCCTTATGTTTTCTGGGCTTAAAGTTTGTTTTTCTATATGTTGTGGAAACTATCTCTGCATAGTCTCTACGGGGGCATTTCTGTAACTATCTACAGCACCTTCACTGAACGTCTTCCTCCCTTAAGCATAGTATATCTAGGCTGCTGATATCCAGGCCATCACTAAAAGGTAAAGGTAAAGGTTCCCCTTGCACATATGTGCTAATTGTACCTGACTCTAGGGGGCGGTGCTCATCTCCATTTCAAGGCCGAAGATCCAGCACAGTCCGAAGACGTCTCCGTGGTCATGTGGCCGGCATGACTAAACGCCAAAGGCTCACGGAACGCTGTTACCTTCCCAACGAAGGTGGTCCCTATTTTTCTACTTGCATTTTTTACATGCTTTCAAACTGCTAGGGTGGCAGAAGCTGGGACAAGTAACGGGAGCTCAACTGTTACACGGCAATAGGGTTTTGAACCACTGAACTGCCAACCTTTTGATTGATAAACTCAGTGTCTTAGCCACTGAGCCACCGCGTCCCTTCTAGTAGTAGTAGTAGTAGTAGTAGTAGTAGTAGTAGACCACCACTACACAGCAACAAATAGATTCTCTACTAGATGTCACCATTTTCACAATCTTGATGCTATATCCAGTGGTAGGATGCTGCTGGTTTAACAACTGGTTCGGTGATCGTGCACACACACAGACACCTAACACTCACTGTGCGCATGTGCACAGTTTTACAAATACTAACCTTCTGTGTTAGCACTTGAGAGTAACACAGCTGAGGTGCGGCAATTCGCTCTGCTGCACCAATCAGCTGAGAAGATAAAGGTAAGTAAAGCACAGGGGCAGTGGGGGAGCGAACTGATCGTCGGTGGGAATCAGTTCACTTCCAGCTCATCATCGGAGCTACTGGTTCACCTGAACCGGTCTGAACCAATAGAATCTCACCCCTGGCTATATCCATTTCTTGTAGAATTGGGTTTGTTGAAGGACTAGGACAAGATGTGGGTGTCAAGAGGTCTTGTGTCTATGGGCCCAAAGCAACTGCCTCTTGTACTGTCACTCTGCTTACAACACTAGATCCATTGGTGGCCTCCCCCCTCCCCCTCCTCCTCCTTCTCCTCCTCTACCACCTAATCTGAAATTTCCTTCAGAAAAATTTTGAGGGCAAATGAGACATACAGGCTGGGGCCTTTCTCCATTCATACAAAACATTTCTTTGGTGGGAGAGGTTAATTGCATATAATCCCCTGTTGTTAATTAAATAAATCACACAGCATGGAAAAAGTGATTTTTCAATTCACTTCTGTAGGTAGGCCTCATTAATTGTACTTATTAGGATCATTGCTACTCTTATTAAAAAAAAATTGCATCCATAAATAACAGTTGGGAAATCTCTTTTCTTCCAAAAGTGTCTACTATTACTATTTAAATCTAATCTTTGGAAGGAGGGGAAAAAACCAAATGTGACTGACACAAAGTGTGAACTCTTCTGTAGATTTATTTTTAAGAAATAAAATCTGTTCCAAAGCTTAGATTAGCAATTTAAAATTAGCAACTTTGTACCCTATGACTATCATTAAGTGTTGTACCTTATGATTCTTGATAAACATATCTTTTATTTTATGTACACTAAGAGCATATCCACCAAGACAAATTCCTTGTGTGTCCAATCACACTTGGCCAATAAAAAATTCTATTCTATGCTATGCTATGCTATGCTACGCTACGCTACGCTACGCTATGCTATGCTATGCTATGCTATTCTAAAATAAACCTAAACTTCTGGTCCTTTTCTTCTTTCCTTTTTAAAGTGTATTATTGCATAATAACTTGTTTCAGAAAAGATACTGGAAAGTCCACTAAATGAAGCAGAGAGTTCCTATAATATTTGATGAAAGCTTGACAGAGCTTGTAAACATATAGTTCTCTGAGAAAATCAGAAGCAGGTTGGTATAATAAAATACAATAAAATAAAATTCGGAGTGCTGAGTTGAATTCCTGAGTTGTGTTCACAGGACCAGCGTATAAGGGCTATAAACTATTAGCATAACAGAGAACAAAGTTGAGGCTTGTGACAGGGTGTATTGAAGAAGCTGAAAGTGAAGGAGAGCTTTAAAAAACTCAGAGAGGTGAAGTATTTAATAAGGTGGTAAAATCCACTGGCTCATATCAGTGTGAGATTTCTCAAGTCCATCCTGGTTTCGTTTTTTTTTTCTTTTCTTTTTTTTTTGCTTCGTTGGATATTATCTGCCACAATCCAGTAAACAGCACAAAAGTACCAGAATCAGCAAAATGGTTTCAGAAGTCTTGCAAAACTCTTCATAGTCACTGCTTCCATTTGGTTTATCAAAGCACGTTTTTGTTTCAGTTTGTAAATCTGCTTTGATGGTATGATGTGATCAAAGCTTTGTCAGATCAGAGCATCCCTCTGAAGCTTTGCACAGCCAGAGCAAGGACAAATGCCTATATGTTTATATAGAGGTATATCTATATCTATCTATGTCCAGATAGATTAGATGGATGGATGAAAACATAGATAGATAGATAGATAGATAGATAGATAGATAGATAGATACATACATACATACATACATACATACATATATATATATATATATTATATGTATGTGAATATACATATAATAGATATTGGCAGGATTTCCCTTCATTTTATTCCCACAGAGATAATCCTGTCAGATAGGTTGGGCTCAGCACAAGTCACACAGATAGATAGATGATAGATAGATAGATAGATAGATAGATAGATAGATAGATAGATAGACAGACAGACAGACAGACAGACAGACAGATAGATATAGATAGATGAGAGAGATGATAGATAGATAATAGACAGATGAATGATTGATAGATAGATAGATAGATAGATAGATAGATAGATAGATAGATATAGATAGATGAAAGAGAGAGATGATAGATAGATAGATAGATAGATAGATAGATAGATAGATAGATAGATAATTATATATGTATATGTCAGAGTGGGTTCTACTTACCTTTACTACCGGTTCACAATGGAGCCATGCACGCATGCTCGCTTCGCTCTTGCACACGCATGCGCTTCTGGGCATGCGCAGAAACTTCCTGATGATGTCAGGGTCAGTGGGTGGAACCTCACACCGGTTTTACTATCGGTTCTATAGAACCGGTCTGAACCAGGGGCAACCCATCATTGGTATATGTGTATATACATATATAATAGATATTGGCAGGATCTCCCCTCATTTTATCCCCACAGTGATAATCCTGTCAGATAGGTTGGGCTCAGCACAAGTCACCTAGAGAGTTACAAAATTTTGGAGGGATGTGGCTTCCCAGTTGTGCTCCTCAGTACTACTCAACACTCCTCCTGTTCCCCTTGTTTTTTTTTATTTATTTGCCACCTTTATTATTATTACAAATAACTCAAGGTGGTGAACATACATAATACTCCTTCCTCCTCCTATTTTCCCCACAACAACAACCCTGTGAGATGGGTAGCACTGAAAAAGAGCGATTGGCCCAAAGCCATCCAGTCAGCTTTCATGCATAAGGTGGAACTCGAACTCGGAGGCTCCTGCTTTCTAGTTTGATGTCTTAACCGCTAAATCAACACTGGCTCTCTTTTGTTTCATTTTTTTAAGGAAAAAAAAAGCAGGGAGGGAAATAACCATGTTCTTTTCTTGCATTTGTCATCTTTGAAGGGAAAGTACAAAGGACTTCTGATACTCAAGAGATGAGAAACAATATTTCAAATAATTTAGCTCTCTTTTCCAGGCTTCCAATACTTTAAGAAATCCCAGTTGTTGACAAAAATGACCAAACATTCTTGGCACTTCCAAACTAACAAAACAATTTTGTCTTAATAATTTGGCAGCCTCTGGAGTCAGGCTTCAATTTTTTATTAGGCTCAGTTTATTGTCCTTTTCAACAATTGTTTACTAAATATTTTCCGGTTACTGAAATCTGACTGAATGAGGCAGCTCCCCAGAGCTCTGCTTTTCTTTCCCTGTTCATGAAAGGAATCTCCAACTGGGCTATTATCACTCTATGAAATGGAAGCCATTAAATTCTAATTTCTAAGGTGTTTAGAAATGATCCTTTGGAAGGATCAGAGTAAAGTCAGTCCTAGTTTCAAATGTGTTTTAAATATTAGTTTTTAAAATGATCTGGAATTTTGGTCTTGGAATCTCCTCCTGAGAGAATGGAATGGAATGGAATGGAATGGAATGGACTGGAATAGAATAGAGTAGAATAGAATAGAATAGAATAGAATAGAATAGAATAGAATAGAATAGAATAGAATAGAATAGAATAGAATAGAATAGAGCTGGAAAGGACCTTGGAGGTCTTCTAGTCCAGCCCCCTGCTCAAGCAGGAGAACCTATACTAATTCAGATAAGTGACTGTCTAGTCTCTTCTTAAAAACTTCCAGTGATGGAACATCCATCATTTCTGAAGGCAATGATTAATTGTCTTCACTGTTAGGAAGTTTCTCCTTAATTCCTGATTGCTTGTCTCTTCGATTGGTTTCCAACCATTGTTTCTTGTCCTGCCCTTTGATGCTTTGGAGAATAGTTTGACCCCCTCTTCTTTGTGGCAGCCCCTCAAATATTGGAATACTGCTATCATATCACCACTAATTCTTCTTTTGTTTAGACTAGCCAAAATCTGCAGCTAGTCTTCATATGGTTTAGTCTCCAGGCCTTTGATCATCTTTGTTGCTCTTCTCCGAACCTTTTTCCAAAGTCTCAACATCTTTTTTGTAGTAGGGCAGAAGTGTCAAACATCATCATCACGTGACGTATTGGGACTTTTTCCCCCTCCACTAAACTGGGCATGGGCGTGGCCAGAATGTGATGTATCCAGCCCGTGGTAGTGGGGTGACCAAAATTGGTTGCAGTATTCCAGGTGTGGTCTTACTAGGATTTTGTAAAGCAGCACTAATACCTCATGTGAGCTTGAGCTGCATGATGTTGGTGGATGCTTAGAGATTTGCTTTGGCCTGCCTTTTTAAAAAAGTGAATTTATTTAATTTGCACTAACATTCAGACAGTACACATCTGAGAGTGTCCTGTTCCAGTGCCACCTCCAGATCTGGCAAAATAATTCTTGGCTCAAACAATCTTTGCAAATAAGGCAGAGATTAAAGTTAAAATAGAAAAGAATGGGATAGCAATTTAAGATGAAATTCAGTTAGCGTCAGGTCTGCCATCTTCAGCATATTTTGCTTCTCTGGCACCCTGCCATTAAACACATGGAAGGGGGAGATTGGGGAGATAGAAGGTGTGGGGGGGAATGACAGGGTGACAGGAACCAGAGGTGCCAATTTGGAAGAAACTGACTGATCAAGGACAAAGCCATTAGAATGGAATGTGAAACTCCATCAAAGAGGCGCGAAACCTCAAAGCCATTCCCAAAACATCTAATCCCAATGTCATTGGTCAAGGTGAATTGGTCAAGGTGGACTGATCAAGGTGCGAGGAACAGAGAAGAAGGGAAAATTGCAGGCTTTGTGCGGATCCAGGTTTGCTTATGCTGTAACCGCTTGACTTTAGTAAAAGTAAACCTTTCACTTCAAAAATGGAATTGAGGTCTTTCTTTCCTAAATGCTCAAGTCGGGACAAGCCTGACAGCCTTGACTTATGACCACAATTGGGAGCAGAATTTCCATTGCTAAACAAGGCGGTTGTTAAATGAGTTTTGCCTGATTTTACAACCTTTTTTTTTTTTTTTGCCATGGCTGTTAAAGCGAATTGCTATAGTTCTTAAGTGAATTATGTGATTGTTAAGCAAATCCAGCTTCCCCTGTTTATTCTGTTTGTCAGAAGACAGCTGGGAAGGTGATGATCCCAGGATGCTGCAAAAATATGCTGGTTGCCAAACACCTGGATTTTTACCATATTACTATGGAGATGCTGCAACTGTCATAAGTGTGAGGATGGATTATAAGTCACTTTTTTCGGCGCCATTGTAACTGCCAGTGACAGCTAAATGAATGGTTGGAAGTCGAGAACTAGCTGTACTCAGAACAATATGAATATCCATCCACATTTACTTAAAATAAAGGGAATGAGCTATGAAAATTGAAAATGTGCAAAAGTGACACGGCCAGGAACCGGCCATCTTCAGTGATATTTTCCTCTGCAAATGTTCAGCTGCAAACTTGTGTATCCGTTTTTGTTAGATGGGTAAGAGATCTAACAACGCACTGCTAAAGTAGTGTGGATAAGTGTTTAATTTCTGACTCCTTCTTTCTTTGTACCCCCAACTGATGTACAGTATCTATTAAAATACTGAGTGGCGTAGGAGGCTAATGCCTCCTAAAGGCAGCATTTAACATCCAGCTGCCTGCAATTACTGCGGGTTCAATTCTCCCCAGGCTCAAGGTCGACTCAGCCTTCCATCCTTTCTAAGGTGGGTAAATTGAGGACCCAGTTTGTGGGGGCAATAAGCTGACTTTGTATAAATATACAAAAGTATGAAGGCTATTGCTTAACGCACTGTAAGCCGCCCTGAGTCTCCGGAGAAGGGCGGCATATAAATCAAATTTAAAAAAAAATGAAAATAAAAAATAAACTTTAGAAAATGAATCATATTCATTTTGATACTTAACTTGCTCTTCTCTTTTGTTTTGTCCTTCTTTTGAGTGTTCTAATCCTTGCTTTGTCTTCTGCAAGCAGGCAGACTATAAAGCAGGGACAGACATCTCTTATCACAGACTCAAACAAGTCTTTAGTATGGAAGTATACTGAGTGTTGTGTGAAACGTTGCAGTAATAGGTTAGCCATCCCATTGTGTGCACCACTGGAGTTGCAGTAAGCCTGATTGAACCAAGCGGACTGATACCTATATCAGCATGCAAAGGATCACAGTCTTAGAAAATAATATTTTTTTTTATCCAATGATGTTTAAATAGAACCAACTGGATTTTGCTGCAGTTGAAAGCAGTTTTATTCTACAGGCCTTCGGCAACCTTCTTGGCACCGTTTGCTGATGATTGTTCTTTCGGTCTTTGAATGTGTTTAATACCCACAGATAACCATAGACTTTCAAAGATTTCTTGGGTATTGGGTTTAACAGTATGTGATATCACTCATTATGCGCTAGAACAGGGGTGTCAAACTCACAGCCCGTGGACCAGATGTGTCACCAGATGTGGGCCATCCCCACCTCCGGTTTAGCGAAGGAGGAAAAAGTCACGATATGTCACGTGACGACGACGCAATGACGCGAGTTTGACACCCCTGCTTTAGAAGTTGATATTTAGCAATATCTGATAAATGACATGCAATCAGCATTTGAAAATCACTAGCATGGCATCACCAAAGTATGACAATAGCTGGCATCAGGGTCACCTGGATGTCGGAAGACTGTCTGGCTTCATTTGCTGTGGCAGCAAAGTATATCCTCCAAATCTGTGGAATTTATCATCCAGATTTCTACTTTGTGTATCTTATATTTAGACCAGGATCCGAATTGGGATTCCCAACACAATTGCACATTTGCAAAACATAAAAGGAAATAAGGTCAAAGGAGTCCCTGCTGATTTTACCCCGCTATGGGTTGCCAGTTATAAGAGGTGGTCTTCATCTCCATTTCAAGGTCATTGAGCCAGTGCTGTCTGAAGATATTTCTGTGGTCATGTGGTCTGCATGATGTCACAGAATGTGTTACCTTCCCACTGAAGTGCACCGATTTATCTACTTGCATTTGCATGCTTTCGAGCTGCTAGGTTGGCAGGCACTAGGGCGAAGACGGGAACTCACCCCGTTGCATATGCACTCGGGTCTTGAACCTGGGTTATCAGCTTGCCAGCTGACAAGCCCAGTGTCTTAGGCCACGTCCTGAGTCACCGCACCAACCCATAAAAAGAAATATACTCTCAAATACTGTATGTCTCAACTTCTGAGTGAGTACCTGGCAAAGGTCCTTGAATATACACTGCTCAAAAAAATAAAGGGAACACAAGCAGAAGATATATATATATATATATATATATATATATATATATATATATATATATATATATATATATATATATGCATATTCTTTCTAGCCAGGTTTTACCTACGTAAACTAAGTTGTTCTGCAGCCCTGGTTCTGTGAAATCTCATTCACAAACTTCTGGGCTTTTTTTCTGTTGACAAACTGCAACTCTGTGTTGCTCTCTTTGTCAACAGAAAAAAAGCCCAGAAGCTTGTGAATGAGATTTCACAGAACCAGGGCTGCAGAACAACTTAGTTTACGTAGGTAAAACCTGGCTAGAAAGAATATGCACATAAAAGCCTACGAAAAAGAAAAAGACATATATGTGTGTGTGTGTGTGTGTGTGTGTGTGTGTGTGTGTGTGTCTTTGGTTATTTGGGTTTTCTCCCGCGTAAAATTGGAGGTTTCTTGGCAACGTTTCGACGAAGTCTCATTCGTCATCTTCAGGCTGGTGTTCTTGGCTTCATGCTTCTAGGAGCAATGTGTGTGATTGCAGCTGTTTCTTCCTTTTAACTGCCAGTGGGGGTGTGAACTGATTGGGTGGGAGTTTGGCTGTGTTCTGATTGGGCGGAGGTGTGTTCTGATTGGTTGGGGGTTTGGCTGTGCTCTGATTGGATGGGGGGTTGGCTGTGCTCTGATTGGCTGGGTGTGTGTTCTGTTTAGGTGGGGGCTTGGTTGTGCTCGGGTTAGTCTGAGTAGTAGGGGGATTTGAGCTGGTGAGCTGTGTTGCTGTTGTTTGGCTTCGTGTTCATGGCCGTGCATGTGTCAGTCTGCTTCATGTATGGATTGGAGGGGTTTAAAGTGGCTAATGATGCAGCTGCGGTCTGGCTTCTGGTCCTTGGTCGTGGCTCATTATCAGTGTGGGTTTGAGTCTGCTTTCTGTGTGGATGTGTGGTGGTGACATCCTGTGTGGCTCTCATGAGTGTGGGTCTGGTGTCATTCGTCGTGTTAGGGACTCATTTGTCAATAAGGGCGGGTTTCCAAATGGCTGGTAGGCGGGAGGTATCGTCTCGTTTGTTCATGCTGTGTGGGCGTTTTTCTATCTCGATGGCTTCTCTGATTATTCTGTTGTTAAAGTGTTCAGTTTTGGCGATAGTTCTGGTCTTTTTAAAGTCAATATCATGTTCTGTGGCTTTAAGGTGTTGGACCAGGGAAGAAGTTGGTTCCTCTTTTCTGACTGAGTTCTTGTGTTCTTCAATGCATGCACTTATTCTTCTGTTGGTTTGTCCGATGTATGTGGTGGGGCAGGCGGTGCATGGGATTTCATGTTCCACAGGACATGATATTGACTTTAAAAAGACCAGAACTATCGCCAAAACTGAACACTTTAACAACAGAATAATCAGAGACCTTTTTATAGGATGATTTCAACTGTCCAATCTTGTGTATAGTCCTGGTATTTTCTGGTGTTCTCCAAATCCAAGAACTAACTAGGCCTAGGGGCAGACATCTTTCCCAGATGTTGCCACCTGAGTCATCTATTAAAAACTAACAATCTTCAAAATATAGGACTTTTATGCAGGGGTGGGCTTCAAAAATTTTAGCAAGGGGTTCTCTGCCTGGTTGCTGTGTGGGGGGGCTATAGTGGGCATGGCCTAGTTGGCCTCCTGCACCATGGCAGGGGGGGCTTTTTTCCCTCCCCAGGCTCCAGATGCTTTCCTCGCGCCTCTGGAAGGATGAAAACAGTCTCCCCAAGCTCTGGAGGCCCTCTGGAGGCTGGAAACGAGCCCGCTTCTGGGCTTCCCAAACTTCCAGTAGGCCCATTGTTTGCCCTCCCTGAGCCTCCGTGCGCACTTACCTGCATCCAAAATGGGCTGCGTGGGGACTCCTGGGAGGGGCAGGGCAGGTGGCTCCAGCCAGGAGTCAGATTTGGGGATTCTCCAAACCTCTTAGGTAGAGGTTCTCCCGAACCCCTGCAAACCCCCAGCAGCCCACCCCTGCTTTTATGCTAAGGTATGTTTCATGACCTCAAGCTGGAAGATTATTTTTGAGGGGAGGGACGTAAACTAAGGAAACCAAGAGAGTGTATCACAGCAACATTAGGTGGTACATGGTTGAGGGATGGTATTTTGGAGGTTTCTTTGGTTTCTGAAATATGATGTGTCTGTTTTAAGGCTTACTGTACATTTTTTATTCCCCACTTCATAATTACAGGAGGCTGTGTGTATAAGCTTATGCTCTAACAAAATTAGCTAATCTTGAAATGTCTACTACACTCTCTATCGATACTGAGTTATTCAAGCATCTTCAAATAATATTCTATACATTGCAATTCTTCTTTTTGTGTATAATTCCCTGCTTCAAACTCTGACTTCAGGCCTTCCTCTGGTTTTGTGCTTGATCCAATCAATCCTTTTCTACAGTGATTAGTTTGGATAGTGAAAAACTAGAATAAAATGGGAAATCTGTCCTACTCTGCTAGAAGCTTATTTTTTAAAACATGGGGAAATGTGGGACGAGTCAGAATAGGAGCCTGGTGATATACTGAGACAATGGCCAGGTTTAGATTTTATGCTAAGCCATGGTTGAAATAACCACAGTCTGTAGAATAATCTCATTTGGCAGATTCATGCACCACACAAAGCCTTAAAGTATGATTACAGAGAACAGGGTCTGGTTTCTCATAACACACCACTCCCAAATCAAATGAATCCCATTAGGTCTTAATGGGATCTAAGCCAATCATGCCCAAGTTAAATCTACCCCTATATAAAAATTGCTTTACTAAAATGGCATGGGTCAGTTTTATATTTAGCTTGTGTTTAGTCAGTTTGTATTTAGAAAAAAAGTTATCTGGAGTTCTGTATGGATCTTCCAAAGCTCATAAAACTAGCCATGGCTTGCAGTTCTCTGCTCAGTGTAAGAATTCAGAATAAAGCTGAACACATCAAACAATGGGAGGGCATCACCTCCCTTTACGATCTGCTCCAGAATTTTCACAGGCATTGATGTCAGATTGATTGGTCTGTTGTTTCCTGTCCCCTCCCCATCTCCATTTTCCAGATAAGGACACTTGTCCTCTTTCAATCATTTGATGCTTGCAACATTTTTTAAGATTTCTCAAGTGATAAGAGACAGAGGCGTTACCAAACCATCACCAAGTTCCTTCAGTATTTTAGAGTGCAGTACATCTGGTCCAGGAGTTTTTAATTCAATCACGGTTAGTGGATATTCCCTGACTAGATTTTGATATGAGCTGGAATCTTGATCAGCTTTTCCGAAATGCTGAATAAGAATACATTTTCTATCTTCGGTCTGAGCCAAAGTAAGAATTTGCAGGAATAGAGTATGCCTAGTCTAGTGAAAATAAGGACTAGGGTTACAAGATAGTAGCAATACTTGAGGGGCTGCCACAAAGAAGAGGAGGTCAACCTATTCTTCAAAGCACCAGAAGGCAAGACAGGAAACAATGGATGGAAACAAAACAAAGAGAGAAGCAGCCTAAAACTAAGGAAGAATTTCCTAACTGTGAAAACAATTAAGCAGTGGAACCACTTGACTTCAAAAGTTGTGGGCGCATCATCAATGGAGGCTTTTAAGAAGAGACTGGACAGCCACTTGTCTGGAATGGTATAGGGCAAAGGTATCAAAGTCAAGGCCCACGGGCTGAATCCAGGCCCCACAGGGCCACCCTGGAATCAGTGAAGGACCGACCCGCGATGCCTCTGCCAGCGAAAACAGAGCTAGGGAGGGCTGTGTATGGCCCTCCTGAGCTCCGTTTGCGCTGGCAGAGGATTGCATGAAACCACCTCAGCCAAAAACGGAGCTTGGGAGTCCATTTTTACTGGCAGAGCACTCAGGCCACCACAGGTGCCCC
The DNA here is from genome assembly GCF_059756535.1 of Pantherophis guttatus. Lineage (NCBI taxonomy): Eukaryota > Metazoa > Chordata > Lepidosauria > Squamata > Colubridae > Pantherophis > Pantherophis guttatus. The sequence goes on from NC_142064.1 coordinate 246,392,070, forward strand.
CGACACAAGTGACGTCAATCTGGCCATGCCCCCCTGCCCCCCCCCAGGTCAAACACAACCCTGATGCAGGCCTGAATGAAATTGAGTTTGACACCCCTGGTATAGGGTCTCCTGCTTGAGCAGGGCGTTGGCCTAGAAATCCTCCAAGGTCCCTTCCAACTCTGTTATTCTGTCTATCTTTTCCCTGTTAAAACATTATATATTTTTACAAAGAGCCTTGGTGGCACAGCAGACTAAAGTGCTGTTAAGTAGCACCAGCTGCCTGCAATTACTTCAAGTTCAAATCTCACCAGACTCAAGGTTGACTCAGCCTTCCATCCTTTCGAGGTAGGTAAAATGAGGACCCGGTTTGTGGGGGCAATAAGCTGAACTTTGTATAAAAAAGAACACCGCTTGGGGAGGGGCAAAAGCCCTACTAAGCAGGTATATACAAAAGCATGAAGGCTTTGCTTAACGCATTGTAAGCCACCCTGAGTCTCCGGAGAAGAGCGGCATATAAATTGAACCAATAAATAAATAAATAAATAAATATTTGCTAACTCCACCAAGCAACTGAATTACAATTTCTTGTTTCTTTTGAACAACATCTGAACCAACTCTTTATTCTTAGGATCCTTTACTAACCACAACTCATTCTGAGGTTTAGCTTTTTCTTTTTCTTTTTGAATACATAACATGAATACAATTAAAGGGAATATTAGGATAGGGACGGTAGGCATGCTGGTGCTCTTTTGCACGCCCCTTACAGACCTCTTAGGAATGGGGTGAGGTCAACAGTAGACAGTCTAAGGTTAAAATGTTGGGGGGGGGGTTGGGATGAAACCACAGAGTCAGGTAACGCATTCCAGGCATTGACCACTCTGTTTCTTAAGTTTTATTTTCTGCAATCGAGTTTGGAGTGGTTCACTTTAAGTTTGTATCTGTTGTGTGTTCATGTATTGTTGTGGTTGAAGCTGAAGTAGTCATTGACAGGTAGGACATTGTAGCAGATGATTTTATGTACTATGCTTAGGTCAGACCGAAGGCGGCGTAGTTCTAAGTTTTCTAAGCCCCAAATTTCAAGTCTGGTGGTATAAGGTATTTTGTTGTGAGTGAAGGAGTGGAGGACTCTTCTAGTGAAATATTTCGGGACACGTTCAATTGTATTAATGTCCGATATGCAGTGCGGGTTCCAAACAGATGAGCTGTATTCGAGAATTGGTCTAGCAAATGTTTTGTATACTCTGGTTTGTGGTGTAATATTACCGGAGACGAAGGTACACAAGCTCTCCTGGGTTTACAATTTCTCCTGGATTTACAAATCCAGGCTGCTTGTGCGGATTCCTTGGCACCCTCTCTCTTTTTCAACCCCTTATAATAATGACCTTTTGGATTTTTCACTAGGCCTTATTTTCAGCCAGATTGGGTTATATGACTCCCTCTTGTTATTTTTTTTTCCCTCTTGTTGAAAGGGATTGCAATTTTGCTTTAGGTATGGCCGTTATTTTTTAGAAAGGCTAATCAATCTTTGAATTCCTTCCTCCAATTAGCTTTTTCTTCCTTGCAACCCTTTGTTCTCACTGCTCCACGCTTATTCAAGTGTGACATCATTAGTGTAATATAATCAACTGATTTGATTGTTTAATGCATAACATAGTGAAACGTAGCAGCCAGCTTGGGCTCCATATCAGAGAGAGTTTTTGTAGGACACTAAGCCAAGCCTGGCAGTAATTATAATTAATCATCAGTTCAGTGCCAAACAGTGTAGCAAATTGCAGACAACTACACTTTGGTGGTTAACCTCCATTTGGCCAGTATGCCAGTTGCTGGCTGGGTGATATTGCATAGATTCTTTAAAAAGGCTGTGTTTCTCTTAAATATTCCCTTCATACATACACCATAATATGGGAGATGGAAAAACAAGATTTTCCAACAAGCTTTCATCTTTTTTCTTTTGATCAAAAGTTCTGTATAATCTAGCTTGATGTCATAATACCTGCTTCAGTCATATGGTCATAACGTTTGAAATGTGTTGTGAAAATGGATGCGATTTGTGAAACCAAAGAATGTAAGCCGAAAGAAATATTTGAACATAATTATCTTCTTTCTGTTAATGGAATCTCTGTATCAGAGGTGGGTTTCAGCAGGTTCTGACCAGTTCTGGAGAACCGGTAGTGGAAATTTTGAGTAGTTAGGAGAACCGGTAAATACCACCTCTGACTGGCCCCACCCCCAACTATTCTCTGCCTCCCGAGTCCCAGCTGATCGGGAGGAAATGGGGATTTTGTAGTATTCTTCCCCTGGAATGGGGAGGGAATGGAGATTTTACAGTATCCTTCCCCTGGATTTGGGGAGGGAATGGAGATTTTACAGTATCCTTCCCCTGCCATGCCCACCAAGCCATGCCACGCCCACCAAGCCACACCCACAGAACCGGTAGTAAAAATTTTTGAAACCCACCACTGCTCTGTATATGTCTTTCCTGCTTTTTAAACAGTAACTAAATTAGGAGTCAGGACCTGATTCTGTACCCAAAGTACAAGTGATATGTCTTCTATCTCATCCTTGATGATTTATTGCCAGCTCCCTCAACCTCTTGCCCTTTGAATATGATACATTTAAAATCTCATAGTGTTTCAATAACAGGGTAAAAAGAGCATCAAAACCCATGCTAGAATATACCAGCTAGGTTATTATATGAGTTGAAGGCTCCAAGATCCAATCGGTGGGAATCTTTACTGGAAAAGAACTGCAGAAGGAATTATCCTGACATGACACCGATGGATATTCTCTTGGTTTGGAGTCTATTTGGAATCAGCAATATTTCTACATTTAATTCAGAGCGTTTATTATGCCCATCCAACTCACATACGGTAACACTGGGCAACGGAACAAAAATGATCAGCAGCAGATGCAAACTAGAGAAGAAAACAAAACATAGCAACAACAACTAATACTGAGCCGAGGTGGCGCAGTGGTTAGAGTGCAGTGCTGCAGCTACTTCAGCTGACTGCTAGTTCAGCAGATCAGCAGATCAAATCTCACCGGGTCAAGGTTGACTCAGCCTTCCATCCTTCCAAGGTGGGTAAAATGAGGACCCAGATTGTTGGGGGCAATATGCTAATTCTAATGCAATATGCTAATATGCAATATGCTATATGCTAACTTTGTAAACCGCTTAGAGAGGGCTGTAAAGCACTATGAAGCGATATAGAAGTCTAAACAACAACAACAACAACAACAATAACAACAACAACAACAACAACAACAACAACAACATGCTGGGCAGAACTAAGCTATACTGCAGGGCCCTTGGTAAACTGGGTTGTTTTCTTACAGACCCAAATTAGATAAAACCATCAAAGCTAGAAGGGAGTTGGGTTTTTCTCTCTGTTGATGTAAAGTAACTTGCCTGTCAATGGTGGTTCTTGTATTCCTTCACTGGACTGTTGTTTATTATTAGATTGTTTGTCTCACTTGGTAGTTTCTTGATTGGGGTATTGTTTGCTTCGTGATGGTTGGTTTAGTGTCAATCTCTGCTTATCTATAAGGTGTTGATTGCTAGCAAGGAGGTGCTTTTGTCCTTTTGTTTCCTTTTTGACTTTTTGATTGTCTCTTTGAATGGACACTATACTATACTACAAAACATCCGGTTGGAATTCTCCTCATCCTGACCCAAAGGCCTGAGTCCTATGAGACAAACTGTCCAGTAGTAGGATTCAAAAAAAATTACTACCTGTTCTGTGGGCGTGGCTTGTTGGGCGTGGCATGGCTTGGTGGGTGTGACTTGGTGGGCGTGGCAAGTGAATGATACTGTAAAATCCCCATTCCCTCCCCACTCCAGGAAAGGATACTGCAAAATTCTCATTCTCTCCCCACTCCAGGGGAAAGATACTGTAAAATCTCCATTCCCTCCCCACTCCAGGGGAAGGTTACTGCAAAATCCCCATTTTCTCCTGATCAGCTGGGATTCAGGAGGCAGAGAATAGATGGGGGCAGGGCCAGTCAGAGGTGGTATTTACCGGTTCTCCAAACTACTCAAAATTTCCACTACCGGTTCTCCAGAACTGGTCAGAACCTGCTGAATACCACTTCTGAAAGTGTCTGCAGAGAATTATCACTCTGATATGATGCCACCTATCTCCTGTTTACAACACACTCCTTTCAGCAGCTCCAAGATGATTCCACCTTTTGCACTATTCAGGTGACCCTGAGGGCACAGATAAACCTCCAAGTGGCCTCAACAACTCTCAGAAAGAGTGCTAATGAACTGCAAGGAATATAAATCCTTCCATTCTCTACCATTCATGCAGAACTGAAGAATGTTCTTGGATGAGAAGCAAAACATCTTGAAGGAAAAATAAGAAAGTCCAGTTGCCTTTTGAAAAAGCACCTTTGGGACAGGGGTGGGTTCTAAATTTTTTTACCGGTTTACCGGTTCTGTGGGCGTGGCTTATTTTGTGGGTGTGGCTTGGAGGTCATGTGACTAGCTGGGCGTGGCTAGCTGGTCAGAGTCATTTCTGGAAGGTCCTCGCACTTACGACCAGTCCTCGCACTTACGACCCAACTCATTTGTTTGCTTTTAACACTGATCAGCTGTAGGACGGCCCTTTGAAGCCCCGCGGCAAGAGTTTAAACAGTTTTTTTCCCTCTAGTCATCAGCTGGGACTCAGGAGGCAGCAATAGATTGGGGGTGGGACCAAATAAAAGGTAAGAATAATGGGGGTGGGGGGTGGGAGGGCGGGGGGGAGAGAACCGGTTCAGTGACGTCATATCGTCACCGCTACTGGCTTGGCCAAACCGGACCGAACCGGGAGGAACCCACCACCGCTTTGGGACAACAATGACCTGGATGACTGAGAATCTCCACAGATATATCACTCTGATAGATGGTGAATGGTCATTGTTCTATATCAGGAGTCCCAACTCCTGGGCCGCGCCTCACTCCTGGGCCATGGCCTATCCAGAATTGGGCCATGCTAGTGGCTGGCCAGAGAGTGCTTGCGTGCGCAACTCAACTTGTGTGAGTGGGCACTCATGCATATGTGTGCCATCATGCTGGTTGCATGAGTCGAGCTGTGCGTATGCACACCAGCCCACCATTCGTGCAAGGGATACATGCATGCACACTGCCCCAGCATGCATGACACCCAGTTCCCCTGTCCCCTCTCCAGCTGGGTTGCCAAGCCGCAAAGGTTGGGGACCGCTGTTCTATAGGAATGAGATTATTTCTATTTTCCAGCTATAGCAATAGCACTAGCACTTAGACTTATAAACCACTTCATAGTGCTTTTACATCCCTCTCTAAGCGGTTTACAGTCAGCATATTCCCCCCAACAATCTGGGTCCTCATTTTACCCACCTTGGAAGGATGGAAGACTGAGTCAACCTTGAGCCGGTGAGATTTGAACTGCTGAGCTGCAGTTAACTGCAGCTGAAGTAGCCTGCAGTACTGCACTCTAATCACTGTGCCACCTCGGCTCTATAGCTCTTCATCTTTAGAGAATTCTGCTCTGGTGTTTTTCTTCTGCTCATCAGGCATATTATAGGCAACAATTGAAGTATAAAAAAAGTCTTTATTTGGACTCTTTCCTTTGGATACTTTCATTCTCTTTTATGGGACCGGAGAAGAGGTTCATTTGGCTACATAAATTTCACAGCTCCTGTAGACTTGCCCTATCCATCTTAAATGGGAACTTATTAAGATTAAGTACCTTCTTATGGAGATGTATTGAAAAGGCTTTTGATGTGATTTAAATCAAATTTGATTCAATTAAAATATAAGGGAGATTGAAGTACTTCTGTGTAAAGGAAATGAAAAAGGAATTCATCAAAAGAGAGTGGAGGTTTTACACATATGAAATCATTAAGACCACTTTGATATGAGAGGACTAGTTAGAAAAGAACTTATCGGAGACATAGGACAACTGGCAAATTATTCTCTGGATATTTTTCTCTTTTTTCAAAATACAGTTTTATTGCATTGTCGTAAAGCATAAGGAGTATATTATATTGTTTGGGTGCTGACATACTTATACAGTAATTATTAAACTAATATTTATTTATTTATTTATTTAATTTATTTACTTTTAAATACAAATATAAAAGGAATTTATATCACTATTGACTTATGATTTCTAAAATGTTAATGTCGATAAGCATAAAGGTAAATGTAAAGGTTTCCCTTGCACATATTGCTAGTTGTTCCCAACTTTTGGGGGCAGTGCTCATCTCTGTTTCAAAGCTGAAGAGCTAGCGCTGTTCGAAGACATCTCCGTGGTCATGTGGCTGGCATGACTAAACGCCAAAGGTGCACAGAATGCTGTTACCTTCCCATCAAAGGTGGTCCCTATTTTTCTACTTGCATTTTTTTTACCTGCTTTCGAACTGATAGGTTGGCAGAAGCTGGGACAAGTCACGGGAGCTCACCCCGTTATGCGGCACTAGGGATTCGAACTGCTGAACTACCGACCTTTCGATCGACAAGCTTAGCATCTTAGCCACTGAACCACCCCACAGCATAGAGTTTTTTAAATTTTACATCTTCAGCTAAATGGGACGTTAATAAACAATTTCAAAATAATTAAATTATTTGTTATTTATATCACTTGCTGTCCTAAACTTAATACTTATGATCTCCCCTGTATTGCTACTTATTATTGGGTGTGTGCATATTAAAAAGAAAAGAAAACAAGAAATAATAAGAACGGGAAAAAAGAAAAAGGAAAGGAATAAATAAATAAATAAAATGCTGTTTTATATTTGTAGTGTTTATAAAAAATTAGGCTTTATAAACCATTTATGTTTGTATTTATTTTTGTCACCCTGCACAATATATTGTATAAATGAGAAACCCTCTTGCTTGAAGTTGGTTACATTTCTGTTGAAAGATGACTGTAACTCCCCCCACTGCATTTCCAATATGGATAGCACATCCACATCTCAATATGGATATCATATAAGATATCCAAGTCCCTTGGATATGTTACTAGTACCAGTTAAAATATGACTAGATTAAAACTGGAAAAAAAAATCCTGACAGTAGCACTGATGACGTTACCTAGTTTGGGTAATGAAAGCTCTGCAAGAAAACTAGCAAATTCAGAGAACACCAAGAGCCCCTCCCCAAAATATCCTTCTGTTGATGTGGGCAGAAGTGAAATAAACATTTGCTGTCAAGATTTATATACCATTGTTATGTGCACTATCGGAACACTGAAGCACGGCATTCCTGATGCTATTATCTTATCTTATCTATCTATCTATCTATCTATCTATCTATCTATCTATCTATCTATCTATCATCTGCCTACCTACCTAACTACCTACTTACCCTGTCTCCCTGAAAATAAGACATCCCCTGATAATAAGCCCAATCGGGCTTTTGAGTGCATGGCAATAAGGCCAAGTGCTTATGTCAGAGTTCAAAAACATATAAGACAGGGTCTTATTTTTGGGGAAACATGGTGTCTATCTATCTATCTATCTATCTATCTATCTATCTATCTATCTATCATCTGTCATCTATCATCCCCTCTTTATTACTTTATAAATAACTTAAGGCAGCAAATGTAACAGGAATATATTTAATGTGTGTATGTTTTGTCTTAATATATATTTCATTCTATAGTCATTTTTCCATACAAATGGGCAATGTTTTGCTATTTATTTTCTCTGGTTTTAAGTCTATATCAGAGGTGGGCAACTATGGCTCTTTTATGACTTGTGGACCAATTCCCAGAATTCCTGAGCTAACATGGCTGGCTCAGGAATTCTGGGAGTTGAAGTACACATGTCATAAAAGGGCCATAGTTGCCCACCCCTTGTCTATATTATACACCTGAAATTGCTGTTTATTTTTGGATACACCGTTGCCATCATTTCGGCCAAAAAGAGGCTGGAAAATGGTTAAAGATCTACTGCTATTTTATGCAGAACCCTCAGAGCTACAGAGCTCAGAGTTAAAAAAATACCAAGTATTTTTTAACAACTAAAGTTGATTTGGGAATACTACATTCAGAGCAATGTGGTATTTTTGATCCAAGACAATCCAATCAATATTATAGTGATACAATGTATGTTGCCACTATAGATCCAGATTGTGTCTAAGCTGAACATTCCAATGGCAATGTGCAACCCATGGTCAACTCAACATCAAAAGAACATGTCACACTAATTGTAGGAGACAGTATTGCTGTGGCCTGAAATGAATAACATCTGGAATCAGAGGGAAAATGCAACATAAAATGATGCAGGAGATAAACTGAGTTCTGCCAAAAAAAAAAAAATGCAATAGATATAGCAAATATCTTCTTTACAACCTCTAAGTTTCCAGATGGACAAAAATAAGAAGAAATAAACAATAGATTTAATGCATTAGATTCGATGCAGGTGTTGCCTGAAGAAGTCTGGACCTCATTAAATATAAAGCAAACAAAAACATCCCAACATGCAAACCGGTAAAGAAGCAGAAAGGAGGACAGCAAAGACAGCAAAGCAAGAGGAGAAATGTCCAGGTAAATGCTAATTTCCGCAAAAGAACTAGAAGAGACAAGGAGTTTCTAAATAAACAATGCAAATATATTGAGTAAATCAATCGCATGGGAAATGCAGGAGAGTTATTTAAGAAAATTTCAGAAATCAAGGAAATTATTATGCAGCTTTGCATTATGCAAATAAAGAAATGATCTTTGTCTTATGCAAATGAAGCCAAGAAAGAAAATATAACGAAGAGATGCCTGAAAAGATGTAAAAGAACCATGCCACACCCTCCCCCCATCAAGGTTACATATGAAAATCAGATCGCTAAAGCAGGGCCAGATATTTCCCTCAAGTCAATTTAAAGGGCCCCATAAAATAATATTTAACAGCAAGAGATAGAAGTTGGAAAAATACCAGCCAAACAGTTAAAACAAGAAACCTTGAAACAAGTAAAATGTTAAAAAGTTATAATATATAGGTAGTTACTTACCAAGCACATCTAAATTATATCCAAGTAGCCAAAACATCTTTACCATCTCCAAGGCCTGTCACAACTTTTGAGCATCCCTAATGTTTGGAAATTGAACGTCGAAAAATTTGACACGCCCTATAATGCACAATGATGCTATTAAAGTGTTACACACAATTTGTAAATAGGCATGGAAAAACACAGCAGTGGCCAAGAGACCGGAAAATATCAATTTATATTCCAATACCACATGGGCGTAGCACAAAAGAATGTTCAATATACCGAACAATTGTGCCTATTGTACACGCTAGTAAGATAACGCTCAAGATTTTGCAATGTAGAGTTCAATAGGTCATGGAACAAGAGGTGCCCAGTGTAGAAATTGGATTTAGAAGCAGCAGTAGCAGCACCTGAAATCACATTGCTAACATTTAGTGGATAATGGAAAAAAGTGAGTAAACCCTTCTATCCAGAAGTCCTGCCTCTAAAAGCAACCCCCCCCAAAAAAACCCTATTTTTTTTCTTCCATAATTATGACTGTGGATAACCACCCTTGCCTTTTGAAGAATTTGTGCAATGAACAAGAAGCAAGTGAATGGAATATGACAGAAGTACATGATTTAAATTTTGGGGGGAAATTGTCCCTTTATTTATTTAACTCATTCTAAAAAATACATAATAAGAACTGCTGGAGTGGCAGAAATAAAAATTGGAATAAAAATAGCTGGAAGAAACATCCATCACTTCAAATAGCCTGATAATACCACTTTGAGAGCTGGAAGCAAAGATTTAAAAGTTAATGGAGATGCAATTAAGCTATAGCCATTTCTGTAGTTATTTCACCAGGAAATAGATCCAAAATTCAGTTCTTCTGGGAACAGACATTGCCCATAAAGTAGCCTTAGGGATGAGTGATGTTAGGCGTCCAAGTAATCTTTCTTCTCTCCTACTTCCCTTAGCTCCTGAAGTCACACTGGGTAATCAAATGTATCCAGAAGCAGTGTCCACACGAAGAAATGATACTAATTCACACAGTCCCTGATGAGACAGAAAGCCACAGTATCTCAGCTGCATTTCTGCAGTTGAATACAGGCTGTCACCGCCAGTATTCACCCGAAATCGACAGCACAAAGAGCAACCATTTGCTAAAAACAAGGAAAATGGACTAACTGGGGGAAACTGTATTGTAACACAGAACCTTTCCGCCCTGGGATCGCCACGTCTTAGGAAATTATAATCAAGTGACCTGCATGAAATGAAGCAGCAAATTCTGTTCAGTTTCCTTCACCGTAATTGTCCACGTCCCTAAGATTTCCACCCAGCTGGCATCGCTGCAGGCAGCCTTAATCATCTTTTCACAGTCTGAACTTCTTGCACCTTTTAATTATATATATATATATATATATATATATATATATATATATATATATATATATATATATATGTATGTATGTATGTATGTATATATATATATATATATATATATATATATATATAGTAAGAATTGCCATAGATTGGCAACACAAGCACAGATGCCTGCAGACAAATTGAGCCTCTTGTGTATTTGACACAATAGCAAAAAAAAAAAAAAAAAGATTTCCATCTCTATGGATTCTGCATGCCACTTCCAACAATGCTGTATTCCAAGAAGTGATTAGAATAGTAGAAGGGAAGGTTGGCAGATGACAATTGAGCAATCAGCATAACACATTGCCTCGTCTATAACTCTACAAACATATATTCACGCACACCAGACACATACTCTGCTGAAATCTGGAAAGCCATAAAGTGAATGTCATTATGCCAGGAGTGTAGAGAAATGTCTGTGTTGTGAGGGAGAGAAGAGGCAGAAGATACATAATGAAGATAAATAAGAGATCCATCTATGCTGTTTTATGGTACTTGTAACACAAGACATGACTTACATAATATGTATATACTATGTGTGGGAGGGTGGATGATGTCTGACTCTCGCTGTCTCTGATGGAGTGGTGCACAAACACACACACACACATTTATATTAGGTCAGCTTTCCACAGTCTGGATTCTATCACAGCGCGTGGGTTGTGGATTTTCACAATTTTCACCATTGTTGTATTTGTTGGCTGGGGAATTCAGGAACTTGCTATCTACACATCTGCAGATCGCCCAGAATTGGGGTGGCTGTAATAGCTGATAATCTCACACTTGTCAGAAACTTCCTTCAGTCACTGCTACCCTGTGAAGACCCAATCTGTTACTGTGCTTCAACTGAGATCAGATAGCGGTAGGTTCAAACCCCAGTTTTGCCTTATCATGATATCAGCATTATCAGCATCTCCGGGATATTTATTTCAAGGCATTTTCAAAGCTCTCTCACTTTTTTTCCCCCTGTAACTGCTCCCAAAGTAGTTTACAAATCTCACTACGAAGACTTCTTGTTGCAAACATCCATGTTTATAAACTAGAAAAGAAAAGAAAAAGATTGGTGAGGAAATGAAGAAGATAGAAAGAAATTTACAAGTGAAATGTTTATGGAGATTCTCAGTCATCCAGGTCATGGTTGTCCCAAAGGTGCTTTTTCAAGAGGCAACTGGACTTTCTTATGTTTTGCTTCTCATCCAAGAAACTTCTTCAGCTCTGGCTGGATGGTGGGGAATGGATTGGATGGTGGGGAATGGATCAATTCCAGTGGTGGGTTCCTCCCGGTTCGGTCTGGTTCGGCCAAGCCGGTAGCGGTGACGATATGATGTCACCAAACCGGTTCTCCCCCCCTCCCACCCCCCCACCCCCCCACGTTATTCTTACCTTTCATTTGGTCCCACCCCCAATCTATTGCTGCCTCCTGAGTCCCAGCTGATGACTAAAGGGAAAAAAACTGTTTAAACTCTTGCCCTGGGCTTCAAAGGGCCGTCCTACAGCTGATCAGTGTTAAAAGCAAACAAATGAGTTGGGTCGTAAGTGCGAGGACTGGTCGTAAGTGCGAGGACCTTCCAGAAATGACTCTGACCAGCTAGCCACGCCCATCTAGTCACATGACCTCCAAGCCACACCCACAAAATAAGCCACGCCCACAGAACCGGTAGTAAAAAAAATTAGAACCCACCCCTGATCAATTCCCCACCATCCAGTCAGAGCTGGAGAAGCTTCTTGGATGAGAAGCAAAACATCTTCAAAGAAAAAGCAGAAAGTCCAGTTGCCTCTTGAAAAAGCACTTTTGGGACCCTACAAGTGAAATATTCTTTAATGTTATAGTTTTTGTCTTTCATGATCTGCATGGCTGGCTGGGGAATTCTGGGAGTGGAAATCTACACATCTTCAAGTGACTAAATTTGGGAAATGCTGCTTAGAGATTTCATCAATGAACCATATAATGTAGCTTGAAGTCATTCCTTCTTTTTGCTTCTGAAACTGAAGGATTATTTGTCCCATAACTCAAATAATTCTTTTTCCTTCTGAGTACAAATAACATGTGTGCCATTTAGCTAATTTTTCTTGGGCTGTTCCCATGAATTTCACAAACTGGCTATTTAGAAGGCAGAGTTTTGATTTTTGACTTGCACTAAATTAAATCCTCTCTGCGTGATTTTTCTTTTCTTTTACACCTTAGTGAAATGGTTCTCCAATTAATCACAGTTTGGTTCTTCCCATATATTATGACATCTAAATTCCAATAACTAAAAGTGAAAATTTTTAAAGGGAACATTGATGCTCAAACAGTATCAGCAGTAACCAAAATAGATAGCCATTTGTCTGAAGTGGTGTAGAGTTTCCTGCCTAAGCAAGGGGTTGGACTAGAAGACCTCCAAGGTCCCTTCCAACTCTGTTATTCTATTCTAGTCTATTCTAAGTAATTTGGTGGTGTCTTCTGACTGCAGTTATTCATGTCGACTAAGATAGATAACCTCAGACTTTCAACTTCAGGAATGAAGTGAGTGCAGAGTTGATCATTCTATCTATAGCTCTCTGTCAATCACACATTGAATGACAGAATAAACACCATAAATCTTTAAAGAAAGAATGCTGCAGAGTGGCTAACATTATCGCAGTAATAACCAGCATTCCTGCACCATGTTGGTTACTCCCATTAACTTCCAGGCTGTGATCAATGAAAACAGAAATCTTTTATAGTCCTCCAGCAGCCTGCGGAGTTGGCAGCGGAGTCGGACAGTGATGAGGCTGAGGAAGAACATGGGCCAGTCCTGGAGGCTGGGGAAGGCCCAGATGAGGGCTCTGAGTCAGAGGCAGAGATGGGGCCAGGGCCATCAGGGAGTGAAGTGCGGACTACAGAGTTTCCAGAGACTGATAGGAGTGAGGCAGAGGAACAGGAGGAGCCTGTTCCTAATGCACGCATTAGAAGAGCTGCCAGAAGGCAAGAGCAGCTCAAGCAAAGAGGACAACTCGGGAGTAGGGCCAAGAGATGATTGGCCACTTAAACAGACTTAAAACAGACCAGCAACGGCGTTTGGGCTTTGCCAGAAAACAACGTTGGTAGCTTCGTCTTCTTCATCTATGTCTTGCATTTATTTTTGTATCTGTGGCTTCTGAATGTTTGCCAAGAAAGGCCTTTGGCAGTTTGCCTAATTGGATCAAGGTTTGCGATAGGACTGAGGAATTAGTGTTGGGAGGAATTTGCTTTAATTTAGTTAAAAGACGCTGGGAATGAAGTAATTCTCAGCTGTTTGAATAAAGTTTGTTTGTTTTTTCACTGACTGATTTTCCTACTACTTACTTGGGCCTGGGTCACAACAAAATCCTAACTTGAAACCTTTATTGCATCATTGTAGACCAGGGGTGTCAAACTCAAGGCCTGTGGGCTGGATCCAGTCTGTGGGGTGCTTAGCGAAGGACCAGACCGCAGTACCTCTGCCAGCAAAAACGGAGCTCCGTTTTCATTGGCAGAGGGTTATAGGAGGCCATCGTAGCCTAAAACGGAGCTCAGGAGCTCATTTTCATGGCAGAGAGCTCAGGCCTCCACAGGCACCCCTGACATGAGTGGCATTGAGCTGGTCATGCCCACCATGGCCATGCCCACTGGACCCCCTCCCCCCAAGGTCAAACACAACCCTGTTGTGGCCCTCAATGAAATTGAGTTTGACACCCCTGTTATAGACTAACATATAAACAGGATGCATTCGAAAAAATACAAGTGGTTCTGTCTTTGAATAATTTCTTATAGGGATTTGGAAATTATAATATAAATATTATAAATATAAAAATAGCAGTGATTCAGTAGTTGATAGCAATACTGGCATTCCTTCTTCCTCAAGAAAACTCTGACTGTTATAAATTAATGGGACTCTGATATTAGAGTTAAATTGGATTGGACTGCTAGGCCAGTTCACCATCAAAGTGGTCAAGGAAGCCATTAATGTTTTGAGCAAAGGCTTTTAATTGTTTAACTTTGGTGATAGTAGATGTGTCCATGTATCTAGTAGCTCTGTTTTTGAATGTGGTTGTGATATTGCTAATTCCTATGGCAAGTTTACATTTTAATGTCCGTTAAGAAGTCTTCCTCAGACAAGCTATGCAAGCATGTCAAAACAATTTACAAAAATAGTTCAGTCTAATAGTCTAATCAGTACTAGCTTGCAGTAGCATGGTGTCTAAGACAGCTAATCTCTAGCTGTATGTCGGTTTATTGTTAATTGATCTCAGGTATCCTTAATTTTGCAGAACAATTACAGAGAATTTTGTGCTGTGGCATGTTCCTTATGATGAAGTGAGAAGGATTAACCCCATTCCCCTTTTCAAATTTGTTCAGATGTATTAATAGATTGAATCTGCTTGTTCTTTTTGTAATCTTGTAGAAGAAGACAACCCAGCTCTGTCTAGGTCCAGGATGTTGTTAACACTTGTAAAAAAAATCTACAATAATTAAAAATAGAGTAGTTTTATAAGGTTTAGTTCCTTTGTTATTAGCCTTGGGCAAGAAAGGTGAAATAAGTTAATACAGCTCTAAGATCTTTAGTATCAAATGCTTTGACCCTGATAAACACTTTTATCCTGAACTAAAGAAATTTTCAATTACTTCTAGATGAAAAAGAAGGGGGAAAAAAACAAAACAATGTTGGGGAACATTACTCAGATTCAATCTAGGCTTGCCAGGTGTCCACTATTTGAGCGGACAGTCCGCTTTTTTCACATTGTGTTCACTATTTTTTTTCACAAAATAGTGGACATTTTTTTTATTCAAAAGCTTTATGATGAAATGGTACTTAATCTAAAGCTGTACAGTCTAAGAGAATAAGGATAGGAGAATCGCGTTTTGTCTTTTTTTTCATAAGTTAGAATGAGACAAAGATAGAATATCCATTGAACTCGATTCTCCGAAAAAATTAATGATGAGATGAAAATAAAAATATATTATAAAATTATGTACAGTTCACATTTTTAAAATGTATTGTAGCTTGTGTCGACTGGCCTAAAATGGCGTCATACATATTATTATAATATATTTGATGTTTTGAATTTTAAGTAAAGTTTTGAAGTGATTATTTTAATATGTGTTAAAATGTTTGTAAGAAAATATATAATTTAATTGTAATTTTTTTTTTACTACTTAAACCCCCCCGCCCCCCTGCTTGTCCGCTATTTTTTGGAAGCAGACCTGGCAACCCTAAATATCTCTCACACAAAAGGAAAAATGGACCCCAAACAATGTAAAAGGTTAATCAGTAAGACAAATCTGAGAGAAGCTACTTCCCTTCTGCCATCCCCACATACAGTAACAGAAGTGGTTAGAAAAGGCACACTCAGAGGCTGTGCCTCAGAATTAATCAACCACATGGCGAGGATGGCCCCTGAAAAATATAAAAAAATTAAGAAGAGTAAGGAAAAGGGCAGTCTTAGGCAATCAATGTCAAAGCTGAAAATGGTCCAATTTTGTATTGTAATTCCTTTTGAAAATAAAGAATTTGGCTAGGCTTGGAGTACAGGGCTAGTCGTAATTTGCTTTGTTTTGGAAAACTGATCTGTTATAAGTTTCAGTAACATATGACTAAAGTGAATTTACTTCGTTTCATCTTCTCTTTCAGTTGCCCAGGGTTGTGATGGTGCCATCCACAGTACCAGTGAGTTTGGGGTAAGTTAAAATTTCATTTTCTGAGTAATTCTCAACATAGATGAGGCAACCTATTTTCTTCTCACTATGAGTAACAGTAACTGAATTGGAAGGGACTTTAGAGGTCATCTAGTCTAACCCCTTGCTCATGCAAGAGACCTGTACTAGGGATTCGAACTGCCAACCTTTCTGATCGACAAGCTCAGTGTCTTAGCCACTGAGCCACCTAGTTAGGCTATAAATAGACAAATTATTTCATAGGAAGTTTCAAAGCAAAAAGTTGTGTCTTAGTAGTTGGTTGTGGTGGAAAGACAGAGATATTCCCAACTATTTAGGCTATTACCATCTAAATTCCTGCACTGAGCAAGAGGTTGGATTAGAAGGCCTTACAGTTCTGTACTTATAGCTCAGATACAATTGGTTCATGGTAGTGAATCTATTTCTCTATCATCTTCGTTAAATTTAGATGATAAGAACAGGCTCCTTTTAACATTTGGAATTTTCAGACTTGGAGATTTTCTGTTGTTGACTCTAGCTTAGGTGGCATTCCTCAAGATAGAGTTGGTGTACAATTTGGAAGTTGTCTCAGTTCCTCATTGAGGTGGAGGAGGTGGCATCTATGACCATGAAGACCTTTGCACAAATACATCTGGTGTGCCTGTTCCTGGATCAGTCAATCATGATTTAATCATCTCTCGCTTGCATTATTCCAATGCATTCTATGTCCTTGAACAGCATTTGGGAACTACCATACAAGAATACAGCCATGGTACGTTCACATAATACCATTGCTTCACTGGGTCTCAGGAGACCTCTGAGAACACAGGGTCTAAAGCCCAACATGGCCCAAAACAAGTTATTTACAAGACTGTCTCAAATTGTTGTTTGTTTGTTTGTTTGTTTGTTTGTTTGTTTGTTTGTTTGTTTATTTATTTATTTATTTATTTATCAGACTTATATTTCTCCACAAGGACTCAGGGCGGCTCACAGCAATAAAGCAATAACAGGTCCAGATTAAAATTCAAATGATAAAAGAATCTAAAATTCCCATTAAAACCCCTTCAGTCCAGGTCAGCCTGGCGAAACAACCATGTTTTAAGGTCATGGCGGAAGGAGTGAAGGTCGGGGGCCACCCGGAGCTCCAAGGGGAGCTGATTCCAGAGAGTAGGTGCGCCTACAGAGAAGGCTCGCTCTCTAGGGGCCGTCAGCCGACATTGCTTGGCCGACGGGACCCAAGTAGGCCCTCTCTGTGTGAGGACACTGGGTGATGGGGAGCTGTTGGTGGCTGCAGGTGATCCGCCAGGTACCCTGGGCCTAAGCCATGTAGGGCTTTATAGGTAATCACCAACACCTTGAACCTCACCCGGAGGGCAACCGGTAGCCAATGCAGGTTACGCAGGAGGGGTGTGACATGGGAGCGTCGGGACACTCCCATCACTACCCGCGCGGCCACATTCTGCACCAGCTGAAGCCTCCGAGTGGTTTTCAAGGGCAGCCCCATGTAGAGAGCGTTGCAATAGTTGATCCGGGAGGTGACGAGTGCATGGGTGACCGTACGTAAGGCATCTCGGTCCAGGTAGGGGCGCAACTGTTGCACCAGACGAATCTGGACAAATGCCCCCCTGGTCACAGTCATGACATGGTCTTCTAATGTCAACCGTGCATCCAGGAGGACGCCTAAGTTGTGCGCCCTATCCACAGAGGGCAACACCTCTCTCCCTATGACCAAAGATGGAATATTCCCTTGGAACCGAGATGCCTGTACCCACAGCCACTCCGTTTTGGCAGGGTTGAGTTGGAGCCTGTTCTTCCCCATCCAGAGCCGCACCACCTCCAGGCATCAGGACATCACGTCAAGGGCATCACTGAATTGATTCGGGGTGGATATAAAAAACCTCAGATGATCTCCCCCAGTGGCTTCATATAGATGTTAAACAGCAGGGGAGAGAGAACCGACCCCTGAGGAACCCCACATGTGAGGGGCCTCTGGGTCGACCTCTGCCCTCCCGCCAACACTGCTTGCAAGCGTCCAGAGAGGTAGGAGGAGAACCACCGTAAAACAGTGACTCCCACTCCCAACCCCTCGAGGCACCGCAGCAAGATACCGTGGTCGATGGTATCAAAAGCCACCCAGAGATCTAACAGGACCAGGGCAGAGGAATATCCTCTGTCCCTAGCCCTCCAGAGATCATCGACCAGTGCAACCAATGCTGTCTCCGTGCTGTACCCGGGCCTGAAGTCCAACTGGTGTGGGTCTAGGTATGATGCTTCATCCAGGACCAGCGGGAGCTGACATGCCACCACGCTCTCAACAACCTTCGCAATAAAGCGAAGGTTGGAGACAGGATGAAAATTGTTTAAAATAACTGGATCCAAGGTGGGCTTCTTGAGGAGGGGTCTCACCACCGCCTCCTTCAAGGCGGCAGGGAAACTCCCCTCAGCCAATGACGCAGTGACCACTGCCTGGATCCAGCTACGTGTAACCTCCCTGGCCGAATAAACAAGCCAGGAGGGACACAGGTCCAACAAACACGTGGTGGTACTCAGCTTCCCCATGATCCTGTTCCATCAAATCTTACGGAATAACCATAGTTTGTACACCTTTTATGAAACAATGTCTTCTACTGCAGCCCAGGAGTCATGCTTTCTTTATCACTGTACCTAGCCTATGGAAGAGTTTTCTCCCTGAGAGTCAGATGCAATGGTGGGATTCAAGGCCAGTTCAGGTGAATCGGTAATTAAATTGCTGGGTGGCTCCACCCCTCCCTGCTCCGCCCCTTCCAGGAGTCCCCACACGCCCCGTTTTTGCTCCCAGGAGGCTTCAGTGAGGCCTCCTAGGCCCAAAATGGGGCACGGGGGGTGGGGGAGCAAGGCCTGTTTTCGCTCCCAGGAGGCTGCAAGGAGGCCTACTAGGCCCAAAATGAGGCATGGGGGGGCATCCCCCCCGCGGCCCATTTTTGGTCCCGGGGGGGTGCAGGCAGCCAAGTGCTGCCTGTCACACCCCATGGCCACGCCCACCATGGCCACGCCCACCCAGCAAGTCGTTAGGGCAGAGAACCAGTTGTTAAATTATTTGAACCCCACCACTGGTAAGATGGCCCTGACCCTCTTAACCTTCTCTAGAGTCTTGAAAATCTAGATTTTTTTCTCATTGAGCCAGGATGTTAATTGAACTGCAAGTGCTAAAGCTAGCTAGGGTTTTTTTTTTTTTTTTTTAAGATAGTTTATTAGGCATCTAAGTCACATTGCATTACTTAAGTGTGTTTGGGGGCTACATCCATTCAAAAGCTAATGTGAATCTCAACCTGACCAAAGTTAAATAAATTGGTATAAGATTCAGGGTAATGCATGAACCCAGCTAGGAAGATTGTACAATATTACTTTCCCTTCTGCTTTTTCTTAGTTCAACATTGAATCTTTCTAAAAGTGTTTATTTGTAAGGTAGAAATCTCTTTACTTTGCTTATTGTTTTAGCACCTTAAGCTTTGTTCTCCTCAAATTAATTGTTTTTTCCCCATTCAAAATAAAAATGCATTTGAATTCAAATTTGGACAGATTTTTGAATACAAAAGGACATCTTTGATGTCCTAACTGAGCCTACATCCCTAATATTCCTTGCTGGTTTCCCATTCTAAAGTTAACAAGATCAGACGTTGAGCCCAGATGGGTTCTGAGCTCAACAGGTTCAGCTACGTGCTGCTACCTGATGAGACAGTTCCAGATGTTTCAGTGGAAACAACACAGCATACAGGGGTGGAGTAGGGAGGAAAAAAATCATCAATAATGGCTTAACTGGAATGCTTAGCAGCTGCTGATCAATCTAAACCCAGGGTTTCTAAATAAAGGTGGAAATTGCCTCATTGTTTAAGCAAAGTATACTACGATTTTAGCCGTGCTACTAATATGAAGGTGATACTTATACTGTAGGTTTGTCCCCAGGCTGAGATTAATTCACAAAAACTGTTTTTTTTTAAAAAAAATTCATGTTTCAACTTTAAAAGGAAGAACCCTGCGTGGACAGTCTAGTTTGTGGGATTGAAGACTAATCATACTCTCCCTATTTCCTTCTGTCCTGCTGTTACACAAGCCGCCAAGTTTGCATCTGAAAAAGACCTGACATCAAATGCAGGAGGAAACAGGCAGGAGCTCTTGACACAGTGTGCAGCAAAAAAAGGCAAGAGATCACCATGGCAGCAACATGATTGAACAAAAAGACTCTCAGTCATCCTTATTATCTATTTTCTCTCCGGCATAATTTCCTGCTACCCTTAGCCTAAATAAGCCAGCTATATTAATACCTGCTCTGCAAACTCTTTTGGTTGTGTTAACTATACACGTAATACATATCATAATAGTGTCCTCTGGGTTCACTTCTTGACCTGAGCTTGATGCATCCCAAACTCTGAGCAGAATTGATCATGCCAATGTGGGGAAGGTCCATAGTCCATCATTATGGATGGTGATGATCTATTCATAATTTGATCTTTCAGGTTTCTCAAAGGTGCCCTCATCGCCACTGTAACCGAGTCCTTCCACCTTGCTATTGATCATCATCTTCTTCCCTTCCACTTTTCCCAGTATTAGACCCTTTTCCAGAGATCCGGGTCACTACATGTGTCCAAAGTAGGATAATTTGAGTTTGGTCATTTATTCCTAAAGAGAGAACTCTGGGTTGATTTGTTTAATGGTCTATTGAGGTCTATTTCTATGGAGATTTTCAGTCATTCAGGTCATGGTTGTCCCAAAGCAGAGGTGGTATTCAGCAGGTTCTGACCAGTTCTAGAGAACAGGTAGTGGAAATTTTGAGTAGTTTGGAGAACCAGTAAATACCACCTCTGACTGGCTCCACCCCCATCTATTTTCTGCCTCCCGAGTCCCAGCTGATCGGGAGAGAATGGGGATTTTGCAATAACTGGGGAAGAAATGGAGATTTTACAGTATCCTTCCCCTGCCACGCCCACCAAGCCATACCATGTCACCCCCACCAAGCCACGCCCACAGAACTAGTAGTAATTTTTTTTGAATCCCATCACTGTCCCAAAGGTGCTTTTTCAAGAGGGAATTGGACTTTCGGGGGGGGGGTTGAAATAGTTTCATTCTCATCCAAGAATAGAAGACAGCTGAAGAAGCTTCTTGGATGAGAAGCGAAACATCTTCCAAGAAAAACCAGAAAGTCCAGTTGCCTCTTGAAAAAGCATCTTTGGGAGATCCATTGGTTTATTTTCCTGGCTTCTTCTCCAACTCCAAAATTTAAAAGTATTAATATTCTTCCTCTTCTGCTTTTAAGTAGGATAAGTAACCTTAAGCAGTGAGCACTTATTTTTTAAAGCATTTTAATGTCAAGTGTTGTTTCTGTAATATTTTAAAAAATAATTATATCAATTCTGCACTGACCCTCATTGCTTTGAGGGTTACGTTGGTTATGTTGAAGGCTTCCTTGCCTTGAAATGTCTAACTATGTCTACTTACTAAGTGGTTTTGGAAGATAATTAATCAACAGTATCATTTCTACTGAGCTTATTATGACAGCCTATATTGAGTGATTCTCAGTTTTAACTCCATACCTTATCAATTCCAGAATGCAGGGCCAATGACTAGGAATAATGGACCTTGTAACCGGATAATGCCTGAGAATCATTGTGTTCTCACACACGTTCTATTATTCTAGCCACTTATAGGCTTTGTGGCACACAAAATCACACACATATAAACACGCTACTTTATCTGTTCTTGTTTCCTACAGTGAGGAAAACTGTGCCTTTTTTTTCTTCCTATGGCTTCAGTTGAGGTGTCTTCACAGACAGAAACTGTTTTACTGTCAACCAGCATTTGAGTGGTGCAAAATTACCTACAGAGCTGTAAGAGTCCAAATATAGAGTCAATTCTGTTATCTCTTTTATGGCTTCTTGCTGGGCAAATTTTCTCTTTTAGCACAGGTCTGTCTTTTCATTTCCAGCACTTGGCACACAAAGTTCACCTGGGAACCACTGGTGTCCAATTTTTTTACAAGCATGCCATCCTTACACAAACGTGAGATAATTGACTGGCCCTCAAGCTGTGTCCTGAAGTCAGGCAATGGGAGCCAAAGTCATTAGCTTCAAAGCAGAACGCCAATCTGTCCTAATCCATTGGAGCGCGGCAGCTTCCTAGGATGGAGAACCCAAGCACTGAAAATATTTGCTTTGTGTTTATTGGAAATTTTTCTATAGAAGATTTATAAGGGAATTGCAATAAATAAAAAGGAATGAGTGCCTTCACAATAATGGTAAACTATATTTCAAGCCATAGTTTGTTAAACAACCCATAATGGCCAGGTTCGCATATATGAAGCACAAAATATAAGTAATCCATATTGTGGGCTATTGTGAGAGGGCTAAGACTGCTTCTCTAAGTGATGCATGAATCCTGTTCCTTTCCTTTCCTTTCCTTTCCTTTCCTTTCCTCTCCTCTCCTCTCCTCTCCTCTCCTCTCCTCTCCTCTCCTCTCCTCTCCTCTCCTCTCCTCTCCTCTCCTCCCCTTCCCTTCCCTTCCCTTCCCTTCCCTTCCCTTCCCTTCCCTTTCCAGATCAACAAATTTTTGAGAGTTTTGCTACCATTTCATCCCTTCATAAATGCAAACACATTCATTGTTTTATGGCTGGATCCATTTTTTCCCCTTCACTTATTTTTCATGGCTTACTTTATCCCTCATACACCTAGTCCCCATCTTACAATCAAAATTGAGGCCAACATTTCTGTTCTTAAGTGAGACATTTGTTGAGTGAGTTTTGCCCCATTTTATTACCTTTCTTGCCCCGGTTGTTAAGCAAATTTTCTCAATGTGCATATTTTGTAAGTGCCATCCAAGAATTTTTGGTATGACACCCTGTGTGCCAATAACCATTTGGACCACCATGGTTGGTGTATGCCAGAATCTTTCAACTTTGATTTTCAGATCTTGATACTTTGGATTAAGAATGGGGTAGGAGGTAGTTGCCTCCCCATTGTTAATCTTCTAAATCAATGGTTTTCAATACTGGCAATCTCAAGATATATAGACTTCAGCTCCTAAAATTCTCCAGCCAAATGCTTGGAGCTGAAATCCACATATCCTGAAGTTGCCAAGGTTGAAAAACACTGCTCTAAATATTAAAATGTGTAAAACCATGCTATTGATTTTTCAAAGCCAAAATGACTATGTTCCTTGACTTTAGGCCACTATTCAGTTTGAATAATAGTCAAAGTAATTTGCCTTCCAGAGGCTTCCAGTTTTCGTTTCAACCATTATTTTAAAATTCAAAGAAATGAAATATATCATCATTTTTTAAAAAAATCAGCTATTTTCTGCGAATTATCCCTGGCACACTTTTAGGGTGCTGTGGATGGGTGGGGAGGGGCTCAAATAAAGAAGTTGTTTCTAGCTTTCAGCCCTTTGAAGTAGACTAGATGTGGAAACCAAAATTATCAATGGGGGGAGGTCATGTTCTTGGTTTGTCACTAAAATCCAAATTAACAGTGCAATTTCCTATTCTCAATATAGATCAGTCTAAAGAAGGTGAGTGAAGAGTACAGTTTGAAGTGGGCTTTGTTAACACAAGAACAATTCTGGATCCAATTGCAAAAATGAGTCAAATGAACTCACAATGAAGCTCAACTTCTCATATTAGCTTGGGAAAATGGTAACTTTAGAAAAGTAGCGCTAATAAACAAAATTATTAACTATATTATTAATTGTTCCAAGTGTCAGGAAATTTCTCCTTAGTTCTAAGTTGCTTCTCTCCTTGATTAGTTTCCACCCATTGCTTCTTCTTCTGCCTTCAGGTGCTTTGGAGAATAGCTTGACTCCCTCTTCTTTGTGGCAGCCCCTGAAATATCAGAACACTGCTTTCATGTCACAAGAAGGTTCTATTTCTTGTCTTGTGCTTTTATTCCAAGATATTTTGCCTAATTTAGATACCTTCTATTCTGCCATTCCTCCCATTCTTTATAGTTATCTCTTTCGCAGCATCCCATCCCTTCACCTTTGAAACAGCTATGATTGAACATAGGACTTCCAGTGATGAGGGAGTTAATTACTTCCTTGTTAGCACTGCTCTCCGTAGCGTACAAGATGAATTCACTCATGAGGCCCCATGCAGCCTCCCTCAACTTCCAGCTTCAAAGCCAACCAAGCTTCATCTTTCTCATCCGGAACTGTTAGCCATGCTGCTTTCCAGACTGCTTTTGAAGCACTCCTTGAGTTTTAATTGTTGTTCCTCACACTACATAGGGAATTGATTTCTTTGGTGGATAAAAATGAGTCAGAGGTCCCGCTGCTGGAGAGGGACACATTATGTTCAGCTCTATCAACTGCCGGCCATGTTTTCTGAGGTGTTATCCCAGTTAGATGAGAACTGAGTCTAATAATAATTCATCAGTCTCTCTCTCTTTCTCTCTCCCCCTCCCTCCCTCTTTCTATCACTCTTTGTCTGTCTGTCTGTCTCTTTCTCTCTCTCTCTCATTTTCCCCTACCACCATGATGGCGAACCTATGGCATGCGTGCCAGAAGTGGCATGCAGAGCCATCCCTCCAGGCACGCCAGTCGTTGCCTGTTGCTCTTCTGGGTTCCAGCGTGCACGTGCACGCCAGCCAGCTGGTCTTCATGCACGCATGAGCACCAGAAACCAGAAGACCAGGTGACCAGCACGTATGCGTGCACCGGAAACTGGAAGCTCAGCTTCCCAGTGCACGCATGCGTGCTGAGGAACTGCTCTTTTGGTTTCTGGTGCTCCCACATGTGCACGCCAGGGAGATGCTCTTTCAGTTTCCGGTGCTCCCCACACACACATCTGTGGGCTCCCATTTCGGCACTCGGTGCCAAACACTGCCCTACCCAATAAGCAGAGTGGAAGAGGCTACTATTTGTTTGTTTGATTCTCCCCTTTATTACTTTATAAGTAACTCAAGGTGGCAAACATATATAACATTCCTTCCTCCTTCTATTTTCCCCACAACAACAACCTTGTTGGACTGAGAGACTTTGACTGTCTCAAAGTCACTCAGCTGGCTTTCATGGCTAAGGCAGGACTAGAACTCAAAGTCTTCTGGTGATTGGCCCAAAGTCACCAAGCTGGCTTTCATGACTAGAGTGGGACTAGAACTCACAGTGTCCTGGCCACCTCCTTAACTGCTATACCAAACTGGCATTCCATCTCGTGCTTATTTATATAGGAGCAGAAAGCTATTTTGCAACCTAATGAAAGTGTGATTACATCAAGCCTCATTGTACACTGGCCTCCTGTTGCAAGCTGTGGAAGAGATACAGGAGGTCACAGGAACAGAGGTACAACCTCAATACCAACACCCACAGGGGTGAAATCCAGCAGGTTCTGACAGGTTCTGGAGAACCGGTAGTGGGCATTTTGAGCAGTTCGGAGAACCGGCAGCGGAAATTTTGAGTAGTTTGGAGAACTGGCAAATACCACCTCTGGCTGGCCACAGAGTGGGGTGGGAATGGAGATTTTGCAGTATCCTTCCCCTGCCACGCTCACCAAGCCACACCATGCCCACCAAGCCACGCACACAGAACCGGTAGTAAAAAAAATTGGATTTCACCATTGAGTACCCACCATGATGCTCTGAGAAAGACAGCCTCAGAAAACACGAGGGGGAAAAAAAAAAACTATTGTGCATAAACGGGACTGAATCAGACAGACACTATTTTGGCAGGTTTGGCTAAGGTTGCACCTTGCTTTTTTACCAAGCTATTAATGGGACCAGATGGGACCTATTAGTTATGCCTGAGAGAGGATCAGTGTAATGTGGCATCCATGTTGTAGACTATGCTGTAATATTTGAAGAAATCGCACAAGTAGTTTTTAATGTTTAAAGTCAGAGTTTTACAGGGCATTCAAAGTTATGAATCCAATCCGGAACCAGAGGCAAGATAAGCAAATAAATGTGTTTCATGGATATTTTCCAGTTTGGTACAATACTTCTGTGTACAGTAATAAAGTGTTTTAAAGGGTGGGCCTCAAAAACATATTTCTTCTGTGATGATAGGCTTGTGGAATCTTGATTAATCCGTTTTCAATGCTCCCAGGCATGCAAAAGTGAGGTGAGATGAAGGGCCAGGGGAGGTAAATAACAAAAAGGGATCCTTTAAAAAGAAAAGATTGAGTAGCTGGATCAAAGTTACAAGATGAAATATTTGTCATCAGCACAAAGATAATTTGGTACCTCAGACTTTTTTTAAAAAAAATCTAAACAGCCTTCTAGTATAAACACAGCATTATTTAACACTTGCTAGAAATCTAAGCAGCTTTATTTGATTGATAGAGTCAGAAGTAAGTCACATTGATTTAAGAGTGGCCTTGTCTCGTGCAACTGGCTAGGCATTGCTTACAATCTAAGGATCCCTCTGCTTTAAATAAGAAAGAATTCAGAGGCTGGAATCAATTAAAAGGGTTTAATTTTGGCAATACCGTGCCAAATCCTATTCCCAGTTGCACACACACCCTCCCATGGAGAGCACTCATGGGAAAGCTCCAATGGACTGAAGACTTGTTTGTTTCAATGGGGCTCATTCAGGAGAGATATCTGGTTGTTTTAAGGCCTTAAGAGGCCTGATAGATATCTTTTAGAGTCTGTTATCATTATCCAGCCACTTCAATTGCGAGACAGCCATTTCGATTGTGGGCTGAGCCTCTGGAGGAACATCTCAATCTACAACTTTGGTTGCTCATTCAGTTTGTCCAAGGTAATGTTGGAAGTTAAAAATGAGAGAGGAAGTATAAGACATGGAGCACCGCCTCATCTAACTCAAAGAATGTTAATACCACTTTATAATGCCTTGGTAAGGCCACACTTGGAATACTGCATTCAGTTTTGGTCGCCACGATGTAAAAAAGATGTGGAGACTCTAGAAAGAGTGCAGAGAAGAGCAAGAAAGATGATTAGAGGACTGGAGGCTAAAATATATAAAGAACGGTTGCTGGAATTGGGTATGTCTAGTTTAATGAAAAGAAGGACTAGGGGAGACCTGATAGCAGTGTTCCAATACCTCAGGGGCTGCCACAAAAAAGAGGGAGTCAAGAGGGCAGGACAAGAAGCAATGGATGGAAACTAATCAAGGAGAGAAACAACTTAGAACTAAAAAGAAATTTCCTGACAGTTAGAACAATTAATCAGTGGAACAACTTGCCTCCAGAAGTTGTGAATGCTCCAACACTGGAAATTTTTAAGAAGATGTTGGATAACCATTTGTTTGAGGTGGTGTAGGGTTTCCTGCCTAAGGACTAGAAGACTTCCAAGGTCCCTTCCAACGCCGTTATTCTATTCTATTCTATTCTATTCTATTCTATTCTATTCTATTCTATTCTATTCTATTCTATTCTATTCCATTCCGTTCTAATAGAAAACGCCTCAGTGGCCTTCTCTGAGCTGTGTGTGCCCACAAATCCCCCCCACACACACCCCCAACACACGGACATGGACTCATCCATGTATGCAAATATTCTTCTGGACCAGTCGATTCCATACTATATAGTAAAGCCATTGTTTTAAGCAAACTCAGTAGGAATGTATCGAAAATAATAAAATAATGTAACATAGGTCTAACAGATCATTTCAAAAATGCAATTGAAAAAAAATTGGGCTGATTCATAAAATGTGTAAGTAATTCTATCTCTTATGCAATGGGGCCAAGTGTCCAGTTTTACAGTCAATGTTATTGTATTCAATTTTAACAATGTTTTATTTTGCCAATGGGGCAGTGTGATCAAATTTGCACTGAACTATCACTAGAGAAGAATATTGAACAAACTACTGTAAATAGAAAACCACTGATCTATAATTATTTCTTTTGACCAACTTTATATTGCTGAAGATATAAAACCTGTATGGAGGCAGAAATGAATGTGATTATACAAAATATAATGAGTTAGGTGCAGTTATAAATATTAATATTTGTTTATTTACTTACTTGATTTATATAGCTGAAGATGATACTGTTACTTGATTCTAGGAGGTTTATAATAAAAAAAAAATATTTTAAAAATGCATAATGTAAAACTAAAATAAAAGCATATACATAGCACCACAGGGTGCTTAGATCTGGCCCATGGGGCTGCCCTGAAAACAGTGAAGGACCAGAATAGAATAGAATAGAATAGAATAGAATAGAATAGAATAGAATAGAATAGAATAGAATAGAATAGAATAGAATAGAATAGAATAACAGAGTTGTAAGGGACCTTGGAAGTCTTCTAGTCCAACCCCCTGCCCAGGCAGGAAACCCTACACCACTTCAGACAAATGGTTATCCAACATCTTTTTAAAAACTTCCAGTGTTGGAGCATTCACAACTTCTGGAGGCAAGTTGTTCTACTTATTAATTGTTCTAACTGTCAGAAAATTTCTCCTTAGTTCTAAGTTGCTTCTCTCCTTGATTAGTTTCCAGTGAGTCCTTCCTTCTCATTAGGTGGCCAAAGTATTTGAGTTTCATCTTCAGGATCTGGCCTTCTAAAGAGCAGTCAGGATTGATCTCCTCTAGGACTGACCGGTTTGATCGCCTTGCAGTCCAACAGAAGACTCGCAGGAATCTTCTCCAGCACCATAGTTCAAAGGCCTCAATTCTTTGGCGCTCAGCCTTTCCTATAGTCCAACTTTCACAGCCATATATTGCAACTGGGCAAACCATAACCTTGACTAAACGCACTTTTGTTGGCAGGGTGATGTCTCTGCTTTTTAGAATGCTGTCTAGATTTGCCATAGCTTTCCTCCCCAGGAGCAAGCGTCTTTTAATTTCTTGGCTGCAATCCCCATCTGCGGTGATCTTGGAGCCCAGGAAAATAAAATCTATAATCAAATAACTATGTGCAAATCAATGCTTCTTAACGGCGGCTCAGGTCAATATACATACATCAATTTCAATAGTTATATATTGATCATACAGATTGTCATAGCATAGCCCAAATTGTTAGATTTTTCCTGAAAAACTGTCCAGTATTAATCCAATTTAAGGATAAAGAAAACATTAAAAAGGACTGTAAGAACTTTGGAATCATTCATGTATATGAACACCAGAGCAGCAAATTTGAATAGACACTAGGTCAGTTTGTCATAGTCTTCTCTGCTATGTCAAAATTAAACAAGTTTGTAGTTAATTTCTTTTTGGAATTGTATTTATATAAGTAATCTATACCTCTCTCTGTGTGTGTTTGTGAACACACACACACATATACACACACATACACACACACAGGCTTTGGTTCATTACATTTGCACTCTTTGTGAGTCCTAGTGTGAATTCTAGATGACCTTTTGGGGTCATAGGTTTTCTTAGAGAGCAACGTTTAAAGTTGAAAATCGAGTTTCAAACTAGATTTCTTCCTTACTATCTGGAGGACTCCCTCGACCCGTCCTTTGTGCAGTGGCAAAAAATGGGGAAAAAAACCCCAAAACCACTTGCATAATCTCTGCATTATCACCACTCACATGCCCTTTATCTGATCTTAAAAGCCATTACTGCAGGACACCCATACTGATAATTCTATCCTCAGGAGGATTTAGGGTCTTCCACACCACCATTACTCTGCCTCCAAATTGCTCACAAAGCACTTTTCAAGTCCACATGATTTTTCTTGCTGATTTTGAAGACCTGAGAACATGCAGGAAGTGCGAAGACTATCATTCAGTCAGTGCCCGGTGCCCAGTTTTCTGAGCAATCCTTTTTCCTATACTGTACAAAAAGGAAAGAAATTGCTCCATCCATCCCATTTACAGTATGTGTTGAGTGCCTTGTCTTGCCATTGGCAATCTGAAAGTTTTTTTCTTATAGCTCCCTTCCTTCCTTCCTTCCTTCCTTCCTTCCTTCCTTCCTTCCTTCCTTCCTTCCTTCCTTCCTTCCTTCCTTCTTTCCCTCCCTCCCTCCTTCCATTCCTTCCTTCCTTCCTTCCTAACTCCCTCCCTCTCTCCCTCCCTCCCTCCTTCCCTCCCTTCCATTCCTTCCTTCCTTCCTTCCTTCCTTCCTTCCTTCCTTCCTTCCTTCCTTCCTTCCTAACTCCCTCCCTCTCTCCCTCCCTCCTTCCTTCCCTCCCTCCCTTCCATTCTTTCCTTCCTTCCTAACTCCCTCCCTCTCTCCCTTTCTCCCTTCTTCTGCTGAATTGAGTCCACACAGTCCTCATCTTTACTCAATTTAATATATCTAGAAATGCATATTATTTATTACTGTGAGGAAGTATGCAAAATCGTTCAGTAAAGCTTTGGAAAGATTTTTCCACAAACAGTAATTTTCATAAAAGTCTCTTCTACTTTTATCAGTGTATGAAAAAAAAAAAAAACCAAAAAACTTCCTCTTGCCCAACCTACATTCCAGATTGTTATGGGGTTGATTTCAAAAAAGAGAGCTGTATTTTTATGACAGATGAAATTCCTCTGAGCACAACTGCTTCTATGTCAGTCTCAAATCGATGCAGCAATAGACGGTCTTGAAATATGGGCAATCTTGCATTTGCTCAAGTTAAAACACCCTCAGGATGGATATGTTCCCCACCCATTCTATTTCTCTCAGAAATTATTCCTGTATTGCAGAATCCACAGAGTAGCTCTGTTGATAAACATATGCTTCTGAATATGGGAGGCTGTGTGACGGTGGGTTTCAAACTTTTTTTACTACCGGTCCTGTGGGTGTGGCTTGGTGGGTGTAGCATGGCTTCATGGGCATGGTTTGGTGGGCATGGCAGGGGAAGGATACTGTAAAATCTCCATTCCCACCCCACTCCAGGGGAAGGATACTGTAAAAATCTCCATTCTCTCCCCACTCCAGGGGAAGGTTACTGCAAAATCCCCATTTCCTCCCAATCAGCTGGGACCTGGGAGGCAGAGAATAGATGGGGGTGGGGCCAGTCAGAATTGTTACTACCGGTTCTCCAGAACTGGTCAGAACCTGCTGAAACCCACCTCTGCTGTGTGATGTAGCATCACAACCTGTTATGCTGTTTTGGCTGCCAACCTAGGAAACCATCCCTGCAGAGTATTTGGGAAGCATTTTTCTATGTCAAGAAATATTTCTGTTGCAAAACCCTGTTCACGAGATGTGGCACCAATCAAAGTTGGTGAAGAAATGGATGGAAAATGAAAGTTGGCTCAAGAGCAATCTACATCAATCTTATGTTCAAGATTGCTTTTATGTACTTATGGAAAATAATTAGTATAAGATGATAGTCAAGTGGTTTTTTTCCTGTGAAACCGGTCTATCAGGGCAACTTGGTCTACCCAGATATGGGGCATACTGCTTCCGCTTCCGCCTTTCAGCCCCAATCCAGGAGCCAACGCAGGCAGTTGCTTTTGCGACAAACTATTTTTTTTGGTTGAATTTATATTTTACCGACAAAGAATATATATAAGAATATATAAAATATATTCTTTAAGAAGATATAAAAATATTTTACCTTTTATTTCTTTGTCGGTAAAATATAAATTCAACACCAGAAGATAGTTATTTATTTATGTATTTATTTATTGGTTCAATTTATATGCCGCCCTTCTCCGGAGACTCAGGGCGGCTTACAATGCGTTAAGCAATAGCCTTCATACTTTTTGTATATACCTACTTAATAGGGCTTTCGGCCCCCCTAAGTGGTGTTCTTTTTTATACAAAGTCATCTTATTGCCCCCACAATCCGGGTCCTCATTTTACCTACCTTGGAAGGCTGGAAGGCTGAGTCAACCTTGAGCCTGGTGAGATTTGAACTCGCAGTAATTGCAGGCAGCTGGCAGCTAAGTGCTACTGGACAGCATTTTAGTCCGCTGCTCCACCAAGGCTCCTTATTAGTCATATTCTGCATTCTTAATGTTCTTAAAAAGGTTCCATGGTACAACTTGAATAGCATATTTGAAGAAATCTACCATGTTCATTGAGTGTATGGGAATAACAAAGGAATCTTCCAGCACATTGTGTTAAAAAAAAAAAAAAAGAATAATACATAGAATCATAGGGCTGAAAGGGAGATCCCTTCTAGTCCAGCCCCCACTGTCCAAGATAGGAGTCTTTATACCCTCCTGGACAAAAAGTTGTGCAATCTTTTTCTTGAAAACCTCCAGCGATGAAGCATCCAGAATCCAGGAGGCAAGATATCCCATTGATTGATCATTCTTGCCGTCAGGAAATTCTTCCTTATTTCAAAGTTGGATCTCCCTCTGAAGAGCTTCCATCCATTGCTTCTTGTCCTAGCCTCAGGTACTATGGAGAGTAAATCAATGTCCCTTTTCTCCTTGCTCCTTAATACCATTCTCTGCCATAGATTTTGGGTAAATCTGCTCAAAATAGGCTTGCCTTGGAGGCTAAAGACCATTGTGTATTTTCATAAACTTTCCTAAGAGGCATCTGCTGGAGAGTGAAGATTCAGATTTAATTTGGCAGCTAAAACTCCTGGATTCATACATCACCCACATAACCTGCAGAGGTGGGGTAGGTACAGAGAGTAGGTGTATCTAGGTGCAGTTCTGTTATTGTCAGTGCTATGAAAAGCTTTGTTTGAGCAGCAGGGAATCCTGACTGAGTGTTGAAAGAAATTCTCAGTTTAGAGAAAACCATAATAAAGCTTCTGCTCACCCTGGGTGTTGGGCTTGGCTTTGGGCCACAAAGTGCTGGATCTCCATCATTCTGAGTTAGGAAAGACTCATAATACTTGTAAAAACACGAAGTCTCTCTGTGTGCATGTATTCATATCATCTCTAATAACTATCACAACACAACCATCGCCAGCCTTAGCAGAAGCAAGAAACAGACTCCTTGTCACGAAAAACCCCTCTTTATTTACCTCTTGTGAATTAATGGCATTCAGCCACCGAAAAGTCCAGGCAATAGTCCTTCAAAGAGTTAACTGCAGTAACAGACCTTATCAGTTCCTTGCAATAATTGCAAGGCCATGAGCTTCCAGCCGAAAGGTTATAAATTAAGTTCTCGCAAGCAGTCTCTGTGGCACGAAACACGAGCACAATCTTCAGAAATACGAACTGTTGTCTCCTACGACAACCACTCCCCCTTCCTTCTATTTATTTCCCAGCCAGGGAGGGGCCATTCAGCGTCCACATGTGCTTTGCTTCCCGAGTCGACTCCTTGTCCTCCGTTGTTCACCTCTCCTAACAGCTCTACACATCCGTGCATCTGGAACAGGCCCCAGTTGTTCTTTCTCATATCACACCCCAAAGGCAGCTGCGTCTCCAGTGGCTGGGAAATGTCAGAAGGCCCTGGCTCTATTTCTGCGTCTGAGGCAGAGCATCCATCAGAGCCTTCCCCAGATTCCAGAACTGGCCCAAGTTCCTCTCCAACCTCCTCATCGTCCAAGTGTCAGCACTTCAAGCTTCATTTACTCTAGTGCTGACATAAGAAGGAGAAGTGGAGGTGTCTGGAAAGGGACGTTTGACTTTTCACCTACTTATTTTCCCTGGAGATAATATCCCCTAGGAGATGGGAGGGGAGGGGGGAAATTCCTTTGAGCTGGAGCAGTAGATTAGGGGTAGAATGACTTGGAAGATGGCCAATGAGTGCAGGGGAATGGGGAACGGAAAGGGAGGGTTTTGGGTCTGGAAGTCAGTGTTGGCTACGATGAGCCAGGATTTAGAATGTCGTGCTCAATAAATGGGAGTTTTTATCAAAGACTTTGTTTGAAATGCAATTTATTTGAGACGACCTCGAAACTTGACACCAAGTCTGCCGCTAGCTCCACTGGCAGCTGGTGGGCCACAACAGCCAGTCACCTGCAAAGGCAGAATATAAATGTGTGTTCTTCCTAAAGTGGACCATATAAATAATATCATAATATTCATATTCATACTGCAAACAGCTTGCTTATATCAAACTGTTTAGTTAACATCTACCATTACCGTCTCTGCGAATAGGTGAAAGAAGGGTCAGTTCCCTCGTCCATGTGGATTTCTGCAGAATCTCTGTAATCAGTAGAGCTATACCAATCTGTATGACCTCTTAATTATCTCCAGAAGAGATCCATTTCTTTCCTTTTTCTACACGGCCTCTCTACAGTAGTGCTTGGGAAGCCAGGATAGTGTCAAAAATCACTGCATTCCTACTGTGATATGTTCTCCAGATAACACTGACACCTGCTGAGTCTGTATTGGATTGTTATTTTATAGCAGCCTTTTCAGGAATTAATTACATATCTGCAATCAAGGAACCGTGGCTTTGGTTTATGAGCAACATCTCCGGTACAACTGCGAATGAGTGAATTAGGGCCAATTAATTCCTGGCTGAAGGATTTAAGGCAGAACTAGCTGGGACACCTTTCTTTATTGATTGCCTCTCCTCTCCATCTCCAAAGCACCTGAGGGCAGGACAAGAAGCAATGGGTGGAAACTAATCAAGGAAAGAAGCAACTTAGAACTAAGGAGAAATTTCCTGACAGTTAGAACAATTAATCAGTGGAACAACTTGCCTGCAGAAGTTGTGAATGCTCCAACACTGGAAGTTTTAAAGAAGATGCTGGATAAACATTTGTCTGAAATGCTATAGGGTTTTGTATCTAAGCAGGGGGTTGGACTAGAAGACCTCCAAGGTCCCTTCCAACTCTGTTAATTCTATTCTATTCCATGCCTTTTATTAGGTACTCTGTGTTCTTTCAGACTGCCTGGAAGCAAAATTCAGTGTGGGTGTGTGAGGAGCTGTTGGCTGAGATTGTGAGGCTGACAGAAATGCATCTCTCTTATGTAGATTTGATTGTGCTTCAAAATACTCCTGAGTTGTGGATGGATGGGACGGGAGTGTTTCGATTCATCTCCTTGACAGAGTTGGTAGAAGACATTTACTGGTAGAGATTGAATGGAGGATTCACTCCTTCGCATCAAAGACCCACTTCTCCTAATTGGTAAGGGTGGTTTGGCTCCTGTAACAGCAAATCCCAACAAATATTTCTACCTACTATACTTTATCCTACAGTAAACAGAAACAACATAGAAATTCAAATAGAAATGGAACTCAAAGGCAGATGCCTGAAGTAGCTATTTCACTCTTCTAACACACACCATACCTTATCCAATTCATACTATCCATCTGATTCCTCAGAGCTGCTCTGTGAGGAAGATGGATGGTTTCTAAATGTGATAAAATAAATAAATTTGGTCTGTTACCCATCCGTACGTCACTATATTACAACCTAATCAAGGAACCACTAAGAACACTCCTACCAAGACTGACAAGGCAGGGATGAAATCCAGCAGGATCTGACAGGTTCTGGAGAACCGGTAGTGGAAATTTTGAGCAGTTCGGAGAACCGGCAAATACCACCTGTGGCTGGCCCCAGAGTGGGGTGGGAATGGAGATTTTGCAATATCCTTCCCTCAGGATTGGGGAGGGAATGGGGATTTTGCAGTATCCTTCCCCTGGAGTGGGGAGGAAATGGGAATTTTATAGTATCCTTCCCCTGCCACGCCCACCAAGCCACGCCTACGGAACCAGTAGTAAAAAAATTTGGATTTCACCACTGTGACAAGGCAAGTCACTGGTATATAAAAAGAGAGCAGATCCCACCCCCTTCTAGCACTGATGATGTTATCTAATTTGGTAATGAAATGTCTGCAAAAAAACCCACCAAACTAACCAAGATTCAGTGAGTACCAAGGATTGCACACTATTTACCCTTCCTCCCCCCCCCATTGTATTGAACTTCTGAGAAAGATTCAGAAGTGCTGAGTATCTGGCAACTTAATTTCCCACTTTGTAGAAAGCCTTGCAACCTGAGGCTTCCTGTAGGATTAAAGGCAGGGAAACTTGCTGATACGGAGAGAAGTATGCAAATCAGTTTGCAGGAGATTGCCTTTTAGCCTGAAGGAGAAAGGACTCCACTTAAACGTTATCATGGACTCCACACTGTAGATGGAGGGGCAAAGCAATCAGAAGTGCTGGAGTGTGGTGGATCAGTTTGCCAGTTGTATCTCACCTGGAAAAAAACAAAATATGGCCAGAATTATCTATGGGAAAATGTTTTGGAATCTTTGGCTAGTAAAAGCAGTACCTCTTTGATTGCTTGTTCGGGTTGGGCAACTGAAGCATAAAAATATCAAATTAGTATTATGCGCCGTGTACCTTCAAACCAATTCAAACACTTCAAGCTTGAGATGGCTTGGAAATAACAGTATACGAAGGAGGACCTCTGAATTTTCAGTCTTGGTGCCCATTCAGACTAGTCACTGAAGCTATCTCTCCAGCTTTCGAGTGAGGTCCATCAGGTTGCTGAGCAAAAAGGCAGGAACTTTTGGCATCTGTTGGGAACTCCCCACCCAAAAAGTCAGTTAGTCAGTCAGTCAGTCAGTCAGTCAGTCAGTCAGTAAGTTTTTAAAATGTTGGCTGTTCAAAATTGTGTTCACAAATTAACTTTAAAGTAATTTTCATTTTTGTTTCATTTATATATTTAATTTAGCTTTATTTTACCGCTTCTCTTACTTTTACTGTGTTTCCCCGAAAATAAGACCCAGTCTTACTTACTTTTTGCCCCCCAAATAAGCACCAGGTCTTATTTTCAGGGGAAGTCTTACCCACTTACTTTAGGACCACTGCAGCCATGCCTCCCATGCCCTGACATCTGTCATGCCGGTACTCGACTTCTCCAGCGGCATCTGATCCAGATGCCGCCTGGCTCATTGCGCTAGTGCCACCGCTGGTGGCAGGAGGCTGCATGGTGTGTTGTGCCATTGCACGTGTGCAAGTGGCAGCACCAGCACAATGAGCCTCAAAGTGTCCTGCCACATGCAGCGGCACGGGTACGGCAAGAGAGCCTTGCGGCATTCTGCCTTGAGTGGCAGCACCGTGCAATGCGCTACATGGAAATTATCCAAGTCTTTGCTGAACATTTGGTTAGATGACCTTGATTCCCATGGGATGATTTCTTGCTGCTGCCTGGAACTGGCATTCCAAAAGTGGCTCTTCTTTCCCCCTATTATTGTGGCAAGCCGAAAAGCGAGAATGACTGCGACAGCAAAATCATACTTTGAAGTTGACAGTGTATCCTGACCCGTGGACTGCTTTCCTGGACTTTGTGTGTGCCCGTTAGATTCAGTTATCCAGTGGCTCTTGCTGTTCTGAGCTCGGAAACTGAGCCTGTGTACTGGGAGTGCTTTCCGAGAACCTGTTTGGGCAGCTTGAATAAACACCTGTAGAACTGTTGCTGTACGTGTGTGTGTGTGAGTGAGGGGAGCAGGACAGTACAGTTGGTTTCCAGTTTGCTTCTGAGTGCAATTCAAGGTGCTGATAGTTCCTTTAAAGCACTTCATGGCTTGGAACCAGACTATTTACAATATCAACTCTCCCCAATTGTTTCTACTCAACTTAATCTGGTCCGGCAGAGGGGCATGTTCCAGGTACCGTCATCTCAGGAATATTGGCTGGTGGCCTTTTCTCCCATTGTAGCTGCCCTGTAAAATATCATTTCCCCCTGAGATTAGATTAGCTCCAAACTTGTTAGGGCCTTTTTGTAAGGCCCTAAAAACTTGGTTTTGGTGTGGGGGCCCAGGAATGTGATAAAGCCTATCTCTTGGCTTCGCCGATGGCTATTTATCAAGCCCTCTTGCCATGTTTTTATTTTATATACAGTAGTCCTCGTCTTACAACCACAATTGAGCCCAAAATTCCTGCTGCTAAGTGAGACAGTTGTTAAGTGAATTTTGCCCCGTTTTACGACCTTTCTTGCAACAATTGTTAAGTGAATGATCGCAGCTATGGAGTTAGTAACATAGCTGTTAAGCATATCTGGCTTCCCCAATCATTTTGCTTGTCAGAAATTCACAAAAGGTGATCACATGACCCCGGGACATTGCAACCGTCATAAGTATGAGTCAGTTGCCAAGTGTCTGAATTTTGATCACATGACCATGGGGATGTTGCATTTTATTGTTTCTGGACAGCCACTTGTCTGGAATGGTATAGGGTCTCCATCTTTAGCATAGGGTTGGACTAGAAGGCCTCCAAGATCCCTTCCAACTCTGTTATTCTGTTATTTTATAATAAGCCACCCAGAATCGCCTATGTGAGATAGGCAGCTACAGTAATCAAATAAATAAATCAAATTGTTGAAGGGATAAAAACACCGATACATAAAGATTGTGGTTCACTTTTGAGAGTGGCATGTCAGAATAAATTAAATTTATTTGATGTCATTTTACATTTCAACTTAATTAAAGGTAAAGAGTGTTTTATTTATTTATTAAATTTATATATCATCCATTTCACTACTGCGGGACTCATAAAAAACATTAAAATGTTCAAAACCTTAAAAGCAATATCCACTAACTAGACATGTGTCATTATCCGGACTCTCCCATGTCACGATTAATATAACTCCAATAGAATAGAGCCGTGATGGTGAATCTATGGCACACGTGCTACAGGTGGCACGCAGAGACATATCTGTGGGCACACAAGTGTTGCCCTAGCTCAGCATGTGTGCGCTGGACAGCTGATTTTCGAGCCTTCTGGGCCCACCGGAAGTCGGGAAATGAGCCGTTTCCAGCCTCCGGAGGGCCTTCGGGGCTGGTGGGAAAGACTGTTTTCACCCTCCCCAGGCTCTAAGAAAGCCTCTGGAGCCTGGGGAGGGCGAAAAACGGGCCTACTGGGCCCACTGGTAACCTTTTTGCCATTGCATGGCAAAAGCGAGGGGGAGCCCAGGTGGGGGTGTCACGTGTGCATGCACCGGGGGGGGCAGGGCGCGGGGAGGCATTGAATTATGGATGTGGGCATGTGCACGCACAACCACCACCACCCCGTTCCCTTCCCGCTTTTGGCACGTGACGACAAAAAGGTTAGCCATCACTGGAATAGAGTATCTGTAGTTGAGGGTTGAATTATGGAATCCATGGTGCTCCCTGAGCACGGTGTTTTTCTTGCAAACAAGCTCAGAGAGTACCAAGGACTCCACAATAGGATAGTGAATAATTTCCTCTTTTGTGATATTAAGAATTGTTGGTGGCCTCTAAGACCAGTTTCCAAGGCTTTCAGGAACCAATACTGTACCCTGAAGCCTCAAATTCAGCAGCTCTGACTTAGAGCATCTGAATTGTATAAGAACTGGAGAGCAAGGTAAGTGATACCATAAAAAATGGATAGCACTCGTGTGAGTTCCTTTTATAAAGGAGAATGAAGGATGCTTTGAGGGTCTGATTCTCCCAGGTCACTTTGGACAAAAGGGCTGCGTGTGTCTTTCATGTAGATGAGATAATAATTCTTGTAGAATTCAACTTGCTCCTTGCTTGGGAACTGTATAAGAGGAAAAGTAGTGTAATATTTAATGCTGCTGTCGTTTTTTTCAGCAGCAGACTTTTATTCCCCCACATATTTCTGAATCCAAGTTATTATTAATTGTATATGTTGCCATTCTTTGGGGATAAGTACACTAAGCATCCAAATAATAACTAGATAATATTTCAGCCTGCGGCTTCCATGCTGACTATAATCTACGTGTATGTTCATGGAGGGGTTACCAGATGTGGGTTACGGAAACCCAGATGGCAGCGAAATGATAGAGATAAATCAACAGCTTCGTTTCAGTGAGTCTCCTGCAGCAAAATCTTAAGCTGTTTCCTTTAGAGGTAAATTCTGGGTTCAATCAGATTCGCTTCCTTATTATTGTGTTTACTGCAATCGCCTTAATAAAGCATCTTCCTCTGTATCAACACAGATTGTTGCCTCCCCATGTTCATTATTTGTATACAAGGGGAGTGATTGCATTAAAAGTATTTAATGAACTGAATTTAGTGATTTAAATTAGATTCCAACTTTAGTTAGGTTGCAAGAAGTTTAATTTTCATGGTATCCTTTATTCTTGTGATGGTATGTGGAAATGATGTTGGGAGATCGGGTAAAGAGATTCTGCCTAAGGAATGCTATAAAATCAGATAGATAGATAGATAGATAGATAGATAGATAGATAGATAGATAGATGGATGGATGGATGGATGGATGGATGGATGGATGGATGGGTGGGTGGGTGGGTGGGTGGGTGGGTGGGTGGGTCGATAGATAGATAGATAGATAGATAGATAGATAGATAGATAGATAGATAGATAGATGATGGATGTATGGATGGAGATGGATAGATGGAGAGATGGATGGAAAGACAGACAGATATAGATGATAGAGAGATAGAGAGATATATAGGGATGGACAGATAGATGGATGGATGGATGGACGGATGGACGGACGGACAGACAGACAGACAGACAGATGATAGATAGGTAGAATGAGAGGACATAGTCTACAACTCAGGGGTGAAATGCTCCCGGTCCGGACCAGATTGCCCGATCCTGTAGCGATGGTGGTGGGTTCGGAGAACCAGTAGCAAACATCTCTGCCCCCTCCCCATGCCCAGCTGAGCCACGCAATCATCAGAGGCTTTTTTATTTTATTTTTAAAAGCATTTTTTTCTACAACCTCTTCGGCCGAAAAAATGCTTTTAAAGGTAAAAAAAAAAAAGGCATCTGATGATCGCGTGGCTCAGCTGGGATCGTCAGAGACTTTTAAAAGCATTTTTTCTACAACCTCTTCGGCCAAAGAAAAAAAAATTCTTTTAAAAGCCTCTGACGATCCCAGCTGAGTTGCCTGATTGTCAGAGGCTTTTAAAAGCATTTTTTTTCCTGGCTGAAGTGGTTGTAGAAAAAATGTTTTTAAAAGAAAAAAAAAAGCCTCTGCCGATCAGGCAACTCAGCTGGGATTGTCAGAGCCTTTTAAAAGCATTTTTTCTACAACCTCTTCAGCCGAAGAGATTGTAGAAAAAATGGTTTTAAAAGTAAAAAAAAAAAAAAAAAGTTGGCCATGCCCACCCAGTCACATTACCCCTCCACCAAGCCCTGCCCACAGAATCGGTAGTAACAAATTTTACATTTTACCACTGCTATAACTGTATAATGGGTGCAAGAAAAGGCTCAGATGGCACTCCCCACCCCCCAGGGTCTACAACACTCTCCATGGTCAACTCACCGTAGCCAACTTGCCACAGCCAATTCCCCAAGGGAAAACTCGCTGCCGGACAAGAGTTACACTAATATTGAAGAAATAGTGGAATAAAATCATTAAAAAAAGGATGCCAAACGAGGAACAAAATGAAATGTGGATGACAAAAAATTAAATATTTTAAAAATTATTTTAAATAATGAAATTGAATTGTTGAATTGTCCCGTGGCGAGTTGTCCGATGGCTAGTTGGCCATGGCGAGTTGACTGCGATGAGTTGCCCCATTCCGTTCTCCCCTACACACACACACACCCCAAGTTCTCAGACTGTAAAGGAGACAATAGAAGATTTGTACTTTCAGGCTTTCAAGATTCTATTAATATATCCTTACAATGAGGGAGAAGTAGTCCATCTGGTTGAGCTTCCTGTCTGGTGTACATGGGAAACCTGACAATTCTGGTCCTGACGCTTTTTCAAATTCAGTCCCTGGCTTATCCTTTAAAGACCAAGTGCAGCTCTTAAAGCAAGAAGTGTTGTGTACCGCTGAGACATACTTAGACCTGTTCAGTTATTCATTGATGGAAGGAAATTAAATCAGTGCATGCCAGCTATCAACTATCATCTCACCTGGGAAGGTGTGCACGAAGCAGGACAGTTACTTCTTAACATTAATCAGTCTCCTGAAGTCATTACATTCATGAGTAAATGTAATCCACATGTGATTACTTTTTAATTTACTCCGTAATCATATTCCATGTGAATGGGGTAAGCTTAAAATGAAATTTAAAAGTCAAACACTACTTTGTATTGAGAATTCACAATTTCCATACACACCTAGGTTAATAAAGATTTTTATAAGGTTCCATTATTTGCTCTCTTTTTTTTCCTTTAGGAAACAGCTTTTTTCTAGCTCCTCTAACAAATGATGGTTTTTATCCATCAAATAAATTGACTTTTTTTATAGTCATCTATTTATTTGTATAATATAACAGAATAAAAATACAAAAATATCTTGCCACACATTTAAGATCTGAGGAGCAAAAATTCATGTTTCTTACTATCTGTATGTACTTTTTAATGTAGCATGATGTATGGCATCAATTGTAATATATGATAAATGCTTTCAGTTTAGAAAAAAAAAGCATAACTGGATGAATTGAAGCAGAATCTC
Organism: Pantherophis guttatus; assembly: GCF_059756535.1. Taxonomy (NCBI): domain Eukaryota; kingdom Metazoa; phylum Chordata; class Lepidosauria; order Squamata; family Colubridae; genus Pantherophis; species Pantherophis guttatus. Next base: position 246,434,124 of record NC_142064.1, read on the forward strand.
CTTTCTTCAAAAGCTGAACTCTTGTCCTGTCAAAAATTCTCATTGAATCTGATGCTCTCTCGTCACCTGATTTCATATGCATTCTGATCTTATTTAGAATCCTAATATTTTATAGATAATTTAGAAATGCTTCTGGCCCCAGATGCTAGAAATCAATATGATCTAAACTTTTTAAATTGTATCATTCATTTAAATGTATTTTTGTATGTGTTCTACAGCATTTATTTTAAAAAAATAATTAGAATAGAATAGAATAGAATAGAATAGAATAGAATAGAATAGAATAGAATAGAATAGAATAGAATAGAATAGAATAGAATAGAATAGAATAGAATAACAGAGTTGGAAGGGACCTTGGAGGTTTTCTAGTCCAACTCCCTGCTTAAGCAGGATACCCTACACCACTTCAGACAAATGATTATCCAATCTCTTCTTAAAAACTTAAAAACTTCCAGTGTTGGAGCAATGTTATATAATAGTTAGAAACACACACACATATATACACACACACACAAATAATTTTGAATGATATTTCTGAGCACATTTTCTAAAAATTGAAAGTGAGCGGACATTTTATATATGGAAGGTCTAGCAGAGGTGTCAAACTCTCAGCCCGCGGGCCGTATGCATCACGCGCTGGTTATGCCCACCCTCGGTTCAGAGAAAGGGAAAATAGTCGTGATAGGTGATGTCATGTGGCAACAATGTGACATTGTGAGTTTGATACTTGTGGTCTACAATTTGGGGACAACTTTTTCATGAACTGAAAAAAAAAATTCTACTTGTGACAGTATCTTTTTCTCCATAGGATCTTAATGAGTTTATATAAGACATTTCTACTACATTTTTACAACTAAATCTCAATCACAGAATGAGCTCAATATGAATAATTGTTGAATATACAGTCAGCATATTTGATCCTTTCTACAACAGTATGCATCATTTCTGAAACAGAAAATTAAGCTGCAGATGAAAAATGTAGTACTCCATAAAATTCATTTATGTTGCGCTGTGTTCCATATGCATTTCTCGTATTTGCTTTTATCGTGACCTCCCATGGACTTCAATATTGTATGCATCAAATTATTGAAATTACTTTGTTCAGCCTCCTTTTTCTCTCTCAAGAATTTATGATTGGATCAAGACATAATAATAATAATAATAATAATAATAATAATAATAATAATGATGATGATGATGATGATGATGATGATGATGATGATGATGATGATTTGGATTTGAGTACAGCAAAAACCACTGGGAACATCAGGTTGAGAAAGTTTTAGAGAATGAGAAACTCAAAATCTTGTGGGACTTTAGGATTCAGACTGACAGGCACTTGGTCCACAACACACCTGACATAACAATAGTTGAAAAGAAAAAAGTATGGTTCATTGACATTGCAATACCTGGTGATGCACGAATTGAAGATAAGCAGCAAGAAAAAATCACAAAGTACCGGGACTTGCAAATTGAAGTTGAGCGACTGTGGAAAAAGAAATCGTGTGTTGTCCCAATTGTAATTGGAGCCCTTGGAGCAATACCCAAAGGGTTACCCCACTATTTAGAAATTCTAAATTTACTGGACTTGAACATTTTGACTCTACAAAAAACCACCTTACTCGGAACAGCTTACATCCTCCGACGATACCTTAACAGTTCCTAGGTCCTTGGTTAGGACTCGAGCTGCTGAGCTATTAACCAGCCTCAAAGGCTGTGAATCTCACTAAAGATTAACCAATAATAATAATGCAATAGACTTGTCTGAGAAACATTGACTTGTCCAATTCATCCAACCAAATTGATAGGAAAAGGGGTGTTTGAATTTGGATGTCCCATATGCAATTAATGCTTGTTATTGCTTGCAATTAAGTGACAGAAATCAACCCAGAAAGTGGAAAATATGACTATGTGAAGTCTATTAAAAGTAATCATATTAAGGGATGGGTGTGTTTTTTTTAAATGACTTAGTACAACCAGAAACAATTAGAGCTAAATTGACTCTCATAATGGAGTACACAAGGGAGCTGTGAATTGGAGGAAAGATCAAGTCCTAATTTATTTGATTCAGAAGAGGGAAAAGAGTGAGCCAGAATTATTTCAGGCCTGTTCCCTGGAAAAGAACCCCATTCCTAATCCACATGTGGATGGCTGTGTGGACATTGACCTGGGTTAAAGAAATGCAATCCACATTATCCAATTTATGTACTGTACTATCCAGTCGTGTTAGATGAGCTTCAGGTGGATATAGGTTATATTGCATTTTAATGGTAGAAATTGAATGGACTGTCCAAGAGCCCTTAAGATGAATGGCATCAATGCATATACAAAAGGGATGGAGTTTTAGTCCTGCAGCTGGCACTGCCATATTTATTTTTATGATATCTCCCCCAAAATGACACTACTGCCCCTACACTCTACTATGTACAATGTTACCTGTTCCTCAAGGTATACTGAACTTATATATTTTCTCTTCCATGATTTTTCTGATTTAACCTAACCAGACATCACTGGTTTGGAAGGTTTGTGGGCCAGTTGAGTAGAATACAATGTGAACAGCTACTGCATTATCATACCTGAACTAAATAGAGTAAAGAAGTGTTTCTTTCAGGAAGATTCCACTATTTTGGACCATATGATCTCCCTGAAATTCTAGGATATTATGTGAACTTTTTTTCCTTCCCTTCCCTTAATTAATGCTTTCATAAAGCTGTTGAGGACCATTCAGACATCCAAAGTCTAAAAATAAGAAAATTAGAAGAATGTGAGAAGAATCTATATATGATCTACATCATCGATCAATCCATCCATTATTATCTCTTTCTATCTGTCATCTTTCTGTCTATTTGTCTGTCTGTCTGTCTGTCTCTATATATATATCATCTATCTATCTATCTATCTATCTATCTATCTATCTATCTATCTATCTATCTATCTTATATCTATTATCTATCAATCTATCTTCATTGTCGTTATCATCATCATTGTCATCTATTATTATCTATCATATCTATGTATTTATCTTTATCTATCTATCTCTATCATCAGTATTATCTATTTATATTGATCGATCAATAAATAGATAGATAAACAGATAGATCAGTGGTTCTCAACCTGTGGGTCGGGACCCCTTTGGGGGTCGAATGACCCTTTCACAGGGGTCGCCTAAGACCATCGGAAAACACATATTTTCAATGGTTTTAGGAATAATTTTATGGTTGGAGGTCACCACAACATGAGGAACTGTATTAAAGGGTCACAGCATTAGGAAGGTTGAGAACCACTGAGATAGATATAACTAGATCTATCTATCTATCTATCTATCTATCTGTCTGTCTGTCTGTCTGTCTGTCTGTCTATCTATCATCTATCTATCTATCTATCTATCTATCTATCTATCTATCTATCATCTATCATCTCTATCTCTACCTCCATCTATCTTGGTTACATATATTTCTTGGTTATGTTAATCTTTTGATTGTGGCTTTATATATTTTTTCCTAGCTGCTATGGATTTTATTTTGTTTTGTATATGTTTTTATGGTTTTTTTTTAAATTTTGTTAACTGCTAGGAATCTTGCATACGAGATAGGCAGCCATATAAATCCACCAAACCATTCATTCATTCATTCCAACAGTCTACCCTATATCTCGATGAATGATTTATTACATAGTCATACTTACACACACACAGAGCATTCACCTAATTTCACTAGATACAATATGGTTTTGTAGTTGAGTCTCTTTGGTAGCGACAATGCAAGTTGTGCAATTGTGCAATTGTCAATTCAGGAAGGTGTCAGGCATGATTCATTTATAACCTTGTTACTGAAACATGGAGAAGGGGAATGGATGGGAGGAAGGTGAGGTTCTGAATGCTTGGCAAAATTGCTGGAAAATAAGAAAATGGGGAACAAATCGTAGTTTGATAGATTGGTTGCCTATTTTCAGCTAAAGCGGTTAATTTTTTCAAAATACAAAACATCAAATAAACTGCATATAATTTATTGAGCTAGGAATATAGTGTTTAAAAATCCCAATAATTCAGATGTGCTAAGGATAGAACCTTCTTAAGCTGTAGATTTGCCTTTTTCCGAGCCTGCTTCCTCCCCACTGTCCCACCCCCAATTTTGGATTCCAAAGCTTCAAAATTGAACAACTGTCATAAATTTTCATCTATTTGTCCATTGTCATTGGAAGGGTCTCTGCTGATCACCAGCCATGCTTTTTAACAAACTGAGGCCTGTAATTCAAGATAATTCCTCTGCAATTTGCTGGCCATAGGTTACTTCAAACTGGCTTTTAAAGGTAAAAGGAGGAAAGGAAATGCTTGCTGTTCCTAGGAAATCTGCCTGTTATTCACTAAGCCCCAAATGGCTTCTCATTTTCCCCCTCCCTCCCTGTCTTTCTTTCATTCTTCTTTTCAAAGACTGCCAAGTAAAGAGTCTTTCTCCCTTCAGTGTTAGTTCTCACTCTAGATGTTGAGGAAACACGAAAGTGTATTTTTACTGTCTTCAGAGGTGCACAGCAACGAATGTGGAGGACGGCCTGTAAGGTAGTTATTGATCCCCTTCAAATCCATCCTTATGAAAAAATGTTCTGCCTCGAAAGATGGAAAAATGCAATTTATTCTAGATAGGTTGAACTTCAATTTTCTCATCAGTGGAAGTGTTCAATTAGCATCTAATAAAATCCTTAATTTGACATTGTGATCAATTTATATATATATATGTAGGTTTTTGGTTATTCGGGTTTTCTCCCGCGTAAAATTGGAAGTATCTTGGCGACGTTTCGACGAAGTCTCATTCGTCATCTTCAGGCTGGTGTTTTCGGCTTCGTGCTTCTGGGAGCAATATATATATATATATATATATATATATATATATATATATATATGCGTTCACTTATTCTATGCGTGCACTTATTCTATGCGTGCACTTGTGTTCTTCTATGCGTGCACTTAGACGAATAAGTGCACGCATAGAAGAACACAAGAACTCAGTCAGAAAAGAGGAACCAACTTCTTCCCTGGTCCAACACCTTAAAGCCACAGGACATGATATTGATTTTAAAAAGACCAGAACTATTGCCAAAACTGAACACTTTAACAACAGAATAATCAGAGAAGCCATCGAGATAGAAAAACGCCCACACAGCATGAACAAACGAGACGATACCTCCCGCCTACCAGCCATTTGGAAACCCGCCCTTATTGACAAACGAGTCCCTAACACGACGAATGACACCAGACCCACACTCACGAGAGCCACACAGGATGTCACCACCACACATCCACGCAGAAAGCAGACTCAAACCCACACTGATAATGAGCCACAACCAAGGACCAGAAGCCAGACCGCAGCTGCATCATTAGCCACTTTAAACCCCTCCAATCCATACATGAAGCAGACTGACACCCACCATGAAGAGCTCGCACAGCCACAAACACGAAGCCAAACAACAACAACGCAGCTCACCAGCTCAACCCCCCCTGCAACTCAGACTAAGCTGAGCACAACCAAGCCCCCACCCAAACAGAACACAGCCCCAGCCAATCAGAGCACAGCCAAGCCCCTAACCAATCAGAACACACCTCCACCCAATCAGAACACAGCCAAGTTCCCACCCAATCAGCTCACACCCCCACTAGCAGTTAAAAGGAAGAGACAGCTGCGATCTCACATTGCTCCTGGAAGCACGAAGCCGAGAACACCAGCCTGAAGATGACGAATGAGACTTCGTCGAAACGTCGCCAAGACACTTCCAATTTTACGTGGGAGAAGACCCGAATAACCAAAGACCTACACACACACACACACACACACACACACACACACACACACACACACACATATATATATATATATATATATATATATATATATATATATATATATATATATATATATATATATATATATCCTTGTTTCTTGTTGGGTATACAAGGTATACCTAATTAGGTATATCTCATGTATCTAACTATAAAGATAGTTAGGTACACAAGGTATACAAGATATATCTATCTTTATTCTCTTCCTCTGTCTCATGTCCAGCTCTGGGCTATGCCTCTCATTCTTCAGAAATTGCAACTTCATTATAGTCCATCACATGAGCTCCCTTCTGTAGGTACCATCTCTCACAACACTCCTTCAAGTCAGTGTGTCAGACCTGGAAGCCATCTTTTACATTTGGGCCTTCAGGCCTGCCACATATTCCTCTGTGGGAAAAGGGGAAGGGGGATTGCATAGAATATGGGTGATATGTAGTATGTAGTCAAAATAACATTCCTTTCCCAGAGAGTCAAGGACGCTTTGCCCTGGCACCTGGAGTCGGATGACTGGGAAGTGTCTCCAGTTTGGACGGTGGATAATTGGACCATGTGATGGACATGAGGGTGCTGGGCAGGGACTTGAACTTTCACGTGGGTGGGGAAAACCTGGAAACTTTCAGATTTGGGTTTTCCCAGATGTGCCAATATGACATCTTCAATAAAAAGGAACTTTGAGGAACCTCAAGCCTTGGAGTTTTCTTTTGTTGGGGATGTTACTTGGAACCTTGACACAGTGTTAATTCCCAGCAACTGCCTGGATAAATCCCTGCCCTTATCTTGGGAAAATTTTAGGAGTAACTTCTTGTTGCCTTCTTCCTAGGGCTAAGAGATAGTGACTGGCTCTAGGCCATACACCTGGTTTGGTGCCGAAAGCAGAACTAGAACTCACAGTTTCCTGATTTCAAGCTTGTTGCCTTAACCACTCTCCCCAAACTGGTTCTCATATTACTTACTCACTTTTGTTCATAGTGATGGTTTTTTCAGCAACAAGTACTAGTTTGTAATATGTGTATTTTATCTTTTGGCTGTTCACCGCCCTGAGTCCTTCGGGAGTAGGGCGGTATATAAATTTAATTAATAAAATAAATAAAATAAAATAAAGTACACAGCTATACCCTCCTGCCAGCTGCGGGTCAATTAATTTGAAGACAAAATTCAGCGTGTGTTATTATATGTTAGTCAACCCCTTGAGGCTAACAATAATGATGACAATGATCTATACAGAGTAGCCTTCTCGCCCAGATTCTAATTACAAAGTTCTGCATTTTGTTCAGAGGCCAGTGTTTCATTAGAGGTTAGAGTGTCATTGTCAGGTTTGCCAGTTTATTTTATTTTTATCTAAACTATGAGCTCTTGTTACTAGTACAGTGTCTACAAGAGGGATTGCTGAGAATGATCCTTCAGCCATCCCATACTATAAGAGTTCCCGTTTGGTTTAGTGGTTAAGGTACCAAGCTAGAAAGCAGGAGAACTGAGTTCAAGTCCCATGAAAGCCAGCTGGGTGATTTTGAGCCAGTCACTTTCTCTCAGCCCAACCCACCTCACAGGGTTGTTGTAGGGAAAAGAGGAGGAGGAAGATGTGTTGGATATGTTCACCACCTTGGGTTGTTTGTAAAAATAATAAAGGCAGGACACAAACAAAACAAAATTCATGATTAAAAGACATTATTTTACATAAATGACAGCTTTGCATTACTGTTGTAATGCATCCTTTTAATAAAAAAGATCCTTTGCAGGGCAGAGTGGAGTTCAAGTCACTCAATCTCCTTGAAGATTGGAAATAAGCATTGATAAAATATATTGTATGAAACCAACTTTCATTTTGCGAACCTCAAGTTCTTCTCTACCGCCTCATTGAGAAAGGGGTGTGGGCAGGGGTGAAATGCTACTGGTTCAGGCAAACCGGTAGTAAAAAAAATGCTATTTCCAATGATCAGCTGTGCCGTGCAATTTATATTCGCTTTAAAGCAGGAAATCCTTCTTTCTAGTGAATCTAAATCGTGCAGCAAAGCTGTTTCCCCCTCCACCCATTCTACTTACCTTCTTAAGCCTCCTTTTTCCGCGCTGTGTGCTAGCGCCTGTGGTTCGCATGCACTCAAAATGCACGTTTGGTGCGTACTGTGTATGTGCACAACGCATACACGTGCAGCGAACCAATGGCAGACCTCGGAGGATTTCACCACTGGGTGTGAGAGTCCCTGAGACAGATGAGGAAAGTGCATCAGGAGCAGTGGTGAAATCCAATATTTTTTACTACCGGTTCTGTGGGCGTGGCTTGGTGGGCGTGTGGCTTGGTGGGCATGACAGGGGAAGGATACGGCAAAATCTCCATTCCCACCCCACTCCAGGGGAAGGATATGGCAAAATCCCCATTCCCTCCTCACTCCTAGGAGAAGGATATTGCAAAATCTCCATTCCCACCTCACTCTGGGGCCAGCCAGAGTGGTATTTGCCGATTCTCCGAACTACTCAAAATTTCCGCTACTGGTTCTCTGAACTACTCAAAATTTCTGCTACCGGTTCTCCAGAACCTGTCAAAACCTGCTGGATTTCATCCCTGATCAGGAGTGTATGCTAGGAGTGTGTATGTATGTCAATCTGTGGGTGTGTGTATCCCACCCATTCGCTCAAGGCATGAAGGTTATCCTAGCTGTCCAGTGAAAGCAAGCAGGGACTTCTGTTGGACAGCAGTGATATAGGACGATGGTGGATGCATACTGTACATGAAAAGGTCATGGTAAGGCAAGCCTGTATTTTTATTATTTATTTATTTCTCACATTTAGAAACTATCCATCTCACTCATCCCAGGGACTCCGGGCGGTGTACAAACAAAATGTTAAAACATTGAGTAAGTTCACTATTAAATACTAATTAAAAGGAAGAGGAAGGGGCTTTAGGGCACTAACGAGCCCCATGGCTGCAAGGCCCTCTGTGCCCTCCTCTTTGTTTTTATGAAGAAAACTCCATGAATATAAAATATGAATTACTATTAAGACATCAGTGTTTCTTTTGTAAGTCTGATATAGCAACTTTTTTGTATATCTGTCAGGCACAGGAAACGGCATAATGAGCTGATCAAAGTAGCTGCTTGCCTATTGTTGCTTGCCTATAGACAGGAATCTTGCCAGCCTAAAGTACACACTGCATAACTACTAGATAAATGCTGCAAAGTTTTAGGGAGGATCTCCCTTCAACTTTTTCCTCCCCATAAGTGACTCGAGGCTAGTCATTTATTTCACTCCTCCTTTCAACTCAGTGCCAGATTCTACTGCATTGTCATACTTATGGAAATCCACTTATCTCAGTTGGAAATAAATAGAATAAGATGGTCTATTTTTGATGAGTATGTCTACCAATCAGTATCAATGGGGGTATCAGATCTGCCACCATTTATACCCCTAAATAGAAAAGATCCTTGGCTCCATCTGCTAAGAAAGGTATAGTTTTATTAGAAGGGAAGAGTATTACAGTAATACATAGCCAGAACTGAGAACTGTGCACCCAAATCCCTAAATTCAACTTTTCCCTTCCTAACTACCTCCCATCCATGTCCACCTCCATAGCCAATCATGTTCAAGTGAGATGTTATCAGAACAGTCAGTTCAAGCATATATTGGTATGCAGCTGCCTTCTTTTCCCAGCCGGATGACCTTGAGGCAGCGCCTCAGGGAGGTACAAAAGTTACTTTTGTTTTCCCTCAAGCATCCCTCCTCCCATCCACCCTCCCCAGAGTTCATGGCAGACTGTCACTTCATGGTAGTGAAGCAGAAGCAGAAGGTGGCAGCTGACAAAGGTAGTTTTGTAGCATTTTTTGCATGGACAATTTCTGTGCCAAGGTGAGGATATTGCAGGGTGTGCAATATTATGTGCAACTTTGAGTTACCTGAAACATTTGCACAGCTGCTCAAAACCAGCTCTGTGACATGCTGAAACTCCTCAAAAAGAAAGGAATGAAGAAAGATTTCCAGCTTCCAGCACATTTAAATTTCATTTCACACATTGTAAGTTACCACTAATGCTCTACATTTCACAAGAGTCATTTATTTTCAGCAGCATATTATTTATTCATTAAAAAAAGTTGACTGTCTTCATTTTTTCTATTGATTTTTAATATGTTTTCTGATCTTTCTTGACTATTTCAGGACTCTAACCAGCTCTTCCTATTTTTTATCATTTGTGTTGATAATGCTTCATATCCATTTCCTCTTTCATTTCTTCCTTTCTCCAGTGGTGGGTTTCAAAATTTTTTACTACTGGTTCTGTGGGTGTGGCTTGGTGGATGTGACTTGGTGGGCGTGGCATGGGGAGGATACTGTAAAATCTCCATTCGGTCCCCACTCCAGGGGAAGGTTACTGCAAAATCCCCATTTCCTTACGATCAGCAGGGACTTGGGAGGCAGAGAATAGATGGCGGTGGGGCCATTCAGAATTTTTACTACCGGTTCTCCGAACTACTCAAAATTTCCACTAACGGTTCTGGTACCGGAACTGGTCCGAACCTGCTGAAACCCACCTCTGGTTCCAACACTGTGTCACCACAGCTCCTTTCCTATCATCTATTTTGAATAGCCCTATTTTTATAAATTGTTTTCTTTTCTTTTCTTTTCCTTTCTTTCTTTCTTTCTTTCTTTCTTTCTTTCTTTCTTTCTTTCTTTCTTTCTTTCTTTCTTCCTTCCTTCCTTCCTTCCTTCCTTCCTTCCTTCCTTCCTTCCTTTCTTTCTTTCTTTCTTTCTTTTGCTTTTTACTTGGCCCTTTGCATTCCATACAGGAAGCGAACTCAAAATAGAACTTTAAAGCAAACTTTAAAATATCTCTGGACATTTTTGAAACATTCCTTGAAATACATTATTGCTTATAATTCGGGCATACAGTGTGAAAAGCAAACTTTCCAGGCCAGGCCTTATTTGTATATAGAAATGGCATTTTCATCATTTCCCAACCAGGTAGAGGACTTTAGGCTGGAGAAGTTTGAGTTAGAAGGTCAAATTAAAGAAGAGGAAATTTCAATTTAGTTTCACTGTATTTCCTTTAGTTTATCACCATCTCTCAGCCTTGCCAGCCTCATAACTGAGTGTCCGGAGAAGGGCGACATATAAATTTAATAAATATAATAATTTAATAAATATATAACACAAAACAATCTGTTAGGAAATGTAAGAATGACTTGGGAGACGGGATGGAGAGCTGGACAACTGGCATGTAAAAGATGTCTCAGCTCACAGATATGGGAAAGGCATGGGAAACATTTCGGAAGGGGACTCTCCCTAGTTTTCCAGAGAGCAAAAAGGAAGTGTAGGAGATGACCAGGCTGAGTCCAAGGGAGGAGTCAAATGCATCAGCAGTTTTGAGTCCCTTTGTGTCCACAGGAGATCTAAGTCCAACCTATCTTGAATTCTGCTGACTCTTACCTACCGCCAATTTGCTTTGACTATTAGTAGTTCAGATTCTTGTAGAGAGCATTAGCATACAATAAACCTATATTCATTTGAACTGGATAAATTGCCTGCACTTGACAGAAAGGAGGGAAGAAATACTTTCAGTCTTGAAAAATTCTGTTAAGGTAAAGATAAGAAGTCTCTGCAGATTTTATTCTACTAATCATTGCCGACTTTAGGGGCTAGTACTCATCTCCATTTCAAGGCATTGAGCCAGTACTGTGCAAAAACAGTTTTTGGGGTCATGCGGCTAGCATGATGTCACAGAGCATGTTTACCTTCCCACCAAAGTGGTACCTATTTATCTACTTGCATTTGCATGGTTTCAGATTGCTAGGTTGCAGGAGCTGGGGCGACGATGGGATCTCACCAGGGGTGAAATCTAAATTTTTTTGCTACTGGTTCTGTGGGCATGGCTTAATTAGTGGCCGGGGCTTGGTGGTAAGGTGACTGGGTGGTATGGCCAAGTCAATGTCACTTCTTTGCCCTTTTTTAACCTACTAAACACAATACAACATAACTGGCTCACTCACAATGTAAAAGCAGCTGTGCTAGACCCAAAATGCCCCCTGCAACAAGCAGAAACCTCACACAGCCACAAAAAGCCCAAAAAACCAACTTTCACACTTTACACAAACAAAATTCCACATACAGCTTTGTGAGATTTTGTGTGTTTGTGTACTTAGAGTGAAAACTACAGAAACACACTAAATCTCAGAAAGCTGCACAAATATTATTTTATTTTAATTTATTTTTATTTTTATATAAAAGCAGCTAAATTTAAAACTTCCTAAACTTTAATTGGCTAGGTCTGTGGGTTGTGCTTCTTATTTGGACTGCCTTACAGGGCTAATATCAATCATGTAAGATCAAAGTTGTCCAGTCTTCCTCCTGTATCCCAAGATCATTCTCACATGCTATTACATGGTCCAATTAGATAGACCAGACTAGGAAGTCAATTCCACATGAAGACTAAAGCTTCTTTCGTTGAGGTTGGCTACAGTAAGAGAATCTGATTGGGAATCTGATTGGACTGAGCCTCTCCCACCCCATAACCCCCTCACTTCTTATACTCCAGTGTATTAGATGTCCACCCACTGCTGAACATTACAGGTAGTCCTCAACTTACAACAGTTCATTTGGTGACCATTCGAAGTTGCAATGGCACGGAAAAAAAGTGACATATGACCATTTTTCACACTTATGACCGTTGCTACATCTCCATGGTTATGTGATCAAAATTCAGATGCTTGGCAACTGACTCATATTTATGATGATTGCAGCATCTGGGGTCATATGATTCCCCTTTTGCAACCTTCTGGCAAGCAAAGTCAACGGGGAAGCCAGATTCACTTAACAGCCATGTTATTAACTTAAGAACTGCAGTGATTCACTTAACAACTGTGGCAAGAATGGTCATAAAATGGGGCAAAATTCACTTAACAACTGTTTTGCTTAGCCACAAAAATTTTGGGCTCAATTGTGGTCATAAGTCAAAGACTATGTGTATTGTTCTGGAGTTAAAAAATGCTTCCGCCCCTTTTGCCTAGGTCAGTATTTCTCAACCTTGGCTATTTAAAGTCACGGGGGTTTCAGTTCCCAGAATTCTCCAGCCAGAATTGCTAGTGGGGAATTCTGGGAGCTGAAGTCCACATGATTTAAAGTTGCCAAGGTTGAGAACAGGGGTGGGCTTCAAAAATTTTAGCAAGGGGTTTTCTGCCCGGTTGCTGGGTGGGCATGGCCATGGTGGGTGTGGCCTAATTGGCCTCCTGCACCACGGCGGGGGGGGGCATTTTGCCCTCCCTGAGCTCCAGAGGCTTTCCTTGAGCCTCCAAGAGGGTGAAAACAGCCTCCCCAGGCTCCATAGGGAACTTTTGGTAGGCCCATTTTTCACCCTCCCCGAGCCTCTGTGCACGCCCTCCACTTACCTGTATCCAAAATGGGCTATGGGGGGACTCCTGGGAGGGGCAGGGTGGGCGGGGCCAGCCAGGAGTGGGATTTGGGGGTTCTCCAAACTGCACAGAATCTTAGCTAGAGGTTCTCCCCAACCCCTGCAAACCCCCAGCAGCCCACCCCTAATTGAGAAATATCGGCCTAGGTAATGGGTCTTGCATATTTTCATGTCAAGGTCATCTTTTTTACACTCTATAACAGACTGCTATCTTGAAAAAAAAATTAATAATCAGGATATAATTAAAATCAGAAGAGTTTGTACCTTAAATGTTTCTCTTTAGCTCAGAATTGCCTGGAGTCATTAATCAACACAATTTTAGTATTCTGAATATATTAATATATTTTATATTAATTGCTACCTTGAGATTATGTAGCTTTTGTATTATTAATGCTGTATGTTTTCCTAATGGGAGTTATTTGAACTTGCTGCCCTTTTAAATGCTCTTTTGAGGTCTACCTCTATACGTCTCTAGTGTCAGAGAGGTGATGGATGTATAAAGGCCAGGGACATGGATTTTTTTTTTTTATCAGAACAAGCTATTTAATATATATATTCCAAGAAACTTTAATATCTTTTTGATGCCAAGTCAAAAGATTTCTGATGCAATATAGGAAGAATTACATCTTTTTTTTTCCTTGACAGATCATTTTTTATTAAAACTGTGGTCATAAATGCATTAACTGCTTTCCTGGTTTTGATATATGTAAATTACTTTGAAAGCCTGATAGTAAAATGCAGGACATAAACATTGCAAAGCAATTACCTGATAATACAATAAAGGAGTACATAAGCTTTCTCCTCCTAGTGGCTCATAATGCAGATGAATTGGAACCCAGTATAACTCAGGGTCCTCTTTATATCACACATATACACATACAATTAACTAGAGAGAAGTTATTAGCAGTGTCTGATCCTATAGAGTGGAAAGTTAGAAGTTTCAGTCTTCCACTCCTAAAAGTCCTCTTCATATCCTGGTCCTTTTTCCTGTTTTGGGATAATATCTCATTAATTTTCTCTTGTCACTTCCTATCTTTCATGGGGTACCTCACCTGGCCCCACCCCATCATTCAATCAATCAATACTATTTATTCTGTCAATGGCCCCTCAAAAATTCAAAAGAACAAAAACAGAATGAAGAAAACAATTTGGTTTCAGAAAAAAAAATATCCTGTAATCTACAACTACTACATTGTAAAAACATATGGACTACACATCTCCATCAGGGCAAAGCAATAGATGCAGTTTACATAGACTTCTGTAAAGTTTTTGATTCAGTGGTACATGACAAATTATTTCTAAAACTAAAATCCTATGGCATTTCTGGACTCCTACATAAATGGATAGCTGTCTTCCTGTCAAATTGACCTCATCCCATTCCTAAGAGGTCTGTAAGGGGCGTGCATAATTGCACCAGTGTGCCTACGGTCCTTGTCCTAATATTCCTTTTTACTTACTCTTTTCATGTATTCAAATTATGTTTATACTTTTACCTGTTATCTTATATATGCTTGACAAATAAACTTATGATTATATGATTAAATAAATACAATAATATACGAACAACCAGCAGGATAAATCACAGCATTTAACATTCACGCATCTATTACTATGTTCATACATTTGTCATACGGATGATAAATCTAAAACATTAATAAGTATAAAATAAAGTTTAAAAACTGCATACAGGTAATCTTCAACTAAGAACAGCTCAATTAGTGACTGTTCAAAGTTACAGCCACACTGAGAAAAGTGACTCACAACCAATTTTTAATATGTTTTTCACAATTACAACCACGATCAGCATGATCCAAATTCAGATGGCTGGTAACTGAGAATTGCAGGTTTATGGGGCCATTATGAGTCATATCTATTATGAATAGTCACACAGGCTCCATTATGAGTCATATCCATTATGAATAGTCACACAGTCGTAACACGAGGACTACCTGTGCTTGTTTAAAAGTAGCGTCAATTCAAACACCAAACTGGTCTTTGGTTGTCATAAAGGTTTGATTTCATTTGAATTAAAACACTTTCCCAGAATACACGGCTGAGAAAAAGTTGCTTCAACCTCATGCTTATCCACGGGCCTAGAAGCTTTTGGTTTCTTTATTCTGGGAAAATGTACAAGACAATTATAGCGGAAGAGTTTTAGTTGTTCCCTTTGACGCATCTTATATAGTGTCCTGTGGTGAAATATAACCCAATATTGTAGGAAGGCCTAAAGCTGAGCTTTGGCAAAGCAACCCGTGGATCTTTTTTTTTTTTTCACCTTTCCAAAAAGATAATAACGTTCACACAGAATTGTACATTAAAAGTTTGCACTTCCTCTGGATAGAACAAAGGAAATGTCTGCAAAAGCAGGACTTTTTCCAAAAGGGCCCTGATTTTCTCCTTTCCTAACTCTCTTTTCTCAGCTAACATAATTGGAGAGGAGTGAATGCCATTGAGCAGGGTTGCTTTTCTACAAGCCAGACAAGCCACAGACCACGGTGTCATTTTTTAATGATCCATTGGTTGAAGGTGTGATGGCGGGATCTCCCTCCTGCCCTCACTTTGCTTTCCGATTAACATATATATATATATATATTCCCCTCAGATTCCTCTTTAAATTGGGTGATGGGGCTTTAAATTGAATGGCGGGGCTCTCCCCCGTCTTTCTCCCCTCTCCCTTAATTAAACACTGGATCTGTTGCTTTCAATCTTCTGGAACAGCATTTCTTCAGCTGTGAGTGATAGAATCCGGCTGTGGCTCTCTTCTTTAAGCAATTTAATGTCTCTGTTTTGTGTGACTTCGCTGGTGTGAAAAAGGACACCATGTTTCTGAAATTGTGATGACAAGGAGGAAAAGCCTTTTTTTTAAAAAAAAAATGTGACACTTAATTCCTATAATCTCCAGGAGGTCTCCACACTCATCTCATGCTCAGCCACCTCTCTCCAAAAGAAAAAAAAAGAAAAGAAAAAAGAAAAAAAGTAGGCTAACCTTTCTTACTTTTTTCCCATTTTTCCCCCCTAGCTGTGGAGTGAGGAGTATTGTTGGAGGTTGAAATCCTCTGATATCACACTGTCCCCGTTTTGAGTCCTGATGCCAGACATGTGTCCATCAATTCTGTCAAATAAAGTTTTGCCTCTTTGTCCCAGCTAGAATCCAATCTAGCTGAATGTTCTGCCTGAGCAATTCATTTTGCTCATGAGTATGTTTTATTCATGTATTTATTTATTTCCACCGTTCTCTGTTCTTTGCAGTAAACAGAATGTATGAAAAGTCATCTCAGTAGTTGGTTAAATTACATGGTGTTTATAATAATTGGTGAGATGTTAATTGCGTTTGCTCATGACTCTTAATCCTTTTGCATCGCTGGTAGCATCTAAATGCTGTCACCTCATATCTCTCTTACACTTATGCTTCCTTTTTTCTTTTCTTTTCTTCCTCTTTTTCCTTTTTCCTTTTTCTTTTTTCTTTTTTGCAAAATAGCACACAGAGGAAGTGTTTTGTGCAAGCCAGAGAAACAAAATAACAGCCTATGAGCGTATGTCTCAAATTTATCTATTTCAAAATGTCACCCAAAATATGCTCCCATACATCCAGGTGCCTGTTTATAACATAATCTGAATAGTTCTTTATGGTTCATTAACCTATTTCTTAGCTCTTTTTTTTTTTTTTTTTTTTGCATGTCTAAAATGTGGGTGGATCAAACACTTCATACAAGAAGGCAATTATATGTTTTGGTAATCATTTTTTCATCAGTCCCTTTGTCCAATTCTTGTTGCTCATTTTGAAACCCATATTGTTCTGAATCTTTTTTATATCTTGTTTGAATCTGTAGGTATGGCCACCAGTTTATTTCAATTCCCTGTGTTTTTTGATCCTTGTTTGATTTGAGTTTCCCTTGCCCATCTAATAGCTCTTTGTAAGTTACTATCCTGTTTAAATCAATTAGATTAGGGTAAACCATTGCTTCCATAGTTGATATCCATCTAGGAATTTTTGTATAGAAATTTCTTTTAATTTTCAGCTAAATCTCTAATAAGGCATCTCTCACCTGGTGTCTCTGAAAGTATTTATGGCCTTTATTTTTTCCCTCCCAAATAAAGGTGTGCCATCCCCACTGTAAATCATGTCCTTCTATTGTTAATATTCTTCTATTTTTAGAAGAGGCTTAAAGAGTGGAATTATCCACTCTTTAAACCATGCTACAGCTGCCGCCTGATAATAAACGTTGGTACTTTTATTTAGCCAGGTGACTAAAAACGTAGCAGCAGTTCATGCTATTTTTCTGCTTTGAAGAAACCTTAATCACAACCATATTTTAGAAATAATATATACCAGCCTCCAGGAATTACAGGTAGCTTTCAGCTTATATCAGTAATTGAGCCAGGAATTATGGTCATAAGTCCTGGCAGTTTTTAAACGTAACACGTAAGCATACCCAATTTTATAACCTTTCTTGCAGCGGTCATTAAGCAAGCACTGCTGTGGTTAAACAAATTTGTTTTAGCCAATGGGTGGTTTTTGCTGGAAACTGGAAGTAAACTCCCAGAAAGTGGCAAAAACCAGGACACTGCATAAATGCGAGCTGGTTGCCTTGGGCCCAAAATGTGATCACATGACTGGAAAGGGGCAGCCATCAGAATTTCAAAAATGTGTTATTAGTAGCTTTGTTGTAACTGAATGGTGGCTAAACAACCAGTTGTTAAAGGAAAGGTACCCGCACAGTGGTGGAACAATGCCAAGGGATTCATTCATGCCTTTAACCTATGGCATTTGTACATTTTCCCCTCTAATTTTTTAGAATGAGAGTTTCTTTCAAAACATAAGCACATTTATGTTAACACAGTTGAATTTCAGAGGATGACTGACTTAGGTTCATCTATTAGTCCAACCGTGTGAAATTAGATATATTTACATTAATGGTTTTGATGAATTTCCTCTCTTTCTCACTCACATACAGGGAGGCAGGGATGGAGGGAGAGAAAAAAAGAAAGGGAGAAGGAGCGGAGGAGAGAGAGGGGGAGGAAGGGAAAGAGGAATAGATAGGGGAGAGAGAGAGAGAGAGAGAGAGAGAGAGAGAGAGAGAGAGAGTATAATCTATACCAGAAGCAATATGTAAACACCACATATGTGTCATGACATAGTCCATGAAGCTACTGTAGCGTGGCCTGTCCTAATTTTTGAGATGCTTGCTTTGCATGCTTGTAGACTTTTAAGTTTTTGTAATTGCATAGCGACTGCTTACTCCCCACCAGTGGCTATCGCTTTCCCTTTGTAAGCTGCATTTGTATGGATAATTTTCCCCTTTTATTTCCCTTCCATCTTATCATGCTTTATAGAACAGAATGATCCCGGAAATCTGTGTAGCTCAAAGTGCAATTTTTTGATTTGAATACAGATTGCTTTATTTGCATAATGAGGTGTGATGACTGAGTGATTAGGCAGGCGGCTGTATCCTTCTTTCTCTTGCAAATTGAAGTATCACTCAGGGCCACTTCGCCTGTTAGAGCTTTGGAGACCGAGGAATGTTCTTGTAAGGCAGGCCTTGGTTTCAGCTCCGGTGGTTTCTGTCCAATGTTCTTAATGCCATCTCTAAACAGGGTCTCTTGAAAATTGGAGAATTAATTTGTGTGCCCAAGTAGTAGACAGAATTAAACTCTAATTCTTGCAGTTGTCACAAGATGCACTGGATTATTCTCCTTGTGTATTTTGGAGCTAATTCTCCAAGGTCCTTCAGTTCACACAATCAACATTCCATTGTTTGCCCTGAAAGGAGTCCAGAACTATTTAAAAACCCAGAAAACAATCTTCAATGAAAACAACTTAGAATGGTCAATATCTATCCTAAATCAGGATAATATTTTTTTGTGTGTGTTATTTATTTGTCGAAATTTGTCAAATAAAAATGAGAACAAGAATAAGAGAATAAAAATACAATGAAAGGGATGATAGGCACATCAGTGCATTTATGCACGCCCCCCTCTATTGACCACTTAAATATGAAGTAAGGTCCACAGAAGTCAATTTGTGACTGAAACTGTGAAAATTTGTATCTGAGACAACTGAACCAGGTAGGGCATTCCAGACTTCGACAACTCTATTACAGAAATCATATTTTTTACAGTGAAGTTTAGAATGATTTACATTGAGTTTAAAGCGGTTGTTCACGCATATATTATTGCAATTAAAACAGAAAAAAGTCATTTACAGGTAAAACATTACTATGTACAATTTTGTATGCAATACCTAGGTCTGACTGCAAGCGACACAGTTCTAAGTTATCCAAACTAAGAATTTTGAGCCTAGTAGCATAGGGAATTCTATTGTGTACAGAAGAGTGCAGGACTTTTCTTGTGAAGTACTTCTGAACCCTCCCACTGATGTCAGACATATGATGGGGATTCCAAACAGTTGAACAATACTTGATCTAGTATAAGTTTTATAAGCTCTAATTAGCAATACAGTGTTTCCAGAAAAAAATGCTTAATTTTTTTTTAGCAACGCTGTTACAGTGAATTTCGGAGCATAAATCCTCAGAGATAAGTACACCTAGGTCCTTAACAAAGTGATGGTCATCAGCTAGATCAATGCCACCTAGCTTATACTTGACATTCTGATTACATTTATCAATATGTAAGACAGAGCATTTATTAATCAAAATTTGAAGTTGCCAAATAGATGACCATTCAGACACATAGTCGAGATCACTTTGCAAAACAACAGAATTATCTGTAGAATTGAATAATTTTATGTCATCGACAAAAAGAACGCAGTTACTTTTAAGTTGATCACATAAAACATTGATATAGAGCAAAAAAAGGTGTAGGATCTAAAATGCTGCCTTGAGGAACACCACTGTTAACTGATGCAGGATTAGACAGCGAGTTCCATATTTTGACTTTCTGCAGTTTATTAAACAGGAAAGCAGCAATTCACTTGTGCAAAGGTTCAGAAATGCCGTAAGAGTTTAATTTCAACAGCAATTTATCATGTACTACTGTAGCAAAAGCCTTACAAAAATCTATGTAAATTGCATCAACAGCTTTACCTTGATCAAGACATGTAGTCCAGATGTTTTTACAGTGCAAAAGTTGTAAATTACAGGATGAGTTTTTCCTAAAGCCAAATTGTTTGTCGGATAGCAAATTATTTGTCTCTAAGTGGTGGATGATGGATTCGTTTATAACTGATTCCATAACTTTGGATATAACACAACACAAAAGAAATTGGTCTATAATTTTCGACTAAACTAGGGTCATCCTTTTTAAAAATTGGTATAACTAAAACTGATGACCATAGATCAGGCAGGGAAGTAGTTCGAAATGATACTTCAAAAATTGTACACAAAGGTTCAGTTAGGATGGTAGCAAGCTTTTTCAGGAAAAAAAGCACATAATCCATCTGGTCCTGTGGATAGTAATGGCTTTAGATTACATAATGCTAATTCAACATTATCTACTGTAAATTGAATATTCAGCAAATTGCTACAACTATTTGTGGTTCGTTTTGTGAATGAGGGACAGCAACCATTGCTTTCCACAAAAACTGAACTAAAAAGTGTATTGAAAAGATTAGCCTGACCAACACTGTTATTATAATCAACCCCGTTTTGCCCTTTTAAGTGTGGAATCACTTGTGAATCTTTAAGTTTTGAGTTAACAAAGTTGTAAAAGGCTCGCATAGAGTTTGAATTTAACAGCTTTTCCTCCTGTTTACAGAAATAATTGCTGCATTCATCTTTAATTTGATGACATAAGGCTTTGTAGAGGCTTTTGAAGTTGGCAACATAACCTGTCTTCTTGTTCCGCCAAAGAGATTTTTTCTTAGATAGTAATTTTCTTATTTCCTTGGGTAATTTATTCTCTAGCCGCCCTGAGTCTTCGGAGAAAGGCAGCATATAAATTGAACTAATAAATAAATAAATAAATAAATTCTTTATAACTTTTTTGGTTTTTCTTGGTATGTATAAATTTATAGCTTGGTTAATTTCAAGCAAAAAAATGTTAGAAAAATCTTCTACAAAATGCAAAAATTAAAATAAAATTCATTTTAAAAATGAAATTTAAAGCATGGTGACTTTTTCCTGGGTATTAGTAGACTGTAGCTATAACAAGAAAAAAGTGAGTTGTTGTTATTACTAATTATTAGACTGTTAATTGGATATTTGTGGTATATTATTGATTATCTTTAAAATTATTCTAAGTAAATTATTCTCAGTAGAGATCAGCACACCTTAGTCGGTACAGCATTTGCTAGTCATTGTCTGTACATTTCTTTCAATAAATATTATATATGTATATTATATTGGCAGTATCAAAAGTCAAGCCTTATACTTAATTTATTACATAAATTATATTAAAGGTTGAAATTAGTTGCCATTTTCTTCTAAACACTTCCTCAGTGGTACATGACCTTTCAACAGTCTTAAGCACAGTAATATTTTCTCTACAAAAAATGAATTAATAACATTAATAAAACATATTGTAATTGGCCTATGGGATATGACTTTTGGCACAACCTGTATATTTCTGAGATGAGTTCATATAGTGGGAAATCGTTTTGGAAATATAAACAAAAAATACCTCATTATCACAGGTGGGGGTACATCAAAAAAAGTCAAGAGCAAGTTGGAACAATCAAGATCACCTATTAGGAGTGCTAGATATATGAATTGTTACTGAAATATTGCATAGAGATGGAACAAATTGAACCTTGTAGGACAAAGTGGATGCAAAATTTCCAAGAAATAATCACAGCATTGCAACAGGAATAGCTATGAAAAAAATAAATATTTTACACCACATTATAATTTAAGGAAATATGGGTATAATGTGTTTTACAGATGGTTTATCACATTCATTCATTCCTGTGTGTTCTACTTTTTTATATTTTTAAATCATGATTGCTTTTATCTATTTATTGGTATGTTGTTGTTGTTGTTGTTTTTTTCATTCAGTGTTATATGCTGCCAGAGTCACAGCTTTTGAGATGGGCAGCCATATAAATTTGATAAATAAATAATAAATATAATATCATTAATAATAACCAAGATAGACAAATCGTATAACAATAAATATTGAAATCACTATAAAAAGAAGAAACATTTTATTATAGGTGCTGGTTATGCAAAAAAAAAAAAATCCTTCAAAAGTACTTGAGAGGAATACATTTATAGGAATTAGGTATAATTTCAGAAAATGAAAAAAATTACAATTTACCAGGAACCATACTGACAGCTGCAAGAACAATGTTGTCCCAATGTTGCTAATGGTTGGGAGGCAACAACTGGAAAACATGCAAAAATGACAAAATTGACAATTTATATCCATAGTAGAAATCTAACAAACACCAATTTAAGCAAGACTGGCACCCAACCCTCTCTTAGGAAAATGAAATATTCTAGGAAATATTAAAAAGGCAGAATATTATATTTTCCCTAAAGAAGAAACATATTTCTAAAGACAAATTCAGAGCCTCAACTCCCTGCCCACCCCCCAGCAGATATTTTGGTGCCAACCTATCTATAAGACAAAGGCTGGGCTAGCTTATCTACAACACAAAAGACCTTCACCCTCAGGACATGATAGGATTAGCCCTCTACCCATCTCACCACATGGCCCCATGGGAATCTGACAACCAATCTGACAACATTTCTTACACAGGAACAGGAAGCTCCAAGACGGGGCCCAAGAGAGGGTATAAATCTCTCTCTTTCTCTCTCTCTCTCACCTATGTGCTTCATTCCCCAGGATCTCAAACCATGTGGTCCTGTCCACCATTAAACCATCTTTCCAAACAGCCTCCATGATCCAGTGTCTTTCTCCCCACTTGGAACTGAATCCAGATGGACATTTCTTCCAATAATTTATACTTCATTACATAGCAGAGCAAATTTATACATTTGGAATATTTTGGAAGAAAGTTATGAGACCAATAAAAATAATATATGAAAGAAGTTAAACAGATACTAGTGAAAATGTTTAATATAAAGTATACATATCTAAATTGTGATTAGAAGTTGGGGAAATAAACTGAAGAGAAAAAGTGAATGTGTTGCTAGGAATTTTTCACATAATATTATTTATGGTTTAATTATGTTTAGTGGTTGTTTCCTTTTGTGTTATTCACTATCCAATGTGGACCCTTTTTTCTTTGCATTTCATTGTTCTAACAATAAACATATCTTAAATATTTAAAAAGCCAAAAAGATGTGCACATAAAAAAGGACTTTGATTGCATGCTTGCAATTCTCATCTTGATTTTTTGACCCTGTTTGAATGGACGCTATTATTCAGTAAATTACAGATGGAAGATTTCCTATTTAAGATGCCAGCCTTATATGCCCAACTTAACAGAAGAGAAGGGACCTTGGAGATCTTCTAGTCCAAGCAGGAGACCTTATATCCATGATGGCGAACCTATGGCACGCAAGCATTGCCCTAGCTGAGCTCCAGCACGCATGCATGTGCTGGCCAGCAGATTTTCGGGCCTTCTGAGCCCACCGGAAGTCAACAAATGGGCTGTTTCGGCCTCCGGAGGGGGTGGGAAAGGCTGTTTTCACCCTCCCCAGGCTCCTAGAAAGCGTCTGGAGCTTGGGGAGGGCGAAAAATGGGCCTACCGGGTCCACTGTGCCATCACATGCCAAAAGCGGGGGGAGCACAGGGTGGTCGCATGCACATGCATGGGTGGGCAGGGCGCATAGAATTATGGGTGTGGGCACACACGCATGCGACCACCCCACACTCTGTCCACTTTTGGCACATGATGGCAAAAAGGTTAGCCATCACTGCCCTATATCATTATAGACAAGTGGCTGTGTGGTCTCTTCTTAAAAGCCTCCAGTCCTGGAGCACCTACAGCTTCTGAAGACAAGCCATTCTCCTGATTAATTGCTCTCACTGTTAGGAAATTTCTCCTTAGTTCTAGGTTGCTTCTCTTCTTGATTAGTTTCCATCCATTTTTGGATGTCTTCCTGGTACTTTGGAAAATAGGTTAACCCGCCCCCCCCCAGACTTCCTTGTGGCAGCCTCTGAGATATGGGAACACTGTTATCATGTCAACCCTAGTCCTTCTTTTCACTAGACTAGACATACCCAATTTCTAAAACCGTTCTTCATATGTTTTTGTCTCCAGGCCCTTAATCATCCTTGTTGCTTTTGTTTGCACTCTTTCCAGAGTCTCAACATCTTTTTAATAATATGGTGACTAAAACTGGATGCAGTATTCTAAGTATTCTAAACCGGTTCGCCGCACACTGAAAATGCGAGCACACGTGCCTTCCGCGCATGCGCGCAGCTTAGAAAACATGGCTAAATAGGACTGCATAGAGCCAGGGTGGATGGGCGGGCCCACCTACAGGTCACCACTACCAGTTTGCCCGAACCGATTTGAACTGGCTGAATACCACCATTGATTGTCTCCACTTTTTTATGCACATTGGAACAATAATTTCAGCATGTTATTCCCATTAAATATTAGGATTACTTTACTTGTTTTTTTTCCCCAATATTTTCATTTCTGTAAACAGTAAACTAGCCATGAGATATCTTGCTCCTAATTGTAGCTGATACTGTTTGCCTACATAGGATTCCACATTTCAATGAGTTGAATATATATGTATATGTATATGTATATGTATATGTATATGTATATGTATATGTATATGTATATGTATATGTATATGTATATGTATATGTTACAAACTATTCTAAAAATACGAGTCCCAGGTATATTAGTAAAAAAAGAAGCAGACATACTGAATTAAATTTTAAGAATTAAAATTTTATTTTAATAAGCTTTCGTCAGCCATCTGCTGACATTGTCAGAGTATTAAACTACCATAGCAGAGATCTCTGCCTTTATATGCCATTAATCAATTTAGCCTTTGTGCATATAATAGGCCCTTCCACCTGTCTCCCACTTGTAATCAGCTGTGTTGTTTTTGCTGTTGTCATGCTGGATGATATGTATATGTATATGTATATGTATATGTATATGTATATGTATATGTATATGTATATGTATATGTATATGTATATGTATATGAATGTATGTATGTATGTATTAAGTGTTTTTCTATCGAGACACCTGGTCTATCCCAGCATGTGGGAGGGAGCATACTGCATCCGTTTTGCCTTTCAGCTCCAATCCAGGAGCCCTCAAGCAGTCGCATTCATGACAAACTGGATTGGAGCTGAAAGGCAAAACGGATGCAGTATACTCCCTCCCACATGCTAGGGTAGACCAGGTGTCTTGATAGAAAAACACTTAATATCTCCCCTGGCTCAAGTTGATGAAGGGAGGGGAACTTGTGGCTCAGAGGTTAATACAACTGCCTAACATGCAGGCAGCCCAAGTTCAAGTCCAAGTAAGGGTATGGCTAGCTGATGAGAGCTAAATAGCTTGAAGTAGATCTATACTAGTCTCCTTTTATTTCTTTATCAGCAAAATATAAATCTGATATGTGTGTGTGTATACACATCAAACCACAAAGACAATAAAATAATAAAACATTCATTGGGACATCACAGTGCAAGACATAACTTACTGAATCTGCAATCAGACATCAGACGTAAATATGAAGCATTGCAGTATTATGACATCTTTCATAGTTTGTTTTCCCCTTACTCCATTGTGGATATCCATGGTATCTTGATATACATTATACATTATGACAGCCAATTTTGTCTAGTAATTAAGGCACCAAGGTAGAAAAATGGGGTTATGAGTTCTAGTCCTGTCTTAGTCCTGAAAGCTAGCTGGATGACTTAGGGCAAGTCATGGTCTCTCAATCCCTCCTACCTCACAGAGTTGTTGTTTCTGTTGTGGAGAAAATAGAAGGAGAAAAGAGAATTAGATTTATTCACCAGCTTGAGTTATTTGTAAAAATAATAAAAGTAGGATATAAATACAAACATGCATACATACCATAGAAGGCATGTTTTATCCCTAGCATACCATTTGATCTTCTTAAGTCAAAGAAGCTCAGTATCCAGACACAGAACCCCAAGTCTCAAGTCCCACCAACACTACCAGGGTAAGACACTACCTATAAACAGATAGCAAATCCCACTCCCTTCTAACACTGAACATGTTACCTACGTGGGTCATGAAACTTCTGCAGGAACCAAGCTCAGAGAGTGGCAACATCTCAATTATTTGTTTGTTTATTCCTGGAAGCTAATGTGATCCTCTACAAGAAATACACATTATCAATCCCTTTATTCATGTGCTTTTGTCTCTTAAGCACAACATTGCCTTAACTGCTGAAGGAATCATATCAAACATTTTACTTCAGCCTGGGATGAAATATACACATTTTAGATTCCAGAAGAGTGACTCATTGTCAGGGCTGTTATTTATGAATGAAACTCGGGCAGGCAACACGTCAATCATAATAGGGCAGTTTAGTTTTATTTGTGTTAACCGCAATTGACTCAAGTGACAGCATGACAAGGAGAGACACATTTCTCTGATAGACTCTTAATGTCAATTTAATTTAGTTCTCAAAGTCACAAATCATTTTGCCAATCTATGGAATATGTCTCACACAGGAAATAATTTTTAATGGTGATAGCAATTACATGGATCAAAAAAAAAAAAAAAAAGAGCAAAGATGATGCTTCTTTGTCCTCTCATCCACCCTCCCCCCATATTATTTTTGGTGGTGCAACATCCACCAAGAAGCCTACTATCTATGTGGGTTTTAGCAATAGCAATGGTACTCAGACTTATATATGGCTTTTCAGCCCTTTCTTAGCAGTTTATAGAGTCAGCATATTGCCCCCAACAATCTGGGTCTTCATTTTACTGACCTTGGAAGGCTGAGTCAACCTTGAGCCAGTCAGAATTCAATTCTAACTGGCAGTGAGGAGTGAGTTAGCTTGTGGTACTGCATTCTAACCACTGCACCATTTAAATAAATGAATCATTGCAATTGTCAAATTAGTAACATGATTATTAAGTGAATCTGGTTTCCCCACTGACTTTGCTTTTCATAAGGTCACAAAAGGGGATCACATGACCCTGGGACACTGCAAAGGTCAAAAATTATGAGCCAGTTACCAAGCATCATAATTTTGATCATGTTACTATCACAATGGTCATAAATGTGAAAAATGGTCATAAGTCACTTTTTTTTGTTTCATCGTAACTTCAAATGGGTCACTAAATGGTTGTAAGTCGAGGACTACACTACAGTTGATCACTGATACTTCACAGCTTTTTCATTGTGGGTGTAGATGTTTGTTTACCAAAACAATCGTAAACAAAAATAATATGAAATATGCTTGGCAGAATATATTGTGAGCTAGAGACTTTGGTTTCCTTTGGTTTGGCAGTTCTTCAGGTGGAAAAAGGGCCTTTACTATATAATTCCCAGCACAGTTCGTGAAACCCTAACCCAGGGTTCCGGAGCCGCATGCAGCTCTTTGGGCCCTCTGCTGTGGCTCCCTGTCAGGTGATCCCACCACTGGCTGGCCCCACCCTTGCCCTCCCCTCCCAGTCACTCCTTGCCTGGCCTGAGAAGGTAAGGGCGATGGCAGGGGATGGAGAAGTGGCCAGGGCAGAGATCGAGAGATACAGAGAGAGGGTGAGAGAGAGAGACATAAAGAGATACAGAGAGAGGGAGAGACATAGAGAGATACAGAGAGGGGGAGGGGGAGAGAGGGAGGGAGGGAAGGAAGGGAGAGAGAGAGAGAGAGATATCAAAAGGATTTTCTCTGGGAAAACGGGCCAAATGGCTCTTTGAGTATTTAAGGTTGCAGACCCCTGCCTAACCCTAACCCTAACTCTAACACTAATCCTAACCCTAACCCTAACTCATTCTATCTTAAATCCAGCTTCTGCTCTGAACATAATGTTCTCCTAATGTTGCAATCAGGTTCTCAGGTGTACCTTTAAAAAGAATGGAGAGAAAAAAAATCAGCTTTTTGTCTTTTTCTTGAATTTCTTATCTTCCATCACTCCAAGGGATTAGAGACAGGAATGATGCTGAGCTTATCTGTTGCCATATCAGATCTTCCAGTGCCTCAATCACTGGTATATGGTACTGCATAATTGTCCTCCTTGTATCCCTGGCAATTCAGATTTAATAATGCTGTTTCTCTTCGTTTGTACCACCAAGTCATATTGATTTGGTACTTAACATGGACATATAGTATAACTTGCTGCAATTTAGGTTCTTTAAAAAATGGATATTGAGCAGTCTGAGGATGCCCGTGTGTGTTACTTTGTATTGTAATGTCACAAGCGATTGTGGAAATGGGTTTTATGAGCTTCTTTTATGGCCACAAGGGAAGTAGCGTGTGACTCATAAGTAGATATTAATGAAGTAACATTGACTATCGGAAGGAAAGACAATCAAGCAAGCCAAACAATTTTTTTGAACTGGTGGATACATCTGGAATTTTAAGTACACCAGCAGGTATTTTTTCTGTCTATCACAAGGCACCCATTTAGCTAAAGTCTAAATACTAGTAATGTCCTTGAAGCCCATTCAAAAACTTCAGCTGCTCTGGCATGAACAGTTCAGGTAGTTACAGAGGCCTCTAAGTTGGCCAGTGTAACATTCCAAGCAGTGGTGGGTTGCTACCTGTTCTTTGTGGTTCGCAAGAACCGGTAGTGGAAATTTTGAGTAGTTCGGAGAACCGGTAAATACCACCTCTGCCTGGCCCCACCCCCAATCTATTCGCTGCCTCCCAACTCCCAGCTGATCGGCTAGAAGGAAAAAATCAGGGCTCACTTGACAAAGAAGAGAGAGAGAAAAAACCCAAGACACAGTCACTTTAAATTGAGAAGCCAAGAAGCCTCCCAACTGATCGGCTAGAAGGATGCTTCTCAGCCAGGCAAAGAAGAAAGGAAAAAAAAAAGAAAAAGATGCGGTCACTTTAAATTGACAAGCCAAGACGCAGCTGCTGGAAGGAAGTTTTTGCTTGCAGAAGCGAAGTGACATTCAGCAGTTCATTTCTGGGTCAGCTGAACAACAAACTGGATGAGCCATTTCCTCCTTTCAGTGGTCCATGAAAGTGCATCTATAGTATGTAGATAATAAAGTTGAAAAAAGGTGAACAACATTTTTACAGAACTATAGATACATTGAGGCTGGATGTGTCAAGGAATGACAGGGAGGGGCCAGGCGAGGCACCGCTTGATGTTGTTTTTGTTTATTTGATTTGTGTTTTATTTATTTGATTTGTTTATTTGATGTGAGTGACATTGAGTTGCCCACGCCTACCCAGTCACATGACCATCAAGTCACACCCACTGTCACATGACCATTAAGTCATGCTCACAAAATAAGCCACACCCACAGAACTGGTAGTAAAAAATTTTAGAACCTACCCCGATTCCAAGTTTGGAAACTGCCCTACTTGCCAATTAGTTTCTGGGTGCATTTGAAATGCTGATTATCACCTTTAAATCCTGACAAAGCTCATGGTATTTTCCAAATGAAAGATGCTGTTATTGCTTCCCCCCCCCACTCTTTATAATCCATAAGGTTGTAATTTTATGGTGTTTGTTTTTTTTTAAAAAAACTTTCTTGATGACTGTCCACTTCTCAAAACTGGAGTAAATGGAAGTATTAGTAGAATAAAGAAATAGTTAAGCATGCAACATTATGACTTATTTCTATGGTGGTGACATCCCTGCCATTTGAATGAGATGAATGATAGAAGGTATTAAGGAACCATCATAAGATACCACTGCAAGCTCTCTTACAAATTTATGGATTTCCTGCTTCAGGCAGGGGTGAAATGCTCCCAGTTCGGACCGGATCGCCTGATCCGGTAGCAATGGAGGCGGGTGGTTCGGAGAACCGGTAGCAAAAATCCCTGCCCCCCCCATGCCCAGCTGAGCCGCACAATCATCAGAGGCTTTTTTTTTTTACTTTTAACAGCATTTTTTCTACAACCTCTTCGGCCAAAAAAAATGCTTTTAAAAGTAAAAAAAAAAAGCCTCTGATGATCGCGTGGCTCAGCTGGGATCATCAAAGGCTTTTAAAAGAAAAAAGCCCTTTTTTCTTTTAAATGCCTCTGACGATTCAAGCTGAGTTGCCTGATTGGCAGAGGCATTTAAAAGAAAAAAAGTCTCTGCCGATCAGGCGACTCAGCTAGGATCGTCAGAGCCTTTTGAAAGCATTTTTTACAACCTCTTTGCCAAAGAAAAAATGGTTTTAAAAGTAAAAAAAAAAAAAATTGGCCATGTCTACCCAGTCACATTAAACCCGCCCCCCCACCAAGCCACGCCCACAGAACCGGTAGTAACAAATTTTAGATTTCACCACTGGCTTCAGGATATTCGGTGGGGAAAGTTAGCCTGGAAGCTCCTGCTTGATTGCAATTCTTCTCTCTGTTACTGTTTGATCACGGAGAAGAATGAAGAGTGCCCTTGTCTGCCATTTTAACTTGGAAACTCCCCTCTGAATTACTGTTTCTTTGCTAACCTTTTTACATTGTTTACATCTCAGATTCAGTGAACATAGAACATTATTCTATGCTCTATGCCCTATGTTTACATCCCAGATTCAGTGGCGTAGTACAAATTAAGGAAGAATTAAGTAATGTTTCTCTTCTGTAATAAAGAAGTCCAGTTTTCTGTGCAACAAAGGATCCTGCTGGGCTAATGCAATTGCAAAGTTGGATGTAACTTTATTTTTAGTTCAGTGTTAAATTAACATATGCTTAGTTATCAGGTGACATTACAGTAGCGGCTGAGATCAGAAGGTTATCGTGAGGTTAAGGCTAGAAAGCTGGCAATCTGGCTTATGCTGATAATATGGGAATAATTTAGAACGAGGAGGCTATTTTCAAAATGCTAAATAATTTGCAAAGTAGAAAACCTAGAACTCTCATTAATCAATCCATCCATCTATCCACCCATCCACCCATCCATCTCAAGTGGTTAGACCAGAAGTAGAAAAACCGGACTCCAATCCTTCCTTATTCATAAAAAATTAGCTGGGTGATTTTGTGCTACTTGCTTTTTTTAAGATCTAGATGTCTTCTAGACTTAGTGAGACAGATTATCATCCATAACTTTCAGTGATTAATACACACCCCTTGCATTATCCCCTTTCCCTCTTTGTAGCCATAATTATTCTATTCTGCTAAATTTATCTGGCAGAATGGTTAAAAACCCACATTTTAATTAATGGAAAGCATGATGATGAGAATGGAGGAAAAAGAACATACATGCTAAGAATCTCTCTTTTTTAAAACTAAGTGGCCATGCCAGCATAAATGGAAATATTGTGAAAATTGTTATGATTTTCGTGGCACAGGTCTGTGGGTGTTGATGTTGTGGCCTGAAAAAGCTAAAGCCACTTTTTGGAAAAATAGTGGGAGGACAATTCTGGCTATAGGGGGGTGGGTTGTGTGTGGGTGTGGTGGAAATGTCCAGTCTGGAAATTAATCAAATAATAAGTGTATTCTGAAATAGATGTGGCACTTTCAGCATTGGAAAAAAAGACAGTTGTAAAACGAAGTTCAGCTGTTGCCTTTACTCCCACCTTAATCTTCCTCTGAAACGCTTTGTGATTTGTATGGAATGAGCCTTGCCTTTTATTTTATGGGGACAATCACTTTAAGCACTTCGGAATAGACCTGTGTTAGTAGGTAACCTCTTGACCTGGTCCTAATTCAATGAAAAGGGGAGGATGTGGAGAGATAATTGGGTGAATGCACTGAAACAAGAGTGACAGAAGATTGGCATTCTTTGCAATAATTCATTCAGACCTTTGGTCTTAGCAATTTCCCATCTTCTTATCCATCTGCTGGGAAGGGAGGGGGGAGGGAGGGAGGGAGGGAGGGAGGAAGGAAGGAAGGAAGGAAGGAAGGAAGGAAGGAAGGAAGGAAGGAAGGAAGGGCCGATGTGGTGCAGTGGTTAGAGTACAGTACTGCAGGCTACTTCAGTTGACTGCTAGCTATAGTTCAAATCTCACCGGCTCAAGGTTGACTCAGCCTTCCATCCTTCCAAGGTGGGTAAAGTGAGGACCCAGATTGTTGGGGGAAATATGCTAACACTGTAAACCGCTTAGAGAGGGCTGTAAAAGCACAATGAAGGGGTATATAAATCTAAGTGTCATTGCTGTTGCTAAGATCCAAAGAGAGAAAAATACAGAATAGTCCTTGATACCTTGTTTAGCGATGTTCAAAGTTACAGCGGCACTAAAAAGTGACTTATGACTGATTTTCACACTTATGACCATTGCAGCAACTATATGATCACATGAGCAAAATTCAGGCACTTGGCAACTAACTTATATTTATGATACTTGAAGTGTCCTGGGGTCATCACCTTTTGTGACCTTCTGACAACCAAAGTCAATGGGGAAGTCAGATTCACTTAACAACCGTGTTACTAAGTTAGCAACCACAACAATGACTTAACAACTGTGGCAAGAGTTGTAAAACGGGACAAAGCTCAGTTAACAAATGTTTCACCTAGCAACAAAAATTTTGGGCTCAGTTGTGGTCATAAGTCAAGGACTACCTGTAATGATAATGAATGAACATTTCAGCTTTGACATCCAATAACAGAATAACAAATTACCAGATTTGGAAGGGACTCTGAAGGTCTCTTTAGAACTAAGGAGAAATTTCCTGACAGTTAGAACAATTAATAAGTGGAACAACTTGCCTGCAGAAGTTGTGAATGCTCCAACACTGGAAATTTTTAAGAAGATGTTGGATAACTATTTATTTATTTATTATTTATTTAGTTCAATTTATATGCCGCCTTTCTCCGAAGACTCAGGGCGGCTTACAATGCATTTAAAAAACCATATATAAAAACATTAAAAATTAAAGCATTAAAAACAATTAAAACCCATTCACACCATTCATGGCTTGATCTCACCGGATCGCAAGAGCGAGATCAACGGCCCCAGGCCTGCTGGAAAAGCTAGGTCTTCACCGCTTTTCAGAAGGCCAATAGGGTGGGGATGGTCCGGACCTCAGGAGGTAACTGGTTCCAGAGAGCTGGGGCAGCCACAGAGAAGGCCCTCCCCCGCAGGCCCGCCAGCTGGCATTGTTTAGCTGATGGGACCCAGAGGAGACCAACTCTGTGGGATCTTACTGGTCATTGGGAGCTATGTGGTAGAAGGCGGTCTCAAAGATAACCTGGCCCTGAGCCATATAGGGCTTTAAAGGTGATAACCAACACCTTGAATTGTGCCCAGAGACCAATATTTATTTATTTATTTATTTATTATTTATTTGTTTCCATTTCTATACCACCCTTCTCCAAATAGGACTCAGGGTGGTGAACAGCCAAAGTAAAAAAACAGAACATACAAAATTTAAAAAACAGTTTAAAATAATTAAATATTTTGGCCGTAAATTAAAACAATCCGATTTAAAATCAATTTTTTTGCAATAGGGAACCAGTGCAGCTCGCGGAGAATTGGTGTAATGTGGGTGTATCTAGGTGCACCCACGATAGCTCGTGCGGCTGCGTTCTGGACCAACTGTAGTCTCCGAACACTTTTCAAGGGTAGCCCCATGTAGAGTGTGTTGCAATAATCGAACCGTGAGGTGACAAGGGCATGAGTGACTGTGAGGAGAGCCTCCCGATCCAAGTAGGGGTCGCAATTGGTGCACCAGGCGAACTTGTGCAAAGGTCCTCCTAGCCACAGCTGTCAGATGTTGCTCTAGTCTTAGCTGTGAGTCTAGAGGGACACCCAAATTGCGAGCCCATTCTGAGGGGGACAATTTCTCTCCCCCCCCAGAACCAACCATTTGTCTGAAGTGGTGTAGGCCTGGGCAGGGGGTTGGACTAGAAGACCTCCAAGGTCCCTTCCAACTCTGTTATTCTATTCTATTCTATTCTATTCTATTCTATTCTATTCTATTCTATTCTATTCTATTCTATTCTATTCTATTCTATTCTTCTAGCCCAACCTCCTGCTCAAGCAGGAAACCTTATACCATTTCAAACGAATGATCTCATTTTAAAATCCTCCCGTGGTGGAGCACCCACAACTTCTGGAGGCAAGTCATTCCACTGTTCAAACCAGTCACATTGAAAATTATTTTTTTTCTTGGTTAAGGGGAAAGCGGTCTCTCCTTCAGATACACATTAGTGTTGTTTGTAACCTCAACAATGTTAAGAGTAACCCTTCTTCACTATTTTTTTTTTTAAATTTGATTTATATGCTGCCCTTCTCCGGAGACTCAGGGCGGCTTACAATGCGCTAAGCAATAGCCTTCATCCTTTTCTATATTTATACAAAGTCAGCTTATTGCCCCCACAACTGGGTCCTCAATTTACCTACCTGTTCTGTCCCCATCTCCACACACACACAAACACAGCCAGCCAAGGGTTAAGAAAGCACTTGGCACAGGTCGTTATCTCAAACTTGGCAACAATATAAGCACCGTCTGCCAAGAGCTTTACTTCAACAGATAACATAAAATTACATACGCATTGTAAATAGTCCAGCAAAACAATATCCCTTCGGCAGCTTCAGGCGTTGTTCAAGTGACTAGCCAGAGTTAGTTTTTGTTCGTCACAGAGTTTTACCAGCCACCACCCTCTCTTATATAGTCTCTGGGGTGTGGTCCAGTGACTCAGTTATAATCCCTAGCATGCCTCCTTAACTGCTGCAACCGTTTATCACGCCTTCGTTGGCGTGCATCCAGGAACGACGGCTCTCCTTCCTCACTCTCATCAGAGACACCTGGCTCCTGGCTAATCTCCTCTTCCTCGGCCGGCACCTGAGGCAGTGCCAGAGGGGAGGGGCCTGGAGAGGGAGGCCTGGCTGACTCCTCTCCCTCATGTTCGGAGCCTTCTTCCTCCGATGAGATAGGCTCAGAGGGCGGGGCCACTACACTACCTTAGAAAGGATGGAAGGCTGAGTCAACCTTGAGCCTGGCGAGATTCGAACCTGCAGTAATTGCAGGCAGCTGGTCTTAATAACAGGGTGCTTTAGACCACTGTACTACTAAGGCTCTTTTTTTTTTGTTTTGCTTTGTTTGCCTATGCTTTCCTTTGTTTGCCTACCAAGGCTCTTTGTTTTGTTTTGCTTTGTTTGCCTATGCTCCAAAATGTTATGGGAGAAGAAACGATCACTGTTCCTTACAAAATTTTATGAGCCCCAAATCTTTTGCAGTCTGCATTTATAGTCGAAGATTAAATACAAACAATACGGTTTTTCACTTGCCTGTCTCTTATTTAGCAACATTTGAATAATCAGGGGCCTGGTGGCTCAGCAGACTAATAGCATTGTGATTAACACCAGCTGTCTGCAGTTTCTGTAAGTTCGAATCTCACCAGGCTCAAGGTCGACTCAGCCTTCCATCCTTTCTAAGGTAGGTAAATTGAGGACCCAGTTTGTGGGGGCAATAACCTGACTTTGTATAAAATATACAAAAGTATGAAGGCTATTGCTTAATGCCTTGTAAGCCGCCCTGAGTCTCCGGAGAAGGGCGGCATATAAATCAAATTAAAAAAATAAAATAAAAAAAATCACATGGACTATCCTTTACTACCAACAATTCCTTAAGTTTAGTTTAAAATGCTTTCCATACTTAAAAATATGGAGGATTATTTTCTACCTATAATTTTTCAAACAATTTTACTAAGAAGTATATAAAACAGATAAAACTAACACGGAACCCTATTTCTGAATTGTCACTCAAGCTGGTATTTTTTGAGTCCTGTTGGACTTTTACAGATCTTCACGTCAACATTGTAAAGGAAGAAAAGCAAAACAGTAAAACCTTCGGGATGGTCACAAAGATGAAAATATCAATCAATTGTGTATGTTTTCTCAGAGGCAGTATCAGTGTAGAGCTAAACATTGACCTTTACATTTTAAATTTGAAAATACATCCCTTGTAACCAAACATTGTGTAGCTAACACAATCCATAAGTGTGAAATATATACAAAAGTGACAAGTCAGCACAACTTTACCTTATTTTTTTCTTGTTTCTTATGTATGTGTTGACAAGAACATTTTTTCTCATAGCTATTTGGTTTTTTTTAAAAAAATAAATAAGCTTCTAAATTCAATATTAATAAAAATGAAGGAAAAGAGCAAAGGCAAAATGAAGGAAAACCATCAAACAACTGGAATAGTGAAGAGAAGAAGAAAAACATGCTATTACATAGAGAGCAAATAATTTAGTACAAATTCTAAATACATCATCAAACTTTCTCTATGTGGAATAATATTAATCATTGTTTTCATTACTTTGAACATATAGTATAATACTAATCCAAAATTATAAATCTAGAGTTGCACGTTGTCCAGCATTACAAAGCTTTTGTAATGGGTGAGTTCCAAATTGTTGGTAGGTTGGTCTCTGTACCAGCATACTAACATATGGAAGTGTATTGAACAGAAACAAGGCAATCAATTCAAATAGCAATAGTGCTTAGACCTATATACCACTTCATAGAATAGAATAGCAATAGCACTTAGACTTATATACCACTTCATAGTGCTTCATAGCCCTCTCTAAGTGGTTTACAGAATCAGCATATTTCCCCCAACAATCTGGGTCCTCATTTTTACCGACCTCGGAAGGATGGAAGGCTGAGTCAACTTGAGTCAGTCAGGATCGAACCGCTGGCAGTGGGCAAAATTAGCCTGCAATACTGTGTTCCAACCAGTGGTGGTTTTCAAAAATTTTTACTACTGGTTCTGTGAGTGTGGCTTGGTGGGCGTGGCAAGGGAAGGATACTGTAAAATCTCCATTCCCATCCCGCTCCACAGGAAGGATAGTGTAAAATCTCCATTCCCACCCCACTCCAGTGGAAGGATACTGCAAAATCCCATTCCCTCCCCACTCCTGGGGCAGGATATTGCAAAATCTCCATTCCCACCCCACTCTGGGGCCAGCCAGAGGTGGCATTTGCTGGTTCTCCGAACTACTCAAAATTTCCGCTACCGGTTCTCCGAACTGCTCAAAATTTCCGCTACCGATTCCCCAGAACCTGCTGGATTTCACCCCTGATGCCACCCTAATAAATATACTTACTAGGTCTATGTGCAAACACAAAGACATATTTTCTCCCTGACTCTGAGAGTCTTAAATCAAACTTGAGTCTTGAATATAGTGCAGTGGTGGGATTCAGCCAGTTCGCACCACTTTGGGAGAACTGATTTTTAACTTTCTGAGCAGTTTGGCACACTGGTTGTTGGAAGAAATCATTAGGGCAGAGAACCAGTTGTTAAATTACTTGAATCCCACCACTGATATAGTCCCAAGAGACTAACAGAGCTACGAAATTTCAGTGACTGAACAAAAATAGTGGTAAAATATTGCCATCATGTCTGTTATTATCATTAGGTAGAACTCTTCTGAAGAATACTCAGTGAATGTTAGTACTGTAGTGTTAATTGAAGTTTATCCCAAAGCCTATTTGTTATCATCCAAATATTACCATAATATACGTTCAGGCCAAGGAAAGCTGCTTTTTTAAAAAGAAATATTCAATAGATTGTGAGATCCAACACATCTTATGTTGACAGCTGCTTTGACAATTATATCTTCTAATGTTCCAATAATGATAGGGGGAATAGCAAGTTTATTTCAGTAATTTCTATATCTTAAAAATTAAATTCCAAAATTTTGCAATCTTTTCTATATCTTGTTGAGCTTCTCTAGTAAAAATCAGTATCATCACAACCATAAATAATGCTTTTTCTTCAGTGACTACGATGTTCAGCATGAAATGTTGGCCAGTTCATAAATACCAGAAATTGTTTATTTGGTTATTCTGAAGCGCTTTTTCAATGTTATATCATACTAATAATTGAGGCATCAAATGTATGTTTTTTGCAGAAATTGCAACATTTCATTTTTACTGTATGCTCCTGCTTTTGTTATTTTCTCCTCTGGGCAAGTTTGCTGCTGCTGATAGGGAGTCCACATTTTAGCCCAGCATCTGTCAACCATGGCAGCTTGGAGATGGGTAGACCTCAATTCCCAGAATTCCCTAGCCAGCAAAGCTATAAATATGTCATAAATATTAGTCAGCAAAGCTGGTCCATTGATCTTCAAGCTCTCAACACTGGGCCAGCCTGTTTCTTTGCATAATCTGTGCCTGCTGTTTTACTTTTTATTTTATTTTTTACTTTCATTGTTATGGAATTTGTTACCAAGTACTTCTTCTAGTGTTATTCTAGTGTTATAATATTAAGCGGTCTCTTCCCTTCTTAATGGATCCAGCCTGAAGTTTGGTTACTGTTCACAACTTATTTCATGTATTGTCATGCACAGCTTTATTTTTCTTGTTTCTGGATTTGCTGTTGTAATCGTTTAGTTTTGGTGTGTGCTGCCTTTGCTGCATTCAGAATGCTTTCCGTGAGGACTTTTATTAATATCCTCTCTTGGGTTGTTTTGTGTAAGCATTTAGACTTTTGATTTCATTCTCCATTGTCTGCTTCACTTTCAACAAGCCATGACCACCTATTTTCCTTGACAAATGCGAACTATCTATATTGCTTTTTTGGATGTAGCATGTGATGATGTATTGCAATAGTTTGTCTTGGTCCTGCAGTCTAAAGCATCGAGGCCCCTTGTAAACTATATTTAGTGCACAGCATATTACAGGGATGCTAAAGGAGCCATGGTGGTGCAGTGGTTAAAATGCATTATTGCAGGCTGATTCTGCCCACTGCCTGAAGTTCGAACCTGACCGGCTCAAGGTTGATTCAGGTTTCTATCTTTCCAAGGTCAGTAAAATGAGGACTCAAGATTGTTGGGAGCAATATGCTGATTCTGTAAACCGCCCAGAGAGTGCTATAAAGCACTATGAAGTGGTATATAAGTCTCTGTGCTATTGCTATTGCTACAGGGACAGCCATGTATCTAAGGCTTCCATTGTATTGCCACCATGAGCCTTGGTAGCGCAGCAGACTAAAGCACTGTTAAGTAAAACCAGCTGCCTGCAATTACTGCAAGTTCAAATCTCACCAGGCTCAAGGTTGACTCAGCCTTCCATCCTTTCGAGGTAGGTAAAATGAGGACTCGGTTTGTGGGGGCAATAAGCTGACTTTGTATAAAAAAGAACACCGCTTGGGGGGGGGGAAGCCCTACTAAGCAGGTATATACAAAAGTATGAAGGCTATTGCATAACGCATTGTAAGCCGCCCTGAGTCTCCAGAAAAGGGCGGCTTATAAATCGAACCAATAAATAAATAAATTCAGGTTTGATATTAAAACTTTTCTGATTTGTTTTACATACAATGGTGGTGTCCTTTTTCACTTTTTTTTTTTTTGCTTTAATTTATATGCCGCCCTTCTCCGGAGACTCAGGGTGGCTTACAATGCGTTAAGCAATAGCCTTCATACTTTTGATATTTATACAAAGTCAGCTTATTGCCCCCACAAACCGGGTCCTCATTTTACCTACCTTTGAAAGGATGGAAGGCTGAGTCAACCTTGAGCCTGGTGAGATTTGAACTTGCAGTAATTGCAAGCAGCAGATGTTAATAACAGTGCTTTAGTCCACTGTACTACAGGCTCCTGTAGTGAAGCTTGAAGTTGGCAAGGCTTTGTTTGCTTCTAAAACACCCAAAATATGTGTACTTTTCTTCCACTTGTAATGCTTTGATTTTAGTTGAATTCCAGTTAAGCTTTCAATGTTTCCTTTTTAAATTTCCATTATTGCACTTACACTTTCTTTTAATTACTTTTAATTATTTTCATTTTTTAAATATAATTATTAAAAATAATTAAAATGGATTAAAATTAAAATTTGATATCACATTTTAATTACTTTCAATTTCACATTTGAAGTCATCATTAACTATTTGAACTATGGCTAAAAGTGATTGTTTTTCTTGATATGACTTTGCATATCGTTTCAAATTATACAAATTCAGCTAATACTATATATTTCTTTGTTACTCAGATAATTCATAGTCCAATGACATTTTATTCAAAACTTTCATCAGCAATATCAAAGCCACGTTAAAAATCAATCAAATGAAAAAGACACCTTGGAAAAAAAATTCCTCTTCCGGTTTTGACTTCTTCAAATTCTTCTGTAGTGCTGACACTGTTATCTTTCATTTTTTGTAACATTATTTAAAAGCTTTATCATTTTCTGATTTATTCCAAAAAATTTCCAAACATTTTAATGAAACAATAACTTTCTTGTAATTATCCCAAGGAATATAAAGGTTTGTTTTAGGGTATTTAAGTATTTTTTCGTATTGTTTTTGTCAATCAAAATGATTTTGTAATATTAGTTTCGAAATTCTCCTTTTGCTCCATGGGATACAATGAATTTGTACAAGGTGTTTGTAGATGTTAATGATCCGGGTAGTCCTCAATTTACAACCATTTAGTCCCAGAGTCATGTGATCCCCTTTTGCAACTTCCTGACAAGCAAAGTCAATGGGGAAGTCACTTAACAACCATGTTACTAACTTAGTTAGTTACTTAGATACTTAGTTACTAACAAAGTCACTTAACAATCATGTTACTAACTTAACAAGTGAAATGATTCACTTAACAACTGTGGCAAGAAAGGTAATAAAATGGGGGAAAACTCGCTTAACAACTGTCCTGCTTAGCAACAGACATTTTGAGTTTAATTGTGGTCGTAATTTGAGGACTACCTGTAATAATTCTTGTTAAAAGCTATATTCACATAAGTAATTGGGAGGAAATCATTGGGTATTGTTTATGTTATCCTTTATAATCAAAATGTTTGGCCTGTAAGGCATCAGCTCTCATTTAATCCTCACTGGAACATTGAAATGATTTACAATATAAGGATATAAACTGGGTAGATGGTTGACCCAAAATTCACAAAGCACATTTTTTTTATGTTGCATATGAATTATTCATCTTCTTTTTTTGTTGTTTTACAGTTCCTGTTGTTACTACAAGTTTTAACATTTTTTCCGGTTTTGCTTGTTAGTTTTTTTTTTTAAACGTAGAGATGCTATTTTATTCTGCTTTTATTCTATCCTAAATGTTCTTTTTCCAGAATTCTAATATTTGTTCCTTATTTTTAGGCGATTCAATTGGTTTTGTGTTTTAAGTTAATCTTGGGGAGGGAACAATATTGACTTTGTCTGGAGTTGCTTGTTTTATTGTAATTACTTGATCCTGTTTTCATGTCATTCAATTTCCTTAAAAGTTGCTACCACTGTTTCAGTTCTTTGGTGACTTCTGCAATTGTTTTTACTTCCTTGTTTTTCAGGTTTTGTTGCTTTAAATGATATAGCCCACTAATCTTTACAGTATTGATTTATTTTCCAATCTAGTTTTTCACTTTGGCACCTGTTTTTCAGTTTGGCAGCTTGCTTTCAATTTATTATCCAGCTCTGTGATGATGTACATGAGCTGATTAATTGCTATGAGTGTTTTTGTCATAATTTAAAATGTTTTCTTTGATTTATTGTTGACAGTCCAAAATAGCAATGGCAATAACACTTAGACTTATATTCTACTTCAAAGTGCTTTACAAACCTCTCTAAGCAGTTTACAGAATCAGCATATTGTCCCCAACAATTTGGGGCCTCATTTTACCAACGTCAGAATGATGAAAGGCTGAGTCAACCTGGAGCTGGTGAGAATCAAACTCCTGGCATTCAGCAAAGTTCACCTGCAGTACTGCATTGTAACCACTGCATGCCATGGCTCTTGAAATGTGTTTCAGTTTGATTATTTTGAATAGGCTCTTTAAAATTTTCTTTGGCTGCATCCATATATATATATTTATTATTATTATATTTATAATGATTCACGCTTCTACTAGCACATATTTCTTTTTCAGTTTCAAATCTTTCTTTTTCCTTTTTTTTAAAACAATTGTTCCAAGTTCATTAAATTAAGTGTTTGTAAACACTTTTTTGCTAAGGATTTAAGTGCATATGTTGCTGTTCTTTGACATTTGATTCTGAGAATTATGTTTTTTTTAAACTTTGTTTTTGAAACAAAATAATTGAAAGTTTACAATACTGTACAATAAAGTATAAAAAGCAGGAAGAAAAATGAAAAAAGGAAATAAGAAAAGAGAAAATAAGTGAAAAAAGAAATAAAACAGAAATATGACTTCTACCCTTTTTCCATGTTATTCTTTCCTCTATCTCTTTAATCCTTTCTAATCACGAAATCCATAAATCAGTTCATTCTATTCATCTTTCAGCAAACAGTCCATATAAAGCTTGCAGTCTTTAAAAACAAAAGTCTTTAATCATTTTTTTTCTATGACCAAGTGGTCAGCTTTTCCATTGCCAGTTGGGTTTTCCAAATTTTATACATACTGGAAACCGGGAGGCAATGGAGTTGACATGTAATAACATTACATAATTTCCTGACTTTCATTAGTGCCCACATATTTTACTACGTTATTTATGATAATTTTCCTACAATTGCTTTGCAATTCCTTGTCCTGTTTGTCTAACAGAAGTTATTGATCCCGGGTGCTTATATATTGCTTTCTGCTTGGGAGCTGCAGAATCAGATGTGGCTCTTATTGATTTAAGCAATATGGTATAGAAATCTATTTTTTCAGTTATGCCCATTTGGAATGGGGATTTGGGATGTTCTTGGTTGGCTTCTCTTGAATAAAACCTGTCTGGCATTGCAAATCCTGACATAACAGTGCAGCATAGCTTCGTTGAAGATCTTAAGTCTTGCTGCCATGACAAGGTGGCATCCCACGGTGAGACTATTATTATTATTATTTACTTTATTCATTAAACATGAAACTCAGTCAACTGAACATTCAAAAATGCATCACAAATACCATTGACTGGTGGTAATGGTTGATACGGGTTGCTGCCAACATCCTAGGTATCAACCAACCAACCAACTTCTTAAGATGTACGATGTTCCAAGTAGCACAGTTTTTTGCAGTTCCGCTGGTGTTATTGCAGGAAGCTGCAATTTGTTGATGTATCTTATAAAATTCTTGGACATGGTACCAAGTGCCCTGATGACAATGGATATCACTGTTACATGTTTCATCCGTAGCTGTGTAGTTTCGATGGCCAGGTCACAATATTTCATGATTTTTTCCAGTTCTTTTTCTTTGACTCTGGCATCTCCTGGTACCACAATGTCAATAAATTGTACCTTTCGGTTTTTGACAACTGTGATATCTGCCGTGTTGTGTTCCAAGTGACAATCAGTCTGTATTCGAAAGTCCCATAAGATCTTCACCTTCTCATTTTTTATAACTTTTTCCACTTTATGTTCCCATGACTTTTTGGATACAGGAAAGTCGTATTTTTTACATAATGACCAGTGGATTAATTTAGCAACTCAGTCATGTCTCCTCCTCCTCCTCCTCCTCCTCCTCCTCCTCCTCCTCCTCCTCCTCCTCCTCCTCCTCCTCCAATGATGATGATGGTTGGTCAAACAGTCAGATGTTTGATATTTTTATTCATCTATTGAGTCGGTTCCAAGAACCTGGAATAGGCAGATGTATTATTATTATTATTATACATATAGCAATGTGAAATCACATCTGCCAGTTCTTTAGCTGGAATTGGCCTTCATATATATCAAATTCTTCCTAGGATATCATAATGTATCAGCATAGTATATGTGCAAATCCAAGTAGTGTGGCCCTTTGTAAATTGACAGATGGAAATTTTGTCAATGTGTTTATTTTATACTGTAAGTGCCATCTAAGATTTTTTGGTGTGGCACAGAGTGTGCCAATAACCACTAGCCCAGTGACGGCTAACCTTTTTGGCACTGAGTGCCGAAACTGGAGCACACACGCCAGAGTGCTGGAACCCGGAAGAGAGCAGCTGGCTGGTGTGCATGCGTGCAGTGGCCAGCTATGTTTCTGGGTTCTGTCACCCGCATGCATGCCAGACAGTTGCTCTCTTCCAGATCCCGGCAAGCACATGTGTGCCAGACAGCTGGTCTTCGCAAGACCAACTGATCGGTGTGCATGTGCATGCCAGAACCCGGAAGAGAGCAGCTGGCCAGTGCACATGCACATGATGGAACCTGGAAGAGCAGTTGGCGATGGCACACGTGCCCCCAGAGAGGGCTCTACATGCCACCTCTGGCACACATGCCATAGGTTCTCCAATTTGTGCCATAATAATGATATTTTTAGGAAAGCCTATACCTGAAAAATATCTGAAATGTAACATTTTATTTTTTAACAGATTGTGGATTTGGGGTCAATCACATATTTTCATCTTTTTGCTGAATTAGTTTTCTTTAAATACACACATGGACAAAAGAACATGGTTTTAGGAGATTTACATTAAGGAAGGTACAGGTCAGTGGAATAGCAAACTCAGTACAAGGGAAAAGAGCAATTCATCTAATTACCACTTACATACAGAATTTGATTGCACAGATAAAGCTTATTAACAAGTACCTATTTCACTTTTTGAACCTGATTATCAAAGTCTTCTGAGACTCCTATTATGGGATTAGGTCACGTTCAATCTTTTCTTACAGTATGTATTTGACATGCGAAATATTATGATAAAAAATTTGCTAACTGTACTTTGTAT
Source organism: Pantherophis guttatus (assembly GCF_059756535.1). NCBI lineage: Eukaryota > Metazoa > Chordata > Lepidosauria > Squamata > Colubridae > Pantherophis > Pantherophis guttatus. The sequence continues at coordinate 246,478,793 of NC_142064.1, forward strand.
TATTAGTTTATTTTTCATGTGCGGCCTACATAAAACCTTTTAAGATGCAGAGCAAATTCTGCATGACTAAAAATTATATAGTAGTGCACTTCTAAGAGATTATCAAATACAGACTTTGCAGGTTGATTCCGAATATGTTGATACTTGAGGCAAATAATAAGATGATATCTTACCTGTTTCATGAATAAAACAGAACTGTACCGGCAATCAGATCATTCTTCAAGGCTAAAAAATGTACAATGATCCTATGTTGGACGATAAGCTCTGGAAACAACAGGATTTATCTTCCAACATCTTGTTGCTACTTTCCAGTATCTACTGCCCAAAGTGATCCCTTCACTGTTTAATAATAGAACATACTGTTACATGGTTTAGTTTGGAAAAGCCAGTAAGATAACAGTTTAGGTACTGTAAACAAGAAGAGATTCTTATTGAGGGTAAGTGAAATTTGACAGTAATATAGGAAGAGTTCTCTTGAACTCTTTATTGAAGGCTGAAAATAATTAATTTTCAATGTTACAGTCCGTATAAAAAATTGTTATTTTTTCCCCATCCATACCAGGATATCAAAGCTTTTCAAATATTTTCTTTTCTAAATATTCAGTCTTTGCTTCCACGGATGACAATCCCATGGAATTCCATTTGTAGTGAGGGATCTGAGCAACTTGATAACCAAGAGTCTGTAAATGCCACTTTTTCATGGCAATATATCCTTTGACGTGATTTGAATTTTTGCAGAAAGCTTCTGAATCAAGGAATTCCACTGCAATTCTTTGAAATCCTGGTGGTAGCCTTTTCTTTCCACAGGAGTGACCAGCTTTTGCACAAGCCATGTTGTCCAAAGGTGGGTTTCAGCAGGTTCTGACCAGTTCGGAGAACCAGTAGTAAAAATTATGACTGGCCCAGCCCCAATCTATTCTCTGCCTCTTGAGTCCTAGCTAATCAGGAGGAAATGGGGATTTTAGCTTCCCCTGGAGTGGGGTGGGAATGGAGATTTTACAATATCCTTCCCCTGCCACGCCCACCAAGCCATGCCATGCCCACCAAGTCACACCCACCAAGCCATGCCATGCCCACCAAGCCATGCCCACAGAACTGATCGTAAAAAAATTTGAAACCTACCACTGATGTTGTCTGAATTAGAAATGACAACATATTGGTCTATATATGGCACAGGTTTCCTGTTTTTATCAATCATAAATTCAAAATCAATTCTATAGTAGTAAGAAGTGAGTACAGAACATCTGGCATAATGGCTTCTTCCTAGGTTTTCTCCAAGTAGTGTGTGTGTGTGTGTGTGTGTGTGTGTGTGTGTGTGTGTGTGCATACATACATGCATACATACATACATACATATCTGCTGTTGCAATAAACCGGACGAATCAGTCCTTTTTTTCCTTTAGCTATTCAGAGAAGCGTTTATGAAACCATGGAATCTGAAACTCAAGATGTTGTGGTCCGCCAGCAGCCTGCAGAGCTGGCAGCGGAATCGGACAGTGAGGAGGCTGGGGAGGAACATGGGCCAATCCTGGAGTCTGGGGAAGGCTTGGACGAGGGCTCTGTGTTGGAGGCAGAGATGGGGCCAGGGCAATCTGGGAGTTATGTGCGGACTCAGGAGCATCCAAACACACAGCTCAATTCAGCTCCATCAGCTGGAGGGTGGACTTCCTTGCTGATTTCAGTGGTAGAATTTGAAGTACCATGTTTTCCCCAAAATAAGACATCCCCTGATAATAAGCCCAATTGGGCTTTTGCGTGCATGGCAATAAGGCCAAGCACTTATTTCAGGGTTCAAAAAAATATAAAACAGGGTCTTATTTTTGGGGAAACACGGTATATTTAATAGCAATATAGCAAATATAATATAGCAAAGGAAGACACAGACAATTAGAAAGGAGGACAACTGGTGTACTGGGCGGGGTGGGGGCAGAGAAGGAGGACACCCAAACTTTTTACTTTTCTTGAATCCATTACAGCAATAAATTGTAAAATGAGATTACTTTTTTCTAGCATCACCAAGATTGGTTTTTCAGTTGTAATAATTTTCTAACAAATCTTCAAACCACAAAATCGCACCAGTTTCATTCAGTGCTCTTGCATCCTTAACCTTCCTCTTAATTTCACACACCCATAAGATACCTATTTTTCTTTATTTCTATTCTTTCTTTCATTCATTAATTCATGTTCTTTATCATTTACTCCTCTTATTCCCTAATCCATAATCTGTCATTAAATGAACACGTGGAAGTTTGATCTGGTTTTGGTGAACTGAGATCTTCACGTAATGCTTTTTTAATAATGTAGAGAAAGTATAAATGAAGTTAGTATTTATTATTGTGTGATCTGAAGAGTCCAGGAAATTAAAATTATTTGCCAGATATTGAAGATATTTACCAAAAATTAAAACAATGTCACTCTTTTCATTATTATTTTTATTTATTATAAAAAATAAGGTTTTTTATGAAAAAATATTTTATTGATGTTAATACCTAGTTATATCGAGTGTTTTATTTTGTCTAATGGGTCATTTAATCATATTTTTACATGATTGAATAAATAAATATTCTACAAATTTGTTAATTTTAATTTTAAGCTAGTAAATATTGGTAAATATAAGCCATATAAATAAAAGCTCTTTTGGGGACCTCTATCAATTTTAAAAGTGGGAAGATGTCCTGAGAGCCCCAAATTTAAGAAGGACCAGGCTGGGTTATCTACCTTTAGTCACATCCTTGTCATTTGAAATATCTTCTACAATAAAGATGTTATTACTCACAGCCACAAACACAATCACACCACATTTGTATTACAAATCTGTACATGTGATTCAATGCAAGGTAAAATTTCTGACCTCAAGACTATCCTGCAGGCCCAAATGCTTTTGTCTGAATCCCACCAAGTAGAAGTTATATGCTGTTTATTGAGACACTCAGGGTGCTGCAGTATTTACTTCAAAATGAACTAATAAATAAATGTGGCATTATACATGATTATGGCAGCTGTCATGTTAAACACAATTGCATTTCCCAGAAGGAACTTGGCCTTCCAAAGAACATCCCTTCCTAATAACATCTTTCTGATAATGCCTTTAACCCTTCACCCTTTAATCATCTAATAATTGTAAATGATGTGAATACAAGATCAAGGTAGTTAAGCAGAATAAGAGGCATTGGATTTCTGGGTGATTATAACATTCCTCTGGGGGATAAGGTGGTATTATAAGGCAGAAGTTCAAAGAATAAAGCATTTCAACCACCTGAGGCTCCCTTTAATTACCCTGAAATGCACATCTTGTCATATCTTATTGCTGTTATGCATATATTAAAGAAGTAAAATGGCAATTATGTGTGAGGAGAATTCAGGATGGATAGATGTTGCCACGTGCAGAAAGTAGGGTGATCATTGAACTTCCCCCTTCCTAAGTGGAGAAATCTTGTGATCATAAAAAGTATAATAATAATAAAAATAACAACAACAACAACAACAACAGTAACGAGTTGGAAGGGACCCTGGAGGTCATCTAGTCCAACCCCCTGCTCACTTAGGAGACCTATACTAGGGATTCGAACTGCCAACCTTTCTGATCAACAAGCTCAGCGTCCATTAATTAAAACATTTTCTTCTTATTCCCCCCCTTTATCCTTGCACACCTGTGAGCTATGGTATTTTTTTCCCCCAATGATCAAAGTATGGTTGACGGGGAACTGTTATTGGTTGCATGTTGTTATTTAAAAAATAAAAAAGAACTAAGCTCTTTGAAATTAGTACAGCTGGTAATGTCATTTTTGTTAGTGTTGTTAACTGCATTCATAACAAAACAGCAGATGCTTCAAAGTTTCTTCTTTCGGCCAAATATATGAAATTGATTCACGTGGTACCTGTTAAGAGCTAACCTGCAAACTGAGGGAGCTTTCAGAAGTCCAAATTTTCTAAATATAGGATTGACGTAATCAGTTGCTCCTAGATGAAATGGTCTTCCTTGTAATATGAACCTTTCCTATGAACTGGAAACAACATGCCTTTCCTCATTTGAGAACATCTCCATCTTTAGTCCCATTGTAGCTGCGATTTAAAAAAAAAAAGAGTTCCCTTATCACCGAGACAACCATATAATTCTGTCTCTGACATTTCATTTTATTAAGTCTCAGTCATGCACAGATTTTGTTTAGTCTGTTGAACAGGGATTGGACTGATGGAGAGAAATATTTCTCAACCTTGGCAACATTAAGACTTGTGGACTTAACTCCCAGAATTCCATTGCTGGTTGGGAAATTCTGAGAGTTGAAGTCCGCACAGTTTAAACCTGCTGAAGTTGGGAAACCATGTGAGAGTCGGGAGGCTAAGCCAATCAACTTGTGCTACTTAGGCTGTGCTGAAGCTGAAATGGGCTGTATCTTCTTGCTGCTTGCTGCAAGGAGGTAAACTGCTGGGAGGCAGAGGCCAAAGGGTGGGGGCCAGTGTGTGGGTGGGGCTACATTCGGTGTATAAGACGCACTAAATTTTCACCCCCTTTTAGGGAGGGGAAAGGTGCATTTTATACTCCGAAAAATACGGTAGGTGGCTTCCGAACACAAATGGTCTATTTTTGTACAAAGTCATTTCCTATGTTTCAATCCACATCCATTCGCAATCATTAGAATCCAGCACCCATTTAGACAGGTCAAAGAGTTACAATATAGGAACCATTCAAATCATTTTTCACGCTTGTGACCCCCAAACAGTAAGACATTTGGCTATCTTTGAATGTGAATAGAACTCTATGGTTTATTATTAAGACACATTGCTGCACTGATACTTTTCTTCTTCACTTTGCTGCCAAGAAAATTTTTTCAAAGCATTTTGCACAAAATAGCCATTTTGTAGGTACTAATCTAAATATGGAGTTAGTGAAGAGTCTGATTGGATCCTGAAATGGAAAAAATATGAAAACCTTTCCCTATCAAAACCTGAGTCCTTTTCCTAGATTTAAGGAACAGAGCAAGATATAACGTGCTCTGAGATTTTTTAAATTCAGCTTTTCATTGAACTTTTAACAATAGTGTCAACCTATTTTTCTTAATCTCAAAAAATACAAAATATCCGAAGCAGCAAAATTTGCAGTCTTAAGCATCCTTTGTTCAGGAGGATTATTAATAAAAGGTGTCAGCCATCTCTGAATAAATATGGGTAAGGCAGGGATGAAGAAATACAAAAGATTAGTAGGGCAGAAAGAATCCTGAATGAAGTGTTAATTATTTTTTGGAATAGGAATAGGAGAAAAGCAGACAAGCAGAACAGGAAAATGCTGATGAAATTTGCAATGTAACACACAAATCTTTGTGTGAATGTATGAGGAAGAAATATATGTACACACAAACACAGAAATCATTATTTTGTTATTTTGGAGATACTGATGGGAAAAATTGATCAGAATTTATTATTAGTGTAGAGTAAACCCTTTCCTTTTCTGAAGACATCCTCTTTTTAGGACTCAGAGATTGCTATTTGTGGACTAACTTTATTTAGAGACTGCAAGTGATGGGATCTCCTTGCTGGATTGTGCGCAAGTGCATCAGATATTTAAGGCTTCAAGCAAAAAAAGCATTTTTGCAGGTTCACAATTTTAAAAAAATCTGTGGAAATGTAATCAGTGTGGGAAAAGCTGTTGTGTTCCCTTCTGAAAAATCCTTTTAGACATATTACTGTGTTTCCCTGAAAATAAGACCCTGTCTTATATTTTTTGAACCCCGAAATAAGTGCTTGGCCTTATTTTCGGGGAGATCTTATTATTTTGGGGCATGTAGAGCAAGAGGGGGCTCCTCTTGCCACCTTACCTGATTTCCAGCTCTGTCTCCCTAACCCTAACCAGAGGAAATGACAGGGACTGCTGCTCATGTGTATAAATATTTTCGGGGAGGGTTTATTTTTGGGGGGGGGGGGCTTATTTTAGCACATGCGCTCAAAAGCCCGATTGGGCTTATTATCAGAGGATGTCTTATTTTAGGGGAAACAGGGTAGTATCCTTCCAAGAATCATTTGACTCATTCTACAAAAACTAAAAAAGGAAAAAAGAGTGGATTTATTTATTTATTTTCATTAAAAGAATGAAAGGCTGGATTGGCAGTTGGAAGAAAAGAAAATACTTGTCCAGGAGTTTGATAACAATAGCACTTAGACTTATATAACGCTTCACAGTGCTTTACAGTCCTCTCTAGGCGGTTTACAGAGTCAGCATGTTGCCCCCAACAATCGGGGTCCTCATTGATCTTGCTGTGGCTGTGGCAGTGTGGTGGATTGGGGGGACAATGAGTGAGTATCTATGAGATTATGCTATGTTGGGTGAGTGTCATCAGGCCATGGAAAAGCAAAGGACTGATCATTTCAGTAGCCATATTTTTAGTTGGGCATTTTAGTGAATACTATCCTTTTCAGTACATCTGAAGCCAGCATCGAGATCAGCAGGAGTCAAAATAGAAATTGTAGCAAATGGAAAAACCAACCACTAATGTACTACCATCAACAGGCTAAACTGGAATGAGGAAATACTTGAAGTTCTGTAGCATGATGGCTATCAGGATGAGGTAAGAAAACTGACAACAGACAGGATTTGCCTTAATGGGGAAAATGATGAAGGCTGATTGGATGTCTTTTGTTGATTTCTGTTTTTTGACAAGTTGAGTGGCTGTAAATCGCAGTTTTATCTGGATTCTTGGTGTCAGGACTCAGGCCTGACTGTGGGACATACTGTTCATTTTCATCGGTGACCTGTGGTAGGACTTGAATATTATTATCCTGTTCCTGGACTCAGTCCTCTCCTCTATTTAATATAGACATGAAGACAGTTTGGGGTGAGGTTTCAACAATAAGTTGAGGATACCTAGTTGTATGTTGTAATTTATGAGAGATGTGCTGGAAGGTCTGACCCACTATTTGGGAACTGGCTAGAAAGAAGTCATCAGAAACTGGATAGAAAGAAATAGCCTCAAATTCAGTCCAAGTAAGACAATGTAACAGTTAACTTAAAAATCTACTAATTCTCAGATTGTACTAACTTTGATTCTGGGGTTGAATTCTTCTGAACCTGAACTCATGGTTTCTGCTGGAAAAGCAAATGGAGGCTGTGGGCAGGTGGATCTTTATCCAATTTCAGAGAGTATGCCAGTTGCATCCATTGTTGTCCTAGTCTTTTATATCCTAGTTATCTTGTGACTGGATTGCTATTATTCATTTTACCTGAGGCTTTCCTTGATCATCCTATTCATTATGCTGGTTATTATCTTTTTGTTCCTTCTGTTCAATCATATCTGATTCTCAATGACTTCCTGGACAAAAGTCCCTGTAGTTTTCAAGGCAAGATTTTTCAGAAGCGGTTTCCCTACTTCCCAGAGCTGAGAGAGAGAGAGAGACTGGCCCAAGGACACCCAACTGGCTTTGTGCCTAAGATGGACAAGAATTCACCCTTTCCCAGGTTCCAGCCTGATGCCTTTAAGCACTACCCCAAACTGGCTTTCAGTTATTATTGTATTTTTTGGAGTATAAGACGCAGCTTAGTTTTTGGGGAGGAAAATAGGAAAAAAAAAATCTGCCTACCAGGTATTCATCTGGCTAGCCTCCTTAGTCTGGTCAGCTTCAGCACATTAGTTTGCTGGTTTTTTATCCCCTGCTTGGGGATAAAAATCAGTTTCTAAGGCACAGCTGAGAGGAAGCAGCAATGAGAAAAGCGGGCAAAGCATGGGGAGATCGCTTCACTTGGCTAGCACCTAGTTAGGGCTGAAAAAAAGCTTCTAAAGAACAGCTGAGAGTCAGAGCAAAGCATGGAGATTGCTTCCCTCGCTAGCAACTTGTTAAAGCACAACGGAGAGTCGAGGGAGGAGGCAAAGCTGGGAAGGTCGCTTGCTAGTGCCTCATTAGCGCCTCGTTAGGGCTGAAAAAAGCTTCGAAAAAGCTACATTCGGAGTATAAGATGCACCCAAATTTTCAGCCTCTTTTAGTGGGGGAAAAGGTGCATCTTATACTCCAAAAAATATGGTATTTTTAGAACTAAATGGCTCCATTTTCACCTGTTCTAGATGGAATACTCCTAGCCAGGGCACACAGAGAGGATCAACATATGTAATGGGAGAAGGAACAGATGTCCTTGGGACTCCCTTTTTATGGAGCATCATCTCCCTTGAGACAAGAATGACTCCTTCCCTCATGACAGTCCTAATATTGGTTTCTTTGAAAGGATTGATGTAGGGGATGAGCAGGTTGAGCTGGAAGGTGGGATTAAATGTGTCATCAGTCTGGAATCGTTGTGCAGCCACAAGAGACCCAAGTTCAGCACCCCATGAATTCCATTGACCCTTAGTGCTAATTTAGCTTTGACCATTTGTGGACTAAATTCTCGTGTATAGATAGCAATCATAAATTCTTCAGAACTTTGAATTTGGCAAGTGTTCCTGTTCTTTGTGTCTGACACTTCCAAAGGGTAGAATCTGTTGTCTGAGTATCATGTGATCTTTTCCCCTGAGATTATTGCAGTTGAATGTATTCACTGTTGTTAGGGTTTTATTTACTACATAAACTGTTGGATGTAAAACATTTAGGGTCAATTATCATTGAAGCAGCCTAAAAATATAAAACCATCAAACAAGATACACTTTAGGCAACTTGGATAGAAATGGAGAATAGGAGAAGCTGGAATGCCAAATGATATAATATTCGTATTTGTACAGCCTATTCAAAAAAAAAATGCATATTCAATTCTGAGAGTCAGATTATATTGACCAAATTATAGAACAATACTGTTGGCATGCAGGATTAATAAAAACCTTAATATTTTTTATAACATCTCTTTCCCAGTTCTTTGAAAAGAACTGATCTCCAGGTCCCAGCAAATTGTGGGGCATGAAAACGTAATAGAGATAATGTAATATAAACAAATAGTATACAGTAACCAATGGATATTATAAAGAAATATGTAATAATATATAAATAAAATATAAACAAACCTTTACTACGCATTTAAAGAATTCCTAACATTTAAGCTTTATTGCTAAATAACATAAAGAAAGTTGTTTGGGGTAGAATTTCTTTATTTGCTTGCTATTCATTCATTCATTCATTCATTCATTCATTCATTCATTCATTCATTCATTTTATTATGCCTCCCATCTCACTAACTCTGGGCGGATTACAACAGTATAAAACCATACAAAAAACATTAAAAGTGTTAAAACTAAGAACAATTCAATATTTAAATGGTTAAATCTGTGATCTGCTATTTGTGACCTTCCCACCTGGCTTCTGACCAGCAAAGACAATGGGGGAAGCTGGTAGTCTTCGCTTAATGACTATTGCAAAGATTCATCTAACAACCATGGCCAAAAAAAAAAAAAAAGTTATAAAATTGGGTATGACTCATCTAACCCCCGTATGGCTTAGCAACAGAAATTTTGATCCCAACTGTGATTGTATGCTGAGGACTACCCGTACTGCTGATCTGAAATATCTGCAGAACTGCTGGCTTAGTCTTCTAAAAGGCACCTTAAGCATTTTGTGACCAAGGAGTGATTAGTCACTTTGAGTGATTTGCCCTTCCCCTCTTTTCACGCTCATTTCTAGCTTATAGAGCAGCACTTGCTCCAAAGGAAGTCTCTTGAGTAACAAATCCACTTTAAACTGAAATGATTTTACTATTTTGCCTGGCACTGGTTCCCTCCACTTCATACAGGATGAGAAAATTAAATTAAGCTGACAATTGGAGTTCAAGCTTAATAGCAAATACCAGTCTAGTATCTGAAGATCCATGAAAATAAATGTTAACATGGAACGTATTTCTGAATTATTGGGTCCCAAAAGAAATAATTAATATTCATAGTAATACAGTATTAGACAGGATACCTGGGGCGTCTTAAAGAATAACACATTTGAAGCTATTGTCAACAATTCTTGAATGTATAGGTTGTCCTCAACTTACAACAGTTCATTTAGGGACCCTTCAAAGTTACAATGGCACTGAAAAAACTTATGACCATTTTTTCACACTGACGACCTTTATAGCATTCTCATGATCATGTGATCAAACTTCAGACACTTGGCAACTGGTTCATAGTTATGACCCTTGCTGTGCCCCAAGGTCATGTGATCACCTATTGCAACCTTTGGACAGGGAATCCAAATGGGGAAGCCAGATTCACTTAACAACTATGTTAGCAACTTATCAACGGCAGTGATTCGCTTAACAACTGTGGCAAGAAAGATTGTAAAATGGGGTAAAGCTCAGTTAACAAATGTCTCACTTAACAACATAAATTTTGGGCTCAAATGTGGTCATAAATCGAGGACTACCTGTATTTGTACCCTATGACTATCATTAAGTGTTGTACCTTATGATTCTTCACAAACGTATTTTTTCTTTTATGTACACTGAGAGCATATGCACCAAGACAAATTCCTTGTGTGTCCAATCACTTGGCCAATAAAAAATTCTATTCTATTCTGTTCTGTTCTGTTCTGTTCTGTTCTGTTCTGTTCTATTCTACTGCAACTGTCAGCTGTCCCAATGTGGTCAGTTAGAAAAAAAAAGACTCTCGGGCCCATGATTAGCCAAAGATATACTTTACTAAAGCCAAATGGTTCCAGAAGAAGCAAAGCTGGATTTGAGATTGTCATGCCCAGAACATATGGGTAGTTTTCCCTTGTTCCTTCCCAGCTGGCATTGTAGGGCATAGAGGTGAAATCCAGCAGATTCTGAAGGTTCTGGAGAACCAGTAGCGGAAATTTTGAGTAGTTCAGTGAACCGGTAGCAGAAATTTGAGTAGTTTGGAGAACCGGCAAATACCACCTCTGTCTGGCCCCAGAGTGGGGTGGGAATGGAGATTTTGCAATATCCTTCCCCCACGAGTGGGGAGGGAATGGAGATTCTGCAGTATCCTTCCCCCAGGAGTAGGGAGGGAATGGGGATTTTGCAGTATCCTTCCCCTGGAGTGGGGTGGGAATGGAGATTTTGCAGTATCTTTCCCCTGCCCACCAAGCCATGCCCACCAAGCCACACTATGCCCACCACACCATGCCCACAGAACCGGTAGTAAAAAAAAATTGGATTTCATCACTGATAGGGTAGCTGAATGGCAGCCCTGACAGCAACCCTATAAGCAACTAACTTTCTGAACAGTTATGTAAGGCATTATAAAGAAAATCAGTAAGCCTTTACAGTTCAGTGATGGAATGCTGATTTATAGTCACTGCATTTCTAAAGAACATTTGTAAGTTAGGGATTTTGTCTAGTGTGATGCAAAATATGAATATGAAGAACGTTCCAATGACTGGCTTTTAATTTTAAGCAGTCACTCCTTGGGGAATTAGCCAATGGCTTTGTAATGAATGCTAAGCTAACAATGCATTTATAGTGATAATAAGAATACTGTGCTGGATCAGGCCAAGACCCTTCTTAGTCTAGCATTATCATTGCATCACAAACGTTTTGTTTCTCACTGTACACAAGCAGGTGTCTCTCAGATGTTTACAGACAATTTACTGGTCCCCTCTAGAGATAATAAAGGTAGACAGATTTAAATAGAGTAGAGTAGAGTAGAGTAGAGTAGAGTAGAGTAGAGTAGAGTAGAATAGAATAGAATAGAATAGAATAGAATAGAATAGAATAGAATAGAATAGAATAGAATAGAATAGAATAGAATAGAATAGAATAGAATAGAATAGAATTTTTTATTGGCCAAGTGTGATTGGACACACAAGGAATTTGTCTTTGGTGTATATGCTTTCGGTGTACATAAAAGAAAAGATACATTTGTTAATAATCATAAGGTACAACACTTAATTATAGTCATAGGGAAACAGTCAATATAAACCTTAAGGATACCAGCAACAAGGTTACAGTCATACAGTCATAAGTGGGAGGAGATGGGTGATTGGAACGATGAGAACATTAATAGTAATGCAGACTTAGTAACTAGTTTGACAGTGTTGAGGGAATTATTTCAATAGATAATCAACAGATAATCAAGAGATTAACAGAGTTGGAAGGGACCTTGTACTGTAGGTCATCTAGTCCAACCCCCTGCTCAAGCAGGAAACCCTACACCCGTGATGGTGAACCTATGGCATGCGAGCCACAGGTGGCACACAAACCCATATCTGTGGGCACACAAGTGTTGCCTTAGTTTAGCTCCAGCGTGCATGTGCGGGCCAGCCAACTGATTTTCGGGCCTTCCGGGCCCACCAGAAATCAGTAAACGAGCCATTTCCAGCATCCGGAGGTCCTCCGGAGGGTGGGGAAGGCTGTTTTCATCCTCCCCAGACCTCTAGAAAGGCTCTGGAGCCTGGGGAAGCCAAACAATGGGCCTACCAGGCCCACCATGCCATTGTGTGCCAAAAGCGGGGGGAGTGCGGGGGACAGGTCGCACGCACAGGGTCACACACACATGCGTGGGGGGATGGGGCACATTGAATTATGGGTGTGGGCACACGCGCATGCGACCCCCCCATGCTCCCCCTGCTTTTGGCACGTGATGGCAAAAAGGTTAGCCATCACTGCCCTACACCATCTCTGACAAATGGCAGTCCAGTCTCTTCTTAAAAGCCTCCAGTGATGAAGCTCCCACAACTTCCAAAGGCAAGCTGGTCCATTGGTTGATTGTTGTCACTGTCAGAAAATGTCTCCTTATTTCTAGGTCGAATCTCTCCTTGGTTAGCTTTCATCCATTGCTAAGTGAGAAATTTGTTAAGTGAGTTTTGCCCCATTTTACGATTTTTCTTGCCACATTTGTTAAGTGAATCACTGCAGTTGTTAAATTAGTCACATGCTTGTTAAGTGAATCTGATTTCTCCCATTGACTTTGCTTGTCAGAAGGTTGCAAAAGGGGAATCACATGAGACTCCAGGATACTGCAACTGTCATAAAGGTGAGTCAATTGTCAAGCATCCAAATGTAAATTGTGTGACCAAGGGGATGTTGCTTCCATCATAAGTATGAAAAATAGTCATAAGTCACTTTTTTTCAATTCCGTTGTAACTTCATTTTCAGGGAAATGATAGGGGATAATCGTGTATCCAACCTATTGTTAAAATATTTGAGCTGTTAAGTTATCAAGTTAATAATTATTAAGTCATTAATAAATTAAATTACTAAGCTAAGCTATTATTACAATTCCCATTGTTAGCTGCCTTGAATTTTTCGGAGAAAAGCTGAGAATTTTTTAAAATAAATAACTACAAATGATGAAATTCCTCCTTTTCATATTTAACCACATCCAAAAGGGGGGGAGGGGGGGAAGATAGAAATATTTTATCTTTGGCTGTATATTTGCTGCCTTAATGTAACAGACATGCCTGTCTATCACTTAGGTGATCAGAATATTTCACAGAACTGTGAAATTGACTGTGCATGTTCAGACAAGCTGTTCCAAGTGAGAACATAGGAGCAAGCAGTATAAGAAAACTGTAATAAATGACAGTCTGTGATCTAATTCAGGTCACTAAAGATGGAAAGTGTTGCCTTCTGATAGTTTACTGAGAGATAGGATTGTGATAAATTTCAGCCCCGGTGTTAACAAAATAATCCACAGAAGCTATCTGAAAAAGAAATGATCATTCTACAACATAGCCAGTGGTGGTATTCATCCGGTTCATACCAGTTCAGGCGAACCGGTAGCGGAGATCACGGGTGTGCCCGCCCAACCGCCCAACCGCCCCAGTGTAAAGACATCCTATTTAACCACATTTTCAAGGCGAGGTGCATGTGTGGAAGGTGCGCGCGCAAGTAAAGTGCATGTGCAGACGTCTGGGTGCATGCACAGAAGGCGCGTGCACAAAACGAGTGTGTGTATGGTGAACCAGTGGTAAGAATATGTGAATCTCACCGCTAAACACAGCCCAAAATATTTATAACCTCCTCATGGTACCAAGTGATGACTAAGGGCCATCTGATTATACCCTTTCAATCTTTCTTTGTTGGATCCTTATTTTTTTCTGCAGGGGGTGGAATTGCCAATGATAGAGATGGATAGTCCATTCTGGAAAAAATGGATTGGTTGATCCTATATCCTTTTGTGGGCTTTCCTTCAGCATTAGTTGACCATTGGCAAAGCAAAAAGCTGAATCAGACCTTCACTCTTCGTGTGAAGCAATTTTGTGGCTTCTTTTTATAGCAAAACTCTAGCATTGCCCAATGTCAGGGAGGCAGAAATTAGAATTGCTAGCGGAGGATAAGAACAAGTTGGGAGGTTAGAATGCAGTATGTTGAGGTCTCACAGTACAGAGGCAGGGAGTTTGCACTGCATTTTAATATTACTTATGTTTAATGAATAAGTAATAAAAGTAATATTAAACTACTGTAAGATTGGTTGATGATCATAGTGCGACTTTGATCAGTGGTTTGTTTGTTTTTTCCATCAATGGATGATGAACTCAATTCTAGTCTGTCATTTTCAAAAACTGTTAGTTTACTTCAGTGGTGGGTTTCAAAAATTTTTACTACCCCTTCTGTGGGTGTGGCTTGGTGGGCATGGCTTGGTGGACATGGCATGGGAAGGATACTGTAAAATCTTCATTCCCACCCCACTCCAGGGGAAGGATACTGTAAAATCTTCATTCCCACCCCACTCCAGGGGAAGGATACTGTAAAATCTTCATTCCCACCCCACTCCAGGTTACTGCAAAATCTCCATTTCCTCTCAATCAGCTGGGGCTTGGGAGGCAGAGAATAGATGGGAGCGGGGCCAGTCAGAGGTGGCATTTACCGGTTCTCCGAACTACTCAACATTTCTATTTCCATATCTCCAGAACTGGTCATAACCTGCTAAAACATACCTATGGTTTACTTCCTTACTGATTACTGGTTTAAAATGATTTAATTATTAATTATTGATTTTTCCAACATGGCTTAATCAGAATTGTAGGGAATGCATGGAAAATCTCTATGCAATGGTGAATTAATTTGCTCTTATTTATTTGCTTGGTTGTTTTATACCTGTTCAAGGGAATTCACTTGGTTTCCCCTTACAACGACATACTAAAATAGGTTGAGTAATTATGGCATGTAGGCACCCAGTCATTGCCATAATGCTGGTCGTTCTGTTGAGCGATTGCCTCATTTGGTAACCATTTGCCATTACAATTGTGATGAAAAAGTAACTTTGGAACGAGTCATAACATTTACAGCCTTCAAGGTCTGTAAATGTAAAGGAAAACTAAAGTAAGAGTGCAGTCCTTAGTGATCTCTGAGCTTGGTTTTTTATTTACAGATGTTTGGTCATCACCCAACTAGGAAATATCTCCAGTGGTGGCTGAAGCACTGATGATGTTACATATCTGGGTGATAAAAAGTCTGCAAAAAGAACAATCAAGCTGAAAGAGCAACCAGACTCCACAGTTCATCCCCGAGCTAAAAAATATTCTCTTCTGTTGAAGTAAGAATGCGAGCCCAGTTGTAGTTTCACTTAGTGGCCAATTTGCTTAATGACCAAATTGCTGGTCCTAATTGTCACTAAAGGAGGACTACAGTGTATCAACCAGCCCATCTTGATAAGGCAGAGTAAAGCTTAGCTTGTTTAGGGCATAGCAAGACATTTAAAAACTCAGTAACTACTCGTTCTGATTTAGTGTGATATGTGAATCTAGACTTTGTGCCTCAGGTCAGAATCAGATCCACCCTGGCCTAAAAGACAGAACTCATCTGACTATCTTCTGAGTAAAGTTACATAAATGAGTCTGTAACGGGGTGAAATGCTACCGGTTCAGACCGGTTCAGTCGAACCGGTAGTGGCGGTGGCCTGTGGTTCGGAGAACCAGTAGCGGTGGCAGCGCAAGGCTCCGCCCACCCGCCCATCTGGATGTCTTTACTTCCTGGTTTTAACCAGGAAGTAACCTGTTTTTGACCCTCTGCGCATGCACAGAAGGCTTTGCGCATGCACAGAGGGTCCAAGTGTGCATATGATGAATGCGCGTAGCGCGCACTTCCAAATCAGTAAGGAAGGTAAGTAGATTTCACTCCTGGTCTGTAATCATGAATTTTTGGCCAACCATAATTAGGCTGTGACTTGATAGGAACAAAGAAATACAAGACACTCTTAGCAGTTTTCTGCCATCTAGTGATTACCTGGGTTTTTGCAGTCTGTATCTAATTCTCTCTAATAAAGACTCTTGCCTGCTTTTCATCTCTACCGTGACAAGGTCTTGCTGATTTTTTTTTTTTCCTTGCGAGGAAACGCCTGCAAAGTTATGAGGAAGCAATGCTTGAATCATATATTGAAGGCTTTATGTTGGGAAAATGTAAGATCTGTAATGCCTAAGGCATATATCTTAAACCATATTGTTTCCATACACGTTTCCCCCAGTAAGATTAATATAACTTGCACACTTCTGTGAGTGTGTTCAGTTACACTGCCTAAGGGCACTGAATCTGTGGGAGTGTGGAGGGAATATCGGGATCTATCGTTTAGAAGTTTCTCACAGATGACAGAATTGTTAATAATGGAAGCATTAAGGGGGAGGGGAGATTTCTAATAGCAGAAGCCAGAAATCAGTGCCTTCGTTTGAACAAAAGGTGTGATGTTATTTTCACTTGGCTATTAAGTGATAATTGGTATTTTTATTAACGTTTCATAGAAGCCACTGTGCCTGGCTCACTAATCATTTTGGAACCCTCAACATTTCTTAGTCATCCGCACAGTCAGCTTTACAACATGTTAAGCAGAAGGCTTTTTACTCGCATCCATCCCTGTTTCCCATTTCTGCAGAATTATAATGTACTCGATGTTGTTAAAAATATACACCTTTCGAAAACATTACAAAATGATAGTGGATCTGTTTTGCGAGAGTCATTTTCCTTGCTTGATGGGTCTTTTGGGGCCCAGCGAATTCTGTACAAAGGGTTACACTTTAATGAGTGAAGCAGTTTTCCAGCTGCTTAAGAACCTGTCAGTTATACTGAGATAATAACTTTAGAAATCATCTTAGGCTAAACCTTTGACCTACTTCTTTTCATTCAAGCATGAATGATGTAGGACCATGTTATTGTTTTTGGTGAATACATAGTTACATAAAGACAGCCCATCATCTATACCAGGGGAGTCAAACTCAAGGCCGCGGGGGGCAGATCCAGCCTGTGTGGGGTGCTTAGATCTGGCCCATGGGGCCACTCTGGAAACAGTGAAGGACCGGCCTGCGGTGCCATTGCCAGCAAAAATGGAGCTACGTTTTCTCTGGCAGAGGGTTGCAGGAGGCCATCACAGCCAAAAATAGAACTCGGGAACCAGTTTTCACTGGCAAGGTGCTTGGGCCACCACGGGCACTCCTGACATGAGTGATGTTAAGCTGGCCATGTCCACCCTGGCCACGCCCCCCCCCAGCCCCCCCGAGGTCAAACACAACACTGATGCGGCGCTCAATGAAATCGAGTTTGACACCCTTGATCTATACAGTTGGAACGGACTCCTTTCTAAACATTTGGAATGGTCATCTCATAGAAAACCTGGCCGTGCAGAGTTCTAATTTCAACAAAGACAGTTTCTGACAAACACAAAAATATGCATTATTTCCTTGCTTCTCTGCTAAAAATCCCTGAAGCAAACTCCACGTCAAATGATAAATCGTTAGAAGCACACCAAAGTAATGGTTTAAGATGATGTTACTTGTCTAACTACTTTTAGATAGTGTAGACCAGTGGCCCCCAATCTTTTGGGATCAGGGACTGGTTCCATGAAGAGAGGTTTTTCCACAGACTGGAGAAGACTCACAGGCTGCCTCCATCCCATGGATGGGGTCTCGCTTGTTTGAGTGGGCCAGTTTCTGCCATGCCATGGAGCAGTGTTGATCCACGGACCAGGGTCAGGCCCCCCTGGTGTAGACCATTACATTACATCCTCAACTTACAACCATTCATTTAGTGACTGTTCGAAGTTATGATGACACTGTTAAAAGTGACTTATGACCAGTTTTCACACTTGGAACTGGTTTAGCATCCCCATGGTCACATGATCACAGTGTCAACTTGCAAAGCATCCCTGGTCTGCTCTCGAGTTGCCATAGGCAAGGGGGATGGGAGAATGAACTCTGCAACTGCAGGAAGGCAGCGCGGCAGTCAAAACAAAAGCACATTCCAGCCATATCTCTGTCAAGGCCGTCTCCGAGGTAACCCACAGTGGCTGGAGGGGAGTGATCTCTACAACCCGCAAAATTGCTTCATTGGAGAATGTGACTAATGACACACCTTGGGGGGGAGGGGGAAACGGGGTCAGAGCTGAAACATAAATTACATGGAGTCAGAGTTGGCTTCACTTGGAACGTGCGGACATTAAGCTCCTAATAAATAACTGGATTTCTTTTGAAGCTTGGCTTGAGGCGCATGATTTAATTAGAGTATTGGTTGGAACCCTGACACACAGTTCAGGTGCTTGGCAATTGACACGTATGACAATTGCACTGTCCCAGAGTCACCATTTGTAACCTTCCCAGCAAGCTTCCGACAAGCTCAAGCAAAGTCAATGGGGGGAAGCCAGAGTCGCTTAAGACTGCATAATTCACTTAACAACTGCAGTGATTCACTTAACAACTGTGGCAAAAGTTTGTAAAATGGGGCACAATTCACTTAACAACTGTCTTGCTTAGCCACAGAAATTTTGGGCTCAATTATGGTCGTAAATCAAGGACTACCTGTATGCCAGTTCATCTTAATGTCCTGCCATCAAGTGGTCCTGGAGAATAAAAATTTATAATATTTGTATGGGAGATCTGTCCTGCCCTTGTAGAACAGGGGAAGTTGACACCCTGATTCATGTTTTATTGTATTACTCATTTCATTGAAGTATTTCTGTCACTCACATCGCTCTGCTTTTGACTAATACACCAGGTAGAAATGATATATTTTTTATTTCCTTCCCTTTGGCAGCTATAGCTAAAGCTGTTACATTTACCTTGGCCAAGTTTTGTGCTCCAGCTCGTAGACACTGCCAAATGATCCTTCAGGAATCAGATTAGTGATGAGTTATTTAGGTTGCTAAGATTTATCTGGCTTTTGCCATCATGCATTTTGTGTTGAAGTTTTGTTAGCCTTATGTTCTTCTTTGGTATAATTCAATGACTGCAATAAAGATGATTTGAACGGTTTAGCTGTATGTTCCTATACCACAGGCACACAAACATACATATGAGCAGCCGAAGAAATCATTTTTATACTCATGAATATAAAAATGTGGGCAGATAGAAAATTATTTTAAAGGCATCCTAAAATAGAAGGCTCATAACTCAGAATTCAGTTTGAAACATTTCTGACATTTCCTGGTAGTTACTAAAGAGCAGAAAAATGCATGCCAGTGTAAAGATCATTGAGTTAGCTGAATCCTGGTTTGACATAAAGTTCCACATTCCTGCTTTTTTAGTCTTTAATTTCAAATAAACTGTTTGCATTGCATTTTATATTGCTCTCCCTCTAATGGAGAACAATATAAAAAAAGTAATTGAATACAATGAAATAATATGTCAGTATCAACAAAAAAAAAAAAAAGGAGAGAAAATTGAACACCTTTCATATGTGCTGTCTCCAACGAATTCTTGGCATCACCTGGCAGGACAAAGTTCCAAATAGTGCAGTCTTGGAACGTGCTGGAATTTCTAGCATGTATACACTATTGAAACAGCAACGTCTACGCTGGCTGGGGCATGTCGTGAGAATGGCTGATGGTTGGATTCTGAAAGATCTCCTGTATGGAGAATTAGTGCAGGGAAAGCGCCTCAGAGGGAGACCACAGCTACGATATAAGGATATCTGCAAGAGGGACCTAAAGGCCCTGGGAATGGACATTAACAACTGGGAAACCTTGACATCCTATCATTCAGCTTGGAGGCTAAAGACGCAGCACGGCCTTCTCCAATTTGAAGAGACACTTGTTCAGCAGGCTGAGGCCAAGAGGCAGTCCCAGAACCAGCGAAATCTGAGGGCTGGGCAGGGGACAGAATGTATCTGCCCTCAGTGTGGAAGGGATTGCCACTCTCGAATTGGCCTTTTTAGTCACACTAGATGCTGTTTTAGGACCTCTTTCCAGAGCACGATACCATAGTCTTTTGAGACTGAAGGATCCCAATGTTTGCATTGTATTTTATCTAATGCACTCCATCTAATGAAGAACAATATATATATATATATATAAAGTAATTGAATGCAATGAAACAATATGTCAGTATCAACAAAAGAACAACAGTTCAGTATCATATGGGAAAGAGCTAGGGACAGGTGTGGTATTCAGTCAGTTCGGACCGGTTCAGGCAAACCGGTAGCGGAAATCGCAGATGGGCCACCCTCCCCGGCTCTATGCTGTCCTATTTAGGCACGTTTTTGAGGCTGGGCACATGCACGGAAGGTGTGCGCATCAGCAAAGCGCATGCATGGAAGGCCGGTTGTATGCACAGAAGTTGCACGTGCAAGCGAAGTGAGAGTGCGTGTGCATGCCAGTGGTGGGTTGCCCCCAGTTCAGACCAGTTTGCAAGAACCAGTAGTAAAACCTGCGGGAGGCCCGGATGTCGTCATCAGCGATCCCTTTGCAAACCAGTAGTAAAGGTAAGTAGAACCCACCCCGGTGCATGCACTCACACTTTTGAAGCTGGGTGAACCAGTAGGTAAATTATATGAATCCCACCTCTGGCTAGGGAGATGGAGTAAAGAGATACTGCCCTGTGAGTGGTCAGATAAGAGATATCATAGCCCATTTCTGCACTGTGATTGGAGCAAGAAGCCATCCCTAAATTCTGAGATTGTAAAAAAGTCTTGAGGAGGCAAAACAAGAAACAATGGACGGAAATTAATCAAGGCAAGAAGCAACCCAGAACTAAGGAGAAATTTCCTAGCAGTGAGAACAATTAACCAGTCGAATGGATTACACTGGTTCAGAAATTGTGGGTGCTCCATCACTGGAGGCTTTCAAAAAGAGACTGGACAACCATCTGTCTGAAATGGTATACGGTATCCTGCTTGAGCAGGGGGTTGGATGCTAGAAGAGCTCCAAGGTCCCTTCCAACTCAGTTATTCTGTTATACAGTGGATTTGTTATTTTCAGACTCGTAAGATTCTGCTAATGTGGCTTTACAATGAAGTAGAGTTTATTTATTTGTTTGTGTTTCCTCAGTAGGGTTGCCAGGTGTCCACTATTTGAGCGGACAGTCTGCTTTTTTCACATTATGTTCACTATTTTTTTTCACAAAATAGTGGACATTTTTTTAATTCAAAAGCTTTATGATGAAATGGTACGTAATCTAAAGCTGTACCGTCTAAGAGAATAAGGATAGGAGAATCGCGTTTTGTCTTTTTTTTCCATAAGTTAGAATGAGACAAAGATTGAATATCCATTGAACTCGATTCTCCGAAAAAAATAATGATGAGATTAAAATAAAAATATATTATAAAATTATGTAGAGTTCACATTTTTAAAATGTATTGTAGCTTGTGTCGACTGACCTAAAATGGCGTCGAGTGATGAGAGTGACAGTGGCGAGATGTAATTTAATATTTTACGTATTATTATAATATATTTGATGTTTTGAATTTTAAGTAAAGTTTTGAAGTGATTATTTTAATATGTGTTAAAATGTTTGTAAGAAAATATATAATTTAATTGTCAATTTTTTAATTTTTTTTTTACTACTTAACCCCCCCCCCCCCGCTTGTCCGCTATTTTTTGGAAGCAGACCTGGCAACCCTAGTTTCCTGTTTGGTCTACCTGATAAGGCTGACATACCCATCTCAAAATCCTGTACTTTCTGTCTCTCCCAAAATTCAGCAAGTATCTTTCAGGGCAGGAAGCAGTTGTACCAATCTATAATCGGCCGATGTTTGTCTAGGTTGGAATCAGGGGTGGGTTCTACTTACCTTTACTACCAGTTCACAATAGGAGTATGCGTGTGCACTCGCTTTACTCGTGCGTGCGCACACACTTCTGCTCAGATCGTCAATTATGATGTCCGGGTGGGTGGACGGAGCCTCCCGTCGCTTTTACTACCTGTTTTAAAGAACCGGACAGAACAGGGAGCAACCCACCACTAGTAGGAAAGGCTTCTATTTCAAAAAGACTTTGCAACCAACATCAAGCCAATGCCTAAAGTAATTGGCTGCATGCTACTCATATAGTTCATCCTTTAAGGAAATACTCCATTTTTTTCCCCTGACAGAAAACAATCCAGGATTGAGCTGTGATTTAATGACTGGCAAGCTGTCACTGTGCTTATGGTCTTACTTCTGCTTTCCTTTGCTTATATAGCCTTGCAAAGATCATAAATGCAAGAATTGATCATAAAGTTACTTTTTCATCACTGTCGTAATTGTGAATGGTGACTAAATGAAGTCTGCCTGTAATTCTACGTGGGTTTTAATTTAATTTTGATTTTATGTACAAGCTCTATTAATTATTTATTTATTTATTTGAATTATTCAAATAATTATTTAATTTATTTAAATTAAATTTATTTTGAAATCATAATTATTGTGCTAAATACATTTAGACAGAGAGAATGATTTATTATTTAGTTGCTAAAAATATTTGTAATAAAAACTAAATATTACTTGGAAAGGAGAATTATAAGTTTTCCCCAACAAGATTCTTTTTAAAAAGGGAACATTTTTTAAAAGTACAAGAAAATAAATACATTGCTTAACAGCAGGTCTGATACTTTTAAATGATTAACTGGTTATATTAGTTGGTTAATGAAGGCAGCATATTTATGGGTAAATTAAAAAAAATATCTTGTCTCCATTAACTGGGGAGTACTGTTTTTTTTTTTAAATAAATACTTGTAGTTTTAAAAACCTTCAAAAACTGTAAAAGAAATGTAACATCTTAAAAGCATTAATGGTGTTCTAAGATAATTCTTGCTATGATATCTAAATAAGCTGTCTTCTTCAGAACTATTTTTTTAGATTCATGCAAAATTAAGTAATAAATTAAATTAAAGAGCCTTGGTAGTACAGTGGTTTAATGCACCATGTTATTAACACAGCTGCCTGCAATTTCTGCAGGTTCGAATCTTACCAGGCTCAAGGTTGACTCAGCCTTCCATCCTTTCTAAGGTAGGTTAAATGAGGACCCAGTTTGTGGGGGCAATAAGCTGACTTTGTATAAATATACAAAAGGATGAAGGCTATTGCTTAACGCATTGTAAGCCGCCCTGAGTCTCCGGAGAAGGGCAGCATATAAATCAAATTTTAAAAAAAATAAAATGAAAATTTGCAAGATTAAGATTTGTCTGTCTGTCTGTCTATCTATCTATCTATCTATCTATCTATCTATCTATCTATCTATCTTCTATCTATCTATCTATTAAATTTATTGGCTGACCATCTTACCACAGGATAACTCTGGATGGCTTACAATGTTAAAAGGATAAAATTATGCAAAACTTGTGCACAATACAAATAAAATACTATAAAAATACAAATGCTCAACCCAAATTAAAGATGGGTAAGGAGGGAATAGGATGAGCAGGAAGGGAGTTGGGATCTGTTATTAAACTATCCACCACTCCTAATGTAGCGCCTCCTCATGGGACTTAAAAATCAATTTACCATCTTGTTTTAACCATGGGGATTTTAGACAAGAGGTTGAGTTGCATCTTTATGAAAGTGTCTCATTATAATCACATGAACAACATTCAGTTTTTAGGGCAGTTAAAAGATACATGCAGAAGAAGGCAGAATTTATGTTCGTTCTTTGTGACGTCTGAGAAAATGGGGATGTGTAGGCTTAGGAGAGCTCTTTTTTAAAAAAAGTATTTATTGGATATGGCTTTCCAGCACCTTAAAGGGGCTCGGATGATATAGCAATAGCACTTAGACTTATATACCGCTTTATAGTGCTTAAGAGCCCTCTCTAAGCGGTTTACAGAGTCAGCATATGGCCCCCAACAATCTGAGACCTCATTTTACCCACCTCGGAAGGATGGGAGGCTGAGTCAACCTTGAGCCTATTGAGATTTGAACTGCCAAATTGCAGGCAGCCGGCAGGCAGCAGAAGTAGCCTGCAGTACTGCACTCTAACCACTGCACTACCGTGGCTCATCTTATTGAATTCTTGAGCATGGCTGACTCAGGAATTCTGGGAGTTGAAGTCCACAAGTCAAAAAAGGGCTACCGTTTCCCCACCTCTGCTCAATAGGAACATATGTTTAGAAATCAACATTTTAATCCACGCTGAGGTGAAATTTGAAGATAAGTGGGGAATTCGGTAGATACTGCAGAATGAAGCATCCACACAGCCTGTTCAAAGATTTAATAGTGTAACACATACACTACTGCATGTTGCGAAAAGTCAAGTTTCAGGACAAATTTGGAGATACTTACCATATATCACTTCTACAGCAGGAAATAAAAATGACGATGGTAAGAACAGCAGAATTTATGGATGGTGAGGCGTGATAAAACATCCCTTTATTGCTGTGAGAGTTAAGCAGGATTCCAACTGAACTTTTTCCAATTAGAGTGGGGACTTCTTTTTCCAGTATGGATAGCCCTCGACTTGCAACCCCAATTGGGACTGGAATTTCTGTTGCTAAGTGAGTTATGTACCTTTTTCCCGCAGTTGTTAGGTAAATCACACGATTGTTAAGCAAATCCAGCTTCCCCTAATGACTTTGCTGGTTGGAGGCCAGCTGGGAAAGTTGCAAATAGAGATCATGTGACCCCAGGAGCCTGCAATCGTCACCAATACATGCCAATTGCCAAGTGCCCAAATTTTGATCACATGACCATGGGGACGCGGCAGCAGTTGCAAGTCTTTTCTTTCCCCCAGTACCATTGTAACTTTGAATGGTTATTAAATGAACAATTGTAGTTCAAGGACTACTTGTACTTGTAAACCTAATTTATGCCATCTTTGCTTGGCTTTATTTTCTTAAAACCAAAGCAGACTGAAAACATTTCCTGTGTTCAGCCTGAATTGGCTTTATGTTGATGCTAAGTAGCCAATGAGATTTAACTGTATGATTTGTCTAAAGCCAATCCAAGTTAGATGGACGTTTCGTGACTTTATTCTGACATTTCAAGGGGAGTAAAAGCAATCTAACTGAAAGTACTGAGCGAAATCAACCCCCATAATCGCCAGAAAGGAGCTTCTGATGGCAGTTTGTAACCAAGATGCGAAGCTGACGATCAAAACGTGGTTCATCACTATTTGCCACCAATTTTTTCTTTAATTAAGCTTTAGACACAGATTTGGAGATACCATCGCTGGCCTGCCCGCTGGCCCGACCCACGCCGCCACATGGCCTCCCTGCTGGCCCGACTCCTGTTGTTGCCGCATGGCCTGCCCACTGGCCCGACCCATGGCACTGCATGGCCTCCTGTTGTGGCCCCGCCCTCTGAGCCTATCTCATCGGAGGAAGAAGGCTCCGAACATGAGGGAGAGGAGTCAGCCAGGCTTCCCTCTCCAGGCCCCTCCCCTCTGGCACTGCCTCAGGTGCCGGCCGAGGAAGGGGAGAATGGCCAGGAGCCAGGTGTCTCTGATGAGGGCGAGGAAGGAGAGCCGTTGTTCCTGGATGCACGCCAACGAAGGCGTGATAAACGGTTGCAGCAATTAAGGAGGTGTGCTAGGGATTATAGCTGAGTCACTGGACCACACCCCAGAGACTATATAAGAGAGGGTAGTGGCTGGTAAAAATCTGTGACGAACAAAAACTAACTCTGGCTAGTCACTTTAATTTAATTTAATTTAATTTAATTTCGAATTTATATACCGCCCTTCTCCCTGAGGACTCAGGGCGGTGTACAGCCAAGATAAAAAACATAGAATACAAATATTAAAACATTTAAAAATATATATAAAATTTGGCCCAAAAAATTAAAAATCGCAGACTAATTAAAAGGATTTAAAAATTTTAAAATTTCTTCTTAATCCAACCCGGCTTGCTGAAAAAGATAGGTTTTCAGGGAACGACGGAAGGCTTGAACAACGTTTGAAGCTGCAGAAGGGATATTGTTTTGCTGGACTATTTGCAATGCGTATGTAATTTTATGTTATCTGTTGCAGTAAAACTCTTGGCAGACGGTGCTTATATTGTTGCCAAGTTTGAGATAATGACCTGTGTGCGTGCCAAGTACTTTCTTAACCCTCGGCTGGCTGTGTTTGTGTGTGTGTGTAGATGGGGACAGATCACCTCCCCGCTGCCCCAACTTGTGCTGTCACTGCATGCCCTCCCCGCTGGCCCGACCCACGCCGCCACATGGCCTCTCTGCTGGCCCGACATTTTGTGCTATAAGTTTTACTAAAAAGAGCAATATATTCCAGGATGGAATGTTTTGTGTGTTTCTTGTGGATTTAATTGAGTTTAAGAGCCGAATCTCAGTTGAAAAAAAATGATTTTATAAGCCACTTCCTTAGGGAAGCAAATGCAAATCTTTCTTATCTTACTCATCTCACATTTCATATTATTAGAAGCAAGATGCTTTCTTTAATAACAAAATTTTAGCAACTTCTCTCAATTTTAGCAAGTTGTGTCACTGCTAATTACAGAGTTGATAAGAAGTATGCAGGAAATTTCTTGAATTCCCCCCCCCCTTGGGATATGTGTTGCCATATGGAAAATAGGAGGCTGTTGTTCTTTGTTAATTGTCATCCTTTAGAACATTTAATGGGACTTGTAATAACATGTGGCTTTCTATTCATACTTGCTTACCTTGTCATAGGGAATTGTTAGAATAATAAAGTTCTCAGGGGGTCGACTACTACAATAGCTCAAAAAGGACAAATTTAATTAGTTTCAGTGTTTGCATGTTACACATTAATTTTTTTTTTACTCAGAGAGGTGAAATATTCAGTAAAAGGTGGCTTGGCATTTTGACTAAATCAGTAATACAGATTTTTATTTACTGTTCAGTCTCACTGAGGCTTTAATTCCAGTAATAGATATGTTAATATTGGTTTTCTGAAAAACTTGGAAAAAATAAAAATTGATATATGAAGCTGTTCTGCAACAAAACAGCGTTAAAGTACTTGTTATTCAGCTTTCTGGTGACAGAAAGTTTTCTGTCCAATTCATGTGAATTATGGAAAGCCATAGAAAAACTTCATATTTTTTTTCTATGTCACCTTCTCAGTGAGTTGCCTTATTGATGAGATGGCCAGCTTATATATTTAATAAATAAATAAAAATAAATTATGTACTAGGATATAGAAATGTTGAATATATCTCGCACTGCTACATTTGAAAGAATAAATGTATTTTATGTAGACATTTATTTTTAACCACAAAGACTCCAAAATGTATGATTTAATAGTATGATGCAGTTGCTGTCCTTTTGTATTTGTGTCTACATACTACGGGCAAAATCAGGGTTCAGTTGCTACGGTACTTGCTATATTTTGCTTCTTCTCTTCTCTTCCCAGCATCTAGGTATTGTATTTCTCACACAGTTCGGTTTGATTGTATTGTATTGTAGGGTAATAATATTATGGTGGAGATATTTTTATATATCACCTTTCCACCAACAGTAGCTAATCAAGACAAGAAAAAATTCAGTTGTGAGAGCAATTAAAGCTGAATTAACAACAGCCCATGAAAATAGCAAACACCACAGAACACACCTGGGTTCCAGATCTGCCTAAAGCAGGGGTATCAAACTCACGTTGTCACTGCAGCATCATGTGACATATTGGGACTTCTTCCCCCTTCATTAAACGTGGGTGTGGGTGTGGCCAGCGTGTGATGCATCCGGTCCGTGGGCCAGGAGTTTGACAGCCCTGGCCTAAACCATTCATGATCTGTGAAGTATCTCTTCAAATGAGGGATCTTCAGGGCTCTCAGAGCTTGCTTGTTTTCTTGTAGACGTTTTATTATCCAAACTATGTAACATCATCAGTTGACTAGCACTTGATGATGTTACCTAGTTTGGGTAATGAAATGTGTACAAGAAAACAACCAAGCTTAGAGAGCACCAAGGACCTCTCATGTTGACCCTGAGCCACAAATATTTTCCTTTATTGAGCTCTTTAAATGTTTGCATATCTTTTTTGTTGTTGTTGCTCTTCGTTTATGTCACATCATTTCTCTAAAAGTTATTTACACAGCGGCTTCATCCTACAAATCTTTTAGGTAGAAAGAAATTGAAAGAATGAATGGCTCAAAGTTACACAGTAAGCTGGTTTGCTTTAGGGGAACCTAAACTTGAGCCTCTTTGATCCTAGAATAACATCATGGCCACTGCAACCACACTGGCTGTGTGTAAAAGATATAGGCCAAGAGTTTTCCCTCTGAATATATAATATAGATTATAATTCAGTAGAATACACTACAGGAATATATCTCATGTGTGTGAGGTCTGTGGTTCTCAGGAGAAATTCCTCACCTGCCTTTTTAGTGAAACATTTTTTTTCCCATCAGGCAGATTTTGTTGCGAGTTCCCTTATAATCCTTCTAATTTTATTTTTGTTTTTTAAAGTGTATACAATCTGTTTTTTAAAAAATAGAGTGAAAAAACAGTAATATAAACTTGTTAAAGCTGTGATTGTTTTCTTTTTTGTCTTTTTTGCAGCATGAACTGCTATTTTTTTAAAAAAAAAATTGATTTATATGCCGCCCTTCTCTGGAGGCTCAGGGCGGCTTACAATGCGTTAAGCAATAGCCTTCATACTTTTGTATATTTATACAAAGTCAGCTTATTGCCCCCACAAACTGGGTCCTCAATTTACCTACCTTAGAAAGGATGGAAAGCTGAGTCAACCTTATTTCTTTGAAGCTGCTCTTTTTAAACATGTCTAGTATTGTATCTGAAATAGTTTTAGGATCAAACAGTTAATAATTCAGAATAACTTTATATTCAGGTTTAGGACAATATAAAGCAGCAGTAAGCATGTTGTTTAAATATGGATTTCTCTCTCTCTCTCTCTCTCTCTCTCTCTCTCTCTCTCTCTCTCTGTGTGTGTGTGTGTGTGTGTGTGTGTGTGTGTGTGTGTGTGTGTGTATCTGTATATACCTTGCTATTTGTACTTACATACACAAGATTTGAAAAGTTGCATGCAATATTTTATCCTTGCTAAATGTTCTAGGTGAGGGTAATGCTGACACACTGTTCATGTTTTCTGATGTAGTACATTATCATTGCTGTCTCTTCTAAACAAAAGTGGCTTCTTAATATTAGGTTGACTATAAAGTTGCAGAGAAATGGATCCTAATCTTCTTTATATAAAGATGTGTGAAATTAACCAAAGAGAGTTGCATTTTCATAAAGGAAGCTCTGGCAGAAGCACCTAAAGTTTGTTTTCTTGTTTTGCTTAGGAGATTCATTTTTGTGATTTATGAGCCTATTTACTTGGGAAGAAGTCCTTGTGGGCTCACAGGGACTTCTTACCAATTAGTCTTGTACAAGATTGTTCCAGCATTCTCTCAGTTTGAATAAAACCTGCTCAGGCTTTATGGAGAAGGATGCTATGTTTTGCATTTACTCATTGGTTCTTTCAATTTACCTCAGGAGAGTTTCGTAAGAGACAGTTCCAGGCTGGGCTTTATTCTGGTTGTTGCCTTACTAGCCAATGATCCTTGCAGTGTCACAGTTAATCTTCCCTCTGAGCTGAAAAAAAAGATCTTCAGGAGAGATGGTTTAATCTCCTGGAACCGACTTCAAGAAAATATATGGCCAAAGTGCGAGCATGCTAACAAGGAGTTGAGAAATCAGCCTACTATCTGAATATGAAGCCTACTATCACAGTCTTTTTTTAAAAAGTTTTTTATTAGTAATTCAAAATTAAAAACATTGGACATAGATATGACATCACTGGTCCCAAGCACCTTCCAACATTTTAAGTTAATACATAATATACTAATGATAATATAATAATATATTCCTTACACCTTATACTTTATTTGAACATAGTATAATAATAGTCATTTATACCTTATTCCTATACAATTATACATATCTATACCTATGTATACCTCTCTATACAATTCACATATATATTTATCTATAATAATTACAATGACGCGGGAAAACCCCCGAGATTTTAATTTTTTGTATATGCACACCCGTGAAAACTTAAGAAGACAATTATCTATAATAATGTATATAATTCTAGTCTAACACTACACATTTGTCTCGGCTATCCTCTTTTTATCTAACCATTCATAGAATTTTGCCAAGATTTTATAGTACAATGTTTCACTTTTATCCTTGAGTTCCAAGGTGAGTCTATCCATTTCTGCACAGTTGAAGAATTTTAGTAGTATTTCCTCTTCATTTGGGGTATCTTTCTCTTTCCACTTCTGCGCAAAGGCTATCCGTGCCGCTGTAAGTATATGCAGTAGTAGATAATCTATGTCTTTCTTGTATTTGCCCTCTGTCATTCCCAAAAGGAAAAATTCTGGTTTGACTTCTATGTTTATTAACAAAATTTCTTCCAACCAACTCTTTATCAGATTCCAATATTTCTGTGCCTTTGGGCATTCCCACCACATATGATAGCAGTTCCCTGGAGCCACCTCACACTTCCAACATGCCAAATAATTTCCCTTATTGATTCATGCTAATCTTTGGGGGGGGGGGAGTGCCACCTATAAAACATCTTATATAAATTTTCCTTATATGAAGTTGCTAATGTAATTTTTTACTTTTTTTCCCCAGAGAGTCTGCCAATTGTCCAAATCAATACTATGCCCAAAATATTTACTCCAAATTATCATCGTTTCTTTGACTTGTTCCTCAATCATGTCTACTATCACAGTTTTAAATGCAAAGAAGGGAGCATAAATAAAAAATCTGAGAAAGAACATAGACTTTTTTCTTCTAGTTTTAGGATCAGTTTAGAGAAATTTACTTTTCTGAGCTGAATGCTGTAAGCTCAAATTAAAGCTGTCTCTCTCGGGTACAAAATGATTGGCTTTTAACATAGGGCTGGTAAAATATGCACCTGATTTTTCCATTAGGTGCTTATCGTACAAGCCAACTTTGCTTGCCCCAAAAGCACATTTTCTGCTTGGTTTCCAAGCCTCTGTTTCCTTGGTGACTGATGAAGTAAACTGGAGAGGAGTTCAAAGGGACAGAAATTGAAATAATTATGAAAGGGAAGATTGATGCAGGAAAGGGCAGGATGTCATTTGCCAATTTATATGAACCCATTTCCTACTGTAGCCAGCAAATGTTGTATTTGTCCACTTTCAGAAGAATTAAAGGCAATTTGGGCCATTGAGTTGTTTAGGATTTCAGCTCTCTGAAATTCCCTTTTTATTTATTGTTTAGATTTTTGTCCTACTTTCTATGTTCCCCACAAGAACCCCGTGAGGTGGGGTGGACTGAGAGTAAGAGGGACTGTCCCAAAATCACCCAAGCAGTTTTTATGCCTAAGGGAAGACCAGAACTCAGTGTTTAGTTCTGGTCTTCTATTTCCCAGTGTTTAGGCCACTACCTTAACCATTACACCAAACTGTCTCTTTTTGTCTTTAAAAGGAAAAATGAATGCATAAAAGATAAATTATTTTTTTTTTTTAAAAAAAAAGAGAGAATATAAGAGCAGTGAATTAACTGGACCCCACATTTTTGTCATTTCAAATTTCCAAAGTGTGTCTTAATAATAGAAGTCTTCCATTAAATGGAGACATATTTAAAAAAATGTGATGGATCGTTTAGATGACAACTTTCTGTCACCATACATAACTTTGGTAAATGAAGGAATATTCTACACTGTGCTTAACTGTTGGCAAACATTTGAAATGTGGCATAATGCAGGTAGTCCTCGACTTATAACAGTTTCTTTAGTGATCGTTTGAAGTTACAACTGATGGGCTGTCTGCTAAAATAAAGCAAGGTCTTGCACACACTTGAAAGTAAATCAGGAAGCCTGTAATTGTGGAGCCTGTCTGACAAGAACAAAGACTGTATTCACAAGAAATATGCATGTGTAAAGCTTAGAACAATTCTGGGTAGTTAGAAAGCTGATAAAAGTAACAAAGAGTTTGGCAACTTGCAGATCTCAGCTAAAAGTTAGGAATACAGATGGCCTGCAACAAATAAAATGTATATTAGATAACTCCTAGGGCATTCATTAGCCAAGGCTTAGGAATAGGGACAGCTAGAGACCAGTAGAACAAATTGTAGAATTATTACTAAAATGTTTATTAGATGATATTTCTTATTATCCCGCCTTGTCCCGCCTTCTTCTTTAGTGAAAATGTATAAAGCTTTCTTAATCCTTTGTCCTTGGTTCTTGGCATTT
The DNA here is from genome assembly GCF_059756535.1 of Pantherophis guttatus. NCBI lineage: Eukaryota > Metazoa > Chordata > Lepidosauria > Squamata > Colubridae > Pantherophis > Pantherophis guttatus. The sequence continues at coordinate 246,510,952 of NC_142064.1, forward strand.
TGGCCAGGAGCCCTTTTCCTTGGGGTATCCCAATAAAAAGCAATAAAAAAAGCTGCACCTCATGTCTGGCGTCCTTCATTGGCCTCGGCACCAGGCTCAGACCCGAATTGGGAACAACATAACGGCACTGATAAAAGTGACTTATGACCATTTTTCAACCATTAAAGCATTCCCATAATTACATGATCAAAATTCAGATGCTTGGCAGCTGACTCATATTTATGACAGTTGCAGTGTCACGGGGTCATGTGATCACCTTTTGCGACTTTCTGACAAGCAAAAGTCAATGGGGAACCCGGATTCACTTAACAATGGCAATGGCAGATTCACTTAATAATTGCAGGAAGAATCATAAAATGGGGGCAAAATACACTTAACAACTGCCTTGCTTAGCAATGGAAGTTTTGGGCTCCATTGTGGTCGTACATCAAGGATTACCTATCATAGGAGATAATTTATTTATTTATTTATTTATTCATTTATTTATTTATTTATTTTATTCAATTTGTATACCGCCCTTCTCCTAGTGGACTCAGGGTGGTGCACAGCCAGAACTAAAACACATACCAATACAAAATTTAAAATTATTAAAAGAATTACATAACTTTGGCCCAAATTTAAAACAATTCAAATTAAAACCCATTGACAATTTAAAAAGCTAAAAAACTAAAAAAGACTAAAAAGGGGGGGGGGTTCATGCCAGCCCTGCTTGATGGAAAAGAAAAGGTTTTAGGGCACGGTGAAAGACCCGGAGATCCGATATCCTTTGTATCTCCTGGGGCAAATCGTTCCAGAGGGCAGGAGCTGCCACAGAGAAGGCCCTCCCCCTGGGGGTCGCCAGCCGACATTGCCTGGCTGACGGCACCCTGAGGAGTCCCTCTCTGTGGGAGCGTACTGGTCGGTGGGAGGCTATCGGCGGCAGAAGGCAGTCCCGCAAATTTATCCTATCCATCTGAATAGACCATTGGTGAAATGTAAAAGTTGTTACTACCAGTTCTGTGGGCGTGGCTTGGTGGGGGGGGGGTTATATGACTGAGTAGGTGTGGCCAACTTTTTTTTTCTTTTAAAACCATTTTTCTACAACTCCTTCAGCTGAAAAGGTTGTAAAAAAATGCTTTTAAAGCCTCTGACAATCCCAGCTGATTTGCCTGATCGGCAGAGGCTTTCTTTCTTTTTTTTTTTTAAAGCCTCTGACGATCCCAGCTGATTTGCCTGATCGGCAGAGGCTTTTTTTCCTTTTAAAAACATTTTTTCTATAACCTCTTCGGCCAAAGAGGTTGTAGAAAAAAATGCTTTTAAAAGCCTCTGATGATCCCAGCTGAGTCGCGCGATCATCAGAGGCTTTTTTTTTTAACTTTTAAAAGCATTTTTTCGGCCAAAGAGTTTGTAGAAAAAATGCTTTTAAAAATTTAAAAAAAAAAGCCTCTGATGATTGCGCAGCTCAGCTGGGCAATGGGAGGGGGGAGGGAGTTTTGCTACCGGTTCTCCGAACCACCCGCCTCCATCGCTACCGATCCGATCTGAACCGGGAGCATTTCACCCCTGGAACAGACTCTATTCTCAAATATTTTTTTTCTCTCAGAACCTGATCCAATCTTTAAATTCTTTAAAGATTGAGGATCCCAAATAGCTTTCATTAAGGTGAGGCATATCTAGAGATATTACTATAGGAGAAATTAAAATGGAGAATTTAAAAGTATTTATTTATTTGGTTTTGTGCATCCCTTGAAAGACTTTAAGAAGACAACAGTTTAAGAACTGCTGCTCTACAATATGAATAGGACAAAAGAAAATGTTTTGCGGCTTAGGGGGAAAAACATACCACTTCAGTGGAGCAAAAAGAAACCCAGTGTTGATGCTGAAGTCGTTTTTCTATGAACTAATTTTCCAATAACCTAACATCTCATTCTCTTGACATGTAATCTAAAGAAATAGATATGTTGCTTAGTTTCCACCTGGAATATGCTAGGAAGAATAAAATAGGTTAAGTTCACAATGATTAGTTGTTGAAAAGGTAATTATAGTAAGTACTGTATGTTAACTGCACAGGCCATACCAAGATACTTATTTCCTGATGTTAGCTATAGGTCATAAATAAGAGGAAATGAAATATGTAAGCACCATAAACAGGTGCTCAAATATAACTGTTATATACATGCCATCCAGGACTGAGCAACAAAACACAAACTTGAAGAATGGTTGCAGATGAAAGCTGAACAGATCCATATTTGCAGAACTGAACAGACAGAGTTCATTCTCTACCATTTCTGTTACTATATGATCTATGGCAGTACTGTAGCTTTTCTAGAGTGTCACACAGAATATAGAATAATAGAGTTGGAAGGGATCTTGGAGGACTTCTAGTCCAACACCCTGCTCAAGCCGGAAACTCTATACCATTTCAAACAAATGGTTGTCCGGTCTCTTCTTAAAAACCTCCACTGTTGGAGCACCCACAACTTATGGAAGCAAGTTGTTTCACTGATTAATTGTTCTCACTATCAGGAAATTTCTCCTTAGCTCTAGTTTGGTTCCCTCCTTGATTAGTTTCTGTTAAGGATATTCTTGGCTCATAACCGATGTTGTGGGTTATTGAGCAGAGTACCCTTTGAGTAAATGCATGAAAAGTGACTGGGAGTGGTTGTGAACAATTACAGTTAACATACAAACACACTGAGTTGTTGAAGTCTTTTACTTTTAGGAAAAGATAAAGCAAAGTCCAATAACAATCCAAGTCATACACAGATAAGGCAATAGTTAAAATATCAATTCAGGGATATTCCAAGTACAAAGTCTTCTTACCAGTTGTTGTCATTACACAATAAAATAGTTCTTCTTGAGTTTCAAACAGGAACAAGTTCAATAGTAAAATATTCAATAAATAGTAGAAAGCAACATGTAGCTATGATCAAACAGTGATCATGCAGAGAGATCAGATAGAGAGTTACAGCAAATAAGCAGGTAAAATGGTGTAGTATCCACACAAGCCATGATCTGACTTCCCTTAAGTACATTGGCTACAGAGCGTAGTCAATCAGGATACAGGATGATGCAATACAGTCTTAAAGCAATATAATACCTTTCTGACTGCAAACATATATTGTTGGTTTATGTATTGCCTGACCAACTAGTTAGACAAATAACCATTTCCTAACAGTTTCCATCCATTGCTTCTTATTCCCAACATCTTTTTTTATACCCTGGTGACCAATATTGGATGCAATCTCTTGATCCAAGTGTGGTCTTATCAAGACATGCACAAATCTGATTTTTGTAAGTAGAGACATATCATAGCATCAGAATATCTTTTCCAAGGGCTTCATGGCTCTCTTCCAAGAGCTAGTTTGAGTCTTTTTTTTTTTATTGCTTGTTCCTTTACTGTGGAAGCTTTATCCTAAAAGGCAGCAGCTATCCATCACTTCAATACAGTACATCAATTGCCACTGAAAAGTTTCCAGCTTCATAATAGACTTGGGGAAAAGAAGGAAGAACATTTAAATGCCCTTTAAAAAAAAAAAAAAAACTCAGGAGATCATCCTCCAAATGTAGATGAAAGAGAAGTTGATTCCAGACAGCAGTAAGTACAGGAATGAAATCCAGCAGGTTCTGACAGGTTCTGGAGAACTGGTAGTGGAAATTTTGAGCAGTTCGGAGAACCAGCAAATACGACCTTTGGCTGTCCCCAGAGTGGGGTGGGAATGGAGATTTTGCAATATCCTTCCCCTGCCATGCCCATCAAGCCACACCACACCCACCAAGCCACACCCACAGAACCGGTAGTAAAAAAAAAATAGGATTTCACCACTGAGTAAGTAGATGAGAAAAACTGAAATGGGAGGTGACTGGTTTTGAAAACAAAAAAACTGAGTACAAAGGAATATGGCTTGTAATCAAATTATTCAAATAACAATGGATTTTGCTAGGCACTACGCAAAGATCAGCATTAGTAAAAAGACCAGCCAATATAAGACTGATGAAAGGAAGAAGAAGGGGTCTACTAGAACCATCTCATTCTAGATCTGAACTGAGAAGCAGGAACACCAGACAGCAAACTACAGTATGCCAACAGTATAGGTCAGGAGTCAGCAACCTGCGGCTCTGGAGCTGCATGTGGCTATTTCACCCCTCTGCTGTGGCTCCCTGTCACTCAAAATATGTATCACAACCACCAATGTGCGACACCCGCCAGCACACGATTTATTGAGCTTTTCAACCCCCAGTAGGCCAACCATGGATAAATCCAAGAAAAGCAAAGTTTCAGAAGAAACCAAAACATTTAATTCAACTACCTATGTTAGTTTTGTGGCCGCTCAAGAAATAGTCAGGCACAGGAAGGGTTTTGTGGCTCCCGGTGTTTTCTTTTCTGTGGGAAACGGGTCCAAATGGTTCTTTGAGTGTTTAAGGTTGCAGACCCCTGGTCTAGGTGAAACATCACCAAGCAATGAACTAACTACTTAGCCGTTTCAGTAATAAGAAGTGAATATTCTCCAGATATTAAAAAGATGAAAATCACAAGCTCTTTATGTTTTGTCAGTGAGAAAGCTTCAAGAAAGTGGCATATTGATAAGAACTCCCCAATTTCATGCCACAAAAGCTGCCAGAAGCTGTCAGTCTTGACAAAGCAAAGGAAGCAAGAAGAGACAATCAGGAGGAAAAAAATATCAACTCAGTCTTCCTCAAATTTAATTTCAGGGAATAGGAACACATCTAGCTGGGAATGTAGGTAAAGCAACTGAAGTAAAAGAAGACCACATACTGCATCATCCATGACTATGCTAGAAAAAATATGCTTCAATAGCGTTGGCATAAATATGATTGTTAAAAAGAAGGAAGAAACCAAAGAACTTCACAATGAACTATAAAGAGGTCAATAAAAGTGGACCTCTGACCAGACCCTGAGGAACACCCTCTGTTTTTGCAAATAATAGCGATAATAGTGATTTTAATGAAAAATAATGAACCACTTGCCATATTGCTGACCCGCTAGAATGGACTCTCCTTAAATATTTGCCAGGGTTGAATAAACATTTCCATCTTTTAGCAGTGAAATTTCCCCCACTTCTCCTGTCACTAAGAAAAGCCCTTGAGTTAATGCAATACCCATGTATTATCATTCAGTATTCATCATTCAGGCCCCTGACTATTTGCTTAAGTTTTTCTTGTTTTTTTCAAGTACAGACAGTTTAAATGAATTTGGTCCCTGGGGTTCTTCTGCCTGTTACCAAACAACCCTATTCTTCTGGGCCTCAAAGCCACTGCATGGGAAATCTTATTCATTTAGTTTCACTGATATTAACATCTAGCAATTAATTATCTTTGGTTCTAATCCAGTAAGTCTGCAATTAACACCTGGGATTTAATATATCCTTTATGCTGACTTTTTAATTTAAGGACAGAGACACAGTGGATCCCGTTAGTACAGTTAAATAATCTAATTTATCAAAGCCCTTTTTTTTCAGATTTATATTCAGCCTCCTTGTATTACTGTCTATTGTTTTCTAAGTTGCTCAAACTGCAACCATTCAGTTGCAGGAACTGCTGCAATCTATTTAGTCCCTAGGTAAAGCTGTTTCCTGTTCTCATGTATTATTGGTGGCTTCATCAAAAGAGAATAGATGTGGTTCAGCAGTGAACTGTTGGAGGTCTTGGTGCTACTTAGTTGGGTAACAAACTTCTGCAAGCAAATAACCAAACTCAGAGAACACCAAGAAATTCAATGGTGAAAAAAAGTAAGGTTCTACATTTAGGCAAGAAAAACAATGCACAGGTACAGTATATGTGGTACCTTGCTCAATAGTAATAACTGTGAGAGGGATCTTGGAGTCCTAGTGGACAACCATTTAAATATGAGCCAGCAGTGTGCAGCAGCTGTCCAAAAAGCCAACACTGTTCTAGGCTGCATAAACAGAGGGATAGAAGCAAGATCACGTGAAGTGTTAATACCAATTTATAATGCCTTGGTAGTACAGTGGTCTAAGGCACCCTGTTATTAAGCTGGTTATTAAGACCAGCTGCCTGCAATTACTGCAGGTTCGAATCTCGCCAAGGCTCAGCCTTCCATCCTTTCTAAGGTAGGTAAATTGAGGACCCAGTTGTGGGGGCAATAAGCTGACTTTGTATAAATATAAAAAAGGATGAAGGCTATTGCTGAGCACATTGTAAGCCGCCCTGAGTCTCCGGAGAAGGGCAGCATATAAATCAAAATTTTTTAAAAAATGCCTTGGTAAGGCCACACTTGGAATACTGCATCCAGTTTTGGTCACCACGATGTAAAAAAGATGTTGAGACTCTAGAAAAAGTGCAGAGAAGAGCAACAAATATGATTAGGGAACTGGAGGCTAAAACATATGAAGAATGGCTGCAGGAACTGGGTATGTCTAGTTTGATGAAAGGAAGGACTAGGGGGATATGATAGGAGTGTTCCAATATCTCAGCAGCTGCCACAAAGAAGAGGGAGTCAAACTATTCTCCAAAGCACCTGAAGGTAGAACAAGAAGCAATGGGTGGAAATTAATCAAAGAGAGAAGCAACTTAGAACTAAGGAGAAATTTCTAGAAGAATTAGAAGAATTAATCAGTGGAACAACTTGCCTCCAGAAGTTGTGAATGCTCCAACACTGGAAGTTTTAAAGAAGTGATTGGATAACCATATGACAGATCTCCTGGCCTCCACCTTCATGTTGTGGTGCTGTCTTTTGATTCACCTATTTATAGGAAGTTTTGGAACAGTTGGTATAGGGTTCCCTGTCTAAGCAGGGGGTTGGACTAGAAGACCTCCAAGGTCCCTTCCAACTTTGTTATTCCATTCTATACTAAATCCATTGGTTTGCTTGCATGCCCCCTTTACCTTGTAACTCTGATAACTTATTTAGCATTTCTCATGGATGCCAGCTTCTAAGGAATCTTGTATAGACACCAGTTAATCACACTAGGCATTGTAAAGTCCTCAGTAGGATGGAAGACTAAGTCAACCTTGAGCTGGTGAGGATGAAACTGCTGGCTACGGGCAGAGTTAGCCTGCAATACTGTATTCTAACCTCTGCACCACCATGGATTTAATTCCTCAGGTTCAAACCTTAGTTTAACCCTTACTCTTAGCTGCTGCACCAGAATTCTGATGGGCCCCAGCTCTCCTTCAACACCTCAGATGGGATTTGCAGCATCCTGGGTTTTCTAGGCTTGTATTTTCATTCCCTAGATAGCCAGTTTGGTACAGTGCTTAAGGCATCAGACTTGAAACTAGGAGCCTGTGAGTTCTAGTCCCATCCTGGACACAGCTGGGTGATCTTGGGCTAATCCATCTCTCTTGGTCCTAGGAAGGCGGATGTAAGGGCGAACCACTTCTGAAAGCCTTGTCAGGAAAACATCACAGACCAGTCCAGGCAGTCACCAGAAGCGACACAGAGGGACACCCTGCTACCAATTTTCTTCATGCTGAGAATAATAAGGAAGATCTTTCAAAATTTATTGGGTTTCAGCTACTCTAGGGTTCCTCCGTACATATCATTATCAAGAATATGCATAAGAAGAGCTGTGTTAGGTGTAGTCATCAAGAATGCCTTTATGAAATGAAATTACTTCCGCAGAATCTTGTGATACTCTTGTTTTATATACTACACATTTTATTTCAATGAACTGGCTGGTTTCATTTTCCTTTCCTCAAAGTTTTCACTTTTACTTGCTGAGAGGTAGAATCTCTCTGTTATGTCAAGCAGGATAATACTAAAGTGGTCTGTGATTATTTCCAATTTCCCAGCGGTTCTGTTGAAGCGGTGTTACTTTCTTGTTATCTCATATATTCCATATCTGTTTTCAAGTTCAAAATGGACCTGAGGCTATATATACAGTATAGATAGATATATATGTGGTACCCACCCCCACCCCTGCCTGGCTGGGGATATACTTAGGTTGAGGAAGTAGAATATGTCAGAATATGTAAAAAGGCACAGCTGCCAGTTTTTACATTAGATGTGTAATTCAACACCTATCACAGATCTGAGCATTTGTGAGAAAACAGGGAAGAGATAACGCCTTATAGATATTCAGTGATTCACATTAGTGAAGCTGGGAGTTAGAATAAATCTGGAGAGGGCTAGGCTCCTCGTTAAATTTTTAAAAAGTGAAAAGACAAATAAAACCCCTATTCTCCCCTATAGATGGAGGAATATCAACAATAGAGCCATCTCATGAATTGACCCATCCCTTGGGGTCCCAGATCTGCTGGCATAACCAGTTTGAAAGCTCAGGAATGATGAATCTGACCTCCTATTCCAGAATGTGGGAGAATTATGGAGATATAGAACATAGAATATAATAAGAGAGTTAGGAGGGGCCTTGGAGATCTTCTAGTCCAGCCCCCTGCTCAAACAGGAGACCTTATACCATTTCAAACAAATGGCTTCTTCTCTCTTTTTTTTTTAAGCCTCCAGTGATGGAGCACCCACAACTTCTGAAGACAAACCATTCTATTGGTTAATTGCCCTCACTGTGAAGAAATTTCTCCTTAGTTCTAGGTTGCTTCTCTCCTTGGTTAGTTTCCATCCATTGTTTCTTATCATGTCTTCTGTTGCTTTGGAGAATAATTTTACACCCTTGTCTTTGTAGGAACCCCTCATATATTGGAGCACTACTGCCATGTCACCCCTAGTCCTTTTCACTACAGTAGAAAAAACCAGTTCCTTCATTTGTTTTAGATTCCAGCCCACTAATCATCCTTATTGCTCTTCTCTGTGCTCTTTCTAGAGTCTCAACTTCTTTTTTATATTGTGGTGACCAGGACTGGATCCAGTAATCCAAGTGTGGTAGCAGAACTGGCTGCAAAAAATCCAAGTAATTTTTTTTAAAATTTGATTTATATGCCGCCCTTCTCCGGAGACTCAGGGCGTATGTGCTAAGCAATAGACCTTCATCCTTTTTGTATATTTATACAAAGTCAGCTTATTGCCCCCACAACTGGGTCCTCAATTTACCTACCTTAGAAAGGATGGATGGATAGGAAGGATGGAAGGCTGAGTCAACCTTGAGCCTGGCGAGATTCGAACCTGCAGTAATTGCAGACAGCTGGTCTTAATAACAGGGTGCCTTAGACCACTGTACTACCAAGTAATAACTAACACTAACAAAGAGAAATAGTAAAACAAATAGAAACCCCTCTTTGAGTCATCTAACGTTTGTCCCTGTATGGGTTGATTGATGCTGTTGCCATCAAGTCATTTTCGACTACTGCTAGTGACCACAAAGATAGATCTTTTCCATGACACTCTATCCAAACACTGAAAGACATCACTGTAAATGAGTCCAGCCACCCGAATCCAACCACCTTCCTTTCAGTTTCCTAAGCCATACAATCCTACTCCATTCTCAAATGACCTATATGCAGAGGTGGGTGGCACATGAATTAACAACTGGTTCACCCAGCACTGAAAATCTGAGTGCCCGTGCATGCGCTTTGCTTTCACGTGCAGCTTGCACGCATGTATGTGGCTTAAAAAACATGGCTAAATAGGAGAGCATAGCACCGGGGCAGATGGGACGGCCCACCTGCAGGACGCAACTACTGGTTCGCCTGAACTGGTCCTAACTGGCAGCAGCCCACCCCTGCCTATGTGATAATCCTACTGAAAATTAAAAAAACATATAATGTATGCCTGAAATAACGTTATCTGTTTTACTGAAATAATTTACATTGGTGGGATTGTGCTTTCTGTATAAACAGTATAAGGAATGGCAGTAGAATGGGATCATTTTATACTGGTTAGGAACCTGGTAGAACATTTCTGTGTTGATGAGGAGAATCAATTTGTTGATTTCTGAGCAAATTGTCGTGTGTTGCTAAAAGTGAATCCTGAACAGCCCAATCAGCATGAAACACCAACAGTCACTTGGGGAGAAGCGGAGGAGGTAATAAGTACCCTCTTACCTCTCTTCAGGAGCAGGTCTGCTAAAATTCTGACCAGCTGAAGCCACCATGCAGAGATTATTATACTATTTGAGCCTAGAAAATAATTTTTCCTCTTATAGAGCTACAAGTTCTGTGTGGATCATTAGCTGGTAGCTAAAAGAAACCTGAATTTTTTTTACATCCATCTAGCGATTGTCCAGATTTTTGTAGCTCGGACATGATAGTCCTATTTTGGAAATTAAATATATAAATATAATTTAAATCCCGGATCTGCGCACCTTCCGCCGCGCCTTAAACACCTTACTATTTCACCAGGCCGGCCTGGCCTAATTTTCCCCTTCTTTTATAAAAGATTTTTAAAATTTTAAATATCTTTTAGTATTTTATATATTCAATTTTAAATTGGTTTTAAAAGTTTGGGGTTTTAAATTTGTCGGGGCCAAAATTATTTAATTTGATTTTATTCTATTTTTAAATTTTGTATGTATGTGTTTTTATTGTTTGGCTGTGCACCGCCCTGAGTCCTTCGGGAGTAGGGCGGTATAGAAATCTAAATAATAAATAAATAAATTAATTAATTAATTAAATTAAAGATAAAAAATAAATATGAATTTCCAAACACTTTGGAAAGAGTGCAGAGAAAAGCAACTAAGATGATTAATGGCCTTGAGACTAAAACATATGAAAAACAGTTTGAGGAATTGGATATGGTTAGTCTAGAGCAGGGCTCTCCAACCTTGGCAACTTTAAGACTTGTGGACCTCAACTCCCAGAATTCCTCAGCCAGCTTTGTGGAGTTCCACAAGTCTTAAAGTTGCCAAGGTTGGAAATCCCTGGTCTAAAGCATGGGTGTCAAACTAGATCACGTCACGTGACATATTGTGACGTATCACAATTTTTTTGCCTTTGCAGAACTGGGGTGGGCATGGCCATCATGTGACACATCCGGCCCATGGGCCACAAGTTTGACAGGCTTGGTCTAGAGAAAAGAAGGACTAGGGGGTGACACTGATAGCAGCATTCCACCAGGCAAAATAAATAATAGCAAGATTGGGGTTTAAGTACCATGAGCACACAGGTAATTCTAGGCCAAAGTTGATGTACAGGTAGTTTTTGACTTACAGCCATTCACTTAGCAACTGTTCTAAGTTACAACGGGCTGAAAAAACGTTCTGACTTACACTTATGACCATTATGACATCTCCATGGTCATGGGATCAAAATTTGGGTCCTTGGCATGCACTTATGGTTGCAGTGTCTTGGGATCATGTGATTGCCATTGGTGACCTTCTCAGCAAAGTCAATGGGGGAAGCTGGATTCATTTAACATCAACATGATTTGCTCAACAACTGCATGATTCGCTTAAGAACAGTGGCCAAAAAAAAAAGGGTCATAAAATCAGGCACAACTCACTGAGCAACAGAGATTGTGTTTCCAATTCGGCTGTAAGTCAAGGACTATCTGTAATGTAGCAGCATGGTTTCGAACCTTGGATGAGCACAATGCTTTTTGGTTTTACGTTAGAAAGAAAGCAGCTCGACACATTTTAAGCATCTGCGTGGACTTGAAATAAAAGATGTTCCTGATTTAAGAAATCCACTCATAAAAGTCTGATTACAAATGCAAATGTGTTTTATTTCATTCATAGTTCACTGATACTTTAATAAAATGTGGTAAAAAGGGAATAGAGGTAATTATACTGAAGTACTTACATATATTAGTCCAGTCTTGCGGAAAATATCATCATAGGATAGTCTTTGAAGCTAGAAAGCAGTATTTAGCAACTGTTTACCTCACCTTCAGGTTTTTAATCTCCCCAGAGGCAATAAATATATAAAAAAAATCACCTGAGCGGCTAGGTATCTTTGTTAATAAGGGCTGCAGTAGCCTTAAGCGGAGGTCACCGTTGTTTTACATCTCAAAAATCTCGTAAAAGTAAATGAATTCTTAAAGCAACAGGACCTTCCCGCCCCTCCCCCCACTTTAAGGAGTAACAGAAGGGAAATGCAGCTTGATTCAAGCCTTACTTGAAGCAAGCACAGGCCCTGTGGGATAAAACAGTACAAATTAAGCAGTAAAAACAACAATCATCTCTTAGTCACCCAGGATTGAGTGATCTGATGAGATGCGCCCTTCATATGCAAACTCTAAAAAGAAGGAATTACAAACCAAAACACACAGTGAAACAAAAGATCCCTTAGGATTTCCTTGAAAATATAACACCATTTAGATGTTTCAAAGGGTACTAATTAAATGGAATCTTATCTCTCTTTCTGTTGATCTTTTCCTGCTCGTTTGACTGCATTATTTTAATCCATTTACCTTTTTTTTTTTTTGCTTATTTGACATGCAGATACTTATTTGAATTTTTTTTCTTCTTTTTCTAAGAGCCCAATTTTGCATACAAATAAGTGATTTGCATATAGTAGGCCGGCACGTTTTCTTCCCTATGTGATTTGTCCGGAAAAGCATAACTAGGATCTGAAACTATATAGTTATATAGTATTTTATAAGTAAATATGCTATTGTTCATTTAGAAAAAAAAGCAAAGCTAGACATAGGTCTAATAACCTCTTACCGTACAATTTTGTATTTTCTGTCAGATGTAAATGCCTTATTCTCCAATGTGTAAATAATGTATATATGGAACATCAGAGGTTAACTTATTCTTTGGACTTTAATGTATTCATAACTTACCACTCCCATTCCTAGCTCCACCCCTTGTATATATAAGGAGCCACCCTCACCATTCTCGTCGCTTCTACCTTGAATATTCAGTGAATATAGAATGCCTATCATAATTAAAAAGAAATATATTTAAAGCTTTAACTTCTATTATCTTTATTGAGTCTGATCCTGAAAATATTTCAACAAGCTGGTAGCAGAGGATGGTTAATTGACTCAATAAGTAATTAAAAATGTCCAAGAAAGATAGGCCCAACACCAGGGCCTACAGCAAAGAAATAGAAACTGATCAAGAGATGATCAACGAATCCACCAATGCGATTTCGAGAGAATCCGAAGAATACACCACTGAAGAAGAAGAACTAATGAGTGAAAATAATGACCAGAAAGAAATCGAAATAGAAAATAACGAACTCAGGTCAGAGATATTAAAGATACTAAAAAGCCAAAAGAATGATGAAAGTCTCATCGCGGACCTCCAGGAGATGCTGAAGAACAGCGGAGCAGCGAGAGAAAAAAACGTCATTAAAGAAAAACCCAAAGATCAAAAAATCGTAAGTGAGATGACTACTGAGAAAATAGTTGTTAAAAAGAAAAGATGTGATCCCGCGCGAAATTTTGAATGGCAGCCATCTTGGTTTCAACGAACTTCAAAAGAGAATGGAGCAGAGCCAATCAAAACGCTCAGTTCAAAATTTCTGGCGCGAAAAACACTATCAGACGAAGAAAGTGAGAAAGAAGTCTCAAACTCTTCAGATGATCCAAAATCAGAAAGTGAAGACGATTTAACAAAATCTCAAGTAAAATCAGCAATGAAAACGCTTTTTGCTGCTTTTGGGCCAAGACTGAAAATTACCAAGACATCTACGAAGAAGCAAGAAATCAAACCGGCGACTCAAGACCTGCACGCTCCCATCCTGACTTCGAAAGCGACGACGCCCGAGCCCAGAGAGCCATGCCGATTTCGCCCTACACCACAGACAAAATCGAATACCAACGCACACAAAAAGAAGAAAAGAACCGTCACCACCACCAGAACCCCAAAAACCGAGCCAGAGACCGACTCATCTGAGGAGGAGCGGATCGAGAGAGCTGAAAGGGAGAGAACCTTCCACGACGCCACCAAAGAAAAAATGAACAACGCGCATGTGCGAAACTACGTAGACGACCCAGAAGGACTTGAACTGGCCAGAGAACCGCGCAGACTCATTGCAAGCATCCCAATGCCGTTCTGTAATTTCCTGCACTTGAGAGATCACGGACTGCCCCAGGTTGTAAGTAATGGACAGAATAATGTAGGTAACTTACCCAGTGACTTCCCAAAACTTAGAATTGATGGCATTAATTTACAAGAGTGGTATCAACAGCTTCAGGTTATTTTCATGAAAGAAAATTTACTATTCTTTATAACTAGCCCTCCAAGAAGACCTTGGACTTTAAAAATAGATTGTTTACATCATAGAGCATTTTTCATAATAATATCTAGCGTGTCTCCTGCAATGTATCATAGCATCAAACCAAACCTAACTGTATCAGAAATAATTCAATGCATGTTTAATCTATTTCACAGCGATAGCGTAGCTACAACCACAAGAATGTCTAAGGACTTCTTTTCCTCTAGAGTAAAACCAGGGGTTTCTATAAGTGAGCATTTGATAAATCTAAACAAAATAAGAGCTGAGCTACAATTGAGGGGGGAAGTGATTTCAGATCAAACAATGAAAAGTGTTATTATCAATTCACTTGATCCATCATGGGATAGCTTTATGTCACACTTAGATACCATTAATTTGGGATATTTATCCATAGAAAGTCTATCTAACAAATTGATAGCAGAAGACAATTCAAGAAAAAATCGATCCAGTAACCAAACAGACCACAAACCTTTTAGGAAAGTAGTCTTTCAAGATAAACATAATGAGGCCTTTAGATGCTACAATTGTGGATCCAGGGAACATAGTAGAAGAGACTGCCCCAAAGTCTCAAGAGAGAGACATAGACCAGAATATAGGAGCAAATATAATTACAGACAATCTTCCACAGATAGACACAAATATAGAAGCCCACCAAATTACAAAGAAGGTAGAGGGGGTAGAGAAAATTCAAAAGAGAGGAAATCTGGGTCACTGAATGGGCTAAATAAACAAGACAGCACCAGAACACAGCAGGATGAGAATAACAATTGGCTTATTGACTCTGGTGCAACAAATCACACCACCAACAACAAAAGTATATTATCTTCATTTATAGAAGATAAGTTTGTGATAAAGGTAGCTAATCAAGAAAAGGTTCAAGTACTAGGCAAAGGAAATGTGACCTTGCCTGGTCTAGGGAAAATAGAGGGGGTATTATTAATCCCAGAAATACCTCACAACATACTAAGTGCCATAAAATTAAGCAGAGAATCTGATATCAATATAGTTTTCTCAAAGGGGAAAGCAACTATAGAAAAGAACAAAACAAATGTAGGTACTGTAATGATAAAAGGAGGTCTACCCTATCTGATAACTAAAGAAAGATGTTTACATAACATTGATTCAAATATGGAAGATTGTATTGAAGCAGATGATGAAAATGTCAGTAACAGTGACAATGATGAGTGTAGAATAACTCATGATCACAAAAACACATACAAGGAAAAGAAACCAAAAATAGGTAAACCAATTCATGATGAGTGTGCTCACATCTTACACAGGAAGTTAGGACATGCAAGCTTTCCTGTAGTACAAAAAATGACTGAACACGCAGAAGGTGTCAAAATAAAAAATTGTGAAAATTATTTGGAATGCTCAGTATGTAAGTCCACCAAACTAAAAACCAGTCCCAGACCAAAAAAATCTAACAGATCAACTAACAATATTTTTGATTTGGTACATATGGACTTAGTTGGTCCATTAAGTCCCTCAATTACCTATAGAAAACGTTACTTCCTAACAATAGTGGATGACTACAGCCGATATGGTTTTGTTTACACATTAAAGCACAAGGATGAAACATTTCAGAAATTTAAGGAATTCTACAAACGTATAGAAACACAACATAATATCAGAATAAAGCAAATTATGACAGATAGGGGATGTGAGTTCATGTCTAAAGAATTCTCCCAATGGTTAAAGGATAGAGGAATGTTACATTTCACGTCCAATCCTTTTTCTGCATTTCAAAATGGAGTTGCAGAGAGGAAAAATTCCACACTACAAACCATGATTAGGTGCACATTAGAGGATGCTGGTTTAGGCAAACAATTTTGGTCAGAGGCATTACATTATTCGAATTACACTCAAAATAGAACCTGGTCCAGTATTGTGAATAAGACACCATATGAGGTGATGTACAATAGAAAACCCAAATTATCACACATGCACATATTTGGAGTCACTGCAGACGTACACATACCTAAACAATTGAGGAGAAAGGGAGAAAACGTATCCAGGAGATTAAGATTCATGGGATACGAAACTGGAACCAAAGGGTACAGATTTATTGATAGTAATAACAAATTTATAGTATCCAGAACAGCTGTGTTCCATGAACAGGCCAATTGGTCAAAATTGCACCTTAATGAAATATTTCCTAATAAATGTAAAGATACGATATCTTGCGAGGAAGGAACAACAGAAAATCAAAATATTAACAAAAGTAAGAACAAAACCAAAACTTGGACTAATAGTCAGCATAAAATAAAGACAGACACATTAACAAAAAAGGAAGCTAGATATTTGCATGATAACCATAGCAAGCCTGAAAGAACTATTAGAAACAATAGAAACCAAATACCAAATAAATACAAAGATTACATAATGCATATGAATGGAGAACAAATAACACCTAATACATATGAAGAAGTATTGAAACTTCCACATGAAGAAAGAGAAAAATGGGAACTAGCTATGGAAAAAGAGATGGAAAGTTTACAAGGATTAAATGTATTCACACCTGCGATCGCACCTAAGGATAAAACAATTATAGGTACCAGGTGGATTTATAAAATTAAGAACTTAGAAGGAGGCAATACCTTATACAAGGCTAGACTAGTTGCACAAGGCTATGCACAAAAATATCCAGAAGACTATACTGATACATATTCACCCACAGTGAGAACAGAGAGTGTCAAAACAGCCCTTGTAGTAGCATCTGCACTCAATCTGGACGTATTCCAATATGACATACAGACCGCATACTTACATGCAAAATTAGATAAGGAAATATATGTAAGAGCACCACACAGTCAATACACTAATAAGAACGAAATTTGGTTATTAAATAAGAGTCTGTACGGATTAAAGCAATCCGGCAAAAGATGGTACGATTGCTTGGTAAAAGTACTTAAGACCATGGATTTCAACGCCACCACTGCTGATAACTGTTTCTTTGTAAAAAAGAGTAATGATCATATTGAATTTGTATTAATTTACGTGGACGATATTTTATACATTGGAAAGCATAAAGAGAGCAGAGAAATCTTTGTAAATAAGTTAAATGAACA
This sequence comes from Pantherophis guttatus, assembly GCF_059756535.1. NCBI lineage: Eukaryota > Metazoa > Chordata > Lepidosauria > Squamata > Colubridae > Pantherophis > Pantherophis guttatus. The sequence goes on from NC_142064.1 coordinate 246,528,024, forward strand.
CTTCTCACTGAAATCTCTGGGTAAAGTGAATAAATACCTTGGTGTGCAAATTAACAAAACTAAAAGGGGATTCAAACTTACACAGAAAGATAAAATCATCGAACTCCTAAACAAATGTAACTTAAATAATGCTAAAACCTGTGACACCCCTATGCAAACTGATTTTCTTAGAAACACTGATGAATCTTCCCCTGAGTTTAAAGACAACACATTTTACAGATCAGTTATAGGTTCACTCCTTTATATATCTAATTGGACTAGGCCAGATATTGCATTACCTCTCAATCTATTGTCAAGATATGTTAGTAAACCAACCTTGTATCATTGGGAAGCTGTCAAAAGAATTCTAAGATATCTGAAGGGTACATTAGATTTTTGTTTAATGTTGGAACCCAATAATGACAGAGAACCAAAAATTACTTGTTATGCTGATGCAGATTGGGCTGGTGATACAACATGCAGAAAGAGTACTTCTGGTTATGTTTTTCTATTGAATGATTGTCCAGTTTACTGGTATACTGGTAAACAAGAACTAGTAGCCACTTCTACTACAGAAGCGGAATATGTTTGTTTGTCCAAAGCTGCAAATAACCTTGTATGGTTCAATGATCTGATCACTGATGTTTGGAAGAAACCCACCTTACCATTTATTATGCATGAAGACAATAAAGCGGCCATTGAAATATCCAGATCCGATGCAATTGGACAAAGGTCCAGGCATATTGATATAAAGTTTAAGCATGTGAGACAACTGTCTCAAGACGGATTCATTAAAGCAATACATTGCGATACTTCTGAACAATTAGCTGACATATTAACAAAACCCTTACCTTCTAAACAACACAAATATTTAACTTCTAAATTATATGTATTATATTGTCCTGAATCAGAATGTAATTGGTGTTGTGTAACGAACCGGCATTTAGAGGGGGATTTGTCAGATGTAAATGCCTTATTCTCCAATGTGTAAATAATGTATATATGGAACATCAGAGGTTAACTTATTCTTTGGACTTTAATGTATTCATAACTTACCACTCCCATTCCTAGCTCCACCCCTTGTATATATAAGGAGCCACCCTCACCATTCTCGTCGCTTCTACCTTGAATATTCAGTGAATATAGAATGCCTATCATAATTAAAAAGAAATATATTTAAAGCTTTAACTTCTATTATCTTTATTGAGTCTGATCCTGAAAATATTTCAACATTTTCTTACCCAGAAATATGATTCACAAGCTTAATGGATATTATTTCCAGGCCAGCACATTTAAGGCTATGGCCTTAAAGATTTAGAGTTGGCTCAAATCCCTGGCAATTCTGCTCCTTACTCCATTCTGTTATATACTTCCTATAAACCGTCACCCAAAAACTATGTCCCAAGCCATAATCTTGTTTGCAATCATATAGTCTGAACTGGAGCAAGATTTATAGAGAGTATATAAAGAAATCCTGGCATCACATCAAGCTTGACTTATAGAGTGAACAGCTCTAGGATGCCAAAATCCAGATAACCATTAGTAGACAGCAAAGAATTAGAGATTTTTGTATTTCTTTGCTGGCATCTAGTGGTTTTTCCAGTAGCTCCCTACATTTAAACATTTCTTGATGATGTTGTCTTACAAAGCATTCCTGGAAATATAGAGGTTTTTTATTTTGTTTTTTAAATAATGTCTCCATCAGCCTTTAAACAAATGTTAACATCTTTTCAAATAACACTACCCTACAGTGTCACAAAGGATACAGACAAACATATAGGCAGAGGCAGATAATGATGATGGATAGATAGATGATAGATAGATAGATACCCTGTTTCCCCCAAAATAAGACATCCCCTGATAATAAGACCAATCGGGCTTTTGAGTGCATGGCAATAAGGCCAAGCACTTATTTCAGGGTTTAAAAAAATATAAGACAGGGTCTTATTTTCAGGGAACACGGTAGATGATAGATAGATAGATGATAGATAGATAGATAGATAGATAATCTACATGAGATAATAGAGATGATAGAGATAGATAATGTATGATGATGGATAGATAGACAGATAGACAGAGACAGACAGATAGACAGAGACAGACAGACAGACAGACAGACAGACAGACAGACAGACAGATAGATAGATAGATAATGGATGATGATGGACACATGATAGAAAGAGAGAAAGGGAGATGAAAAGGGGATAAATAGATATTCCTTGAATAATAATTAAAGACAGCTTACAACAATAAAAAAGTACACAGCATGAAACACACTAAAATCAAGACGATTAAAATCAGCTTCACAGCTGAAAATCTAATGAAATATGTTTTTGTCCTTCTCTTGAACAATGAGAGAGAGTCCAAAGGAACATTTTACGGATAGCAATCTATAGATTGGAGACATACAGGAATCAACTGCATTTTAATCAGGATATGCATAACTTATGAAGGGGTGCACTATAGTTGTATAAAAGTGTTGCCATGATCAATTCCTGAAAATTGAGAAAAAGCTATGGGTCAAGGAGGACCCCAAACTTCTAACCCTATGTTTTCTGGAAAGTGCAATTTTCTCTAAAAGAAGATTCAACTCGGTTTCTGAATCTAGTTTTCTCCTTACCCAAAATACCTTCAATTTAATTATGGAGTATTTCTTCTCCTCTAGTTCATTATCAAATTACTTGGATGATTGGGAGTAATAGAAAAAGTTTTAATTAGCATACTGATGACAACATATGCGAAAACTCCATGACTTCCCTCAACGGTTTCTTATCATTGTTAAATAGGATAGGGGACAAGACACAATCTTGTGAAAGATCAGAGGTCAATGATGTGTCAAACATTAGACATCCTCGCCCCACTTTTTGAGTAGATCCTAACAGGAAGGATATGAACTACTATAGCAATAGCACTTAGATTTATATACCGCTTCACAGTGCTTTTACAGCCCTCGCTAAGTGGTTTACAGAGTCAGCATATTGTGAGATTTGAACTGCCGAACTGCAGCTAGCAGTCAGCTGAAGTAGCCTGTAGTACTGCACTCTAACCACTGCGCCACCTCGGCTCTACTATCTATCTAACTCAGGGGTGAAATCCAGCAGGTTCTGACAGATTCTAGAGAACCAGTAGTGGAAATTTTGAGCAGTTTGGAGAACCGGCAGTGGAAATTTTGAGTAGTTCAGAGAACTGGCAAATACCACCTCTGGCTGGCCCCAAAGTGGTGTGGGAATGGAGATTTTGCAATATCCTTCCCCCAGGAGTGAGGTGGAAATGGAGATTTTGCAGTATCCTTCCCCTGCCACACCCACCAAGCCACACCATGCCCACCAAGCCACGCCCACAGAACCAGTAGTAAAAAAAAATTGGATTTCACCACTGATCTAACTACTATCATAGCCAGTTAAATGATCCAGAAATATGCCATGGTTAAAAATAAAAATATGTGGCTCAAAAGAACTAGCAGATTTGTAACAGAAAAACAGAAGGGATCTTGGAGATTTTCTAGTCCAACCCCCTATACCAGTAATGGCGAACCTTTTAGAGATTGAGTGCCTAACCTGCAACCCAAAACCCACGTATTTATTGCAACGTGCCAACATTGCAATTTAACCTGAATACTGAGGTTTTACTACGGTATATAAAATAATGATAAACAAGGCAGAGTTCAGCTTTGTTCTAAGAAAATGACCAAACTAGTCTCAATCCAGGGTAAAATTCAACAGAAATTGATCTAGATGGTTTTATCCAAATGTACCAGAAGATTCAAGACCGTTACTTTTTAAAAATAATTTTTATTAAACAGTTTTTTTTTTAAAAAAAGAATTTTTTTACAATTTTCTTCTTTTCAACATATTCGCATCAGTAAACATTTCTTACATATCCATTTTTCTCCCTTACTTCAATTTACCATTTATACATATGATTCTAATATTGATTTATATACATAAAGATAACAATGCACTCAATTTCAATCATACATTCTGTGTCCGTTCCATTTCCACTAGTTTGTTACTACATTTCAACTCCTATATCTTCCTCATTTACTCTTTCCTTGCCCTTTATACCTCTCCTCTAACCATTCATACCATTTCTCCCATACCATGTAGTATTCTGTTTCCTCTTCTGTTTAATTTTATTTACCAGGACTATGTTGGGAAACTGCCAGCCATGCTTGAAGGAGGGGATCAAGCAAGGGCATAGGTTGGAGTCCTTGGGCAGCTACAAGTGGCATAAGCTTGACCTCTCATAAGATCTATAACGCTTTATCTGGTCATTCCCAGGGGAAAGCAAGCAATGCAATGAGATTCTTGTAAAGTGGGTGGTAGATAATAAAGTAACTGACTCTTTGTTATTCTGCTTCTTTGTATCTGGAATATTTGAATAGAATAGAATATGTTGAAGTGTACTGACAGCTTCCCTTCAGCTTCCTGCTGAAGGGAAGACTTTTCCAACAACATTCTCATTGCTACTTCAGTATAGATATGGAAACGAATCAGACCAAGGAGATATTGAGCTGCAAAGATACAGGCAACCACTAGTTGGCAACGAAGAGTTCTCTTTGATGTATCTTATCAGTATTTCTGAGTCTTGTCCCTCAAATCTGGTATTTCTTATACTTTGGGAGCAAATAATGATCCTGAAAACTGCCTTCAAAGCTTCTCCCATGCTACTTTTAAAATTTTGTTCATACAGGTGTGTGAAAAATACTGTGAACTGGGCCAAAAAAAAATAATGATGTTTTCATTTATCCAGTAAATTTATTCTGAAGTTCAGCAAAAGGTTCTCCATCATCCAAAAATTTAGAAGAACTCGATTCAGCTATAATTCAACTGTCATGAGATTTTTTTGGGGGGGGGGGCAAAATTATTGGTTGTGCTTGTTATACTTTCTAATATTCTAGTTGCAATGTACTTTAAACAGGATCTTGATATTTTACAATTTCCGTAGTAATAATTGCAGTACGTAGTTCTGGAAGACTCTGGTGCTAAACAGAAATAAAAGTTACACACCTGTTGGAGGGTGAGGACAGATAGAATAAAGCCACACGTAACGTATACACACGCAGAGCTAACAGAATCAATACAGTGTTATTTGTTACGATACAATCTTGGTGCAAAGTGTATTTACAATAGTTTGAGTGATACATGACCAAGCATATATGCTATCATCATCTAAGTATCTGAACAGGGTTTTTAAGTAAGAGATTCAAACTCTATTCTTTTACAACAGAGAACTTCTCCTCCTCCATTCACATGCTCTGAGCTACAGGCTTAGGATTGCTAACAAGGTTGTCTGCTGGACAGCTTAAGGTCAGCTGCAATATATTCTTTGCTTCATACTTTTTTTACCCAGGTTTCTGCTTGGTATTTTTCCTTTGCTACTGGATTGCATTTTCCTTTCTGCCAACTCCTTACATCTTCTCTTCTTTGGAATCCTTAGTGCTCTCTGAGCCTGGTTGTTTTCTTGCAGATGTTTTATAACCTAACCCAGGATAACATCTTCAGAACTGGAAGGGAGTGGGTTGGCTTTCTGTTTATATAGCACTTAGCCTTATATATCACTTCACAGTGCTCTACACGCCTTTCTAAGGGGTTTACAGAGTCAGCATATTACCCCCAACAATCTGGGTCCTCATTTTATTAACCAGAGTCAGGGGCGGGTTTCAAAACCCATCGTTACTGGTTCGCTCATGGGCATGCGCACGCTCAGGCGGGTGGGTGAAGCGTCTGGGTGGGTGGGCGGAGCCTCCCGCCACCGCCGCTACCTGTTCGCCCGATCTGGTGTGAAATGATCCGGTGCCCAGAGTCTATCTCAGAAGGGCAGCAAGAGGAAGGAAGGAAGGAAGGAAGTAAGTCTGGAGTTATTTCTGAATGTTACATGGACTTGCTGGACTTATTTATTTATTTATTTATTTATTTATTTATTTATTTATTTATTTGTTTGTTTGTTTATTTATTTGTTTGTTTGTTTGTTTGTTTGTTTGTTTGTTTGTTCAATTTATATGCCGCCCTCCTCCGAAGACTCAGGGCAGCTTACAATGCACTTATAGCAATAGCCTTCTTTTGTATATACCTGCTTATTAGGGCTTTTAGCCCCCCCATAAGCGGTGTTTCTACAAAGTCAGCTTATTGCCCCCACAATCCGGGTCCTCAATTTACCTACCTCAGAAGGATGGAAGGCTGAGTCAACCTTGAGCCTGGTGAGATTTGAACTTGCACTAATTGCAGGCAGCTGGCAGCTAAGTGCTACATAACAGCACTTAGTCCGCTGCACCACCAAGGACTTCAGCCACTTTTGACAACAGCTTCTTCATATCTCCATCAAGGTTACCTTTTCTACTCTTTACATAAACCAGAATGTAATCCATTCCTACAACCAAGATGAATAAGGATTCAAGGACAATTTTCAGCTGTATTTTCCCATATGGATTATTTGGGGCTAAACGTTTCCCCATTTATTGCTCGAAATCAGGGGTGTCAAATTTGCAGCCCGTGGGCCAGATGCATCATGTGCTGGCCACCCCCACCCCCACCCCCAGTTTAACGAAGGCGGGGAAGTCACAATACATCACATGACGAAAACATGACGCCACAAGTTTGACACCCCTGCTCTAAATGATGACTTATTGTTGTTCCTAGATAGCAGTAGCGATGTCACCTTGTTTTCATTGCAGCTCTGCAACTTATGAATCATGATATATAAGAAATGAAAATCTATACTGAACTGTGCTTTTGGCATCTTATTTCTCCTCACAGGGGCCTTATTACATTTTGACAGGTATGTGACATGAGATGCTGTCAGGGCTCGAATATCACCTTGATATGCCACCCCCAAATTCATTGCCTAAGACTTGTGGGAGAGATAATAAATGGGAGCTGAAGAGTGGTTAAAATCTTACTTTTGTCAAGCTTCAATTTTCATTTTCATGAGATGTACCAGCCTGCCAGAGTTAGCAAAGCAGGTGTCATTTGCTCAACATATTTGGGTTGGTAAATTAATCCATCTTCCACTCCAGTAAGAAGCTCATCAAAAAGAGAAAACAGAATATCATTTTAATGAGTTCTGCTAAAATAGCGAAGATGTTCTCACTTAATGATATTTTAAGTCATCAACATTTTTTGTACAGCTACATGAAAAGCATCACACTGATGATGGATTCCTATATGTAGAACTAGATAAATGTAAGAGAATTAACTTGATGAATTTCCTCTTGCCCTAAAAAAATATTATATGGAATTTGTATTGAGGAAAATAGAGAGTTAGTTTGATCTAGTGGCTAAGGCACTAGGTTGAAACTTGGAGGTGATGTACTCTAGTCCCCACCTTAGACACAAAACCATTGGGTGACCTTGGGCTCTGTGTCACCCCTAAGATGGAGCCAATAGCAAACCACTTCCAAAAAACCTTGCCAAGAAAACTGGAGGGACTACTCCAGGTAGTAGTTAAGATTAAAGTGATTAAAGGCACACAAAAAGGAGGAAACAAGGAAAACATGCATTTTTTCTAAGGCCTTTCAGATTTCTTTACATGATTAGAAAGGTCTACAGTGTTGAATCTGTCTTCATCTATCTCTCTACACTAGAGGTATATTGTACATCTTTCTGTTTTGTTTTGTTTTTTTGATATTTCTGCTCTTTTGTGGTATAACAACAAGGAGTATTTGGGATGAATGGGAGAAAAATAATAAAAAGAAAGGAACCCATTTTAAATGCACTCAACCAAGGGGGTGTTGGTTTTCTCTAACAATTGGAGCCTCTCTGAGTAGGCTTCCCAGAATGCTTCTGTCGACCCTGAAGCTGGCATATCCGTAGCCATTTTTAATTGTAGTTATTTCTTATGCATATTCTTTCCTACTTCTTTCAATGTGCTGTATGGGGATTAACGGTGCTTCAAGCTCTCCACATCTGTTAGCAAGAAGGGGAGTAGGAGAGATAAGGAGATTGTTATGGCTAGGTGGCATTCTTTCCCATGAGAATAGTGAAAGTGCCTGCAAATGGTGGAAGGTGGAGTTTGAAGTTACCGGACTCATGGACTATGAACTGATTGGAGAATGTGACTCTGGAGAGGATGTTTCTAACTTTTAATATATACTGTATTTTTCGGAGTATAAGACGCACCTTTTCCCCTAAAAAAAGAGGGTGAAAATCTGGGTGCATCTTATACTCCGAATGTAGCCCTGCCCAGCTTTTCAAACGGAAGTTTCAGAGGCTGAAAAAAGCATCAGAAACGAAGCTTCAGAAAAGAAGCCCCCAAACAGAGCTTCGGAGGCTTTTTTTCTGAAGCTCTGTTTCGGAGGCTTTCAGAGGCAAGAAAATAAAGTTTTTTTTTTTTCTGAAACAGAGTTTCAGAAGTTTCAGAGGCAGAAAAAAAAGCAAGGGGCATAGCTCACAACCAACGAACCTATTGCTAAAATTCACCTCTGGGAGCAGCTGATTGGGGGTATTCTGGGAGACCGATCCACCTGAACAATCAGCTTTTTTCTTATTTTTCTCCCCAAAAACTAAGGTGTATCTTATACTCCGGTGTATCTTATACTCTGAAAAATACGGTATTGGGTGTAATTCCAGAGGCTGGCCAGATCTGGAATTACACTGAGACCTTGCCAATTTGATATGTTCCTAATAAAAAGACTTCGTTGGAATATGGCTGCCTTGGACTCTTCTTATTGGGGACATGTCACTTGGAGGCTTGGCAACTTCCACATGTCCTTCTAAGGCACGGGTGTCAAACTTGTGGTGTCACCTTGCCGTCACGTGACGTAACGTGATGTTTTCCCCCTTTGTGGAACTGGGTGGCCAGTGCATGACGCATCCGGCCCACGGGCCGCCAGTTTGACACCCCTGTTCTAAGGGATCCAATTGCAGTTGCTTGTCAGACAACCATTTATTTTTCAAATACCTTCCAAAAGATGTAATAACTGGGGCATTCTGGGATCCGAAACCTGGCAGCTGAAATTAGTTTGATAATTTTAATGACCAGTCAGTGAGGAGAAATAACAAGCAAAAGGAACAACTAAGAAATTAATGAAACAGAATGAATGCCATTTATTCATGTTTATGATTAATGGGATAATGAAACAAAATGTTCTTTGTTATATCTGCCAGGAATATTTTATAAAAGAGAGCTATTCAGTCTTTCTTTACTGGGTATAATCAGAGGGAATCTGCTGATGTGTCAGCAGCGTTAAATGTCCAATGTCATTTGTCCAAAGGCCTTACAGTGATTGATATGAAAAGCAATTAAATAGCTTGCAAAACCTACAGTCCAGATCTGAACGGGGACATATTTTTCCTTGTAAATTGCCAAGTTCCCTTTTAATGCCCTGCTATTATTCAGAGACCGATGGATAAAATAATTCAGATTAGAGGTACCGTATCTGTTTTAATTTATAAGTTTTGTCACATTGACAAGATTTTTTTTTACAAAGAAAATCAAACTTATGTTTGGATATCACTTGATAAAACTGACATTTTCCGTACACAATTTGCCAACATTGTTTCAAAGTTGTCTTCTTTCAAAGCAAGTATTGGCAACATACGTACCAGAAAGACATACTGCATATCCTTAAAAGGTGCTTATAGACAACAATTCCATAAAAAATCTTAAATATTTTATTTTTCATCACCGCATTCTCATGAGATATGCAAATATTATAGCATTTCAATAATTTCGCATCTCACCAGATGTCTATTTATTTATTTATTTATTTATTTATTTTATGCAATTTATATGCCGCCCTATCTCTGAGGACTCAGGGCGGCTCACAACAGTAAAATGCGTAATTCCTTATTAAAACGATATAAAGTTAAAACCCAGTTTAAAACAGTTTAAAATTCATTAAAAACCCATTTTTAGTACCATTTTATAGAGCCTTAGTAAGACCACATTTGGAATACTGCATAATACCACAATATAAAAAAGAAGTAGAAATTCTGTAAAAAGTTCAGAGAAGAGCAGCAAGGATGAATAGGTGCCTGAAGGTTAAAACATATGAAGAATGGTTGCAGGAATGCGTGCTCACATTTTTGGTGCTGGAGCAAACCGGTTGTTAGATTACGTGAAGCCCGCCTCTGACCAGGGGTGACATGATAGCAGTGTTCCAATATTTGAGAGGCTGCCATGAAGAAAAGGTTGGTCAACCTATTTTCCAAAGCGCTAGCAAGTAGAAGAAGAAACAACAGATGAAAATTAATCAAGGAAAGAAGCACCCTAGAACTAAGGAAAAAAATCTCTTAACAGTGAGGACAATTAACCAGTGGAACGGTTTGCCTTCAGAAGTTGTGGTGCTCCATCATTGGAGGCATTTAAGTAGAGACTGGACAGCCATTTGTCTGAAATGGTATAGAGTCTCCCTGCTTGAGAGGAGATTAGACTAGAAGACCTCCAAGGTCCATTCCAACTCTGTTATTCCGTTAATCCCAGATCACTTCTTTGCACCAACATCTTGCTCTGTCAGTTGTATTATATTGTTTTGTAAAAAAAAAAAAAAAATATTTCTTTACATGAAAGAACATTTCCAGATCCAATGTAATGTTTTTATGGTAATGCTATTTATTACTATTTACAAAACGTTTGGGGTACTTTCATTGTATCAATTTTATCATATGATTGCATAGTTATTGTAGATTAATCAAGATAGCTTTTGTAATTCAGAGACCCTTGTTGAGATATAGAAACCAAGTATACTGTGTACATCTTCATACAAATAAGCAATGAGATGAGCTTCTTCTTGTAATTTCCAGTGATATATCTCATACAACTTCAATTATTTATTAGATTCATGGCCAAAATATCTTTTGATGGGTTTGAAAGCGGATTTAGCAAATTATGAGGGATGGATGGGTTGTGACTACTAATCATTACAATTCTAAATAATCTTCAGATTCAGAAGTAATACATAAGCAATATGTATTACAATATGCAATACAGAAGCAACATATACTTGGAATCTGGAGCCCCACTTATTTGATCCTTACAGGAAATAGGATTTTGGTCTAGACCAGGGCTGTCAAACTCAAGGCCCAGGGGCCAGATTCGGCCTGCCAGATGCTTAGATCTGGCCTGTGGAGCCACCCTGGAAATAGCAAAGGCCCATGATGCCTCTGCCAGAGAAAACAGAGCTCGGGAGGGCCACCTGTGGCCCTCTCAAACTCCGTTTTTGCTGGCAGAGGGTTGCAGGAAGCCATCACAGTCAAAAACGGAGCTCAGGAGCCAGTTTTCGCTGACAGAGTGCTCAGGTCACCACAGGCGCCCCCGACACGAGTGATGTTGAGCTGGCCATGCCCACCCTGGCACCCCGAGTCAAACACAACCCTGATGCGGCCCTCAATGAATTTGAGTTTGACACCCCGGTCTAGATTGACCATTAGTTTGCTCTCACAAGGAACAATGATGGATGTGAAAAACAACATCCTTCAAAAACTTTGATCCCATTGCCAGCCACAAAGTTCCTCAAATGACATTGCTGCTGGTTAAGGTTTTGAGATGGAGCTGTCATGCAATATTCATTGATCCTTATAAGCTGTTCCTTTACCTTTCATTACTCATGGATGTCAGAAGGAAGGGGAAAAAATGAGAATAGCAGAGTGGTATTATAGGCAGTATCACTTCAAAGGTGATTACGTTTATTTCCCATCAATCACATTCAAAAAAAAAAATGCATGGTGTACTTGATAATCTTGTTTTCCTTTGGGGAAAAGAAACAGGCTTGATTCCAACCTAAGCATAAAATTAACAGTGCCATTAAATATTTTGAAATGTATTTAGTGTGTCCCTACTTTAAGAAATTTGAAAAGCAAGTTTGTCAATGATGATAAAGTAGTTAATGATTTTATACCAAACAAGGTGCAAATTGCTGTCTACCGATTCATTTTAACGTGTCTGGGCGATTGTGAAAATGATACACAATTATCTATCTAGCTGCATGATTTGGCAATGGGATCAGATGGTTTCTAGAAATAAAGGTGTTATAAAACATGATGACAAGCAGTACTAACTGGGAGTTTTCTATCTTTTCCCTTCTTTTCCTCTTTTTGTTAATAACCTGCTCAAATAGATGGGGAGAGAAAATGAGCAAGAATAAAAGCTAAAGCGGTACAACTTTAGGACAGGATTCCCAAAGTGAGGTCATGCCAGTTATTTCTTTCAAATTTATTATGTGCAAATGAACAACACTCAAATTTCTCATATGGATATAAATTTGTATGGATAGATATTTTCTCTAGGAGAAGAAATAATTCTTTAACAATATTTCAAAAGTAATGCTGATGAAGTCATCCTTGGTGATGTCTTCCCAGGGGATTTTATTGTTGTTATTTTTTATTCATTAAACATGAAACTAAGTCAACTGAACATTCAAAAATGCATCACAAATACCATTGACTGGTGCTAATAGTTGATACGGTTGCTGCCAGCGTCCTAGGTATCAACCAAGTACCTTCTTAAGATGTGCGATGTTCCAAGTAGCACAGTTTTTTGCAGTTCCACTGGTGTTATTGCAGGAAGCTGCAATTTGCTGATGTATCTTGTAAAATTCTTGGACATGGTACCAAGTGCACCAATGACAATGGGTATCCATAGCCATGTAGTTTTGATGATGATGATGATGATGATGATGATGATGATGATGATGATGATGATTACATTGACACACATTCTTTGGCAATCTTATCATTAAATAAATGCAACAACACTATTTTTCCCCCAAGAGAATTGATGATCCCTGTGAAATAATTATAAAAACAAATTCTGTATCCTTACATTAAATCACAACCGATATTAAACATGCAAAGTAATCATGCACCATATGTATATAGAGAGAGGGTGAGGTGTAATTTGATGTTTTTATCGGACAGGAAAATGCTAGAAAATGCTAACGTTTTCCTCAGAGTCTTCCTCTAGAGCCATTGTCACAAATCACTTTGTGTATGTTAGGTATACAGCATAGGTGGATTAGTGAACTTTCTGGGAAGTCAAGGGTGGTGTCCTAGCAACTGGAAGAATGCATTCTGAGGAAGCTAATTGTATTTTCCCACTTCAGCTTCTGAAGTATCATTATCTGTCATTATTTCAATAATACATTGTGGCGGTAATGCCATCTCAGTATTCCCCAGCCGTATAGTCGAGGGTAAACTGTGATGGGTTTGCAAAGGATGTCAAAGAGAACACCAGGATCTATTTGAATGGGGTTTGCCATTAGCTCCAAAGCATAAATAAGATGTACGAAAACAAATTAAATTGGGAGTTTCATGGAAGTCAATTATCAGCACTCTTAACTGCCAAACGTAATTTTGAATTGCATGAATCCCAGATGCTTTGAGACAAAGTTTTAGTTATTTCAGGAACATCAAAAGAAGAAAAAAAAAATCTGGTGCTTTGTAAAGACTGTTAATCATTAAAGACTTTTGGTTCATCAAGGTATCTCATCTTTTATTAATGGAGGGCAAAGGGTCAAAAGCAGATTTTAGCAATGTTCTTGGTATAAAGAAAAAAAAAGATGTCAGAACGGATGACTTTTCCTATTCAAATTTGGGATTTGTTTTTTTTGCATTTTAAGAATTGTTTAAAAATATGAAACTTTATTATAACAAAGAGGCATGGATACCTCACTGCAATGTTTTCATAATGTTATAGTTCACTCCCAGCAAACCTAAGGTTATATATAGTCAAAATAAGAAGAGTGCTAGCCATAATAGTAATAATAATGACGATACAGGAGATGGTTCTAAATCGATGCATTGGTGCATTGTGGTCTGATCCTGAGTATTATTGATGCCTAGCTACTCTAGCACCTTGAAGTTTGATGATGGCCAATAGAAACCTTTCAGAAGGAAACAGTGGGGAGATATAGTTGCTTCATCTTAATATGAACTTGCAATTTTGGGACTTTCACACTATTGTATACATTGATATGGAGTTATCCTACAAAATAGGCACTTCTCTGAATTTTCAATAAACTTACCCCCCCCCCAACACATTTTGAATGCTTTTCTTATCCATGTATTAGTGTAGTGGTTAAGATGCCAACCTGGAAACTAGGGGATTGTGAGTTCTAGTCCTGCCTTGGCCATGAAAGCCGACTGGTGACTTTGGGCCAGTCACTCTTTCTCAGCCCCAACCCACCTGACACAGTTGTTGTTGTGAGAGAAAAAAGAGAAAAAAGGAGTATTAGGTATCAATAAAGGAGAATATTTGTACTCAGGGTTGAGTATATCATATATGTTTGCTGTTTAAGTTACTGATATAAAATAATAAAGGCAGAATAAAACTCTAATAAATATTGTGCAGGTGTAGCTGTTTACCGCCTTCTTCTTTGAAACCAGTTAGCTAGCCATGAGCTATAGTTAACCTTGGTGGGTCCTGCTATTTAGCCATGTCAGTCATGGGTGACCTGCTGGGGGTTCTCAAGGGTTCGGGAGAACCTCTAGCTAAGATTCTGTGCAGTTTGGGGAACCCCCGAATCCCACTCCTGGCTGGCCTCGCCTCACCCCGAACCCCCCTCCCAGGAGTCCCCACGCAGTCCGTTTTGGATGCAGGTAAGCGCAGACATGTGTGGAGGCTCGGGGAGGGCAAAAAAATGGGCCTACCAGAAGTTCACGAAGAGGGCCTCCAGAGCCTGGGGAGGCTGTTTTCGCCCTCCTGGAGGCTCGAGGAAAGCTTCTGGAGCCCGGGTAGGGCAAAAATGCCCCCCCACACTGTGGTGCAGGAGGCCGACTAGGCCACTCCCACTATGGCCATGCCCACCATGCAACCAGGCAGAGAACCCCTTGCTAAAATTTCTGAAGCCCACCCCTGATGTCAATCCAACTTGGACATACAGGATTCTACTTCTTCAACTCAAGCCCCAAAGCAGAATGTGAACAGGCAGCATGAAGTAGTAACCATGAGCTAATCAGCTAGAAGAATATGAACAATTCCTTCCTGACAACATAACAGCCATTCATTCCTGCAAGGTACCACCCTCATTTAAATGGTCCATTAAGCCACCAAACATCTCCATTCCTCAATAATGGTGGACACCAAGAACTGTTCTTTTTTCTGAGTACGGATTGAGACTTTCAGGCATGTCTCAAAAGAAGCAAGCTGTTCCCACTACTCACTATATTTCATCTATTTTGGTTTCCAGTATCAGAAATTAGCTTTATCCTGAAGCATTTGGGTGGGGGGTGGGAAGGTTGTTGAAATTATAGCTCTGGGTATTCTGGTCCCCCACATAGATGTCAGCTGAAAAATGTTGTAGGTGTACGGCTGTGTAATTACTTCACAACTCCTAGAGACCTGCATATTATCACTAGCTGTCGTGTGTGGAAGAAGAAGGGAAGGATCAGGCAATATCGTTCTGCTAACTTGGGGCATAAATAATCTATTATCCAAATCCCCAAATGGATTTTACTGTCCCTTTTAGACTCTTAAATCGGATTGATATGTTTCAACAAAGAGACCCATAGCTGTGTATATATCTCCATTTGTAGATGTCAAGACGGGCTTTTAGTTCATTTTGCAAGCATTCCTTAAAAAAAAAAAAAAACACAGAGGATTTATTAACCATTGCAGAGAAACTAATAGCTGGAAAAGACCCCAAGAATCTTACTTATCTAGACTTTTTATTATGGTTATTTTTTTTTTTAATTTTGATTTATATGCCGCCCTTCTGCGGAGACTCAGGGCAGCTTACAGTGCGTTAAGCAATAGCCTTCATACTTTTGTATATTTTATACAAAGTCAGCTTATTGCCCCCACAAACTGGGTCCTCAATTTACCTACCTTAGAAAGGATGGAAGGCTGAGTCAACCTTGAGCCTGGCGAGATTCAATCTTACTTTAATTGCAGACAGGTGGTGTTAAATTACAGTGCTTCTGTCTGTTAAGCTATCCAGGCTCTTATGCAGAAAAGTTTGAAATAACCTGGTGGTTTATTTTTGGAGAAAACTCAAAGCCTGGAAAATAAGCAAGGCAAGATGAATCTTGCTGGATCAACCTTAACTAATCTATTAGATTACATATGTCAACCAGGATAAGCAGTGGAGTTCCACAAAAAATTATTACATCGGTTCAGAATTCAGTAGGTTTGACCTACATTCTCACCATTCATTCTTATCTTAGGTTAACAGTGATGATGTTGTCATTTTTACATCCCTGCATGCAACTCAGCTGTATAATGCCTCTGTAATAATGTTGTAAGCTAGATTCATCTGCTTTATTTATGGAGTGGTGACTGTGATTTTTTTTTTTAAAAAAAAAAACCCAACCTGCATGTATCAGCCCACAAGAAATCACTCTAAATAACTCACTCTCTTTTTCCCTACTGTAGATGTTTATCTTGCCTTTTCTCTAGCAATGCAAAACTCTTTGTGTGAGTCCCCCCCCCCAAGAATAACAACAATCTTACAAGATAGATTGAGCTGAAAGGGAGTGATTGACCCAAATATCTCAAAAAAAATTATGTGATTGAAAATGGAACTGTATCTGGAACATCACAGTTTTAGTTCATCCTTGGGCCAAGAGACATGTGGATGTAAGACTCAAAAGATAACACTAAGGAGATCTTTGCCTCCTGTAGTGTCTCCATTGTTGCAGATGTGACTGAGAGAACCATCAATGCTCTGATCTTCATAATCACCGTTCCTTCTTCTCCCTGTCCCCGGTGTATTTTTCAAAAGCAGTGAAAGTTTTTCTTCTTGTTGATGTGGATTCCATATCACTATCCTTCGAGGTCTACGAAGTTGTAGATAAATGAACTGAGAACTTCATGGAAGGTTAGAATCAGAATGTTTTAGGTTTAATCTCACCTGACCATCAGTGTTCCATCCTGCCAACAATGGGGCATTTGAAAGGACCAACGCCATGGTGGAACGTTACCTGATGCTATATCAAACATCAGCAAATGGACTGGGCAGACCTACTCCCATATGCTGAAGTAGCATATAATAATGCTGTCCATAGCAGTACAGGGTTTACTCCATTTCAGATAGTGTTGGGCAGGGAGTTCATGCCAATACCAGAGTGCCCTCGTATAGATCCAGTCAATATGGGAGTCAAAGAATGGTCGGACCAAATGAGGAACGTAGGGGGGAGCGTTAAAGTCTATTCCAAATTACACATATACGTACTGTCCATGTAGTGTTGAACCTCAAAGAATGAAATAGCACAGAATCAGGCTACCTGGCATAGACATATCAAATAACAGGTTCTCCAGTTGCTTGTATCTTAGGCCACATTTACTCAAATAATGTGAATTAATAATGGCTGGGTTTTGAGGCCAACATTCATCTAACTCTTCCAGCAGCAGCACAAAATGTTTCTATCCTAAGAGTGATGGATAAGTTTGAATCTGCCAGAATTAGGTCAGTATAGAATCTGTCAGTTTTCTCTGGCCTCTACACTAAAAGGAAAACTATACAAAGGGACATCACTCACTGTTTTGCTTCTTTCACCTTCACATGCAGAATGTTGTTCCCTGTTCTGCCCCAGCTATGGACCCCAAAGAATGCAGCACACACAAAGTCTGTACAAACTTTAGTTTACTAAATTAAATCAGTCTTTTTCAAACAAAGGCTGTTAATTAACTTTCTTAACAGCCTACAAGAATAAATAATCGTAATCTTACTATGGTTGGCAGAAAGCCCAGAAGCAATTTGCAGAGAGCTAAGATCAAGACACGAAGGAGAGTGAACGAAGTTGTTCCCTGAAAATTTGTCATCCTTCCTTAAATAGGCTAAGGGAGTGGCCAATTAGCCCCAAGCCTTACTCTCAAGGAGACCTCCTCCTGAGGAGCCACTCCTGCCTTTTGGCAAATCTGCGTGCCCGTGCATCGAGAAGAGGCTCCTCCTCTTCTTCCTCTTCACTTAAGGGAGCTTCTGGAGGTTCTGAAGGCCCTGGCTGAATCCCCGCCTCTGGCACCACATCTTCTCCAGCCTCCTCACTGTCCGACCTGAGTGCCAGCTGCACAGCTGCTGGTGCAGCACCAAACTAGCCTCCTCGCTGTCGGAATCAACTACTAGCTGCACAGGCCGCTGACGGGCCACAACACTCCCCAAAGAGAAAATTGTGATATTGTCCTCATAACAAGGCTGAGGAAAGAGCATTGAAAAAAGCTCTAGATTGTTTCCCAGTCACACTCAAGTAACTGATTACATGATTACTCAGTGAGATCATATTCAGTTACCCTTCCCAACAAAATATTCAATGCCTGAGTCTGCGTGGCATTCTTATATCTAAGGGAGGTTAGAAACTTAGGAGGTGGGATCATACAGCCTTATTTACTCTCTGCCTAACCTGGTTAATTATGAAAAATATAGGGAGGCCGGGCCTTGCTAAAAATACAAGATTAAAAAGTCAAATGGAAATTCTAATCTCAATCTCAGTTAAATATCATTTTCAGCCACAGTTTTGCACTGGACATATAGCTAGCCACAGAAGATGGCTACGTAAATGTCTGTTCTATCTTTTCCAATTATTCCACATAGTAGAATAGCAGTAGCACTTAGACCTATCTACTGCTCCATAATGCTTTACAGCCCTCTCTAAGCGGTTTACAGAGTCAGCATATTGCCCTCAACAATCTGACTCCTCATTTTACTGACCTCGGAAGGATGGAAAGCTGAGTCAACTTTGAGTCGGCCAGGATCGAACTCCTGGCTATAGGCAGTTTGCCTGCAATACTGCATTTTAACCACAGCTCTTGAATAGCAATTTGGAGATTAGTTGGGCCAAAGCCTGAGCTTAAAATATCTCAGTTGCTTCAGGTTGAGGTCTCCTCTATAAAGAATTTGAAGATAGTTCTGAACTTCTTTGGCAATTTTCTTGGCATGCCCATCTTCAGCTTTCCAGCAGCCTGTAGTCTGAAAAACAACCTCCAGATAATTCCATTTTTTTCACTTGTTCAATTGCATTCTTACAGATCTGTCATTTGTGAGAGACAGGCCTTTCGGCAAACTTCGTAACTTTGGTCCTGTTCAAGTTGATACTCAAATGTTCTTGGTTGTCGATGGCTGTTTATAGCCTAAAAGGTTCTCTTCTTTCCTCTGAGTATCCAAGTTGACAAAGTGTCATCAGCATCTAGGATTATGCCCAACAGCAATATTAAGGAGGTGAAAAGTGGCATTTACTCAAAGCATTTTAGCAATGAGTTTATATAGTAATTAGAAAAGATGACAGAGAAGAAGAGAATGAATTCCTGCTTCACAATTCTCTATGATAATGTAGAACCATATCAGACAGCAGTCTGAGTTTCACCTTACCTTCAGGGAGATGTTATTGTGTAGCTTGCCAATGATAAGGAACATCAAACAATTAATTAAACCTCTAACTTTATCAAAAGCCTGTCTTTATATAAGGAGTCAAAAATTACTTTGAAATTTCATAAAGAGTTGGTTTCTCATTATTTGGATACTGCTCAGCCAGATGTTGTACAATTAACCTCTGTGTGATGGACTGTGAGGATAACCTTGAGAAACAGGAAGAAGAGCCTCAACTACAACAATGGTCAGATAAAAACAAATCTGAGTTCAGAGCAGGAATGTTCTGATCAACTGATGATGTTATCTAGTTTGGTTAATGAAATGTAATGAAATGTCTGCAAGAAAATAATCAAGCTGAGAGAGCACCAAGGACCTCTCTTTGTAGTAATGTTAGCAAGAAAATTCTGCAATAATTGTAGCAGCACCTAAACTGTTTCAAAACTTACTTTGAATAGGTGAATCAAAAGACAGCACCACAACGTGAAGGTGGAGGCCAGGAGATCTGACAAATGGTTGTCCAATCTCTTCTTAAAAACTTTCAGTGTTGGAGCATTTATAACTTCTGGAGACAAGTTGTTCCACTGATTAATTTGTTCTAACTGTCAGGAAATTTCTTCTTCGTTCTAGGTTGCGTCTCTCCTTGATTAGTTTCCACCCATTGCTTCTTGTCTTTCCCTCAGGTGCTTTGGAGAATAGCTTAACTCCCTCTTTTTTTGTGGCAAATCCTGAGATCTTGGAACACTGCTATCATATCACCCCCTAGTCCTTCTTTTCATCAAACTGGACATACCCAATTCCAGCAACCGACATTTATATGTTTTAGCCTCCAGTCCCTTAATCATCTTTGTTGCTCTTCTCTGTGCATTTTTTAGAGTCTCAACATCTTTTTTACATCATAGCAACCAAAACTGGATGCAGTATTCCAAATGTGGCCTTATCATTATAAATTGGTATTAACACTTCACATGATCTTGATTCTATCCCTCTGTTTATGCAGCCTAGAACTGTGTTGGCTTTTTTGGCAGCCGCTGCACACTGCTGGCTCATATTTAAATGGTTGTCCGCTAGAACTCCAAGATCCCTCTAACCTTTACTACTATTGAGCAAGGTACCACATATATGGTACCTGTGCATTTTGTTTTTCTTGCCTAAATGTAGAATCTTACTTTTTTTCACCATTGAATTTCATTTTGTTAGATAGTGCCTAATGACAAGTCTGTCAAGATCCATCTCTATCTTAAGCCTATCTTCTGGAGTGTTGGCTATTCCTGCCAGCTTGGTGTCATCTGCAAATTTGATGATTTCCCCATCTATCCCCTTGAACGGATCATTGAACGGATGTTGAAGAGTACTGGGCCTAAAATAGAGCCTTGCATACTTCCCTCCATGTAGATGCAGTTCCATTGAGGACTACACGTTGAATGCGGTTGGTCAGCCAGTTACGAATCCATCTGGTGGTGATGCTGTCTAACCCACATTTTTCTATTTTATCTGATTGTTTATTATATGGGATCTGATTTTTTTATTGTATGGGATTATTTAACTATAATCTATTTGCTGCTGAGCAATGTGGTGTAAAAGTAGCCCTCACACATACATTTTTAGCAAAAGGTTTTCATAATAACATCATTTGTCAACCTTAGACCAAGAACGACATAATATAACCAAGCTGAAGTTTAGTTCTTTATTTGTTTATACCCTATAGATAGAATCTTGATGGACTAAACCTTTAGTACTCTCATCCTAGTAGATATACCCTGGGAGATTCTAAGGAGTGACTATCCTAAATCTCTTCCTCTTCCCATGATCCAGCTCTAGGACTATGATGTTTCTTGTCCCATACACCTCGTTGCATTGTGTTCTCTCCTTCCTGGAAACTTACTGTAGTCCATCGCACCATTGATGTGTGACTCTCAAGTTGTTTACCCATCACTAAACACCCATTTTAAATTAGCTTCAAGAAGTAACATCATAATCCACCACACTCACATTGTAACATCCCATTGTGGAAAGTTCCCATTAAAGGAGCCTGGATAGCTCAGCAGACTAATGCATTGTAATTTAACTCCAGCTGTCTGCAATTAGAAAGTTCGAATCTTGCCAGGCTCAAGATTGACTCAGCCTTCCACCCTTTCTAAGGTAGGTAAATTGAGGACCCAGTTCATGGGGGCAATAAGCTGACTTTGTAAAAATATACAAAAGTATGAAGGCTATTGCTTAACGCATTGTAAGCCGCCCTGAATCTCCAGAGAAGGGCGGCATATAAATCAAATAAATAAATAAATAAATAAATAAATAAATAAATAAATAAATAAATAAATAAATAAATAATAATTCTGCCCCAGCTACGGACCCCAAAGAACACAGCACACATAAAGTCTGTATCAAACTTAAATTTACTAAAATAACTCAGTTTCTTCCAAAACAAAGGCTGTTAATAAACTTTCTTAACAGCCTACAAGAAACCAAAAATAAAGTAATCACAATCTTACTAAGGTTGGCAGAAATCCCAGAAGCAATTTTGCAGAGAATCCAGACGTAAAGGAGAATGAACTAAAGTTGTTCCCTACAACTTGCTTCAGTCGGCGTCCCTCCTTAAATAGGCTAAGGGAGTGGCCAATTAGCCCCAAGCCTTACTCTCGAGGAGACCTCCTCCTGAGGAGCCACTCCTGCCTTTTGGCAGCTCTGCACACCCATGCATCGAGAAGAGGCTCCTCCTCTTCGTCCTCCTCTCTTAAAGGAGCTTCTGGAGGTTCTGAAGGCCCTGGCTGAATCCCTGCCTTTGGCACCACATCTTCTCCAGCCTCCTCATTGTCTGACTCGGATGCCAGCTGCATAGGCTACTGGCGCAACACCACACCAGCCTCTTCGCTGTCAGAATCAGCTACAATCTGCACAGGCCGCTGATGGGCCACAACACTTAACAACTGTGTCAAGAAAGGTTGCAATGGAGAAAAATTCACTTAATAACTGTCTTGCTTATCAAGAGAAATGTTGGGCTCAATTGTGGTCATATGTCAAGGAGTACCGATATAAGCACAGACTCTGGAAAGACAATTAAAAGAGGAGTAATATGCTTTTTCTAGTGGGAAATCAACTTATTTTGTCTGATCTTCTCACTACTGCGGGGAGAGGCAACAGTTTGCAACTTTAAACCTCACCATCAAGGCTTTCGTAAAAGATTAACAAAATTCAGATGAAACAACAACGAAGACTCTTTGATGTTGAATGTGCTAGTAAATCATCCCATTGACAATCAGGCACTGTGTCTTCAATGGGGGCTGGGATAGGAATGGCCTCATTGATGGAGCAAATTTCAGTTCCGCTTAGATGTTGAAGTCTCTTGCCAAATGTCATTGCCTTTGATCAGATACAATATAGGTCACGATGATAGTATTATTTTAATACAGTTTTGCTGCAGGGTGGGATATAAGATATTCCTTTTATAATGGAAGGAAAAAGGTATAAACAACTTTATCTGAAAAGCTGCTTTCTCCAAGACTGTTTCCCACCAATTTTATTGTTACCATTCCAGGCTTCGTAGTCAGAATGGATTCTGTTGAGTTCTAACATATAGGTAGTCCTCAACTTATAAACAGTTCATTTAGTGACTGTTCAAAGATACAACGGCACTAAAAAAAGTGACTTATAAACAATTTTATCTGAAAAGCGACTTTCTCCAAGACTACTGTATTTCCTCCAAGACTAAACCCTTAGTACTCTCACCCTAGTAGATATACCCTGGGAGATTCTAAGGAGTGACTATCTTAAATCTCTATCTCTAGCACTGTGATGTCTCTTGTCTGAATCTCTAGAAAATAATTTAAATAAAAAAGAAAAATGAGAATGAACTGGATTCTTGGCCCATACGTTTATATTAACTTCACTATATGGTTTTGAAATATCTTATTGTTTGCCTGTCTTCTGTGGTAGAAAATCAATTTAAAAAATAATTGGCCACTGTTAGAAATAAGCAAGGATGGCTTTCCAATGGCCAAGGAATGTAGCAATCACCATTTAGCAAGTGAGGTTACATGGTCTTATCTCCTCATCTATTAGTGATGCTTCTCCCATGTATATATAGCTACTTCAAGCTGATGCCCTGGCAATTTATACAGCGTAATTATCTAGAAGGAGTTGTCTGTTTTCTGTGTCAATATTTGGGTTGAAAACAATGACAATTAAGTGGCCTTGAGCTTCCTCAATTCCACTCTTCATCCCTGTCTCCAGAGTCAGGCATTCTGCTAATCGGTTTTAATAAATCAGAATTAGACATCTTTTGGAATTCTTTTAATATTTATGGCATGCTTGGGCTTTTTAAAAAGGTCACTGGGAAATGAAAAAGGAAGAGAGTTAGGGAATACTAAGCAGGATCAATGGACACATATTTCTAATGGCTGGTTACTTCTCTTTTCAATGAAAAGCCTGCTTTTCTTTTACAGACTTGATATTGTCTAACATTATTTTACTATATCATTATGTCTTAATTGGATTACTAAATAAAATACCAAGAACATGAGTAAGAAAGGAAGGTATGCTGATTTGCTGTGGCATCTTATTAAATAAAGCCTGGAAGACAGAGGTGGCATTCAGCCAGTTCGCACCGGTTCACCCAAACCGATAGCGGAAATTGTGGGTGGGCCGCCCACCTGCCCCAGCTCTATGCTATCCTATTTAGGCATGTTTTTGAGTCTGGGCGCATGCGCGGAAGGTGCACACACAAGCAAAGCACATGCGTGGAAGGTCAGGCGCATATTGTTGAGAGTGTGGTGGCACATCAGCTCCCGTTGGCCCTGGAGGAAGCAGTATACCTGGACCCGTACCAGTCGGGTTTCAGGCCCGGGTACAGCACGGAGACGGCATTGGTCACGCTGGTTGACGATCTCTGGAGGGCTCGGGACAGGGGACATTCCTCTGTCCTGGTCCTGTTAGATCTCTCAGCGGCTTTTGATACCATCGACCATGGTATCCTACTGCGCCGCCTCAAAGGGTTAGGGGTGGGGGCACTTTTTTATGGTGGTTCTCATCCTACCTCATGGGTCGTTCACAAGCGGTGTTGGCGGGGGGACAGGGGCCCCGAGGCCCCTTACGTGTGGAGTGCCCCAGGGGTCGGTCCTCTCTCCCCTTTTGTTCAACATCTATATGAAGCCGTTGGGGGAGATCATCCATGGTTTTGGGGTGGGGTATCATCAGTATGCTGATGATACCCAACTTTTTCTATCCACCCCGAATCAGCCCAGCGATGCCCTTGACGTGATGTCCTGGTGCCTGGAAGTGGTGCGGCTCTGGATGGGGAGGAACAGGCTTCGGCTCAACCCTGCCAAGATGGAGTGGCTGCGGGTACCGGCATCTCAGTTCCATGGGGATGCTCCACCACTGATTATAGGGGGTGAGGTGTTTCCCCTGTTGACAGGGCGCGCAACTTAGGCGTCCTCCTGGATTCATGGTTGTCTCTGGAAGATCATGTTACGACTGTGACCAGGGGGGCATTTGCCCAGATTCGTCTGGTGCGCCAGTTGCGCTCCTACCTGGACCGAGATGCCCTACGCATGGTCACTCGTGCGCTGGTCACCTCCCGGATTGACTACTGCAATGCTCTCTACATGAGGCTGCCCCTGAAGACCACTTGGAGGCTTCAGCTGGTGCAGAATCCAGCTGCGTGGGTAGTGATGGGAGTGTCCCGACGCTCTCACGTTACACCCCTCCTGCGCGACCTGCATTGGTTACCGGTTGCCCTCTGTGTGAGATTCAAGGTGCTGGTGATTACCTATAAAGCACTACATGGCTTAGGACCGGGGTATTTGGCGGACCTTCTGCGGCCAGCAACAGCTCCCCATCGCCCGGTGCGTTCCCACAGAGAGGGCCTACTCGGAGTGCCGTCGGCCAGACAGTGTTGGCTGGCGACCCCAGGGAGCGGGCCTTCTCTGTGGGCGCACCTACCCTCTAGAATGGAGCTGGAGCTCCATTCCTGGAGCTCCAGATAGCCCCCGACCTTCACTCTTTCCGCCGCGAACTAAAAACGTGGCTATTTCTCCTGGCCAGCCTGGACTGATGAGGGTTTTAAAATGGATTTTAATTGATTCTAGGGATTTTATGTGTAACTTTTAACTTTTATTTTTCTGTTTTATTGTTGTGAGCTGCCCTGAGTCCTCTTGGAGAAAGGGCAGCATATAAGTCTAAACAAACAAACAAATAAATAAATAAATATATGGAAGACAGGCATGTGCGCACACCGGAGGTGGGTTTCAGCAAGTTCTGACCAGTTCTGGAGAACCGGTAGTGGAAATTTTGAGTAGTTGGAGAACTGGTAAAAACCACCTCTGACTGGCCCTGCCCCCATCTATTCTCTGCCTCCTGAGTCCCAGCTGATTGGGAGGAAATGGAGATTTTGCAGTAACCTTCCCCTGGAGTGGGGAGGGAATGGAGATTTTACAGTATCCTTTCCCTGCCACGCCCACCAAGCCATGCCACACCCACCAGGACACACCCACAGAACCGTTAGTAAAAAAATTTGAAACCCACTACCAGTTCTTCCGAGCCGGTAGCGGTGACGATATGACATCACTGAACCGGTTCTGCCCCCCCGCCTCCCACCCCCCGCATTATTCTTACCTTTTATTTGGCCCCACCCCCAATCTATTGCTGCCTCTTGAGTCCCATCTGATGGCTAGAGGGAAAAAACCTGTTTAAACTCTTGCCGTGGGGCTTCAAAGGGCCGCCATACAGCTGATCAGTGGTAAAAGAAAACAAATGAATAGACCGGTGCCTGCAAAAATACATGAGTAGACCGGTGCCTGCAAAAATACATGAGTAGATCAGTGCCTGCAAAAATACATGAGTAGATCAGTGCCTGCAAAAAATAAATGGGTAGATCGGTACAGCTCTGCAAGTAGTTAAAAGCCTGGTAGACCAGTACCCCTGCTAAATCCTTAATAATTGTCATATGACCATCAAGCCACACCCACAAAATAAGCCACGCCCACAGAACCGGTAGTAAAAAAATTTAGAACTCACCCCTGAGTTAAACCCATTGCTACTCCCCACCCCATAGTAGTGGGGTAGATAAACAAGCAAATCAGTATAAAACAGAGACAAGGAAAATTATATCTTTCAACAATTCCACTGAAAATTATAACTGATCAAAGATAATTAAAGCCTAGAATTGCTAACACAGTACTATGAAATTTAAATATCTATAGAATATCCTTATGAAATATAGCTATAAAAATATTAATATTAATATTAAAACTACGGACTAAAAGGGGAAAGGCTCTGAAGACTTCAAAGAACATATAAAAACAAGATTAGGGGGGAAAAAATTTTGATAAAAAAAATCTCACAAATGAAAAGTGTGACTTTTTAAATTTCGTTATGAGGTGGTCAAGGCATATAGGTCAATGAATTGTGTACAATCATCTCTCACACTTTTTGTTTCAAATAAATCCCCAGGGTATTCCCCACCCACCCCCGCTGCAGGATTTTTCAAATTGGTAGTAAAAAGCAACACCAGGGAAACTTCAGAATTGTGCAAAGATACGTAACATAAACGCCAGCAGCACCGTTGGCTGTCTTAGTAACATTTGAACAGTCCCGAATTATAGCACACCCACAAAGATGAAATTCTCTTGGGTCAATGATATGAGAGTAAATATATTGAGGGCAGGGGTGGGTTCTACTTACCTTTACTACCGGTTCACAACGGGACCACATGCATGCGTTTGTTTCGCTCACATGTGTTTCTTGCTTCTGCTTCTGCGCAGATCACCGATGATGACATCCGGGGTGGTGGGTGGGGCCTCCCGCCAGTTTTACTACCAGTTCTTGTGAACCAGTCCAAACCAGGGGCAACCCACCACTAATTGAGGGCCCTTAGGCTAGGAAGAGAGGCAGTTTGTTGTAGTGGTGAAGGTACTAGGCTAGCTAGAGACTGGGAGACTGGGAGTTCTAGTCCCACCTTAGGCACAAATCCAGCTGGATGACATTGGGCTAATTATTCCCTTTCAGCCGTAGGAAAGAGGCAATGTCAAACCACTTCTAAAATCTTGCCAAGAAAACTGCAGGGACTTGTTCAGGCAGTCATCAGGAGTCAACAGTGATTTGAAGACACACACACACACACACACACACACACACACAAATAAGAACAAAACGAGAAATGAACATTGGGGAAGTAAACAGGGTAGCTGAGTTCCCTTCAGGGAGTCTGTGTGACAGCTAATCAGAACAATGCAATGCTATTATTCTCTGATTATATTGCCACAATGGAAACCATGTTTCTCATCAGCCAGACCTTGGTCAGATCCTCTAGGACTTCTTTTCTTAATGGTTTGAATCTAAACTATTAATGTACTATCCTTTAAAAATTTGTTTTACAGATTCCTTTGATGTTCTGTGGATTCCTATTGTAGCACACATGCAATTTCCTTTTCCTTTTATTTGGTTTCTTCTTAACATACCTTTCTTTCTTAAATGGTAATGAACTGGCCTTGCTGCTCTTGCCTACAGCAGTGTAATTTAAATATGTCATCCTTCTTTTGGCAGAACTCAAGAGAGATGACATCCATAAAAGAGAACACTGATTTTTTTTTTTTTAAGTATCCCACTCCTTCTCTTCGTCACTGACATGGTTGATTACCACTCTAAGCACATACTGATGGGTTAAGCAAAAAACATTACTTTATTATCAGAATAACACATTGTATTCAATAAATAGGGTAGAAGTAGTTAAATAGCTACAGCCAGAATTATGAAGCAAGCAAAATCCTGGAAACTAGCTAGTAGGGAAAGTGACTAACAGATAATATTTCTATTCTGTTGCCTCTACATGTTTAACTTCACTAGGAACTCCTGGCACCATACATCACAAAGCCCGGAACATGGGATGAAATCTAGTTTGGGGCACCCCCAAAGTATTATGTTGAAGGTCCAACTAGATTTTTGTGCTTTATCTCTTAGTGTTTTTATTTATTTATTTATTTATTTATTTATTTATTTGTTGTTTTTATTTATTTATTTTGTCAAGCATATATAAGATTACAGATATAAGTATAAACATGATTATGAATACATGAAATGGATACGAATAAAAAGGGACATTAGGACAGGGACGATAGGCACATAGGTGCGCGCCCCTTACCGACCTCTTAGGAATGGGGTGAGGTCAACAGTAGACAGTCTAAGGTTAAAGTTGTGGGGGTTTGGGGAAGAAACCACAGAGTCTGGTAGTGCATTCTAGGCATTGACCACTCTGTTGCTGAAGTCCTATTTTCTGCAATCGAGTTTGGAGCGGTTTACCTTGAGTTTGTATCTATTGTGTGCTCATGTATTGTTGTTTATTATTTCCCTGGATTGTAGCATTGTTGTGTAGTGCTACTCAGTGTAAAGGTGTGATTGCACTATGAGGGACTTAATTGTGTCTACCTTGTGCTTAATTAGCCACTGTTTCATGATTCAGTAGGTTTGTTTTCTTAAATTATTACTATTATTAGTTACTCTGCAGGATGCCCAATTATTGCCCGTCTTAATCTCCATTCAAAGTGGTACTTCGTGTTTTTCACTCCCAGGTTTTGACTTCGCTTGCCTATATATATATATATATATATCTTATTCAATGTTCTGTTCAAAGCCCTGATTACCTGAGACTAAAAAAAAAAAAAATCTTATTTGCTCTTTTGGCAGGGTGTGTGCATGTATATGTAAGCGTAAAAGCAGATTTTGACAACTGCCACGAGAATGCCAATTTACACAGACCTTTGAAGATGAGGAGTCTGGAGTATCTCTATCATTAGTGCACTCTTACTGGAAATGCATTTTTAATGTGTTAGGCCCATGTAATTTAATATCAGGGTAGCCGGTTTGGGATATTACAAGATAAACTGCTAATTGCATGGAAATGTTCGCTGAATGCAATTACACTTCCATTTTGAACAGCTATTGAGAGCCATTGCCTTCTCTGCTCACTGTGTACAGGTTTTAGAGCAATTTTAGAATTTTTTTTCTGTGGATTTTAGGCTTTAGTGTTAATAAGATTTATTTTCAACTGTTGATGTATTATCAGGACGTAATTCCACCCACTCAGCCCTTTGTATTTATTTATTTAGACTTTCTGATCTCGTTGGAACTCTGCAGTGGATTTGCAGAGCATAGTTGCTCTAATGTCAACGCTTTTCTCTCTTTTTCTGTTTGAAACCCCGGGCTAACCTCTTCGCCTTTTATAACTCTCGTTTGGAGTCGTGCAAGAAATAATGGTTGTTTTCCCCAGGAGAGAAATCAGAAGCAATGCTAGCCATATAGACCAGGTTGAAAAGGCTGTATCACGTTCTTTTAAAAATGCACGGCACATATTCCAGCTTGAAAAGGAAGCAAAAGACAGAAGAGAAAAGGAGGAAACCATGGTGCATTAGTCATTGTTGCATTCCTTCATTACTTCCGCAAATTGAAAAATGCCAAACCGCTACACAGCTCACTGAAGGAAGTTCAGCTAGAACCACATCCATTCAAAGGTCAAGAAAAGAATAGGAAGAGGAAAATCATAAGCCTTTTTTTTATTGCCTCCATCTAGTAATTTATTTTCCCTTTCTTTTATTTTCCAAGTTGGAAGTGTGCGTATATGTGTGTGTGGGGGGGGGGGGAGGAGGTTTGTTGACTGAAGAGGTGGTTTCAGCTAAGGCTGCGTGTAGAATGGAAATTTCAGAACTCAAATTTCATTTATGAGTGAATGGCTCTTTTATTTCACTGGTGTGCTTGTCAAGAGGGCAATATTTACAACTGTCCATTGGGCTGGACAAGTGGTTTTTCAATAAACTTTAGAGGCCAAGCTTTAGAGAACACAGTACTTTCAGAAGGTATCTCTAAGAAACAATATATGCTGTTGGACAGGACTAAATTCCTGCTCTGCATTTAACTGGCTATATATTGTGTACCCATGTTTGCCACTTGAAGCCAGTAAAGAAATTGTCAGGGTTCCAAGGAACACCCCCAACAAAATAAACCTCTGAGGCCTGAGGTTCCTCAAAGTTCCAATTTATTAGAGATGTCATATTGGCACATCTGGGGAAACCCAAATCTGAAAGCTTCCAGGTTTTCCCCACCCAGCTAAGAGTTCACAGCCCTGCCCCACACCCACAAGTTCATCACCTTGTCCAATCAACTCTTCACACTCCACCGGATACAATCTTCAAGCAGTCTCTATCAGATGCAGGCAAAAGTCCTTGAATACGGAATGTTGTTATGCCTAACTTTCTATCACTCCAACAACAACCCCCTCCCAACTTCCCCAACTAAAATATGTGGCAGTTTAGAAGCAAAAAGAAAATTGTCTTCCAAAACTGACAGAAATATGATTTGTAGGTTGGGAACATGCTTCAGTCCCAATAAATAGTTGTCAAAAGTTATCTATGAATGTGTAAAAACCGTTGGTGGTCCAGTGGTTAGAATGCAGTATTGCAGGCTAATTCTGCTGACTGTCGACTGTCAGCAGTTCAACAGTTCGATTTTCACCGGCTAAAGCCTTCCATCCTTCCGAGATGGGTAAAATGAAGACCAAGATTGTTGGGGGAAATATACTGACTCCAGTTAAAGAGAGCTATAAACCACTGTGAAGCAGTATATAAGTCTAAGTGCTATTGCTATTTGCTGTAGCTGTTTGGACAGTTCATTAAAAAAACAAGACCCTATGTTTTAAATAAGAAAACATAAATTAGCTGAATTATATAAATATAAATAATAAACCATAATTAGCTACCTTAATAGCGGGATAGAACCAGAATGTACCCTGTTTTCCCCAAAATAAGACCTCCGCGGATAATAAGCCCAATCGGGCTTTTGAGCGCATGCACTAAAAATAAGCCCTCCCCGAAAAGAAGCCCTTCTTGAAAAGAAGCCCTCCCTGAAAATATTTAAATGCATGCGGAGCCGGTCAGTGGTGGGATTCAAGTAATTTAACAACCGGTTCTCTGCCCTAATGATTTCTTCCAACAACCAGTTTGCCAAACTTCTCAGAAAGTTAACAACTGGTTCTCCCAAAGTGGTGCAAACTGGCTGAATCCCACCACTGGAGCCGGTCCCTGCCATTTCCTCTAGTTAGGGTTAGGAAGACAGAGCTGGAAATCAGGTAAGATGGCAAGAAGAGCCCCTTCTTGCTTCACGCACCTCAAAATAATAAGATCTCTCCGAAAATAAGGCCAAGCACTTATTTCGGAGTTCAGAAACATATAAGACAGGGTCTTATTTTCAGGGAAACACAATAGTGTCCTTGAAACACTATCGTGTTCTTACTAAAGCCTTAGTAAGACCATACTTGAAATACTGCATCCCGTTCTGGTCACCATAATAAAAAAAAAGATGTTGAGACTCTGGAAAGAGTGCAGAGAAGAACAACAAAACTGATTAAGGGGCTGAAGGCTAAAAGATACAAATACAGGAACTGGGTATTTGTAGTCTAATGAAAAGAAGGACCAGGGGGGACATGATAGCAGTGTTCCAATATTTGAGGGGCTGCCACAAAGAAGAGGGAGTGGGTCAAACTGTCTTCCAAAGCACCAAAAGGCAAGGCAAGAAACATTGGCTGGAAACTAAGCAAGGAGAGAAGCAGCCTAAGGAGAAATTTCCTAATGGTGAGAGTAATTAACCAATGGAATAGCTTACTTTCAGAAGTTATGGGTGCTCCATCATTGGAGGCTTTCAAAAAGAGACTGGACAACTATTTGTCTGAAATTGTATAGGGTCTCCTGCTCAAGCAGAAGGCTGGGCTATAAGACCTCCAAGATCCCTTCCAACTCTATTATTCTATGTTCCAAAGTTTTGCTTTTTTAAAATTCAGGTTTTAATGCTAGTGATACAGGGGTGAAATGCTCCCAGTTCGGACTGGATCGCCCGATCCGATAGCGATGGAGGCGGGTGGTTTGGAGAACCGGTAGCAAAAATCCCTGCCCCCCCCCCATGGCCAGCTGAACTGCACAATCATCAGAGGCTTTTTAAAAAAAAATTAAAAGCATTTTTTTCTACAACCTCTTTGGCTGAAAAAATGCTTTTAAAAGTAAAAAAAAAAAGCCTTTGATGATTGCGCGGCTCATCTGGGATCATCAGAGGCCTTTAAAAGCATTTTTTCTACAACCTCTTCGGCTGAAGAGGTTATAGAAAAAATGTTTTTAAAAGGAAAAAAAGCCTCTGCTGATCAGGCAAGTCAGCTGGGATTGTCAGAGGCTTTAAAAAAAAAAAGAAAGCCTCTGCCAATCAGGCAAGTCAGCTGGGATCATCAGAGGCTTTTAAAAGCATTTTTTCATCTGAAGAGGTTGTAGAAAAAATGGTTTTAAAAGTTAAAAAAAAAAAGTTGGCCACGCCCACTCAGTCATATTACTCCCCACACACCAAGCCACGCCTACAGAACCAGTAGTAACAAATTTTACATTTCACCACTGTTGTGATGCCTTAAGTTATACATGTAGTTCTCAACTTATAGCCAGTTGCTTAGCAACTGTTCAAACTCACAATGAATCCCCTAAAAGGTACTTATGCACCAGGTCATGTGGTAGTATTTCAGGCACTTGGCAATCAGCTCACATTTGCAATATTCCAGGATCATGTGGCCACAATTTACAACATTTTTGCCCTATATTGTCATTTACTTGCAGTTTTCAGCAAAAATGTCCCATAATGAACAATTGGTTAGCTTAATGTTTATGGTGATTTTCTTAATTTCACCACAAGTTAAGATGGTAAAATTGGGCTTTATGACCATCACAGCTTATGACTGTAACGGGCAAGCTCCATTACGGTCATAAATTGAGAACATCTGTAACATCGTGGACGGATGCGATCACAAAACAAAAACTGAGCAGATCAATGTATGATGAGGTGAGAGACAATTCAGTTAAGGAAGCCCTTCGGTACTATTATGGGAAAAAGCATGTGATATAATAAAATAAGTAAAGGTAATTATGTAGGTGTTAATGCAAACTTTATATCCTTGCTAAATTGCAATAGTAGTACAAAGAGAAATACAAGGAGATAATAATGAAAATCATCCATATGCTTCAATATTGCCATGAAATTAATTAAATACAGAACTGGTTAAGATTTAATTAGATGTCTTTTATTGTATCTCTTGTTCCAGCTTATAGCAGTAGCAAAAATAGTTTCTAGCTGAAGATTTAGAGATTAGCTTCTAGCATGTTAAAAAAGGTCTCGTTTAGGGGCACCATTTTCTATCTTCTAATATGTTAAAAAAAATGAATTGCAAAATGATGCCATAGATTACATGAGATACAATACAATAAATTACTTCTTCAATGATTTTGAATTTCTCTTCCCCACCATCCTATCCCATATAGGTATGTACAAATCTGTGGGAAAGTGTTCCATTGTACTTCCCCCTGTCCATTATTTTAACTTCTTTTTGTTGTTTAAATCAGCCATTTCAGTCTTAATTTTCTGGCTGACTGAGAAATGATAAGTTTTCAATATTCAGAATTGCCTACAAAAGCAAAACCTTTTGGGGGATGCTTTCTATTCTCTGCACAAAATTTGATTGTCATCTGAACCAAATACTGTGTTACTGCTTGCCAACTGAAGATTCTTTAAAAAGGTGTATTTATTTACTGTATAACTTGGTTCCCCTGCGGAGCACCAAGGTGATAATCTGTCTGTCAACACATTTCTTGATGCCTACCGAG
Organism: Pantherophis guttatus; assembly: GCF_059756535.1. Taxonomy (NCBI): domain Eukaryota; kingdom Metazoa; phylum Chordata; class Lepidosauria; order Squamata; family Colubridae; genus Pantherophis; species Pantherophis guttatus. Next base: position 246,561,912 of record NC_142064.1, read on the forward strand.
TTCCATGGCCTATCTATTTTTTAATCTCTTTAGATTCTTTTAATTAAAGTAATAGAGAACCAGCGTGCTGTGAAGGAAGCCACTAGCCTTAAACATAATCTGCCTATGATATTGTCACACAAACAAAATCTCACTCTGTCCCCCAAAAAATATTGGAAACCTCTGCAGTTGTAACAGGGTAACAATAACAAAGTTGGAAGGGATCTTGGAGGTCATCTAGTCCAACCCCCTACTCATGCAGGAGACCTGTACTAGGGATTCGAACCGCCGAACTGCCAACCTTTCTGATCGACAAGCTCAGTGTCTTAGCCTCTGAGCCACCTAGTCAGGTTTGTGTGTGTGTGCTCGCACATGCACACATGCATTGCACTTTCAAATCAATGCATAACAATGAATGTTACTCCTTGTAACATTTTTTATTAAGTTATTAAATATTACAAAATACAAAAGTAAATAGAAGAGCAGTGAAGAGGGAGGGGAGAGGGAAAAGAGAAGTGGGGAAAGGTAGGGAAAAGAAAAGAAAAAGAAGCATTGACTTCCGACTCTCTCTATTGCGGTAGAATAAGCCATTAGCATCAAATCACAGCTTTTTGTTTTTCCATAATAAATATGAACAAGTCATTTCTATAAAGATCTATCAATCTAATCTAGAAAACCCAAAGTCAACGTTACATTCTTTTCCACATCAAGCACAAAGTTCAGAAGCGGTTTCCATGTGGAAACAAAAGTACTTATGTTCTTTTCTTTAATCAGAGTAGTGAGTTTTATCATTTCAGCCAACTCCATCAACTTCTGCAATCATTCTTCCATAGTAGGAATCGAAGTGTCTTTCCATTTTTACATATACAATAGTCATTTTTAACTGCTGATGCCTGTCTGGACCATTCTCTGTGGTTTTCTTGGCAATAATTTTTTTATTTATTTATTGGTTTGATTTATATGCCGCCCTTCTCCGGAGACTCAGGGCGGCTTACAGTGCGTTAAGCAATAGCCTTCATGCTTTTGTATATACAGTACCTGCTTTGTAGGGCTTTTGGCCCCTACTAAGCAGTGTTTTTTTTATACAAAGTCAGCTTATTGCCTCCAAATCCAGGTCCTCATTTTACCTACCTCGAAAGGATGGAAGGCTGACTCAACCTTGAGCCTGAAGAGATTTGAACTCGCAGTAATTGCAGGCAGCTGGCAGCTAAGTGCTACTTTAACAGCACTTTAGTCCTCTGCACCACCAAAATCACTTTTCAAAGTGATTTGCCATTGTCTCTTTCTAAAGCTGAAAGAAAAGGGCTGTCTCAAGATCACTTAGGCACTGGCATTGTGCCTAAGATGGACTAGAACTCACAATCTCCCAGTTTTTAGACTGTGCCTCAACCACCACAGCAAACGGATTCCCTCTATGTACACACAAACCTAAAATTGTCAAGGTGGTTGAATCTAGAGGTCTCAGGACTTGGTAGTATTGACTGTAGTATTTGGAAACAAAGAAAGAAACTCTTTTGCCTAAAAAAATTCATACATGCTGGCTGGGGTCTTCTGAGAGTTGAAGTACACAAGTCTTAAAGTCGCCAAGATTGAACACTCCTAGTTTGGAGACTATCAAAGCACTGCTATTCCAAGCCCCATATTAGCTTTCACACATTGGGTGTTTATTTCTTGCTCAGATGGCTTCTTAATTCACTGTAAATTTATGATAAAATAATGAATTTGCAGCCTTATTTCATCCCACTCCTTGTGTTCGTTTTCTTCATTAGGATAGGATAGGATAGGATAGTGTAGGGTAGGGTGGAGTGGAGTGGAGTGGAGTGGAATGGAATGGAATGGAATGGAATGGAATGGAATGGAATGGAATGGAATAGAATAGAATAGAATAGAATAGAATAGAATAGAATAGAATAGAATAGAATAGAATAGAATAGAATAGAATTCTTTATTGGACAAGTGTGATTGGACACACAAGGAATTTGTCTCCAGTGCATAAGCTCTCAGTGTACATGCAAACAATAAAGTTATAGTCATAGATCATAAATCATGAGATGCAACAGCAGCTGATAAATCATAATATACCAACAGGAGTTGGCAATAGGAAAGATGAGAGGTGAGAAAGAAGAGAAGATGAGAAGGAAGAGAAAGTGCCAAGAGTAATAGGTTGAAAATAAGTGGTTCTTTGGTGACATCTAGAGATGTGAGACGTTGTTTTAAGTTAACATTCTACACAAAGGAGCCTACATGTTTCCTAGGCCTGTGGCATTTTAAAGTTTAATATGTATTGGTATAAAACATGAAAGGGAAGCCTACAGTCTTCTGTTGTTCGGTGTCTTTTCTCACAACAGTGTTATTCTGTGGAGGCTTACTCCCTAATGAAGTAGAAAATAGAAATTCATAAGTTAAGAAATGATTTTCTTCCAGATTTTTTTGGATTTTATTTTCATTTAAGCACGCAGAGAAATATATGTACCCACCCCGCAATCAAACTGGTCCTGTCCTGTTCTAACATTGTTAGCAGCCATGACCGGGGTATAGGTAGTGCCTTCCAAAGTAGCTTTAACTTATAAGTGAAGTAATATTAGATGTGATACTCTTTACAGTATTTGCATGTTAAGCCTTTTAAAGATCTTTGGGGTAATGCCAATGCCTTTCATTGGGCCTGGGGTTTCAGCCAGGTCAGTGTTTTAAGCAATAGTATACTACTATGTGGTCTCATGTAACTCAAAATATAATATTTATTTTTTTTTATTTGTATCCCATTATTATTTTTACAAATAACTCAAGATGGCTAATGTATTCAACACAACTTCCTCTTCCTACTTTCCCCACAACAACAGCCCTGGGGTGGGGGGTGGGGGGGTGGTTTGGGATGAGAGAGAGTGACTGGCCCAAAATCACCGAGCTGACTTTCATGGCTAAGGCAGGACTTCAACTCACAATCTCCAGTTTTTTAGCCTGGTGCCTTGACCACTAGAGCAAACCAACTAGAAGGAGTCTGATAATTATGCATATCCAGTGGGTTCCCCAAAAATTGTTACTCACAGTCACACTGTCTCTTATACTGTTTATATATTTTTATTATGTATGGTTGACTTACAACCAATCACTTAGCAACCATTCAAAGTTAAGATGGATCTGCTTTGGGGCTATTTACAACTCGGATTTGAAGTTCTGACAGTCAGCCCCCTACCGTTGCAATCACATGACCGAACTTTGGGCATTCAGCAATAAGACTACATTAACAGCCATTTGCACAATGTCCTGTCAGTCATGTGACCATGTCCTTTGGGGTTTTTGCCTGTGTTGTGACCTAGGCTTACTGAGTCATTACAAGACACAATTAGTCCCAAACAAACCTATTTTATTGTAACAGCTGAGAATTACATTCATTCCCAGCTGAGTCCCAATAAGTTGCAAAACAAGTCCTTCGGAAGAAGTCCTTTGGGATAATCACCAACCCTTATCTTCTTTGACACCCTGCCAAAGGCCTTACTTGGCAAAGCCCCATGAAGTTCAGAAACAAATGAGATGCCGACTGGAAACAGAGTTAGCAACATTGCTTTCCTGCAAAAAGGCCCAAGTGCCTTTGTTTCTCTTTTAAGCCTTATGGGAGGGGCCAATCATCTCCTGGCCTTATTCCCGAGTCGTCCCTTTTGCTTTAGCTGCTCTTGCCTTCTGGCAGATCTGCGCATGCGTGCACTAGGAACAGGCTCCTCCTGTTCCTCTGCCTGTGTGCTGTCCAACTCTGGGGGCTCCGGAGTTCCTGCATTACTCCCAGATGGCCCTGGCCCCATCTCTGCCTCCAACGCAGAGCCCTCGTCCGTGCCTTCCCCAGACTTCAGGACTGGCCCATGTTCCTCCCCAGCCTCCTCACTGTCCGACTCCACTGCCAGCTCTGCAGGCTGCTGGCGGATCACAACAGCCTGTTCTTCTGGCTTTTGACTAAACAGCAGCCATAGCAGAACATGGATTAATGTTTAGCAACCGCTGCAAAAAAAAAAAAGTTGTAAAATTGGATGCTGTCATGTGGCTAATCCATTGTGCAAACATCACTACTTGTGACTATGATGGGCAGGCTTACAGCCGTAAATCAAGGACTACTGTATAGATAACATGAGTAGCCATTGATAATCTATTCTCTCAGAATTTTTTCAATCCATTTTAAGGCCATTCATCTGGGTGGCCATTAAGGTATTTGCAAGAGTAAATTCAGAGGTCTTTTGTTATGGGACTCTTTATTTTGGAAGCTGAATTCCACAGGGTTCAGTTTTATTGGATGGTCCTGGATCCTAATCTTAAGAGAAGGAAAGCAAAGTAATTTCCTTGGCCATGTCACCTTCTGGAGGTTCAGCAATAGTCATCTGAAATTATCCGTCCTGTAATAAAACCAAGAACTTGGTAGATTAATTTATGCATTGCAAAGTGCTACCTAAATGATGAATATAGACTTTTTTTTCAGCTTCAAATTCAAGTTGCAGTTGTAAGAAATGGTGCTCCCATTTAACAGTTTATATTGTAGATTTATCAGTAGATATTCAGTGTGATGTTCCTTTCTTCACCTCACCTTTAGATTTGTACGAAGAAAAGAAATAAGACATGTGTGAAGCATAATAAGAGACAGTATTTCACTCAATCAATAATGAAGGATTTAGTGATCTTCAGTTAATCCTGAGGTATTGACTCCCTGATCTAAATTCATTTTTAATTTGATTTTTCGCAGGCTGGCAAAGAGACAAGTTTTATGAATTTTTACTGTTCCTTTTATTCTTTGTACTGTTACCTACATTTTCAAGGTATCTGACTGGGGGAGAGAGATGTGTGAATCAAAGTTACAGGCAGTCAGTATTTGTTTTTAATTATAATAAAGTTTTGGTTTCTGAATGCCAGGCTGTCTTTAACTTTCTTTTACTGGGAATGCCCCACATTCATCATTCATATGAAATTGTCTGACAGCAGGGGTGGGTTCTACTTACCTTTACTACCGGTTTGCAACGGGATCACAGAGCAAAGCTGGCTGAGGAATTCTGGGAATTGAAGTCCACAACTCTTAAAGTTGCCAAGGTTGGAGACCCCTGCTTTGAACAAATCGTTTGAAGGACCTTTTTGGCAATGAGCCACAGTGTGTGACATAAGAAAAAAGTTTTCCAACAGGCTGTCAAAACCTTCTGAGGCCCAGCGTTATAGCACCCTTTCTGTTCGTCTCTGTTAAAACCATCTTCTAACTAATTGTCACTTATTGGTTCTTGCACACTCTATTGGAAGTTCAGGAATTTTCATGACTGAGGTTTGCACCTTTCCTGGCTGAAGAAAATGCTTACAACTTTCAATGCTGACTATGGAGATTTTTAATAAGAGATTGGATAGCCATTTGTCCAGAATGGTATAGGATCTCCTGCTTGAACAAGGAGTTGGACTAGAAGACTTTCACAGTCCCTTCCAACTCTCTGTTATTCTGTTGCCATCAGATGCTGGTTATTTGCTGATTCTTCAGAAGAAATCATAGAAGATATGAAGCCTGTTGTGGCCCGCCAGTGGCCTGCGTGGATCGTGGCTGATCCCGACGACAAGGAGGCTGGTGTGGTGTCGCGTCAGCAGCCTGCGCAGCCGGCACTCGCGTCGGACAGTGAGGAAACTGAAGAGGATGTGGTGCCAGAGGCAGAGACTCAGCCAGGGCCTTCAGAACCTCCAGAAGCTCCTTCAAATGGAGAGAGCGAAGTGGAGGAGCCTCTCCTCAACGCTCGAGCACGCAGGACTGCCAAAAGGCAGGAGTGGCTACTCAGGAGGAGGAGGTCTCCTCAAGAGTAAGGCTTGAGGATAATTGGCCACTCCCTTAGCCTATTTAAGTCACATGCAGGTAGTAAGTTTCTTGCTGGAAACAACTCATAATTATCATCAGAGCATTTTTGGAAAAGTCTTATCGTATCTTGTTTTCTGGGCTGGTTGCCAACCTTTGCCGGACTCTGGTTTATTCTTGCTACTTAATAATTAAGTAAACAAACTTAATTAAACAAATTAATACATTTGATAAGGACCGTTGGTGTGTGTCAATATCCTCGGGAACCTGGAGCTGGGGCAGAACAGAGCGTTAGAAATCATTTGGGAGATCGGCTAATGCAGAGGTGTCAAACTTGCGGCCGGATGCGTCATGTGCTGGCCACGCCCACACCCAGTTTAGCAAAAGGGAAACAAGTCACGATATGTCACGTGACAATGCCGTGATGACGCGATGCCGTGATGACCCCTGGTCTAATGCAACCCGCTACGAAGGGTACAAATCCATTACAACAGCATATCTAGCAGATGGTCATCCTGACTCTTTTTAGACACCTCTAGAAAAGGTCTGTTCTATTGTTGAACAATTCTTACCATTACAATATATCCTGATATCCTGCCAAAATTGGCGTCCTTGTAATTTAACACCCCTGTTTCTTGATCTGTCTTCTCAAACAACTCTGAACATTTTTGCCAACAATTTTCTACATGGCAGCATCACAAGTTCTCAAAGATAGCCCTACCATGTCTCTTTGCAGACTTGTCTTCTTCAGGGTGAAATAGCTCTTTAGCTACCCTTATTTGTCTTCAACCAGCCTCATGCCATTAGCTAGCCCCGTGTTCAAGAAACTGTCCCCAAAGGATATAAGATTCCTGTCAGTTTCTTATCTAATTCTTGTCTTTTTGTCACTTTTTAAAATGGAACCTTTATCTTTTTTGTCTCTTTGTCATCTTAAGTTGTTTCTGACTAGTGAGTAAGCTTTCATTTTAAACTTTTGCCTCCTTTCTCCCTTATGCTCGAATATTCTTTGAGGCTCCTTTTTATCTCTTGCTAAGCTTTTCTTGTTGAGATATTTTTTCCATGCTTGGTCTCTGTGGGTCAAGTCTGACCATGTCGATCTATTCACTCCCCACATCTCCACAGTTTTTATGTATTTTCCAAATTCTACATTTTATTTCATCCTCTCATCCTTTTCTTTCTCCCCAAAATTCTGCTTTCCTGGTAGGCTCTGTTTTCTCTAATAAGAAGCTCCTCATCTTATCTTGAGTTTTAATCCTTTTATTTATTTATTTTTTGGTCTGCCTTTACATCCTATTATCTCTGCTCTGACTCCTGTTGATTTAAAATCCTGTGTAACCAAATTCCTAGTGTCCAAGTTGTTTCTTTGCTTCTTATGGAAAATCCTTAACAGTAGTTCCTCATTTTTCCAACCTATCTGCAAAGACCTCAATTATATGAACATAACCAATATTCAATTCTAAACAATGCTCAGCCATTTCTCATAAGATTTTCATTCCAGAATCTTTACCATCTTAGTTGCTCCCCTCTAGATACACTCAAGTTTTCTTTCTTTCTTTCTTTCTTTCTTTCTTTCTTTCTTTCTTTCTTTCTTTCTTTCTTTCTTTCTTTCTTTCCTTCCTTCCTTCCTTCCTTCCTTCCTTCCTTCCTTCCTTCCTTTCTTTCTTTCTTTCTTTCTTTCTTTCTTTCTTTCTTCTTTTCCTTTCTTTCCTTTCTTTCCTTCTTTCCTTCCTTCCTTCCTTTCTTTCCTTCCTTTCTCTCTCTCCCTCTCTCCCTCCCTCCCCTTCTTCCTTCCCCCTCCCTCCCCTCTCTCTTTCTGTCTTTCTGTTTTTCTTTTTCTCACTCTTTCACTCTCTCTTTCTCCTTTTCTTTATTTATGAGGCTGCCTATCTCACAATAGTGATAGTAAAAGTTTTCAATGTCCTAAAATATGGATGCAAAACTGGCTATCACATTCTGACTAACACAGAACAGAGAAGAATAAGGACTTATTTTGATCCTAGCACTATGCTACTGTTTATGCCCATTATAACTGCATTTGCTGGTTGGTTGGTTTGTTCTTTGAGCTGCTTGCAATGGTCAGTTTATGAGTCATCGAGATCCTTTGCTAGTATACTGCTTCCCTATGTAGTTTCTTCATTCTAAACACATTCCATACCTTTCATTTTTCTGCTCAAATATAGAAATTTACATTTGTCCCTTTTGAAATTCATCTTAATAGTTGTTCCAGCTTGTCAGGATCTTTTTAAATCTTGTTACATACTATAATATGTTTGCTATCCCCGATCTTTATCATCTCCAGATGTGATAATCATATATTCTAATTCCTCATTATTTATAAATACATTGACAATTTATAAATACGTTGACATTTTGAAGTATTTGCTATTGAACAGAGAATTATGGACAGTTAAATCAAATCTGGTGTTTTGATAGAAAAGATACACAACCAAGCAAATTTGCACTATCAAATAAAAATGATGTGAGGCCAAATCAACAGGTTACAATGCAAAATAAATGAATAACTAAGGTAGGGTTTGCAGTTTTGAATGGGAAATGATGTTGAATGAATTTATAATACAAAACCACTATTTGCCAAATAAAAATATTGCATATCAGTTGAAGAGGGAAGTATCCTCAATAAACAAGACTGATATTTAGAAAACTACTATAGCTGGGAAGATTTTAAACATCTTGTCTCTGCTCTTCTTTGACTTTACAATCTTAAACATCCGTGGGGGGGGGGATGAAAAATATTTGCACCATGATTGAAAAATGATTACTTTTGTACTTTAGTCAGACATTGGAGTACAAGTACATAAAGGCTGGACTTGCATCATAACATCACCACCAGTAGTGGGTTCCTCCCGGTTCTGCCCGGTTCTGCCGAGTCGGTAGCGGTGACAATATGACAATATGCAAAAATTAATGGGTAGACCAGTGCCTGCAAAAATAAATGGGTAGATCGGTACAGCTCTGCAAGCAGTTAAAAGCCTGGTAGACCAGTACCTCTGCTAAATCCTAAATAATTGTCACATGTCCATCAAGCCACACCCACAAAATAAGCCACTCCCACAGAACCGGTTGTAAAAAAAATTAGAACCCACCCCTGATCACCACATATATCATTATTTTGATGCAATTACAGGTAGCTGCAGATACCTATGCCTACAACACTACAACAATCGTGGGTTTTTTTTTTCCTACTTAAATCTAAATCTCTCTTCTGCTCCTATACACGAAGGAGTTTACAAGCTTGATCAAGTTACAAATGGCAAAGGTCAAGAAAAAGTGATTCCATCCATCCAAGGTGCACAATGGTTGATGGAAGCTGAATGATGAAGTGTGGATGTTCATGGACACCCACCTGTCTATATAAATATTGCAGGAAAGAGCTGAAATTGATGTGAGGCCTTGTCACAGTCACAGCAACGGTATGAGAGGTCTGTTGGATGCCCAGATTAAACAGCCTCTCCGTTTCTTTTCCCAGACAAATGAACACACTGTCTCTTTTAGACAAAACTTCACGCTAGTGCAACTGATGATCAAATAGCATAAGGCTCAAAAGCAGGAGGAGGATGAGTGCAACCCGCTACTTTGCTGCTCGCCAGGGGATTGTTAACATTGCTTTGATGTAAAGACAGGTTGATTTCCAGACTTCTGAACTGTCAGTTTCAAGACAGCTTTCCAGTAGATGTCAGATAATCAGTGACATCCGGCGTCATCAGACATACATTTCTTACTGTCAGACAAGGCTCCTGTCAACTCAGTGGGACAAAGTTCCGAGATGAAGGTAAGATTGGGTGCATGGAGGCAGAATTCAGAGGAAAGCAAGCAAGCAGGATGGTGACAAGGGACAACGTCAACAACAGATCTTTCTATTATTCAGAATAAATCCAAGTCTCATATAATAAAGCAGAAGTGGCCAAATGGTAGTCCCCGGAGAGCACATGTCTTTTCAGAGCCCTGATGGGATCATCAGAATCCTTTCAAAACATTCAAACTATGGCATCTCACTGTCATTTTTTTCCCAATGAACTTGAGGAAAAAAATAAACAAATGCCTTGAAAATAACTATTTTAAGTATATTTAACTTTAGACCAACCACAGATTTTTAACAAAGTTATTAAAGTTAGGTTTTATTTTCAGAGGTTATTTTATGGCTCAGGAATGTGATTTCCACACTTCCAACCCAAAGATCAAGGGCAGCTCTCAGTCTGAAAAAGATTATGTACACCCCCATTCTAGACCTCTCCATGGGTCATCTCTGACTCCATCAATCCTGCAAGCCTCTTCTAGCGTGGGAGCAGAAATGAAAGGAGGTTTATTCACAGAATAAAGGAGAAAAGATGCTACAGCACAAGAATCAAGAGTGACATTCGGAGTTTCTTCTGAGTAGTTTCCTTTATTGTCCACTATAGACAGAATCTTGCCAGTTTAAAGCAACTACTTGCATAACTATAGATGTATACTGAGAATCGCTAGGGAGGAGCCGTTTTAACCTTCTTGCTGCTGACCAAACTTTCCAAGCTCTGCAACTTCTTTGCCCTCTGGAATGCAGCCCCTGCCTCCTGGAAATCCAGACTACATTTCATCACAGTTAGTGGTGAAAGTTGTCCTCACTGAGTGATCTTTATTGTGACTATCAAGTCCATCACTACGAGCAGTGATCTCTAAGCAGAAAATCACATGACTGCCATGTGATTTTCAAACTCACTTCCCCTTCAGTCATTAAGCAAAACCTCCTGTGCAGCTTACAGTTTTATTTCCACAATGTATGATTTTACTTCCATTTCCTACATGAACTCTGCTCGTCACAAGGTGGTTGCAAAATGCCCAAATGGCAACCACGTGACTGCAGGATGATGGGACAGTTGTAAAAGCAAGGAATTAGTCCCAAAGTTGGAGGACTTTCTTGCACTGTTTTTGCAATTTTAAACGGTGACTGAACAAGGCAGTTGGTAAGCGAGGATTACCTCTAGTACAAAAGAAAAACAGGACCGGGAAGTGTGGAATCTTCTCGGTCATCACTCTGGTTTCCTAAGTATCAATCTCATATCTGACATCCGAGGTGGCACAGTGGTTAGGGTGCAGTACTGCAGCTACTTCAGCTGACTGCTAGTTAAGCAGATCAGTGGATCAAATCTCACCGGCTCAAGGTTGACTCAGCCTTCCATCCTTCCGAGGTGGGTAAAATGAGGACCCAGATTGTTGGAGGCAATATGCTATTTAGTATACTGTCTTTGGTGTAAGCCGCCCATAGTCTTCAGAGAGTGGGCAGCATAGAAATATGAATCATCATCATCATCATCATCATCATCATCATCATCATCATCATCATTTTGAGGATAATTTCTGTATTGTTCGTTTATGAGAAGGAAGAGGGGCAATGACTCTGTTTATTGGAAAATTAGCATATTGTGAGGAATATGTACATGAGTAGGTTCATGAGTAGGAAGTTGATATTTTTGATAAATATCAACTTCTTCATATTTACCTCTTGTTTAATAAAAAAACTTCACTTAAGTTTCTTTGACTTCCAGATTACTGTACATATTACTTTTTGTAACTTGTATAGTAGCATCTGGGTGTCCATTGACCCACTCAGCACGTACTGGCTATTTCTGCTGATAATGCTGTAGTCCAGACATGTCCTAAAGTTTATTGTTGATGATTTTAATGTTTTTTATGTTCTAAGGCTCTCAGCCACCCAGAGTTGCTTTGTAGCAAGATGGGTGGCAAATATATTTAATAAATAAATATCCAATTCATGGCCTGCAGGCTACATGCAACTCTTTATTTATTTATAGTAATGTGGCCCCGCAACATAATAAAATAAAATAAAATAAAATAAAATAAAATAAAATAAAATAATAAAATAAAATAAAATAAAATAAAATAAAATAAAATAAATTTGTTATTTAGCAATAGCACAGATTTATATACCACCCCCTAGTCATTTTCAGCACTCTCTGGACAGTTTACAGTGTTAGCATTATTTGCATATTGCCCCCAACAATCTTGGTTCTATTTTTACCTCAGAAGGATGGAAGGCTGAGTCAATTTTAAGTCCCTTCAGGATTGAACTCCTGGCTGTAGGCAGAGTTTGCCTGCAATATTGCATGCTAACCACTGTGCCACCAGGGCTCCTATAATTCATAAACATTATATATACACATTATATATTAATATACATTATATATATATATTAACTATATCATATATTTTATGTGTGGCCAAAGACAATTCCTCTTCATTCAGTGTGGCCCAGGCAAACCAAAGGTTTGGACGCCCATGCTTTAGACTGTATGTCTTTATATTTGGATGTAAACTAAAATAATCTCTTATGATTCTATTTTGATCCAAAAGGTTTATGATGAATTTTGTGATATTCCTTTTTTGCTTAGAGTCCTCAGTATTTTAAATCTTTTATTCTGATACTTTCACCCAGTAAAAATTGAAGAAAAAACCCATAGCTCTGCCCTTGTGTCGAGAAGAGCCTGTGTATATTTCTTTGAATTTTGGCTCAGTACAAGTTCTTGTAGGGTTTCAATGAATTACAGGAGGAAGATACATTATTATGTTTCTTCCAGATAAAAACCTGGTTGGGGACTTCTCCCATTGAAAAAAGATGTCCTATAGATAAAAAAGAATCTTCTTCAGCATCTCTAACGTTTCTCAGTGAGTGTTGTTCACTTTTGTTTCTGTAAAGTTTTATTCCAGGCTATAGCCAATATTGAATATTGTATTATCATTATTGCATCCCATAGCTTTCAACTGCATGTCAGCAATTTCTTGAAATGTATCAATAGCATATTCTGGGGGGAAATCTGCCTCTTCAAGTGCATATTCTCAAATCTTCTGTCCCGAGCAATTTAATCTTTGACCAAAGATTCAGTCAATGTGTCATAGTCAAAAGACTTACTCTTTAGTTTCAAATCTGTTATACATTCATCCACTGCCTCAATCTCCTTTTTCCAGTCAAGACCCAAAGACAAATCCTTTCATATGATACATGCAGCACACAATATAGATATCGCGTTTCTACAATAGAACTTTAAAAGTACTTCCTTCCTTCCTCCGTGCATTCGGAAGTATTACAGACATCAACGGGATCTAATCTAAGCACTGCTAGGAAGAGATCTGTTTTCTGTTTTGTGATCTTCTGCACAGTAGCCAGCTATTTTGAGTGCAGTCAATATTTTGATATCCATATTACCTCAGTTCTGGTGATAGCCCCATTTTTAAGTGGTGTCTGTCATTCCATATTAAAGAGGGTGCTATTCCCCCATGACGGCTCATTAGCACTGAGTAGGCCTTGTGCTGGTTCTCTGTGGGTTGACTGTGCTGTAAACTCACATTTTCTCCATTTAATAAGCTAGCATATTTCTCTCTCTCTCTCTCTCTCTCTCTTTTGGCCAAATCTAAATCTCTAGGATAGCATCACTGCTGCAAAGATATTCAGTTACATTTCTGACAGCGTGTATTATCCACTTATAAGACGCCAATGACATAAGAGGTAAAGTGACTATGTTTATTAAGGTCAATTTGGAATTTCCTCTCACCTAGAACAAAAAGAAAATTTTGCAAAGTGCATACTATTACTCCTTTTAACTGAAATAGGCCTAATTTGGGGGTAAATACCCATTTTGATACACATTTTTCTTCAATCAGAAGTTTTGCTGTTGGCTTTTTTCCATTTCCAACTTTTTTCTATATGAACTCCTTCAGGTTTTAAGATCTTTCAGAGAGACTTTTTGCCAATTCAATGAAGTCTGAAGCAATCTCTAAGAGACAATATTGCTTGGCTGTGCCCAAATTCTTGAACCCCATTCCTAGGGAGGGAGCCACATATGGCCCATTCCTTGTGTTCTGAGAATACATTTTTGGGTGAAATCTACCCATGTATGTTTGTTTTACAAAAATAAACTAGGCAGATTTAGAGGGCTAATAATGGTACCATTAGGGATGTCTCCATACCATACCATACCATACCATACCATACCATACCATACCATACCATACCATACCATACCATACCAAATAATCAATGAAAACACTAAAAAGAAAACAAAAAGACCAAAATACCTCCTCTCCAACAATCAGCACCCAGATAGACAGGGATTAACACTAGGATTAATACCAGAGCAATGATCAAGCAGTAAAAAAATACCCCAGTCAAGGAACTATCGGTTCAGAACAGTGGTGGGTTTCAAATTTTTTTACTACCAGTTCTGTGGGCGTAGCTTGGTAGGCGTGGCAGGGGAAGGATACTGTAAAATCTCCATTCCCACCCCACTCCAGGGGAAGGTTACTGCAAAATCCCCATTTTCTCCCAATCAGCTGGGACTCGGGAGGCAGAGAATAGATCGGGGCAGGGCCAGTCAGAATTTTTACTACCGGTTCTCCGAACCACTCAAAAATTCCACTACCGCATTAAGATCCTTGTTAATCAAGGCTAATCAAGGAACTACAAGAACAAACAACTCTTGCACCAACATTGACAGGGAAAGCCATATATAAGCAGCAAACTCAATTTCCTTCTATTACTGAAGATGTTACCTAGTTGGGTGATGAAATGTTCACAAGAAAATAACTAAGCTCTTAGAGCACCAAGAACTCCACAGTTCAATAGCAATAGCGATAGTAATAGCACCTAGACTTATCCACTGCCCCATAATGCTTTACAGCACTCTCTGGGTGGTTTATAATGTCAGCATATTGCCCCCAACAATACTGACTTTGGAAGATGGAAGGTGGAGTCAACCATGAGCCCTGTCAGGATCGAACTTCGTGCTGTGGGTAGTGTTTGCCTGCAATATTGCCTTCTAACCACTGGGCCACCAATCATGAGTTACAAATAATGGAATTCCCACTGTTTCCGTAAAACACTGAAAAGTACAGTTTAAGTTTCTTCCCCTCATATTCCATATGTGTTATTATTCTGACTACTTATCCTACAGAGAGGTTCAATCAGTAGATTGTAAAGACCTGTATCTAGATTACGCACAATAGGCTGCCTCACTAAATTAAGTACAATCTATCTGAAACAGGTTCAAGAAATCTTTTAATAGCTTCTACTAAAGTCTTTTTAAGTAATGGATAAGAGAATCCAAGCAACCCTGTTTTTCCCTGCTTTCTTGACCTTGAGTATAGTCCAAGACACCAGTTCTTTAGTTACTATAATATCTCAAGCTGTTAAAGCAGCAATGAATTTCTCTGTCGCTTCAGTCTTAGCTTGTTGCTCTTTTAAACTGCCTCTTGATCTCACCTGTCAATCTTTTCAATCTTATCTTATTCAGAAGTTCTGAAAAAATATCCATAAATTCAACATAACAAGAAACTCAATACTGCTTCCTTCACATGGAATGGTATCAAATGAAATTTCTAGGGCAAACGTAGTTCTGTATGTATCCCATCTGAACTGGGGTCTCAGTCAAAGTCTACTCTTGCCGAGAACAGGTTGACAGCTTCTGGTTTGAAGTCTTAAACAAAGCCATATTTGATCTGGGATGGCTTTTTTATTTACTCGGCAGCTTTGGTTTATTTTTAATGAATTAATGAATTAATCTATTGAATGAGAAACTGGCCTTGATCTGTGTAACATTCTACTTTTCATTTTTTAAATCTTTGCTGTTAGTCCATTAATCACCCTTGTGGAGCCAAAATTATTAGTTTAGAGCAGGGGCGTCAAACTCAAGGCCCAGGGGCCAGATCCAGCCACCCTGGAAACAGTGAAGGACCGGCCCTCAGTTCCTCTGCCAGAGAAAACAGAGCTTAGGAGGGCCAGGTGTGGCCCTCATGAACTCCATTTTCACTGGCAGAGGATTGCAGAATGCTGTCCCAGCCAAAAATGGAGCTCGCGAGTGCCACACGTAGTCACGTCCTGTTTCCTCCCCCTCCCCTGAGCTCCATTTTCACTGGCAGAGGATTGCAGGAGGCCATCACAGCCAAAAATAGAGCTCGGGAGTCCGTTTTCACTGGCAGAGCACTCGAACCACCTGGCCCTCCGAGGTCAAACACAACTCTGATGTGGCCCTCAATGAAGTTTGACACCCCTGTTTTAGAGGATAAATAATATTTTTAAAATATACACGGTACTAACAAAAGATGGTTTAAGGAAATTGTTGGAATGGAGATGAATCCTATGTAGAGCAAAGGTACACAACCTGCCTCTCAAACAGCTATTGGCAGTACTGGCTAGGAGAGCCTTTGTGCAACTTTGTGTTGTGTGCCAGTTGCACCCTTTCCTTGATCAGGAGTCCTGCGTCCAGTCACTCAAGCCCTGGTCATCTCACATCTAGATTATTGCAATGCATTCTAGATGGAGCTACCCTTGAAGAATATTCGGAAGCTACATTTGGCACAGAATGCAAATTATGCATGCATGCATTTATTTATTAGATTTTTAATCCCATCTTTATTACCTTATAAGTAACTCAAGGCAATGAACATACCTAATACTCCTTCTTCCCCATATTTTCCCCACAACAACAACTCTGTGAGGTGAGTTGGGCTGAGAGAAAATGACTGACCTAAAGTTCATGCCTAAGGCAAAACTAGAACTTACAGTCTCCTGGTTTCTAGGCTAAGACATTAATCACTATACCAAACTGGCTTCAAACTGGGAATAGTTTGAACCTGTTCAGGAATTGATGCGATGACCTCTTCAGATTGTGGGCTACACCGTCTCCTTACCTGCCTGGTCCATACAGCCTGGATGAGAACGGTTCTTCTTGAACTCTAAGCATGAGCTAAGACAGCAGGTAGAAAGACTTTTGCCCAACTACTGTGCCAGTTTCAATCATTCTTGGAACAGTAAATTCTGATGACAATTACCAATGCCCTTGTCACCTCACAGCTAGACTGGCAAAATTAAGTCTGCATACGATTGCCTCTGAAGACCTAGACGTAAGATTGCCTTTGAAGACTTCATGATGACGAACCTATGGCATATGTGTCCGAAGTAGCACCTGGAGCCATGTTGCCTGGCACGTGTGCCATTGCCCGTTTCTCTTCTGGGTTTCTGGCGTGCATGCACACGCATCGATCAGCTGGCCTTTGTGTGTGTGGCAGTGCCGGAAACCGGAAGAGCTGGTCTGTGAGCTGGGAATGGGACTTTCTCGAACTTTGGAATTTGGAGAAAGAAGGAGGACCAATGGGAATTCTCCATTCTGCAGCATCATCAGTCTCTGGGCAGAGTCTCCTTTGACTTCACCCACTAGAGGAGAGAGTTCTGTGCAGAGAAGAAGCCCAAGTTGGTTATTCAGGCCAAGATCCCCCTTCCCACTTTCTCTGCTTCTCTCTCTCTCTGCAGAATTGTCTCTCCTCCTTCCGGAGACTCTGCCCAGAGACCAATGATGCTCAAGCAGGGAGAATCCTCATTGGTGGTGCCCCTCATTCTGGCCCATCCCATCTCAAAAGTCTGAGATAAACACTTCTTCTCCCACATGCAGAACATGTGGGCTGCGAGCTGATTGACATGTGTGCATGCACAACAGTAACTGAAAGTCTTGCTGACCAGTGCACATGCATGCACCAAAAACCAGAAATACCTTATCCAGCATGTGCATGCCCCCTGGGCAGCTCCTTTTCCTGATTGCAGCCCTAACAAGCATGTGTGCATGCATGAAGTGCTCCCTTTTTGGCACTTGGTGCCGAAAAGGTCACCATCATTGAGCTAGGGCAAAATGTGGCTGTTCCCCAGGGGTGAAATCCAGCAGGTTCTGGAGAACCGGTAGCGGAAATTTTGAGTAGTTCAGAGAACTGGCAAATGCCACCTCTGGCTGGTCCCAGAGTGGAGTGGGAATGGGGATTTTGCAATATCCTTCCCCTGGAGTGTGGTGGAAATGGAGATTTTGCAGTATCCTTCCTCTGCCACGCCCACCAAGCCACACCCACCAAGCCATACCACACCCACCAAGCCACGCCCACAGAACCGGTAGTAAAAAAAAAATTGAATTTCACCACTCCTGTTCTCATGTTAGATACCATTAATATAGTATACGCATAGGATACCAGCCTGGCAGGAGCGTCACTGGCTGCTGATCTGTTTCCAAATGCAATTCAAGACCCTGATTATCATCTTCAAAGGTCTTCATGACCAGAGGTTTGATTATTTGTGAGACCAGTTACTCCAAATAGAATCTATCCCCCCCATTGTATACCAGTAGAGAATTTCCCACCTCACATGACCTATAGACGAGAGAGGGGGGGACTCAATAGCAGGCATTTTTAGCAATATGGGACATTTTGTTGTGGAATACCTTGCTGCCAGATATAAGATGAGAATCTCTAGCCTTGAAGTTTAGGAAACTATTAGAAATCTGGCTCTCCGAAAAAAGTCTATGGAATGAGGAGTGGATATATCTGAAATGAATGGTGGTGTTATGATATATAATTATTGAGTGGTAAATCCAGGATAGAATTTATGTTATAAATATGTTATTATGTATGTATGTATACATTTCAATTATTTATTATTGTTTTTATTGGTATTTCTGCTGTAAGATACCTAGAATCATATCAATTGAAGCAGTATAACAGTATCTTGGATGGATGGATGGATGGATGGATGGATGGATGGATGGATGGATGGAATGATGGAATGATGGAATGATGGAATGAATTATGAAGTGTTGGTAGAAGAGGTAGGCTTATGGTTTCTCAGAATTTCTAAAAGTTCAGGACTTGCAGGCTCAATTGTTAGCAAATGCAGAAGAAAAAGATGAGCGATAAATGATTTTGGAAGTGGAACGAATTGTTATTGCAAAATGGCAAACCAGATGTCTGTGGGATATCTATAATAATAACCTGTGAAGTATAAACTAATTTCCAACTGGAGCAGACAAGGATTGCCCACGCCTAGTTGAATATGCTTTGATCTTCGGTAACGATGCCATTAAGCTGGAGCCCCTGTTTGCGTCTCTGTGTTCTTAGTGACATTATTCCTAGTGCACTTGTTGGCATTTCATAAATGTAAAATAGCAGGCACACGGATTTCCACTGAATTCAGAACGGTGGTAATATTTCTCGATATAATTGTTACCACAGGGAGCATTCTCAATCAGCGCCCTGCTCTTCTGCTTTGAGGATTTAACACAGAAAGGCCAGCTCCTATCTCCCTTTGCCTGATGCAGTGACTCACAAAATCTCCAGTGGTGTTTGACAGATTTGGGTGACTGTGTCTGTGCATTCAAAGTAAAGGGTAAAGTGGCAAAGAGAGCCTCACCGGAGATGTCAGTTCATAGCATTGTTAACCTGGAATTAGTACCAAAGCCTCTCCGATGTCGCATACATGATATTACTGAGGTTTTTTAGCTACAGAAGGAAGAAAATGTACACAGCTCTAAAGGGTACTCTGCTTTTTATACAAGAAAAAAGGTTAGAATAGATTAAGGTAATTTGGAATTTGGAACAGAAAGTTTTTTTTGTCTCATATACTGCTGCTCTGCACTTAATGTATGTGTGGTCTGTCTATGAATGTGTGTGTGTGTGTATTCTCTATGCACTCATACATAATTCCCCAACTATGCTTTACAGATAGCTTCTAGCAGGAGGAGAACCAGCCATTCCTGCTTACGTCGTTGTTTAGCCATGTCATTGTGGCATGGTTAAATGGAAGAAGGAAAACTTAGCTTCCATTTCTAAAGTTCTTTGTTTTCCTTGTATGCATCCTGCCTCAGTTTTCCCAAAACTGAAAACATCCAAGTTAGACAACTTTTGCCTTCAAGCAACTTTTCTAGGTATAAAATCACAGTGTGATAGCACTAGCAATAGCACTTAGACTTATATACTGCTTCACATTGCTTTACAGCCCTCTCTAAGCAGTTTACAGAGTCAGCATATGGCCCCCACCAATCTGGGTCCTCATTTTACCCACCTCGGAAGGATGGAAGGCTGAGTCAACCTTGAGCCTGGTGAGATTTGAACTGCCAAAGTGCAGGCAGCCAGCAGTCAGCAGAAGTAGCCTGCAGTACTGCACTCTAACCACTGCACCACCATGGCTCTTAAAGGATGGAGCCGTGATGGAGATTAAATATGGGAAAACCCTTCTTCTGGCTGGCATTGAGATCATAGCACTGAGGAAGAGCATCTATAACTGCCAATAACATTCCTAATGTGGGGATTAGTGGTGCTGTCACCACATTCAGAAGTGCTAACCAAGGATCTTTGAAGAGTGGGTATCTGGACTGGAAATCTGGAGCCATTTGACTCTAGTAATATTGGCAGACATTATATCAAGATAGACCCCTCTTCAGGTCAATAGCTAGACCTCAACATTTTGGATAATTTTGTTCTGTCCCCAACTTTCCTTTCTTAAACTGAATTTGAGAGTCTATCTGAAATAACAGTTCAAGTACAAAGAGCAATAACTGAATCCCTTCCCTACCACTCTAAAATTTATTTTTTTCATTCTGTCATTTTTTCAGACAGTTTAGCCCTGCCCTTAAATTACTGACTCGGCTTTAACTTTGGGGCAAAATAAAGACACAAGCCGATCCTGATAGTGCCCCAAAGTTACCCATATAAAGTTATGGTGTAAGAATTATAAGGATGAACGCTTGTAACATGCAAGTAATCTGCCTTCCATTTTTATCTTAGCGGGCTACACCAGGGGTGAAATCCAGCAGGTTCTGAAGAACCGGTAGCAGAAATTTTGAGTAGTTCGGAGAACTGGCCCCAGAGTGGGGTGGGAATGGAGATTTTGCAATATCCTTCCCCCAGGAGTGGGGAGTATCCTTCCCCTGGGGTGGGGTGGGAATGGAGATTTTGCAGCATCCTTCCTCTGCCATGCCCACCAAGCCACGCCCACAGAACCAGTAGTAAAAAAATTTGGATTTCACCACTGGGCTACATCCAGGTTTCTTTGCAATTTGACAGCATGATTGCCTCTTAGACACCATGCCAGACCCCTGAGGACTCATTCCTTGGCTAGAAAACTCTCTACGTCAGTACAACAAAAATAAATAATAGCCTATGGAGCTGTCTGATTTACAGTCATTTAAAGCAGGAAAACGCAGCCCCATTTTTTTCTTCTGATATTTCTTTCAAGGGCTCCTGAATAGCTTCTATTGAGCTTATTTGTTGAGACATAGTGAGAGAGGACATGCAGACTTATCTATGAAAGCCATTTTATTTTGGAAATGGTAAAAATAATAGTATTTTATCCTTGGCCAATTTGAATGCAGGGGAGAACTGAAGTTCTTCTCTAAAATATGTTGGGTATATTTCCAATATGAAATGGTAAAGGAGTTCCTATTCCAGTTCCAAAATATTGACAAGCCTCACAATGTTGGCTGATGGTGTTACCTACCTGGGTAGTGAAAGTTCAACAAGAAAATAGCCAAGCTCAAAGAGCATCAAGGACCCCCACATTCAACTCTGAGCTACAAATATTCTCTTCTATTGAATGCTATTCTGGGTAAAGGCAGAATCTTGAAAATTCTAATAAGAACTTCCTGGTTATAATGAGTTATTTACAATAGAGTCTTTCTGGAGGGGTTGTTGTACAGATTTCTCAGAATCTGGAGTGAGTAGCCCTTTCTGAGACTTATGCCCAAGGTTCCCATAATATCTTTCATACTTATTTATTTTTTTAAAGAAAAAAAACCTCTTCCAGTTCCCTTTAAATTTTTAAAAGCCTAATATGCTTATTGTAGCACCATGTATTTCGTATAGAATGATCATCCCACTTCTGATGCTTCCTGGAATAAGCATGAGATCCCTAGAATACGGGAAAATGTGTCTTCATGTTTGTTTACAAATGTCTAGAGCAGGGGTGTCAAACTAGTGGCCTGTGGGACGGATGTGTCACATGCAGGCCACACCCACCTGAGCTCTGTAAAGGGGGAAAATGTCACAAAATGTCACGTGATGGCAACATGAGCCGTGAGTTTGACACCCATGGTCTAGAGACATGTTCTAATTCCCTCCATGAACTTAACCTCATTAGAATTCCTCTTCAAATACCTTTAATTTCTTTTGCTAGTGATTACAGTCATCTCATCATGGATGAGGGAAACCCCAAAGTACATTTCCAAAGAAATGACAGTGAGAACAATCAACCAATGGAACAGAAGTTGTGGGAGCTTCATCACTGGAAGCTTTCAAGAAGAGACTGGACTGCCATTTGTCAGAAATGGTGTAGGGTCTCCTGCTTGGGCGGAGGGTTGGACTAGATGACCTACAAGGTCCCTTCTAACTCTGTTAATCTATAATCTGTATCAAATGAGTAGCTGCATTCCTTAAATGTCTTCAGTGGCAGATCATGGAAGAAACTGAAAAAAAACTAGTAATGATACCAGCTGGTTATATTGAATTTGCAGACCAATGTCTTGATTCAGAATAAAGCAGCTTCTTTTGATGAAAATGTAGATTTTTTTAAATAACAGAAATACATGTCAAAATGATGTGACTTTTTATAACCTCCTGTAAAGTATAAATTAAAAAATTGCCTTACAAATGACTGGTGGGATAGAAAGCAAATCCCTTACAATTGCCTTGTTTGTTTAATATTAAAAAAATAAAATAAAACAGAAAATTGGGCTTTGAAAATGTTAGGTTTCTTTAACACGGTTCCTTTCTCACTGTCATTTGCTGTGTATAAAATGTGGAAAACAGAAATCCTGTATTTATAGATGGTTTGTGTATATAAATTCTTCCAGGCGTCTGTTTTTGAAAATATTTATATATTTATAAAAAATGCAGCGGCATTCCACAGGACGGGTGGCAGGGCCATGGGGTAAGAACCCTAGATTTAATATAATTTACATTGCTAATTATCTATTAAATTATGCTGAATATTTTCCCCTAAGAAAAATAAGCGGTGATATGCATTTGCGATGTTGATAACTGTCATTTCAAATGAAAATTTATGTTCCTTCACACATCACAGTTTGAAATGAACTAATTTCTCTTTAGCCTAAGCAGAGGATTTGAGGAGGAAAATATGAACATCGATTTAATATCAGTTGGATATCAAGAAGCTCCTTAATTATACAGCAGGCCCAACTGCATGGGCAACATCTTCACCAGTAGGGGATTGAAGGGAATTCTGAGGAGAAAACTTTTAATGTGTTAAAAGTTAATTTGTTATATTTTATGCATAGCATTCCACTATTTTCTATGTGTGAGATTTTAATTTTGAAGCTTTGATGCAAATTGGTTCAAAAGGCTTTTTCCTTGGAATGAGATGCAACAGATAAGTGGATATATTAATAAAAGTAGATTGAAGTAATTCTACTTATTGAAAGCAGCATTTTAGGTAGTCCTTGATTTATGACCACAACTGAGCCCAAAATTTATGTTGCTAAGTGAGACATTTGTCAAGTGAGTTTTGCCCCGTTGTATGAATTTTTTTGCTTCGGTTGTTAAGTGAAGCACTGCAGTTGTTATATTAGTAACATGGTTGTTAAGTGAATTTGATCTACCCATTGACTTTGTTTGTCAGGAACTTACAAAAGGTGATCACATGATCCTGGGAAACAGCAACTGTCATTAATGTGAGTCAGTTGCCAACTGTCTGAATTTTGATCACATGACCATGGGGATGCTCGTAACGGTCTTAAGTGTGAACAATGATCAGAAGTCACTTTTTTCAGTGATATTGTAACTTTGAATGGTCACTAAACGAATTGTTGTAATTTGAGCACTACTTGAACTTATTTCTGAGTTGGCACAAATCGAGTATTGTAGTTTCACCTGCTCCCTTTTATTTATCTCATCCATTTTTCTCATCCATTTTTATTCTGGCCTTGGATCAAGGAAGACATTCTCTCCAAAATCTTAGTAGGAATAAGAATTGGCAAATAAGTCCCCAATTCTTTGCCTGCGTGCTGGGAATTAAGTCCTATTGACCTCGGTGGGATTTATGAATGCATAGTATTCATTCAATTGCACATTCTCTTTCTTGTTTGGCCCTCATTTCTTTCTCTGTCATGCTTCTTCCTTCATCTGTGTTTTTAAACCCAGTATGATATTAACTGCATGGGAATATAAATCTTATCAAATGATGTATTTTAAATATAGTTGAACTTTTATTTAAAAAAGAAACACGAATGGAGCTGGAATTAGCCACAGTGGTGCAGTGGTTAGAGTGCAGTACTGCAGGCTACGTCTGCTGCCTGATGGCTGCCTGCAATTTGGCAGTTCAAATCTCACCAGGCTCAAGGTAGACTCAGCCTTCCATCCTTCTGAGGTGAGTAAAATGAGGACCCAGATTGTTAGGGGCAAGAGGCTGACTTTTACAGCTTAGAGAGGGCTGTAAAAGACTGTAAAGTGATATATATAAGTCTAAGTGCTATTGCTATTGCTATAGACAAGCTTAAACTTAAATGATCAAACTCCTGAAGCTTTCATGGACCTGACTGCAGGGTCTTGTATCTTCTCTGTTCCACCCAGTTCAGAGTTGTGTGAATGTAGCGCTTGTGCCCTCAGTCTGTTTCCCTTTTCCAGATATCAGATGTGATCTTCCTTTTCCAGAAAAGAGCCGACACAACATTTCCAGGCTAAGCATATCAGGGCCTATTTGAGTGCCATTTTGTCAACTCAACAGCCCTTTAATTTTCTTTCTTTTTTTTTTTTTCAATAGTCTTTATTCAACCTTTTTTAGTTTTAAAAGCAGATTTCCATTTTTACAACTTTCAGCTATCGGTAACAATTCAAATTTCATAATTCCAATCTATGGCCTTAGAGGTGGGTTGCCCCCAGTTCGGACCGGTTTGCAAGAACCAGTAATAAAACTGGTGGGAGGTTCCGCCCACTGCCCTGGATGTCGTCATAGATGATCTGTGCATGCGCAGAAGCTCGGCGCGCGTGCAAGCAAAGTGATTGTGCATGCATGATCCTGTTGCGAACCAGTAGTAAAGGTAAGTAGAACCCACCCCTGTATGACCTATTATTTTATACATTGTGTACATCTTTAAATATATAGTATCTTTTACTATATTCTATTTTTGTTCTTCATTAGCATCGATTTAATCTATTCTTCATCTATGTAGTATACCTATATGTATTTACATATTCCTTTTATCCTTTAATAAGTTTTATCATATTTATAAATATATATATATATATAATTTTCAATTTAACATACTTTCTATATCATCTTTATGCATCAGTTTTACTTCTTGTTTCAAGCTATTGATACCACATATTCCAACTCTTGTAATACTCTGATTCCTCTCTGTCTTTAAGCTCCATGGTTAATTTATTGCCCTCTTATTTTCCATGGGTAACAGAAAAAGCTGAGGAGTGGACAAAATCATCTGTAGGTGTAATCCTTCCCTGACCTTGTGCCTTCCATACATGTTGGATATCAGCATCCCTGGTTGGAAATCATAACCCTGAACAGTGGTGGGTTCCTCCCGGTTCAGCCTGGTTCGGCCAAGCCGGTAGCGGTGACAATATGACGTCACCGAAAGGGTTCTCTTTGTTCGGGAGCTGGGCCCTCCCACCACCACCCCGGCATTATTTTTACCTTTTATTTGGCCCCGCCCCCAATCTATTCTCTGCCTCCCGAGTCCCAGCTGATCGGCTAGAAGGAAAAAAACTGTTTAAACTCTTGCCCTGGGGCTTCAAAGGGCCGCCCTACAGCTGATCAGTGTTAAAAGGCAGTGTAGTGCTAGACCAGTGCGCTCAAAAAACAAATGGGTAGACCGGTGCCTCCAAAAACAAATGGGTAGACCGGAACGCTCCAAGAACAAATGGGTAGACTGGTACAGCTCTGTAAGCAGTTAAAAGCCTGGTAGACCTGATAAATCCTAAAGAATTGTCACATGACTATCAAACCACACTCACAAAATAAGCCACACCCACAGAACCGGTAGTAAAAAAATTTAGAACCCACCCTGACCCTGATGCCTGTCAAATTATAACCCGGAAATTGTAACCTTTGAAAATACCAAATTGGGAAAGGCTGGAGTGCCACTCTGTGAATGTGATTAGACTTCGTGACTTTCTCTTTCCTAAAACAACAACAACAACAACATTAGAGATGGGGAAAACTAAAGTCCAGACAGAGAAGCTAGCTATGAAATTATTTGAGAAAAGCAACATTAATAACACTTGTCAGAAACACTTGTTATCTGATATTGAATACACAATTTACAATCCAGTTTTCTATGCCATATGGTTCAATACCGACCTGGATTAATTGTGTGCGATGACTTTCTTTTTTTTTTTTTCAGCTCATAAAACAGGTTGGGTTGCATTGGTTCTTTGTGTTCCATTCTTTGTATAGCTCAAACTCCAGATTTTTGGGAGGTGGGGGTGGGGGGAGGAGGGCAGGTGGAAGATGCTTAATTTAATTGTCATAATGCAGTGGAGTTATAATGCAGTTCCTGGTGGGAGAACAACAAAAGGTATAAAAATCCCGCAGGTGCCTCAGCTAAATTTTGTTAATTGCAGGCTTCTTGGGGAACCTGAAGGCTTGCCAGCTTGAATTCATTTTGAATAGTTTCTAAAACCTAAAGCTTAAAATGAACATGGCATGTTGGGGGTAAAAAAATCCACTCGCTCTTCTGAACCTTTCTAAAGCGAACCGAGTGTCTCTTAACACATGTACATACACGCACCCGTTTTTGCCTTGCCTTTGGCTACAATGTGATCAGAATAAAGTATGCTGTTGAACACCGCCATTCCTCAAACACAGCAGTGCCATGTCGAATTCCTTGACTCCCTGAATTTGGCATTGATGGAAATACCTTGATGTAAACTGCTTGGGCTACAAGTCTCACTATCCATCCCCTAGTAACAGCCAATCATGTTACAGAGGCAGTATAATCAATACTTTTTGATATCATATGGTTCAATGTCCATATAGTATAAAGAATATCAGATTGTGTTTAAAGGGTCAAGCAGTCACTACATTTGTCTTTTTGGAAGACAAAAATCTATTAGTTCATTTTTAAAAAAAGAAAAAAATCAGAAACTGCAGTGTAGGGACTGGGGAACCAAACAGAGCAACTTAAAACACATTCTTAAGCATGCCCAGTTTAAATGTATCGATAGTAAGGGATGGAAAAGAACATCCTTGAAGATTAATCTGGTCGATCAACATCTGACTTGGAATAAGGTAACTTGTGCTGTCTGGTTTTCTGAAGAACTAAATGTTTTGTCTAGAGCAGAGAAATAATCTGTCAGCTCCAGTGTGCTGTTGGCATGGAGCTGCCATTCGTGGGGGGAGGAATGCACAAACATTGTTTCAGCCCAGGATCTGCTTCATGGAGCCTCCCAAGAACTGATAGGATTGAAGGGAGGGAATAGCTAGGGGATAACATCATCATGGCGAGCCGGAAATAACAAGGGGATTAACTGTTTAGATGCTGGTTGCAAATATTCAAGTGAATTAACTGTTTAAATGCTGGTTGTAAATACTCAAGAATTAAACATAAGCCAACTTCCGGGTCACATGGGAGGGAGCAGCGCACGCGATTGGTTGGGTGGTGATAACTAATGGATAAATGGTGGTGGGAAGCACAGGGCAATAGCCCTAACAAGATTTTCATCTGTGATTGTCAGTGAGTGCCAAGAAGTGATTAAACTAAGGTAGAAGCCATCCAGGTTTCTCTCCTTTTATTTCCTTCTGTTTGGAACCACTTTTGGGGCTAAACTTTACTCTCTGAACTGTTTGATAAAGTTCAAGAGGACTTTTCATAAATCTGTAAAAGCATTAGACCTTATTTCTTCATATGTAGAGAGGTTGGGGTTGGGAAATTTAAAGGGTAAAAATCAGCATATTTTCTTGCACAGAGTTTTAGCATCCATTTCCAGTTCTATTTTACTGCTTTGGGGGCCCTAAATCAGACCTCCCAATTTTGCTAGTGCTATCTTGGGGTACTTCAGGATGTGTACGTGTCCCATGGATCAGAGGTTACCCAGCTCCAAATGAGAAGCAAACAGGAGCTATAAGAAGTGCAGTGCTACCTGCATTCACAAGTTTCATGGTTTCCAAGTGATATTTTAAAGTCCTTGTCGGCAAGTGACTCCTTTTGACCCAAGCAAAATGGGTCTGAGAGAAGTTCACCATTGTGTCCTTTGGTGATTCAAAGCAGTCCTTCACTTAAGTCATCCACTAGACAGCTGTCATTTATGAATAGCCATAGCAATTTCTATAGAACCGGACTGAAACTGCTTGAAGTTTTTATTCCATAAAATGCAATGCAGGTAATACGATCTATTTTTGGCATCTCGCTTGGTTTAGGCATCAAGCAAACCTTTATCCTACAGTGGTTTTATGGGACACATTTGAGGATGATAATATGCATTTTCATGGCACTGAATGGTATTTCACTATGCATTTAATACCTCAAGTAAGCATTCATCATTTCTCCTTACTCAACAAAACAGTGATGGCCATTTTGGGGCTTTCTATGTACGTTTGCCATTACATCTGCTTTTCCTTGAGAAGCCACTCGGGAGCAGATGAACAAGGGCTGGACCCCCAGACACATATGACCTTAGCATGGCTCAATTTGTATCTGTAGCGCATATAGTGCATATGGAGTTTAGTAAAGGTAAAGGTTCCCCTCGCACATATGTGCTAGTCATTCCCAACTCTAGGGAGTGGTGCTCATCTCCATTTCAAAGCCAAAGAGCTAGCGCTGTCCGAAGACGTCTCTGTGGTCATGTGGCTGGCATGACAAAACACCAAAGGTGCACGGAACGTTGTTACCTTCCCACCAAAGGTGGTCCCTATTTTTCTACTTGCATTTTTTATGTGCTTTCAAACTGCTAGGTTGGCAGAAGCTGGGACAAGTCACGGGAGCTCTGAGACACTAGGGATTCAAACCGCTGAACTGCCGACCTTTCGATCGACAAGCTCAGCGCCTTAGCCCCTGAGCCACAGCGTCCCTGTTATATGGACTTTGGATCAGTTTAAATAACGTTGGCATTAGAATGATGAATACAGGTAAACCTTGACAGTGACCGTTCACTATGGTGCTGAAAAAAAGTGACTTATGACCGTTTTTCACACTTACAACCGTTGCTGCATCCTCATGGTCACATGATCAAAGTTCAGATGCTTGGCAACTGGTTCATATTTATGACAGTTGCAATGTCCCGGGGTCATGTGATCAGCTTTTGCAACCTTCTGACAAGCGAAGTCAAAAGGGAAGCTAGATTCAGCTGAGCAACCGTGTTATTAACTTAACAACTGCAGTGATTCACTTAACAATTTTGGCAAGAAAGATTGTAGAATGGGGCAAACTGACTTAACAAATGTTTCACTTAGCAACATAAATTTTGGGCTCAATTGGGGTCGCAACTCAAGGGCTACCTGTAAAATGCTTTATTGTAAATTTAAATTGTTAAATGAGGCAGAAGTATGTCCCTCTGTATTGGACCACACCTGAAATTGTCTTTTCCCTACATGTGTGGCTTTCATTTTTGTCTTTCTCCTTAAAGACAAAATTTCTCCTTTCGAGGGGGCAGGCGAGTCCTGCAGACTGGAACCATAACAAATGCACAGAAATTAACTGTTCACTCCCACCACTCTGTTTACACAACTTTTGTTTTAATATTCCAGAGAAAATGAGAATAGTAGGGCAAGGCTTGGGGTGTGTATTGTTTGACAGCATGGGCAGAAAGAACAATTTCCATTCATCCTTACTTTTCTCTCCTGCTTGCTGACTTTTCTTTAACATCTTCTAAATCATGCTCAAGAGCTATTCTATACCCTACTTCAATATTTCTCAACCTTGGCCATTTTAAGATGGATGGACTTCAACTCCCACCATTTCCCACCCTGGATGAAGAAAAGAATAGGGATTTGAATGATAGAGTTGGATTCTAGTTAAATGTTAGCGGGGAGAGGGAATCCTAAAAGAAGAGTAGAGTTTGACAGTTGATCCAAGTATCCAGGAAAGTGATTGTCTCCTGTTCTCTGGATATGTTTATGTGGTGGCTGCACAGCCATTTTCCTGGAGTGTTTGGTGGTTTCCTATGATTCTCTAACCTTTTTTTTTTTTAATTTGATTTATATGCCGCCCTTCTCCGGAGACTCAGGGCGGCTTACAATGCGCTAAGCAATAGCCTTCATACTTTTGTATATTTATACAAAGTCAGCTTATTGCCCCCATAAACTGGGTCCTCAATTTACCTACCTTAGAAAGGATGGAAGGCTGAGTCAACCTTGAGCCTGGTGAGATTTGAACTTGCAGTAATTGCAGACAGCTGGTGTTAATCACAATGCTATCAGTCTGCTGAGCCACCAGGCCCCTTCAAAACAACCTTCAAAACAGCTTCCTGAAACCTGGGCTGCTGTCACTTGACTGCATAGGCTTGACATATATTAGGGAACCATAGTTTGATCAGATCAGATTGGGATGGGACGGGATGGGCATTGTAGACAATTCTTATTGATATTTAGCCCAGGAGAAACTGGTATGGGACAACTTCAGATGGCTATTTATAACAAAAGAGCCCATCTATTTAATAACTTAAACAAATTTAATAACTTAAACCAAAGAGTGCAGAGAAGAGCAACAAAGATGGTTAGGGGATTTGAGGATAAAACATATAAAGAACGGTTGCTGGAACTGGATATGTCTAGTCTTATGAAAAGAAGGACTAGGGGAGACATGAAAGCAGTGTTCTGATATCTCAGGGGTTGCCACAAAGAAGAAGGAGTTGAACTATTTCCCCAAGCACCCGAGGGTAGGACAAGAAGCAATGGATGGAAACTAATCAAGGAGAGAAGCAACTTAGAACTAAGGAGAAATTTCCTGATAGTTAGAACAATTAATCAGTGGAACAACTTGCCTCCAGAAATTGTAAATGCTCCAACACTAGAAGTTTTTAAGAAGATATTGGATAACCATTTGTCTGAATTGGTGTAGGGTTTCCTGCCTAAGCAGGGGGTTGGACTAGAAGACCTCTAGGTTCCCTTCCAACTCTGTTATTCTATTGAATTGCAAGGTATAATGCTGCGCGATGAGAAGACATGTGCCCCGAATTTGCCTCTCAAGCTCAATATCTCAACAGTGAAACAATATTAACTACTTGCAGTCACCCTTTCTAGGTGATATATTCTTTTTCAATTTAAAACATGGTAATTATTTTTTAAAAGTGCCATTTATATAGCGTAATTAGTATATGCAAATATTATTCAACAGTGTGCTCTCTTTTGTCCTCTTCTTTACATTTTTATTTTAAGGTCTCCTAAGAGGCTACCCTCGATCATCCCCGCCGGAATTACATACCATCACTTCATAATGACTTCGCTGTGACTCCACATCAGACCTGTAATAAGTATAGTTGGCAGAGAACTCGAAAAAGGCAGCCTGTGGCAGTCCCCCGAGTTACCCAGTCTCCTGTTTGATTGATTTTAATTGCTCTTAAAATGTAGGGAGCTATAAAATTTAATGTCTGTTTAGACAAGGTCAACTGTAAGGGAGGAAAAAGGGAGGAAACAGAGCCCCTTCCTTTCTCTTCCTTGACATTGCCTGAGTGACATGCCTAATCATGACTAAGGAGAAAGGATAACTGGGTCTCCCTCAGAAAACTTAGCAAGGTTGTAACACAAAGATTCTCCATCCAAGATGCAAAGATTTGATGAGTCAACCTGTCACATTTGATCTGGAACCCCTAGCAGAGACAAAGAGGAAAATCCTTGAACCAGGAAGCTCTCCTGGATCAAGCCATTGGCATGTCTTCTCCTTCACTCCATGTCCCATGGATTGGCCAACCATGTATATCCTGGAAGAATCAGAACAGAACAGAATAACAGAGTTGGAAGGGACATTCGAGATCTTCTAATCCAGCCCTCTGCTTAGGCAGGAAACCCTACACCACTTCAGACAAATGGTTATCCAATATCTTCTTAAAAACTCCTAGTGTTGGAGCATTCACAACTTTTGGAGGCAAGTCGTTTCACTGATTAATTGTTCTAATTATCAGGAAATTTCTCCTTAGTTCTAAGTTACTTCTCTCCTTGATTAGTTTCCATCTATTGCTTTTTGTCCTGCCTTCAGGTGCTTTGGATGATAGGTTGATTCCCTCTTCCTTGTGGCAGCCCCTGAGATATTGAAACACTGCTATCATGTCACCCCTAGTTCTACTTTTCATGGGACTGGACATACCCAGTTCCTGCAACTGTTCTTCATATGTTTTAGCCTCCAGTCCCCTAATCATCTTTGTTGCTCTTCTCTGCACTCTTTCTAGAGTCTCAACATCTGTTTTACATTGTGGAAACCAAAACTGGATGCAGTATTCCAAGTGTGGCCTTACTAAGGCAGTAGGATAGAATGATAGTTCTTCCCTGCTCTTTTTCTTTAGCAATTGGTATGTAGTCTTTGGTGCTTGTTCTTCAGGAAGAGCCTTGGGTTCAGTTGCTGGAGCTAAAAGGATAATATGTCACACAAGGACAGGAAGCTTGGCTCTTACTAACTGCACCAATCCTGTCCAATCTGGATGACATTGGCCTCCTGTGGGTTTCTATGGGGCATACACATATCTATTCTTGTTTTCTCTTCAAGAAAACCCAAGACATATGAATGCAAAAAGGCTTGAAGGAGGGTAAAGCAAGGAAGATATCTTTTAGCCTGTGGGCCATAGGTCATTTTCTAGCTCTAAGTTTGCAGTTGCCCACCTTGTGTAAGAACAAACACTTGGTGATGTGATTGTTCACCTCCTCCAACCTCCAACGTACAACAAAGGCTTGTGTATAGAGATGCACTTGCATCGCCAGATGTGTTCCTTTGGAACCATTGAGACGGCATCTGCTGGTTATAGAGGGACATGGCCTGAATTCATACATCACCTACATGTTCTTGTATCTTTAATCTCAGACTTTGCAATGTTAGATGATAAGATCCAGTGCGAATTCACATTTTCTTGCACATCAGTAGAGCTCTCAAAACATTTGAGAACATAATCTCTATAAATTAAAAAAAAAAGTGATTCCTACTGTATAAGTTATTTGAACAGAGAATTATATATGGGAAATATAAGGAGGAGGCCTTATATTTGGCAGCCTTGTCACTTCTAGTCTTAATGCATTCTCCAGATTGCCTGAATTGAAATCCTGGATCATCAACATTCCAGATAATTCTTAGGTTAGTTTAAACGTCAAATATTCAGTTTCTTAAAATGCAGCTCTTTGATGTTTCAGAAACAATCTTTTATTAGTGAGCACTACAGAGCATGTTTTAGCACAGCAGAATTGCAACTAGTGCCTAGAATGTCTTCTAGGATTAGCAGTAATAACTTGCAGAAAATAGTAATGGCAGTAGCACTGAGACTTATATACCTCTTCGTTATGCTTTACAGCCCACTCTAAGCAGTTCGCAGAGTCAGCATATTGCCCCCAACAATCTGGGTCCTTAAAAATATGGGAAGATGTCTATCTGCACCAGGGCTTTATTTATTCTCTACACTTATGTAGACAGTTTATGAGTGCAATATGCCTCCATTATTTGGAAACAGATCCAGCTATCTCATAAAGAATAGGATAGGATAGGGTAGGATAGGATAGGATAGGGTAGGATAGGATAGGATAGGATAGGGTAGGGTAGGGTAGGGTAGGGTAGGGTAGGGTAGGATAGGGTGGATAGATAGATAGATAGATAGATAGATAGATAGATAGATAGATAGATAGATAGATAGGCAGGAAGGCAGGCAGGCAGGCAGGCAGATGATAAGAGATTTAGAGAGAGAGATTCCACCACCATGGTGGGTAGACTCTTGGACCATTTGGTTTTATAAAGATAGTTCCCAATTTACAGCCATTTGTTTAGTGACTGTTCAGTTATAACAGCACTAAAAAAAATGACTTATGGTCCTGACACTTATAATGGTCACAGCATTTCCACTGTCATGTGATAAAGATTGGGCACTTGGCAACCAGCATGTATTTCTAATGGATGCAGCATCCTGGGATCCCAGGATCAGCTGTCTTCCAGCAAGCAAAGTCAACAGGAAAGCCAGATTCACCTAACAACTACCTGATACATTTAAGAACTGCAGTGATTTGCTTAACAAGTGTGGCAAAAAAAAAAGTTAGCAAAATTGGGTGTGACTCACTTAACAACTGCCTTGGTTAACAATGGAAATGCTGACCCCTAATTATGACCATAAGTTAAGGACTACCAGTTTACCATGTTTTCCCGAAAATAAGACCGGGTCTTATATTAATTTTTGCTCCAAAAGATGCATTAGAGCTTATTTTCTGGTTAGGTCTTATTTTTGGGGAAATATAGTACTAAATACACCATCTGGCTGATAATCTTAACTGGGGCTTATTTTTGGGGTAGGGTTTATATTACGAACATCCTCAAAAATCTTGCTAGGACTTATTTTCTGGTTGGGTCTTATTTTTGGGGAAACAGGGCTTTATAACACAGCTTTATAATTTATTCATTTATTACATTGTTTTATTTAAATATTTTAATAAATAAATAAATTCAATAAATAAATAAAAAATATTTTTTATTGCATTCTTTCTACCCTGCCAAATCAATCCTAAGTGGGTTCATAATAAAATCATCTAAACGTTCATGTTTTTCAAACAAAAGATCAGGTGTTACAACCCCAGGACAGTTCCGAAGAACCTGTCCCAGGGAAAGAAGGAGCCAACTCTATTTTTCTGCAGTGCTTGAAAGACTGTTAATGCTGGCATATTTTTGTGTAACGTGTTCACAACATGTCCTTCTTCCATATGTCAGGAGACCCAGATCCGCACTTGAAATCTTTTTTCTAATGCAGTGCAGGTTCTCTGCTGCTGAATTATGGATCGTCTCTCTCAAGAGATCAGGCTGTGCAATGGTATTGAAATTACTTTGTGGGGGGGAAAAAGTGGATTGGGTGGGTTGTTTTGATGGAAGAGTGCAAAATACGGCGATGAATAGATAAATTACCAATTACATTAACAATGTGATAGGAGTCAGAGGAGAGAAAAGTTACCCTCTTTTTTTAAAAAGAAAGAAGGAAGGAAGGAAGGAAGGAAGGAAGGAAGGAAGGAAAGAAAGAAAGAAAGAAAGAAAGAAAGAAAGAAAGAAAGAAAGAAAGAAAGAAAAGAAAATCCAGTTCCTCAAAGACTTTTTTTTTTTTTTTTACAAAAATGGTCATAATATCCTTTGCTACGTGTTCCTACTCATAATCCAACTTTTCAAAGATCCAGGGGGGAAAAAAAGTACTTTAATGGAAACTGTAAACCCTCTTTGACTTTGCTAATACCAGAAGTCACACTTGGAAACAGGTATAAATAAAGAGTTTTCAGGTATCTGAGATAAGGCATTAATCCCATTAACTTCTAAGAAAGCCACTGAAAACTTACTCCTTGGGGGGTCTTTCCTAGCCTCTCCCCGTTTCCCCCCTCTAGCATCTGCTATTGTTTGTACAGCTGTTTGGCGGCTTCTCGGCAGGGATTTCATAAAAGATAATATTAATATGAAGTCGATGTCTTGGTTGCTTTATTTTTATTTTATTTCTTCAGAAGAAGGACTAAATTTACTATTGATAGGCTGAAGGGCTTGGTCCCCTCCTAAAAGGCATCTCAAATCATTTCTCATGAAAAAAATATCCCCTTAGAAGTGGTTTGAGTAGAATCCCAGATGTTTAATGTTGTTCACCGAATAAAAACACAACTTACTCACATATTTAAAAAAAACACCCACGATTGAATTCTGGCACCCTTCGTGACTTAATGAGTAGGCCTTCATATTTAAAAGGCATGATGAAATAAGACGTTTTGTAAACTGCCTGTCCCCAGCCTGTAGCATTTTGTGAATACTTCTGCTCTTCAAAATAAACTTTATTTCCGTTCATTTCCGTGTATATTTTCAAAAATCGCAAAATGTTAATTTTAGCAAAGAAAGATTAGCACTCTTGTACAACCACTTCATAAATGCATGGCACTACATAGGAGAACAAACCCATCTGGACGAGATTCAGTAGTCTATCTGTATTTAAAAGACAAAAGGACATTCTTTTGAAGACAACGAAGTTCATATTTTGGACAGAGGATCGCTGGTATGAAAGAGGACTCAAAGAAGAACTTTCCTGGCAGTTAGAACAATTAATCAGTGGAACAACTTGCCTCCAGAAATTGTGAATGCTCAAACACAGGGAGTTTTTAAGAAGATATTGGATAACCATTTGTCTGAAGTGATGTAGGGTTTCCTGCCTAAGCAGGGGGTTGGACTAGATGACCTCCAAGGTCCCTTCCAACTCTGTTATTCTATTCTATTCTATTCTATTCTATTCTATTCTATTCTATTCTATTCTATTCTATTCTATTCTATAGCCATCTATATCAAAATTGAACAGCCCTCTTTCAACCGAGGGGGAGGAATACAATATCATCTATCTCTAGTCTACAACACAGTCCTTTCAGCAGTTCCAAAAATGCTCCACACTCATTTGCACTACTCAGCTGACCCAAAGGACACAGATAAATCTCCAAGTGGCCTCAACGTCTCTCTAAAAGGATGCAAATGACCAGCCTTCCATTCTCCACCATCCAGTCAGAGCTGAAGAAGCTTCTTGGATGAGAAGTGAAACGTCTTCAAAGAAAAACAAAAAAGTCCAGTGGCCTCTTGGGGGAAAAAAAACACCTTTGGGCTAAGAAAGTGTGCAACTGCACAGGATCATTGGGATTTTTTATAAGTGGTGGTAAAACAGACGGATCTACAGGGAGTCCTTCAGGTATGACCCTAATGGACGCTGCCCATCACGGTCATAACTTGTCAGTATCATAAAGCAGGCCAGTCAGGTGACTATTTAAGAAACTTTTTTGTGGCAGTTGGTAAGCAAAACCATGGGTATTTATTTATTTATTTATTTATTTATTTATTTATTTATTTATTTAAATTTGTATACCGCCCTTCTCCTAGTGGACTCAGGGTGGTGCACAGCCAGAACTAAAACACATACCAATACAAAATTTAAAATTTTTAAAATAATTTCATGACTTTGGCTCAAAATTTAAAACATTCAAACTAAAACCCATTGACAATTTTAAAAGCTAAAAAAAGGGGGAGGGGGTTCACGCCAGCCCTGCTTGATGGAAAAGAAAAGGTTTTAGGGCACGGTGAAAGACCCGGAGATCCGATATCTTTTGTATTTCCTGGGGCAAATTGTTCCAGAGGGCAGGAGCTGCACAGAGAAGGCCCTCCCCCTGGGGGTCGCCAGCCGACATTGCCTGGCTGACGGCACCCTGAGGAGTCCCTCTCTGTGGGAGCGTACTGGTCGGTGGGAGGCTATAGGTGGCAGAAGACGGTCCCGCAAATACCACCTATAGACTGTTTATGCTGAAAGTATAATGCTAGTTTTCAGAAAAACTGTCATGAAACACAGTCACCTAACTGTGCAGGGGGGAGCATTGCAAGCAACTATAAATGCATCCCAGTTACTGCAATTATGTGATCACGGGCAGGAGCCTGACCGTCAGTACTTCAAATCTGAGTTTTAAGTACTCACCAGTTAGGTCCTTTGTAACTTCTAGCACAGGGCTGTCAAACTCATGGCCCACAAGTTGGACACATCGCACGCTGGCCACAGCTACGCCCGGTTTAGTGAAGGGGGGGGGAAGTCACAATATGTCACGTGACGCTACTGTGATGATGCGAGTTTGACACCCCTGTTCTAGCAGATACTAGGCAATGAGTTGTAAGTCGAGGAGTACCTGTAGTTCACATAGCAAGCTAAGACAGAGTGTGGGTTGTTTTGTTCTGACTTAGCAAGTTATGCAAGTCCAATTAATCTAGTTTATGAAGATAAAAAAAAAAGATATGAGCAGGGGTGGGCTCCTGGGGGTTCGGCAGGGTTTGGGTGGGTTTCTAGCCAAGGATCGCCAGAGTTCAGCGAACCTCTAAATGCCACCCCTGGCTGGCTATGCCCACCCCGCCCCGCCCCTCCCAGGAGTCTCCACGTGGCCTGTTCATCATTCCAGATAACTACAGGGGCCGCACGGAGGGTCTGGGAGGGCAAAAAATGGGCCTAGCGGAAGTTCCAGAAGTCCGGAAATGGGCCCGTTTCTGGCCTCCGGAGGGGGAAGCAGTTTTTGCCCTCCTGGAGGCTCGAGGAAAGCCTCTGGAGCCTGGGGAGGGAGAAAAATGCCTCCCCACCATGGTGCAGGTAGCCAATTAGGCCATGCCCACCATGGCCATGCCCACCCAGCAATGGGACAGCGAACCCGTTGCTAAAGGATCTGAAGCCCACCCCTGGATATGAGTTGAAGAAGTCTCCAGTTGTGGGGTGTAGTGAGTTTATTTTGAATTTTGGCAGTATGTGAGGGATTGTATTCTAGTCCTTGGTAGCTTTGGATCAGTCATACTCTCTAAGCCCTAGAAAGAAAACAATGGGTAAGCCATTTCTGAAAGTTGCCAAAACAAGTATATGGACTCACAGCCACAGTGGCCAGGAGTCAAGATTAATTTGAAGACACAAACTTATAAAATGCCTGTTTCACCATCCATATTAGCACAAGACTGGGCAAGAGTAGTTTAAGTCTGTTCCTTGATGTGAATGGCAAATAAAATATCTGTACAGAACCAATATTTGAAAAATCAAGGAATTTTTTTTCCCTGCGAATTTCAACATATCTCTTAGAATGGTTAGATGAATTAGGGTTCATTTATATCATACCCAGGGACGTGGTGGCTCAATGGCTAAGACGCTGAGCTTGTTGACCAAAAGGTCGGCAGTTCAGCGGTTTGAATCCCTAATGCTACCTAACGGAGTGAGCTCCCGTTACTTGTCCCAGCTTCTGCCAATCTAGCAGTTCGAAAGCACGTAAAAAATGCAAATAGAAAAACAGGGACCACCTTTGGTGGGAAGGTCACAGTGTTCCGTGTGCCTTTGGCATTTAGTCCTTCCAGCCACATGACCACGGCGATGTCTTCGGACAGGGCTGGCTCTTCGGCTTTGAAACGGAAATGAGCACCGCCCCCTAGAGTCAGGAACGACTAGCACATATGTGCGAGGGGAACCTTTACCTTTATATCATACCTAAAAGGCTTCTTATTGGTATATCCAATAAGTCTTTAATTGTTTGTATGCAGTTTTTATGCCTGAATTAATATAATGAATGGAATAAGGTCACATTTTACTACTTTGACCAGAAATGTAATCTTCCAAGATACAGCTTTATTGCTGTATTTTATCAGTCAAGGCTGGATAAGGTCACCAGTATTTATTTCAGAATGATGTAAGATATGAAGACATACTATATATGTCAACTTCATTTTCTGTATGCAGTCTGGATTTATGTTGTCAGATGTGTGAAGCAGAGGGTTATTTCTCTTTCCCCCTTATAAATCCGTAAGGCAGGTTGGCTTTATTTTGCTAGATTCCCCAAACATATCTCATTTCTCTTTATTACCTTCTTAAGGCTTTGCATCTTTACTCAAGACCCAACTTTCTGGTAGCAAAGTTCATGAAACACTTCACAACATGCCAAGAATAATGACGGGTGGATTTTAACTTCAAATAATATGGTGCACCTTCGGTTTTGTTTTTTTGTTTTTAACTGTCCTCAGTTCTAATAATTTAGTTTTCTTTAGAATTGGTGAACTCCAGAGCTTTTCCTAATTAGAAGCAAACCCTATAGAGCAAAATTCAAATACAGCTTTCGGGGCCAACCAAGGCTATTTCAGTCCTTGAAATGAAGGACAA
This sequence comes from Pantherophis guttatus, assembly GCF_059756535.1. Lineage (NCBI taxonomy): Eukaryota > Metazoa > Chordata > Lepidosauria > Squamata > Colubridae > Pantherophis > Pantherophis guttatus. Next base: position 246,601,303 of record NC_142064.1, read on the forward strand.
AATAAATCCCTCCTTCTAGAAACAGAAAGTAAGTAGACCGACTATTTAACATTGCTTCAATTTTGGCAATTTAATAATATCTTGCTCTATACTCAAGAGAAGGCAAAGGTTAGACTGCAGTGTCTTCCTGGCCTATAACTTCTGTTGTTTAAAGTAGCTGCCTCACTCTGACCAACAGCATAGCCCGCTCTAAAAAAGACAAACAAACTTCATCCTATGTCAATTTCTGGAGAACAAGTTTATCATTCTACTACACATATACACACAACTTTCATGGCTTATAAATAATAATTTAATACAGGGGTGGGCTTCAAAACTTTTAGCAAGGGGTTCTCTGCCTGGTTGCTGGATGGGCGTGGCCATGGTGGGTGTGGCCTAGTCAGCCTCCTGCACCATGGCGGGCGGGCGTTTTTGTCCTCCCCGGGCTCCGAAGGTGCCTCTGGAGGTGAAAACGGCCTCCACAGGCTCCAGAGGTCCTCTGGAGGCCAGAAACAGGCCCATTTCCGGCCTTCCCAAACTTCCAGTAGGCCCACTTTTTGACCTCCCCGAGCCTCCGTGCATGCCCTGTACTTACCTGCATCCAAAACGGGCCATGTGGGGACTCCTGTGAGGGGTGGGGTGGATGGGGCCAGCCAGGAGTGGGATTTGGGGGTTCTCTGACCTGCACAGAATCTTAGCTAGAAGTTCTCCAGAACCCCTGCGAACCCCCAGCTTGATTTAATAGGAACTCTGATAGCTTTGAGCAACCTCTCCAGAAAACTATATATATATATATATATATATATATATATATATATATATATATATATATATATATATATATATATATATATATTTAAGGCAATTCTAGAAAACAAAGAAAGAAACCACAACATCGATTTAAAGCAGGCCAAATCTGTTCATCTCCTTTATATGATTTGAAGCAGATAATTCAAAAAATTGAGACACTCATGTGCTGCTTTGAAATCAAAGGGATGATCTCTTCTTCCTAATTAGTCCTCAAGAGGCTATATTTTCCTGACAAGATCAAGTAATAAATTAATATAAGAGAAGTTTAATATCAGAGGTGACTTTATACTAGATTGGACTACTAGTTTAGGAACTTAAAAATGGGCATACATATATATTGCATTATAACTGTTAATTAAAGCATTCAAAATAGACGGAACTTCTTGGATTTGGTCCCAAGAGTTTTCTAGCAGTGCAAATAAAACTAAATGTAACTTTGGTTCAGTTTAGGTTTCTAAATGTCTTTTAATGCATACTGTTTTTTATTTCTTCAAATACCATGCATGCAAAGAAGTTGTTCATCTGATTCAGAGGCACTTCTTTTATTGGGAATTTCTCTCTTTACATGTTCACATTAAATTAAGTTCCATTAATTTATTGATTAACCCTTGGACCATATCAAAGGGCAGAGGTACAGAAACCAATTATTACTAAAATTTGATAAAAGCAATTTAAAATGGAATTGGATAAAATACGATTTAAAATGAAATTGGAATCAAATACAATAATTTAAGATTTAGATAAAATATGATACAATTATATTTCGGTGTCACACCTACAATCTACCCCAATCAGTCCCACATATGCAGATCTCAACTGAACCATTTTGCTTAAGTACTGTGCTGTGTTAAATGTTCTTTTCAGATTCTGGCTGCATATAAGGTTTCATTGAGGCTGCATCAGGGTTGTGTTTGACCTCGGGGGGGGGGATAGGTGTGGCCAGGGTGGGCATGGCCAGCTCAACATCACTCATGTTGGGGGTGCCTGTGGTGGCCCAAGTGCTCTCCCAGTGAAAACAGCCTCCCAATCTCTGTTTTCAGCTGCGATGGCCTCCTGCAATCTTCTGCCAGTGAAAGCATTGCTGGGGAGGGCCACACGCAGCCCTTCTGAGCTCCATTTTTGCTGGCAGAGGCACCGCGAGCCGGTTCTTTTCTGTTTCCAGGTCAGCCCAGCAGGCCAGTTCTAGGCAGCCAGTGGGCCATATGTGGCCCACAGGCATTGAGTTTGACACTCCCGTGCTACACAAAAAATGGAGCTTTGGAGACGAATCCACAGATACTATGAAAGGTGATATCCCATTCAAATTAGATCTGATTAGAACTCGGGATCTCCCAGGTTCTAGTCCGTTTGCCTTAACCACTGGAGAAAACTGGCTCTCGTGTAAAACTTACAGAGAAATATATGGTATAAATAAAAACATGAGATGTATGGGTTTCAAAATAAAAAGCTTTTAGTCAAGAAAAAATAAATAACACAAGTTGACCGGGAATGCCAGAATGAGAAAGATTTAGAAGGTTCTTAGCGGTAAGCAATAAACATTTGAGGTGAAGCCATTTAAAAGGAAAAGTAAATTTGGACAGTTTGGCTTGGGCTGTACAGCAGAAGGTTTTGCATTCATTTTGGCTTGGTTGTTTGCTTAGTTGTAAAGAAAAATTCTCAGATTATTACATTTATAACTCCTGTGTAAACAACAAATACTTCTTATGTATGAAAGAAGCAAAAAGGTTACTAACACTTTGTGTGTCTGTTCAATTATACAAGGCCAGCATTTAAAAAAAAAAAAAAAAAACTCTTTTTGGAATGACGCCTCTTGCAGGGTTGCACAGATAGAAATAGGACGTATCTCGAAATTCAGTTCAGTTCATCCTGGTAATTATGATAACAATGTTCCACATAGATTTTTTTTTCTCTTCTTGTCCTTATCCTTGCTCATCCCACCTTCTCTTTGTCTCTTTGTTCTGCAGTTCCTGGGGAACCCTTGAACCAAGAGACCATAAATGTTCATTAATTGATGGAGCACAATTCCATTTTTTTTAATATATTAGCTATATCACATTTTCGAGCAACTTCTTAGAAAGTAGAACCAGTTGCTCTGTGGAAGTAGAGATATTAACCTTTTAAACATCTGAAATGGTATATACGGTCTCCTGCTTGAGCAGGAGGTTGGACTAGAAGCCTCCAAGGTCCCTTCCCAACTCTGTTATTCTGTTAAATCTTTATAAAGGCCTTGAATTGCACTTGGTGATGTATTCCTAAAGTCATCAGGAGGGCCCTTCTAGGAAAAATGAAAATATTTGTTCTTCTGAAGCCAGAAAGGATTTTGCAGTTGGAAAAGGAGGTTTAAATGGGTTATCCCCTTCCAGATCTATAGAAGTAAGGTTTCTTTTGCCTCAGTGTTCTAAAAAGAGACAAAAATAACAATTCATTAGTGTTTGAAGTTAACTCGGTTAATTTCATAAGGACTAGCCCCTCTAGGAGGACTGTATTAGGGCAAAAGTCACAGTGATCATAATAAGATCATAGAAATCTGAGGATCAGGACAGAAAGACAGAACATTTATCCCACTCACTATGTCACAAGTGTGTAAAGGAGAGGATGGGATTTCAAAACCCAACCAGATTGTTCCTTGCTTTCCAAAATTAAGAAGCTAAGCTCAGCCAGCCGCTGAATTGGTCTGGGATGCACCCAATTTTGTCCTATAAATTATGATAAGATTCCCTTCGGGAGGAACAGAGGCATTCATTTGTGGCAAGCAGGCATCAGGGTTAATGTCATTCCACACCCACTAAGATTGACAGGTATGTTCATCTTAAAGTTAAAAAAAACCATGTTCATGTTAAAGTAAAACTATTGTCCCAAAGCCCAATTCTAAAACAAAGGCACAATATTCTTCAGCATATTTCTCTCACACATGATTGTGCAGCAAGCACAGTCATGATTGTATCCATTGACTTGGAAGTAAGTCTTGTTCAACTCAATAATATAACTGTTGAGAAAATATACTTAGGATCATGCCAAACCCATTTTCTTCCTAGTGTAACATATTTTGTCATCAGTTAATATGGATAACAGATAATCCAAACAGAAGCGTCACAATAAAAAAAGGAAAGAGATAACAGATTTCAATGTCTTTTAACAATACAGAATAGAACAGAACAGAACAGAACAGAACAGAATAGAATTCTTTATTGGCCAAGTGTAATTGGACACACAAGGAATTTGTCTTGGTGCATATGCTCTCAGTGTACATAAAAGAAAAGATATGTTCATCAAGAATCATAAGGTACAACACTTAATGATAGTCATAGGGTACAAATAAGCAATCAGGAATATACACTTTTGTGTCTGCTAGAGATCATTCCAAAGTTCTAGAATCTTTATCATTGTGCTTATGAAGCCCCATTTTACAGAAAATATACACTCTCAAGTCTTTCAAAGCTACAGTATATATATAGAAGATAAAGAATTTAAGTATAGTCCAGTCAGATCTGGGACAACTTCTTCACCTGGGGATGATTATCCAGAGACTCCTATGAGAAATCAAATAATTCTGAATTCTGAACATTGGCAACTTTGATCCGTGTTTTTTAAACAGGACAAAATTAAAGAAGTTGTCATCTAGAGTCATCATCAAATACAAATGAAGAGAAAATGGCCTTCGATCAAGACTGCTTTAACTTATATTAACAAACAAGTGCTGAATTCAGACTTGATTAATGATACATGTAATAAACCCAAAGCTTCATATTGTAATGACAATAGCAGAAGATCATGCTGGGGTTAATTTGTTTTGTGCCACATAGTACATTAGCAGATGGGGAAGGACATTAGGTCTTCCCCATCTGGTAATGGGGAAGGTCTAGGTCTAATTAGGTCAAGGTCTAGACCTAATTGGCTACTTAGTTTACAGGTAGCCTAGCAACCGGATGGAGGAAGATGTATACATCCGGACTAGACTGTGTTGTTTCTCTGTGTCATATAATATATTTGGGTATATGCATAATTTTGTATTTATTTATTTTGTATTTATTTATTTTATGTATTTTGTTATTAGTGTATTTTGGAGCTGGAGACCCTTTGAGAGATGTATGCAATGAAATTTCATTTTAATGTATGCCAATTAGTGTACATTTAAAGTGACAAGAAAGTTATTCTAAGTTCGTCTTTGTAGAGCATCTGAATAACATCCTATCCAGTGGTGGGATTCAATTTTTTTTACTACTCGTTCTGTGGGCATGGCTTGGTGAGCATGGCATGGCTTGGTGGGTGTGGCATGGGAAGGATACTGTAAAATCTCCATTCCCTCCCCACTCCAGGGGAAGGATACTGCAAAATCCCCATTTCCTCCCAATCAGCTGGGACTCGGGAGGCAGAGAATAGATGAGGGTGGAGCCAGTCAGGTGGTATTTACCGGTTCTCCAAACTACTCAAATTTCAGCTACCGGTTCTCCAAAACTGGTCAGAATCTACATCTGATCCTTAGGAAACATCCCTTTTGCAATCCCATAATGAACCATGTTTTATTTTCTGGTTGATGAGAAGCCAAAAGTTACCGTCTACAGGCTGTCAACTCCTGGTGTGTCTTCCTCTTCTTTAAAGGATATAGTGACAGATCCTGTTTGTTTGTTTGTTTATTTGTTTGCTTGTTTGTTTGTTTGTTTGTTTGTTTGTTGTATGTATTTTATATTCCATCCATCTCCCCAATAGGGCTATTTGTCCCATCAATGCTGCAATTTCCTTTTAAAGGAGCCATGACAAACTTTAAATACATATCAAAATTACGTATATTCTTTCAGAGTTAAATAGCAAATATTAGGCTTTATTTGCATACAAATTTGCATACAAATAACTTCATTCTTTCTTGAGAAAGGCTAGTTTTGACACATTCAGAAAGTAGTTTATTTCCAAAGTTTTTTTGATTCTCCCTACTTTGCTTCCAAAATCTACTTGGTAGCATATTCTATTACAAAAGATTCTGGAATGATTTTTTTTTCTTCTTTTTTCTCTTCTGACTTCTTTTGCATTGGGGAAAAAATGTGTTAAAAACACAACAAAACATCCATTTTCCTTTGAAGACACTAATGCTTTTAAGTGAGTGATTTTGTCTATTTTGTGAACAAACAGGAAGGCATGAAAGAACTTCTGGCTTCTATTTCTTCAAGAAAAGCTTTTTATTCCAAGCAGTTTTTCTTGGTTTGTTGTACAGAGAGTGGAAAGAAGAAGGAAAAGGGGATAGGTTTTATTTACTAATCCAACACTTTCACTACTTTTAGTAAACAATACTGTAAATCAGACTGAGTCTTTTGTACCACCTCTAATCTTTAGACCAGGGGTATCCAACCTTGGCAACTCTCAGACTTGTGGACTTCAACTCCCAAAATTCCCTAGCCAGCCATGCTTCCTGGGGAATTCTAGGAGTTGAAGCCCACAAGTCTTACAGTTGCCAAAGTTAGACATCCCTACTTTTTAGCTTAACAAAATTCAGCAGCATTGATGGTATACTTTAGAATTTCTCATGTGTGATGTTTGAATGTGGGCCAGTTTTTATTTGGTGGATATATTTCTCAGACAGACCTAAGAACCAAAACTTCATAATATTCATAATATTCCTAAATCAGAGGGAATCTTTTTTCTTTTTCTTCTTGTGCCATATCCATCATTGGATGTTGGCAATCATGTTGGCAATCCTATTAGAGGGAATCTTACTGCCTGAATATTGAAGCCCTCTTGATTAAGTATAATGAATCTAGCAAAAGTTTCTTTTCTAGAGTAGCAAGTTTCTAGAGTAGCAATAGCACATAGACATATATACCGGTCCTTAGTGCTTTATCTTGGCTGTTCACCACCCTGAGTCCTTCGGGAGTAGGGCGGTATATTAGTTAATTAATTAATTAAATAAATAAATAAATAAATAAATACAGTACTCTCTAAGCAGTTTACAGATTCAGCATATTTTCCCCAGCAATCTGGATCCTCATTTTACCAACCTCAGAAGGATAGAAGGCTGAGTCAACTCTTGGCAGTGAGCAGAGTCAGTCTGCAATACTGCATTCTAACCACTGCACCACCAGGGCTCAATTCTTCTTAATCTGTTAAAATCTGGAAAGGACCTTTGAATTTAACATCCATTCTAGGTGATTCTCAAGCCTGTCTTTAAACATCTTAGCGGAAAGGAAGCCCATTGGATATGAAGGCCATTTGCAAAACAGTTAGAATTTATATTTCCTATAGCTAGTTTAGCAATAGCAATAGCACTTAGACTTATAAACCATTTCACAGTGCTTTTACAGCTCTCTCTAAGCAGTTTATAGAGTCAGCATATTGCCCCCAACAATCTGGGTCCTCATTTTACCGAACTCGGAAGGATGGAAGGCTGAGTCAACTTTGAGCCAGGTGAGGCCCGAACTGCCAAACTGCTGGCAGCCGATGATCAACAGATGTAGCCTGCAGTACAGCATTATAACCACTGCGCGACCACGGCTCATGTTTCTTTTTTTCGTATAATCTCCAGCTATTTATTCTACTTCTACTGTACACGCTAATGCAACAAGGAAAAGTAACTGCTTAAAAGGGAATTTTCAGTGGTAGAATCATTGCTATAGTCGCTTTAAAATGAGATGGGCAGCAAATAAGTAAATAAAAAGTAAAATAAAATAAATTAAATAAAAAGGAAACTAAATTAAACAATATTAAATGAAACTAAATGAAACTAAACTAATAAAAAATAAAATAAATTAAATAAACTAATAACTAAACTAAAGTAATAAAACTAAACTAAACTAAAAACTAAACTAACAAAACAAAACAAAACAAAACAAAACAAACTCACCTTGCCAGAAAGATTTACCAACTTTAAGAAGGGGCTGGTCAGTTAATTTCAGATCAAGACATTCTGTCCACCCAGGTCTGTTAAAGGTTGAGTGTCTTTCAGTTTTAAAATTGATGAGTTCTATGGGGTATATATCTGTTTTATTATTGGTTTTCATTATGCCTTTTGAGGAAGCACTTTGATGCCTTCTAATAAAATTGACCTTTACGTTTATTTGCTGGAACTTGCCCATAATTTTTTCTTGGGTGGGGGATGGAGTGGGTGTTAGCATGCCAATACTGAAAATAATAATAATAAAAAAAGTTGTGAATATGTGAATAAATAATTGGTGGACAAGTCTGTTCCATTTGCACCCTAATGATGGGTGTTGTGGGACTGGCTGATTCAAGGCAAATATGACATCTGAACTGATGCAAGGCAGCTGAAGCCATCTGACTGTAATAAACATCCCACTGCAAAGGAAATAAATAACATGACCAGACCAGTATGGGAGAATAATTTTGGCATTTTCAATTTCTTCCTTCTCCTGGCAAATCCTAGCCCTGAATAGATACATCTGAAAAATTTAATCTTTGTGACTTTCAATAAGAATTTATCTGATCTGCACTTTCTGGATTGAAATATAGCTATTCAACAGATTTCACACTTCTCTGAATGTTGTGATATAGTCTTTGGCTTCAAAAGCCAGATCACGCCACATCCAACTGCATTTTAAAATGCACGTTGAGAGAAGGTGTGCCTCAAAATGTGGGAAAAAGCTTTATGCAGATTTTTATACGAAGAAAACTAATGCAGAAATGGGGCAGGATAGACTTATGAGTGCGCATGTGCAAAAAGGACACAGAACAAAAATAAAGTGACTTTATTCTGAAATCCCCAGGGATAAATCAAGGAACTAGTCCTGGTTATTAAGTTTGCCTTCTCAGAAAGGAAGTACAAGAGAAGAAATGAGGACATTAATAGTAATTGGGAGGATTTTTGTTGCTATTAGTTTGGATTGTCTGCATTGGATCCATACCTCTCCTGATTGATCAAAGCTACCTTGGAGGAGATGGGTGAGAGGGCCCAGGTGAGTTAATTCTTCAGTGAAGGAGGGGATAGTTCCACTGGCTCTTACAGAGGTGGTATTATGTCCCTTCTTAAGGGGCCATCACTTGACCCAACCAGTCTGGTCAATTCTCATCCAGTTTCCAAACTTCCTATTCTAGACATGAGGTAACACTGCCTCAGACAGACCAAGTTCAGTCTTGGGTTCCTCTGGATTCACAGTTCCTTCTCAAAGAATAGATGGCCATCATGGTAGGAGAACCTTTGCACACCTTCCTTCAGGTTGTGCATCAGTTGCACCCATTCCTGGACTGCTCACTGTCACTCATGCTCTCATGCCCTCTGGTCTGGACCACTGCAATGCTCTCTACATAGGTCTGCTCTTGAAGAGAATTTGGAAGTTTCATCTTGTGCAGAATGCTGGAGTATGGCTAGTAGCTGGCGCTGGTTGCTGGTATACTTCTGGGTGCAATTTAAAGTACTAGTTGTTACTTTTAAAGCTTTTCACGGCTTGGGACCAGGTTACTTGAGGGATAGTCCCTTCCCAATTCAATTTGATCAGGCAGGATAGGCATGTTTTGGGTCTCATCAGCCAATGAATGCTGGTTGGCAGAGCATAGAACAGAGGTGAGGAACTATGGCCCCTTTATGACTAGTGGACTTCAACTCCCAGAATTCCTGAGCATGCTGCTCAGGAATTCTGGGAGTTGAAGTCCACTAGTCATAAAAGGGCCATTGTTCCCACCCCTGGCATAGAAGATGTGCCTTTTCTGTTGTAGTGCCTGCTGTGTGGAACATTCTCCCTGGATTAGAATGGCTTCAACCCTGCTGGTTTTTCATAAGTCCTGAAAGATCTGGCTCTAGGCCCAGGCTTGAGGCCTTGGGTGTGTGCAGGGATCCGTTTCATGGTTAATTTAGTCACTCTGATGGGTGCTTTATTCTCAGCTGCTATGTATTTTGCTTGCTTTATTCTAATTGTTTTTAATTTTATAAATTTTGTTTGCCACCCAGAACCACTTGGCGAGATGGACAACCATGCAAATTAACTTAATTAAATTCATACATAATAAACGGTATTTCTTGCCTATTTGTTCTTGTTAGTTGCAAAGTCGACCCATCATGACCCTATGGACAATAGTCCTCCAGGCCTTCCTGTCCTCTACTATCCTCTGGAGTCCATTTAAGCTCACACCTACTGCTTCAGTGACTTCATCCAGCCTCCTCATTCTGTCGTCCCCTTCTTCTTTTGCCCTCAATCTTTCCCAACATTAGGCTCTTCTCCAGTGAGTCCTTCCTTCTCATTAGGTGGCCAAAGTATTTGAATTTCATCTTCAGGACCTGGCCTTCTAAAGAACACTCAGGGTTGATCTCCTCTAGGACTGACCGGTTTGATTGCTTTGCAGTCCAAGGGACTCACAGGAGTCTTCTCCAGCACCATAGTTCAAAGGCCTCAATTCTTTGGCACTCAGCCTTTCTCATGGTCCAACTTTCACAGCAATACATTACAACTGGGAAAACCATAGCCTTGACTATACACACTTTTGTTGGCAGGGTGATGTCTCTGCTTTTTAGAATGCTGTCTAGATTTGTCATAGCTTTCCTCCCAAGGAACAAGCATCTTTTAATTTCTTGGCTGCAGTCCCCATCTGCGGTGATCTTGGAGCTCAGGAAAATAAAATCTGTCACTACCTCCATTTCTTCCCCATCTATTTGCTAGGATTCTTGCCTATAGCTAAGCACATTAAAAGACATGCAGCATAAACTATGATCTGGGCAAATAAAATACAATTAAAATCAATTCTGTTTCTCAGAAAAACAGCTAAGATCCATTTGTTTCTCAATATCATGAGGTAAAAAGAATACAATAAACTCAATTAGATTTGAACATCTGCAAATAAAAATCAACAGTTTTTCAAAATGCTCAGAGTTCGGAACCTTCCGGAAAATAAATCCAGATTAACTGTAAAACAGCAAAAACCCTTCCATTTGAGTTAGAGCAACACATCTAATCCAATTCAAAAGTTCTGTAGTTTACTCTCTCAAGAGAGTTGTAAAAACTAAAATACTCCATCTGTTTCTCAGAACTGGCTTCCTTTGGGAATTGGAATGTTATATCTTTAACAAGTCCACATTTTAATAAAATATGAAAAGAATGACTTATATTTTTTTTATCTTTAGTTTTCTTGAATACTGATAAGCCAGGGAGTAAGAGTTTTTAAAGTTTTGCAAGAGTTGAATGAAATTATTTGTGGAAGACACAGTGATACTGTTTACATTTGTCTGCTATATTTGGAGTATTCTCTCCATTCAATAGAATGATGTATGGAGGAAGAAGAGAATTGTATTATCCTTGCCTTAAATGGCCCTAGGCTGTCACCTATGATCATGCAGAATCTATGAAGAATTAGTTTTAAAAAGTGTCTTTCTTGCCCTAGGCAAAGATCACTAACACATCAACTTCTTTGTGAAGTTTAAAGTCTAGAAGTTCAATGATAACATGCTCAAGACATGTATTTTATTTCAGGAGACCCTCAGGTCCTGGTCAGCTACAAAGGACTGGTTTTATAATGACGAGTTTAGTCATTTATTGGCATGGGGCCAGGTCATTTTGGTGACCTGAATCTGGTGGTTTAATCCACAGGAGACTGAACAAACGAGAATAGAAATGCATTCATGTGGAAGGATTAGAATCTGCTCTGCTTCAATAGTTCCCACTGACCTCAGTATGGAGCAGGACATTTACTTCTCTCAGCAAGCAGCCTCTGATGGTCAGGGGAGAACTGTTTGCCCAGTAATAATTTAACAAAATAAGGAAGATAAGTAAATTCTGGAAGATAAGCGCTGGATCCAAGCTATCATTGATGTAGAGGTGTCTAGTTTTGCACACGAGAAAATGTATGTTTCCATAGATGTTCCAGTTGAAATGATGACATGTCTCATATTTTATTTTGCAGAGTGTGTTTAAATGTGTTTAAAAATGGGGCTGAGCAGATTTTAGCTTTCAACTTCTCCTCCTCCTCCTCCTCCTCCTCCTCCTCCTCCTCCTCCTCCTTTTTTCTCTTCTAAAATATTTTGGCTTCTTCAAATAATATCTCATGTATCGTTGTTGTGAATCTTATTAAAGACTTGCAAAATAACAAAACATTGGCAAGTGGTTGCATTTAGTTCCTTAAATGCAGTTTGGACATTGGGTTGTCCTCCTCCTCCTCCTCCTCCTCCTCCTCCTCCTCCTCCTCCTCCTCCTCCTCCTCCTCCTCCTCCTCCTCCTTTTCTTAGAAATCTATGGTCCATTGTGGACAAAAAATAGTTGCTTTTTTTGCAGGGAGCAAAAAAAATTGGAAAGAGGAGGTCTCTACAAATCTATTCAGTCCAGCATTTTATTCTCAGGGTAAGCTAGCAATCCTCCCTCTCCAATTCAGTGGAGCTTTATCTTGAGGTTATGCTACCTTTGACAGCTACTTCCTGAAAATGGTCATAAATGAGAAATAACAAGTTTATAAAGTGTCAAATCTGGTATGAAATACAATATCAAACTAAGATGTCCACTGAGGAGTGCTTTTGAATAATTTACTAGCAGGGTAGTAATCATTACTTGAGAAGCTGGGCAAATGTTTCAATTTCGCCAGCACTTGTGCTGGTCTGTGCAGAGTGAAAGTTGATTCAATAGATTATTGCATTGGTTATTATAATCCCTTGGCACAGACATGGCGGAATAGACTGTCAGTGCTTTCTCTGTGCTTGTCAAGGATTCTATCAGCCACAAATTATCTTCCATCTGATTCTCACTGCAGCACCTTGTGACTTCTTATTGCAAGAGCCTACAGCTATTACAAAAGTTGTAGCCTTTTCTACAATAAATTATTTGGCACCAAGGCGATCTACTTTCATTTTGTTGTTTCCTTTATGCTATTTATAGAAAGAAATTAGGCAACCAGTGACCCATTGGGTTATCGTGTCAGAGATATTTCTTTATCAAAACAGAGAAATAGAGGTGGGGGGAAAAAAATCAGTGGAAGCAGGAGCAACTCTGACTTTCTGCCAGCTTCCCCATTGACTTTCCTTGTAGGAAGTTGATAGAGAGTGTTGGAAATAATAATCACATTGAAATAATAGAAAATAAATAATAAAATAAAATAAATAAAATAAAATAAAAAATATTTTAAGAAGGTACTTGGTTGATACCTAGGACACTGGCAGCAACCTGTATCAACCATTAGCACCAGTCAATGGTATTTGTGTCACATTTTTAAATGTCCAGTTGCCTGAGTTTCATTTTTAATGAATAAAAGATAATAATAATAATAATAATAATAATAATAATAATAATAATAATGGGCTACCCCGCTATTTAGAAATTCTAAAATTGCCGGACTTGAACATTTTGACTCTACAAAAAACCACCTTACTCGGAACAGCTTACATCCTCCGACGATACCTTAACAGTTCCTAGGTCCTTGGTTAGGACTCGAGCTGCTGAGCTATTAACCAGCCTCAAAGGCTGTGAATCTCACTAAAGATTAAATAATAATAATAATAATAATAATAATAATAATAATAATAATAATACCAGGGATGTCTTATTTTGGGGGAAACAGGGTAATAATAATACCACCTAGGATGGTGGCAGCAACCTGTATCAACCATTAGTGCCAGTCAATGATATTTGTGATATGTTTTTAAATGTTCAGTAATAATAATAATAATAATAATAATAATAATAATAATAATAACAACAACAACAACAACAACAGCAGCAGCAGCAGCAACAACAACAACAACAGCAACAACAACTCACAAACCCACATTTAAACCCAGAAAAGAGCTATCTAAAGACAAAATACAGAAGGAAGACAACAGCAACATAACATATAAAATCAATTGTAACAATTGTAACAAATTCTATGTGGGACATGTTGGGTGTGTTACTTGGAACCCTGACACAGGAAGGCAGCTGAAAACAAGGATTCATAAACATCAACTATCAGTTAAACGGCACAACCAAAAATCCCTGATCTCAAACCACATTGATAATAAACAATACCAGTTCGATTGGAAAGGAACAAAATCATTGGCCAGGCCAGCACTCTCCATACACATGAATTTATTGAAGCCTCGTATTCTACCAAAGGAGCAATTAACAAGCATACTGATCTAGATCCAGCATGTGAATACGTAAGAAACCAGACCATTCAAATGACTAATCAACAAGAGAACCAATCAGCTGCTCAGAATTTAAATATAGCTCCAAATGAACAACCAATCACACGACCAACTGACCAAACTGGCACACAAGACATTTATAAGCTAAGGAGAATAGGACAAGGAAATTTTGCTGATGATGTTACCTAGTCTGGTAACGAAACATTCACAAACTAAATTGAAACAAGCTTGGAGAGCATTTGACTATGATGGAATAAGGTCTCCTGCCTTGAGCAAGGGGTTGGACTAGAAGACCTCCAAGGTCCCTTCCAGCCCCATGATTCTATGTTCGATATAGCTCTGAAGAAGCAAAAGTATACTACCAAATTGTAAACAAAGCACAAAGAACCAAGGGTGTGTGATGAAAGCAAAAAAGGAAAATGCCCAAGAGGGTGATCAATTGACTTGCTTAACCTTTTCAGCATAGCTGAACAGAAGCAGTTCTGTTAGCAGGGGAAACTTACGTTCCCAACTTTTCTTGCAGATTCCCCTTAGATCTCCTATTAGCAGCTTAGTTAAAGATGTCTTGTCCCAGATTTCGTCAGTTACTTGACTTGGAGCTATCAGCATGTTTAAACCTCAAAAGTATTTAGTTGTAATCTCTAGAAAGGAGAATGGCTGATTCAGCAAAGTGCCTTGCCATCCTAATAAAGGCAGGAAGTTTTAACCTCTCAGAAACCCATATGTGGAATTAGGGATGGAAAACCAAATTGGTTTTGTTGTTGTTGTTAGTTGCGAAGTCATGTCCGACCCATCACAACCCCATGGACAATGTTCCTCCAGGCCTTCCTGTACTCTACCATCCTCTGGAGTCCATTTAAGCTCATGCCTACTGCTTCAGTGACTCCATACAGCCACCTTTGTCGTTCCCTTCTTCTTTTGCCCTCAATCTTTCCCAGCATTCTCCAGTGAGTCCTTCCTCCTCATTAGGTGGCCAAAGTATTTGAGTTTCATCTTCTGGACCTGGCCTTCCAAAGAACAGTCAGGGTTGATCTCTCTAGGACTGACCAGTTTGATTGCCTTGCAGTCCAAGGGACTTGCAGGAGTCTTCTCCAGCACCACAGTTCAAAAGCCTCAATCCTTTGGCACTCAACCTTTCTTATGGTCCAATTTTCACAGCCATACATTGCAACTGGGATGGGTTAACACTTCCCATAATCTAAAGCAAGGGTCCTCAAATTCTTCGCCTCATCTATCAGATGACTGCAAGGAACATAAATCCTTCCTTTCCTCACAATTCAGTCAGAACTGAAGCAAAATGGATGAGAAGCAAAACGTCTTCAAGGAAAAACAAAGAAAGTCCAGTTGCCACTTGAAAAAGTAGCTTCGGGGCAACCATGACCTGAATGACTGAGAACCTCTGTAGACACTTTATCTATCACTTCATGAAATTTCAGATTGTTCATCAAGCCACAAATACTTACCAAATGAAAAGAATTCATTAAATACTAATTAACTAATAAGGTAAAGGTAAAGGTTCCCCTCATACATATGTGCTAGTTGTTCCCGACTCTAGGGGGTGGTGCTCATCTCCGTTTCAAAGCTGAAGAACCAGCGCTGTCTGAAGACGTCTCCGTGGTCATGTGGCCAGCATGATTAAACACCAAAGGCGCACGGAACGTTGTTACCTACCCACCAAAGGTGGTCCCTATTTTTCTACTTGCATTTTTTACGTGCTTTCAAACTGCTAGGTTGGCAGAAGCTGGGACAAGTAACGGGGATCTCACCCCATTATGCGACACTAGGGATTTGAACCTCTGAACTACCGACCGTTCAATCGACAAGCTCAGCCTCTTAGCCACTGAGCCACCACATCCCCTATTTAACTAATAGTACTATGAATAATAAAAATAATAACAGCAATGTCAGCCCTTTGGATAGTCCCATCAACTTTTGAGAGTCAATATTGACCTTTTTGAAGAACCCTGATCTAAAGCAGTCTTCCCAATCTGATGTATTCAGATGTCTTAGGACTTCAGTTCCTAGAATAACTTGTCCCCAAACAGCTATCAGGCACCAGGTTAGGTAATGCTAGACTAAAGACAAAAGGTAAATGGCCTGTTGGAATGGGATGCAGGGCTGTGAGAAAGCAGCCGATTGCAGATATCTATAAAATAAATGTCTAATTTCCTTGACTCAGGGGTTCAGTAAATGTCAATATAATCCTCACATTTGTATGATTCACACCTCATAAAACCTGATGCTTGAGAATGTTTTGCTTACTTTGTTACACATCCAGGTTTCAGGCACCATTCTGGAACAGAATCTAACTCTAGCTGCCAGACCAAGCAACAATAGGTAGGAGTGAAATTTTAAAAAATGATTTCTCCTCCCATTCCACTGTTCCATTGGCACTGGTATTTTTAGGTACCATTAGAGTCAGTTTCACTCTGTTAGCCAAGAATTTTGCCCATTGTTTTTCGTAGATTAAACAAAACCACCAGGGAATTTTACAAAAATCAAGGACAACGAATTACTCTGCAATAGAGAACTGAAAGTGTAAGTACAGGTGACTGATTTGAATATCCAAGAAAGCAAATAAATCCCCATGTATGCTCCCCATGTATGCTCATCATAAGGGATCTATAGCTTCTGATGCTTTAATGGTTGCATTGTGTCCTGTGTCATGGCAAGTGCCACGCTCAAAAAGTGGGGATGGGGACATGTTATTGTTATTAGTAGTCACTACACAACAATGGGAACCAGTTCTTTAACTGCTGTTGAACTTTATATGCATTGAGTTCTTTCCAAGAACCTAAGATAGAAATTTTGATAATGCAGATTTTCTAAGTACCATCTGATATTTTTTTCTTATGGTACCCAATGCATCAATAACCACTCGGACCATAAATGAACCATGGCTAGTTCATTCATTCATTCATTCATTCAATCATTCAATTTCTACAGCTGCCGATCACAATCAATGACTCTGGTTGGCTTACCACTTAAAAATATGCAGTATTCTTCAATTAAAACAATCCATCATTTTAATGTTTTTAAATATTGTTTAATAAAAACAATAAAAAACTAAGTAAAAATATTAATTCAAAATAAATATGCATTGCAGCCAAGATACTTGCCCAGTTAGCAATAAAGCCAGGAAATGGGGCCCTTAGCACATTCAATACCCCAGGCTAGAGGACAAAGGCAAGTTGTTAGAGCTTTAAGCGAAGATAAAAGAGTTGGGCCCATTCTAATCTCCAAGGGGAGGATATTCCATAAACCAGGGGCTACTGCAGAAAAGGCTATCCTCTAGTCCCCTGCCAGCCGAGCAGTCAAAACTCAAGCCTTCAGTTTCTTTCTTTAATGCTCCAGTTGTAAACCATTGCCAGGTTTTATCTTTATCCACTTTCCACTTAATCTTTTGTAGAAATTGATTTTGTATGTAATGTAATGATCTTACTTGCCAGCATTCTGTTCTTGTATTTATTACATTATTTCAATATTCATGTGTTGTTTCCTGCACATTCAGTAAGTTCCGATTTTTAACTTGATCAATGTTGTTCTTGGCTGCTTTTATAGAATTGCATGTGTTTCTTCTTTGACTGTATTGAAGTAAACCTTTGCCTCTATTTCTATGGGCAGCTAACATCTATCACAAGGGTGTCAAACTTGATCATGTCACATGATGTATCATGATGTATCATGACTTGTTTGTGGAGCCATGGTGGGCGTAGCCTGTATGTGACGCATCCGGTCTGCAGGCCGCCAGTTTGACAGGCCTGATCTATCAATTTCATTATGGGGATATAATGCATAGTGAATAGTCATCAGTTTTCTTGTTACTACTAGAAGTACCACCACCACTACTTTGTGATAAAAAAATCATCTCTTCCAAACTATTGCAGCTTGTTTCTTTCTTTATCTGTGGAAAGCAACTATGGCATAGGCTCTTTTTACAGTATAACAGTTCTCTCTACTGATGAAAAAGTGATTAAATGTATCAGTAGTTTTTTTTAAAAAAAATAGATGAAAGATGCAAATTGCACAAGGAAAGCCTGTGTATTGCACAGCACCCTATCTTTGGCTTGGGCCTTTTGGGTTTCTGCTTGGGTTGAAGATAATTAAAAATGAACTTGGTCTCTGGTCTTTGACTGTAATAAACTTAATCGATTGATAGAAACTTTGATTTTACATCATGAAGCTGGGATTAACTCCAGTTAATCTTATTCGCAGGTTCCCCTATCAATCAATGAGCTTCCAACATGAGTCCAGATCAGATCCTTAGCATGGCCAGGGAACAGCCTTTAATCCTTGCTTCCACTATGGTTACAATTTATATTGAGGCTCCACAGCTTCTTGTTGCATTGAAATCATCATCATCATCATTATCTATGCATAATCTGCATTGGATTTCCAATGTGAGCAAAGACTAAATTGACATATCTCAATATCGGTACTTGTCCTCTAAGCATGTACATTTGCCCCTTTAATTTTCCCTAAACCTATCCCAAAACAGGAATGTGGTGGTTCAGTGGCTAAGACGCTGAGCTTGTTGATCAAAAGGTCGGCAGTTCAGCAGTTCAAATCCCTAGTGCCGCGTAACGGGGTGAGCTCCCGTTACTTGTCCCAGCTTCTGCCAACCTAGCAGTTCGAAAGCACGTAAAAAATGCAAGTAGAAAAATAGGGACCACCTTTGGTGGGAAGGTAACAGTGTTCCGTGAGCCTTTGGCATTTAGTCATGCCGGCCACATGACCACGGAGACGTCTTCGGACAGCACTGGCTCTTCGCCTTTGAAACAGAGATGAGCACTGCCCCCTAGAGTCGGGAACGACTAGTATGTATGTGCGAGGGGAACCTTTACCTTTACCTATCCCAAAACAACCAAAAGGGGAAGCACAAACTCTTGGGGACTCAGGATGGTTCAAATGAGTGCAGGTGGGGCCATCCCTGGTATGAGATCAGTGAATTATTATGTACACTATGCAAATCTTTCCTTTCCTCTCATAAACAGATTCATTTCTAAAAGACCAGCAAACCATGATCTGAAGAGATTGTAGAGGTATGCAAATTGACAGGTGTTGTGGCCCCGCCCTCTGAGCCTATCTCATCGGAGGAAGAAAGCTCCGAACATGAGGAAGAGGAGTCAGCCAGACCTCCCTCTCCAGGCCCCTCCCCTCTGGCACTGTCTCAGGTGCCGGCCAAGGGAGAGGAGATTAGCCAAGAGCCAGGTGTCTCGGATGAGAGCGAAGGAGAGCCGTCATTCTTGGATGCACGCCAACGAAGGCGTGATAAACAGTTGCAGCAGTTAAGGAGGCGTGCTAGGGATTAGAACTGAGTCACTGGACCACACCCCAGAGACTATATAAGAGAGGGTGGTGGCTGGTAAAACTCCGTGACGAACAAAAACGAACTTTGGCTAGTCACTTGAACAACGTCTGAAGCTGCCGAAAGGAATATTGTTTTGCTGGACTATTTGCAATGTGTATGTAATGTTATGTTATCTGTTGCAGTAAAAGCTCTTGGCAGACGGTGATTATATTGCTGCCAAGTTTGAGATAATGACCTGTGTGCGTGCCAAGTACTTTCTTAACCCTGGGCTGGCTGTGTTTGTGTGTGTGTGTGGACGGGGACAGATCAACAGTGATCTGACTCAATATAATACTTTGGCTGGGAAGAAAATCTTCTGTTGATCAGATTAGTTCAAAGCGGTGTCGTGGTCATGTTAACAACACATGGTGCCCTCTGCTCCATATCAATAAGGTGGTTTATCAATAAAGTGCTTTCAATCAAAGCTTCATCAAAAGCAAAGTGACACTCCAAATCTCTTTGCAGTCTGGTTTGTATTTTTATTCCAAGACTGAGGAGATAGTTAGACTGCTTTTTTTCCCCCTAGAATCCAACTACTTGAATAGACTTAAAGTCTCCTTATATTTCCTTCCTAGTTACTTCGAAGTGAAAATTAATGTGGACTTCAAAATAACTTTCTCTGCTCGAAACCGGAAACGAGAGCAGAAAAAGTCTGGTTAATCCCCAACTGGCTACATAGAAAAATAATACTGTGCAGGGGATAAAGATTTATGGAACAAATATCTTAAACCCGTGATCGCGAACCTATGGCACGCGTGCCAGAGGTGGCACACAGCGCCCTCTCTGATGGCATGCAAGCTGTCGCCCCAGTTCAGCTCTGCCACGCAAGTGTGCATGCTTCCCACTGGCCAGCTGGTTTTGGGGTCTTTGCTGCTCATGCGTGGGCGGGGGCACGTGTGGGGGCCGTACACACATGTGTGAGGGGCGGGGCATGTGCGGGGGGCACCTGCGCAAGGGGCAGGCACATGCACATGTGCGGGGGTGGGGCAAGTGCAGGCATTGCATTTGGGGGGTTCAGGCATGCTTTGGGCACTCGGTCCAGAAAAGGTTAGCCATCACTGTCTTAGACTAAGCTAACCAACCTCACCATTGGCCTGGACTAATGATAGAAAGAGTTGAAACTAACATTATTGGAAGGACTTATTTTAAAATCTTGAAACCTCTGTCCCATTTTTTTCCTTCAAAACCCCTAAATGAAGGATGGATGAAAAGACACTATATTTATTTTCCCTTCTTTTCGATGTTTAGTATAAAAATGCAAGAATTCAAACGGGGCTTCAAATACATAGCTTGCTTTGGACTGCTGATCGTACAATGCTGTATATTTGTATTTTTTTTTTCTCATGGGGCTCTAAGAATTTAATGTATTGATTCAGTGGTTGTGCCTTGGATGAGTTCATTGCGTTCTGAATATGACAAAAGTAAGGCACTCATATCTTTTGCTCAGAATAGGAATCACTTCTATGTATTTGATATAAGAATAGCTTTGATTTCCTGTCTTTGAGATTAATTCTTGCTTAGTCTATCTATCTATAAACTTTGACCATTACTGAGCCTGGAATTATGGTCTTAAGTAATTTCGATTGTAAATTGAGGCATCCACTTCACCAGAAATAAATTTCTAGGATTTTTTTTGCTGCCATCATTAAGTGAAGCCATTCATTTGAATGGGTGATTTTGCCGGAAATAGAAACATTACAAGTTGTGGTCCCATGACCCCAGAATGCCATGAAAGTTCCTAAAACTGATCCATCCAACATGCGATCACAGGATTGTGGGGGGCAGTGTGACACTTACAACAGCCGTGGACGCTTTATAAAGCACCTATTCTGTGGCCACTGTAACTTCAAATAGTCATAAAATAACCTATCATTAAGTGAGGATTATCTCTTCAGTCCCTTGTTCACATGCCTAGAATTTCAATTCATTGGCATTCGCTACTTCTGAGTTGCTGTCATTTTTATGCTAAAGGTCATATTTATTTTTTATGTATTTTATGTATTTTCCATCCATCTCATCACAAGCAATTCTGGGCAGCTTACATGGTTCAAAGCAATAAAACTATATATATATATATATATATATATATATATATATATATATATATATATATATATATATATATACATACATACATACATACATACATACATACATACATACATATACATATGTATATGAAGGAGCTTCTTGGATGAGAAGTGAAACATCTTCAAAGAAAAACCAGAAAGTCCAGTTGCTTCTTGAAAAAGCACCTGTGGGACAACCATGACCTCACACATACACACACACACACACACACACACACACACACACACACACACGTAAATTATAAACTATGGTAAAAAGATTGGGAGGGATGGAACAAGGTGTGCAGGGGATGTGATTAGATCTGCTGTAAGTCCATCAACCTCCATCCACCACCTCCAGCGTGACTCATTGGGGCCCCCATATTAGGAGATTATCTGTTAAAACCCACATGGTAGGTTAGATAGGAAGCCTAATCTATGGAGGCAAAACTACGTTTATTATTATTTTTTTCTCTGTTCCGACACTTATTTTCCCTGTTCCGACACTTATTTTCCCTCTCTTGTTTTCTTTCTTTCACCCCCTTCTACCATATACGTAAACGTCCGATCGCTTGTACTAGAGATTAGAAATGATCACTTGCAAAGAGCTTTTCAAATTAGACAAAGAATTGTCTGTAGTCCAGGCAGGGGTGAAATCCAGTAGGTTCTGACAGGTTCTGGAGAACCGGTAGCGGAAATTTTGAGTAGTTCAGAGAGCCAGCAAATACCACCTTTGGCTGGCCCCAGAGTGGGGTGGTAATGGGGATTTTGCAGTATCCTTCCCCTGGAGTGGGGTGGTAATGGAGATTTTGCAGTATCCTTCCCCTGGAGTGGGGTGGGAATGGAGATTTTGCAGTATCCTTCCCCTGCCACACCCACCAAGCCACACCATGCCCACCAAGCCACGCCCACAGAACTGGTAAAAAAAATTGGATTTCACCACTGAGCCCAGGGCTGTAGGTTGTCCATCTGGCTCTTTTAATCTCCTTTCTCTCTTCATTTTTATTGGGACCTCATTGATCTCCTTGATTCTTGATTTTTCCTCACTTGTGTTTCGATTCCAGTTTGAAGCATGTCCCTTTATCCCACGTTTATTTTTAGGAAGAATGTTACAGCCTTCGTTCCAAAGCTCATCTGATCTGAGACGATTATGGGGGCTGGTGACATTAAGCAATAGGCTGTGCAAAAGTGGTAAAATAAACCTCTCAGGTGGAGGTTTAAAGCTTCAACTTTATCAGTGAAGCACGCACAGATCTCTGTGGGAGATTCATATTGATTTCCCTCTCCCTGTTTACATCCTGCTTTTTGTATTCATGTAAACATGTGCAAAGATGCTACATCGAGATCGTTGATGTTAGGATAATTCGATTAATCTTAATGACTTTTTTTTCCTCCCCCTGGAAAGACCAAGAAGAAGCAAGGGAGATTAGGAAACAAAACAAAGCAAAGAATGTACTTTGAGTTTGGTAAGGAACTACTGTCCTAGATTATGCAAAGAAAACAGATAATTCCTGCCAGCCCACCAGGAGTTCATCCTCTTAGCCTCTGTTTATATTTTGAAGATGAACACACGGTTTGCAATTTTATTGGGAATCAAACAAGATACAGCTTATTTGTTTCTTGCCTAAGAACCACAGTCATCTTGCTTTACTGGCCTGCAAAAATTGATTTCTTCAAAGATACCTTTTTTCTCTTCCTGAGAAAGTTGCTAGCACTTACCATTACAGGTAATCCTTGATTTACAACTATTTGTTGAGTGCAAAGTTATAATGGCGTTGAAAGTAGTGACTTATGTCTAGTGTTTGCGCTTACGGCCTTCATGGCATTCCCCAGAGTCATGTGATCAAAATTCTGGTGCTTGGCAACCAGCACATATTTACAATGTTTGCGGTGACCCAAGATCATGTGATCGCTGGTTATAACATTCCCTGCTGGCTTCTGACAAGTAAAGTCAATAGGGGAAGCCAGAATTGTTTAAGGACCATGTGATTCACTTAACGACGCAAGTGATTTAGAAATAGAAGAAACAGAATAACAGAGTTGGAAGGGACCTCGGAGGTCTTCTAGTCCAACCCCCTGCTTAGGCAGGAAACCCTACACCACTTCAGACAAATGGTTATCCAACATCTTCTTAAAAACTTCCAGTGTTGGAGCATTTGCAACTTCTGGATGCAAGTTGTTCAACTGATTAATTGTTCTAACTGTCAGGAAATTTCTCCTTAGTTCTAAGCTGCTTCTCTCCTTGATTAGTTTCCACCCATTGCTTCTTGTCCTACCATCAGGTGCTTTGGAGAATAGCTTGACTCCCTCTTCCTTGTGGCAGCCCCTGGAGATATTGGAACTGCTATCATGTCTCCCCTAATCCTTCTGTTCATTAAACTACCAGTTCCTGCAACCGTTCTTCATATGTTTTAGCCTCTAGTCCCCTAATCATCTTTCTTGCTCTTCTCTGCACTCTTTGCTTAACCGTCATGGAAGAAAGGTTGTAAAATTGAAGGCAACTCACCTAACAACTGTGTTGTTTGGCAATGGAATTTCTGATCATGACTGTGGTGGGAAATTGAGGATTACCTGTACTTCGTGTATGTAGGTTCTCTACCCAGATTATATGCCACTGATTGTTTCTGAAAGGACAGTAAACATTACATTAGTGTGACTTCAAAGTTAACCTGGCATTCCTTTAACCTGGTAATCCTTTCTGTCACCCATTCCACATAGGGTTTTTTTTTTTTCTTAAGTAAAAGCTTTTGGGCATGGCTGTTGTAACAGTAGCTTTTATACTATGATGGAGTTTGGAAGAAAGATCTAGAAAGAAACGTCTTGGAGAGCCAATATTAGACTGGAGAAAGTTCAGATCTAAGTCAGGGGTGTGTTCTACTTACCTTTACTACCGGTTCGCAACGGGATCGTGCACGTGCGTTTGCTTTGCACGCACTTGTGCCGAGCTTCTGTGCATGTGCAGAAGCTTCTGCGCATGCGCAGATTGCCTATGATGACATCTGGGGTGGTGGGCAGAGCCTCCCGCCAGTTTTATTACCAGTTCTTGCAAATCGGTCCGAACCGGGGGCAACCCACCACTGATCTAAGTGCTCCACTCCAAGTAGATTAAAACATTTGTCGTTGTGATTTGTCTCGTGATCTGGACTTTGTCTAATTTAGATAATGTATTTTGACATAAAATAGAGTATTTTTTACCCAATAAATATTCAAAACAAATTAAACCACAGACTGTCACACTTTTTTTGAGATGCAGATTATTCTGAGAGCAAAGTGGGAAAATATACTGATCCCTCCATATTATCTACTTATTCCCATAGAATCTTACATAGGTCTTCATCAGGGGTGTCAAACTAGATTTCATTGAGGGCCACATCAAGGTCAAACAGGATTCTGTTTGACCTTGGGGGCCTGGGTGGGTGTGGTTGGGATGGGCATGGCCAGCTTGATGTCACTCGTGTCACGGGTACCTGTGGTGGCCCGGGCAGGGCTGGGTGAATCCATTGTATTCAGTGGAGGAAGGCAAGACAAGGGAGAGCGCCAAACCCTTGTCTTCCAGAGGAGCCTCATCATCCCTCTCAGGCCCTCTGCAACTGTCTACATTTCACCTGCAACAGCCTCCTGCAACCCTCTGTTAGTTTAGTTATAGTTTATAGTTTATTTGATTTGTATACCGCCCTACTCCCGAAGGACTCGGGGCGGTGAACAGCCAACAATAAAATACATAGATACAAAAAATTTAAAAACCAGATAAAATCAAATTAAATCATTTTGGCCCTGTTAGCAAAAACAGAGCTCCTGCAACCAAGCTCCATTTTCACTGTCAGAGGCACCGTGGGCTAGTCCTTCGCTGTTTCCAGGGGAGCCCTGCGGGCCAGATCTAAGCACCCCATGGGCCAGATTCAACCTGTGGACCTTGAGTTTGACATCCTGGTCTTCATGGAAAAGGATTAAAAGTTTACCACTCAGCAAGATTTGTAACAAGGGACGTAGTGGCTCAATGGCTAAGACGCTGAGCTTGTGGATTGAAAGGTCAGCAGTTCAGCGGTTCGAACCCCTGGTGCCATGTAACGGGGTGAGCTCCTGTTACTTGTTCCAGCTTCTGCCAACCTAGCAGTTTGAAAGCACGTAAAAAATGCAAGTAGAAAAATAGGGACCACCTTTGGTGGGAAGGTAACAGCATTCCGTGTGCCTTTGGTGTTTAGTCATGCCGGCCACATGACCACGGAGACATCTTCAGAAAGCGTAGCTCTTCGGCTTTAAAATGGAGATGAGCACTGCCCGTTAGAGTCAGGAACAACTAGCACATATATGCGAGGGGAACCTTTATCTTTACCTAACACTTGTAACAGGTTGTGCCATCTCTTTGTGTGAGAAAAGATACATAAATCTAGCCAGTCAAATACAAGAAAGCTGTGAGGCCTAAAGGGATGCTCACAGCCTTAATCTCCATCCCAATAGATCTCTTACTAAGAAGCATTTTATAATACATGGTATACATTCAGTCCAAAGAGATTGTCACAGACTGAAATTTAAATAAGCAAATCTCTTAAAAGATAATACAAAACATATAATGCGTGTTTAGAGTGACTGGCCTGGCTTGCAAGCATATTAACATAAACACATTGACACTTTAAAGTCAAAATCATTGGAAGCACTCCCAGTGGGATTAAGTGGCAACATCCAATGGGATTAAGTGCCATCTAATCCAAAATTTGAGATAACCAAGTTTTTTACCAGTAACACAATTTTAACAAGTATCACAGGAAGATATTAAAGATTGAAAGTCCAGGCAAGGAAGCAATGTTTAATGTCAAGACTTTGTCAGAATATTCATGAACTGGAATGGAGACATGGTAACAAGGTCAGCCAATGAGGACTGTTTAGAAACTGAAACTGGAGGGAGCCTGGGCATGGCTCTGTATTAAGCTCTGAGCTCTGAAGCTGCAAACTAGTCTCTCTGCAACACTGAACTCAAACTCATCTCTGCTGTACCCTATGTGTGTTTGTACTTACAATCTCTCCTCTCTACCACGTTGGAAGAATCAGCCATTGGTATTGTATATTTATCTTCATGTGTTATATTGCATATAAAGAGAAATTAATGAATCCTGTTGAATCAGTTATCTGTGTGTGCTTTCTGGATGTGATTTCTGCAACAAACTCTGACAGACTTCATCACGAACATCTCATAAAACATGTTTCTCTGACTGACCATGCTCAGGTAGATTCCTTAATATTGGAAGCTCCTAACGTGGTGGCTCAGTGGCTAAGACACTGAGCTTATTGATCGAAAGGTTGGCAATTCAGAAGTTCGAATCCCTAGTGCCGCATAATGGGGTGAGATCCCGTTACTTGTCCCAGCTTCTGCCAACCTAGCAGTTCGAAAGCACGTAAAAAAATGCAAGTAGAAAATTAGGGACCACCTTTGGTGGGAAGGTAACAGCGTTCTGTGTGCCTGTGCAAGGGGAACCTTTACCTTTAACTTCACCAAGCACTGCCAAGGCTGAGCAGCTCAACTTGGAGGTACCCAGCAATTTGAGAGTAACATTCTACTCTTGAGTGGACCATCCCTCCCATGCTGCCTCTCATCATAACCTGAAACCCCTTTGTAAACAATATCAATATTTTTGTGGACTAGCTGGTTCATACTTCAGATCAAGATCAGAGTTCACAGGCACGTGAGTCAGTAGGAGTCAGGCACAGTTCTAGTCTGGTTTGGGTTCTTGGGCCTGGCTTCTCAAAATCAAGTGAGCTTGATATCTTTTTCAGCTGGTTTCCTTTCTCCCTTAATGAAGGATAATGAATATGTCAGGGACAGGACAGTCATGAAAGGACATGCGTCTCTAAGAAAGGTAGAAGATGGAAATGAAACAATATGGAACGTGAACTGAGGAGTCCTTTGTGCTCCCTGAGCTTGGCTGTTTTCTTGCAGGAGTTTCATTATCCAATCTGGGTAATATTATTGGTGCTAGTAGGAAGTGGAGTTTGCTCTCAATTTATATCCTAGTGGCTTGCTCTGTCAGGGTTGGTGGTTTCAACCAAGCTCAGGAAGCACCAAAGACACCTCATTTCAACCCTGAACTACAAATAGTCTCTTAAATCAGAAGGTGAACTGTAGGATAATGGGCAATTCATATATTTCATAAAAATTCCCAAGTCCCCTCCCCCAGATTGTCCCATTGAAAATTGGAAGCACATCATAATACAATTTCCAACTCATTTATTTATTTTATTTATTTATTTAAATTTCTATATCGCCCTACTCCTGAAGGACTCAGGGCGGTGAACAGCCACAGGATAAAACACATAAATACAAAAATTTAAAATAGAATAAAAATTAAATAATTTGGCTGAACAAATTTAAAATATCCCATAATTTAAAAACAAATTAAAATTTACATTTAAAAAGGGGAGAAGATTTAGGCCAACTCATAATATTCAAAATATCATTCAGTTTTAAGGTTATTTTAATTGGTGAAATTATAATGTTCTTTTATTGATTATTGTATGGTTGTATAGATTGGATATATATCACAGTGAATACATTATGTAAATACAAATCCCTCTATGAGATGGTTCAAAAATGTAAAAAATAAATAAATGTTGAAGTCTAGGCAGCCACCCAAGGTTATGAATGATAATACTGCTGAACACTTTTAGTGATGGCTGAGTTGCTGTCAGGCCCTCAAAATCAAAAACAACATGTGATCCTTCCAAGCAAAGTTCTTTATTGTTCCACACCTATAGACAGAATTTTGCCAGGATAAAGCATTCTTCTACCTACATGAAGCATATATTCTGGGAACTATTGTGGAGAGGCTATCTTCACCAGTGGTGGGTTCCTCCCGGTTTGGTCCGGTTCGGCTGAGCCGGTAGCTGTGACGATATGATGTCACCGAACAGGTTTCCCCCCCCTGCCCTCCCACCCCCCCCATGTTATTCTTACCTTTTATTTGGTCCCACCCCCAATCTATTGCTGCCTCCTGAGTCCCAGCTGATGACTAGATGGAAAAAAACTGTTTAAACTCTTCCCGCGGGGCTTCAAAGGGCCGTCCTACAGCTGATCAGTGTTAAAAGCAAACAAATGAGTCGGGTCGTAAGTGCAAGGACTGGTCATAAGTGCGAGGACCTTCCAGAAATGACTCTGACCAGCTAGCCACGCCCACCTAGTCACATGACTTCTAAGCCACACCCACAGAACCGGTAATAAAAAAATTTAGAACTCACCCCTGATCTTCACCCCCTTCCTCTCACACAAACTATCTGAACTGAGCTGTCTTCCAGACCAATACAATCCAACACATCCATACAGAAAATTGGAGGTCTGAATTGCTGACTTTAACATCGCTGGTGAGTTATATGGGGCCAAAAAACAACATCACTGTAAACGTACAGAAACCTTCCTTGTTCTGATGCCATGGCAATTTGTGTAGACAAGCATGAAATTAGTTCCAGCGGAAAGGAACTAACATGGTAGATTGAAAGAGTGCCAGATAGTAGGAAAAGGCAGACTGGCCTTTATTTGTCTGACAAATACCAACTATTTGATGTATCCACCTCCCAAGATTTAGGCCCATTTAGTGATTTGCTTCACTCAAGAGCAGAGAATAAGCTGGCCCCTATAAAACAACTTCCTCTCTATGGCATCGGTGTATTATATTATCTCTTGAGGGTTTTAGTTGTATTTGAAGGGTCCTTGATATACTCTGAACTTGCTTGTTTTCTTGCAGATTTTTCATTACTCAAACTGGGTAACATCTTCAGTGCTGTAGGTTACATTACATGAATAGAATAGAATAGAATAGAATAGAATAGAATAGAATAGAATAGAATAGAATAGAATAGAATAGAATTCTTTATTGGCCAAGTGTGATTGGACACACAAGGAATTTGTCTTTGGTGCGTATGCTCTCCGTGTACATAAAAAGGCAAGATACATTTGTCAAGAATCATAAGATACAACACTTAATGATAGTCATAGGGTACAAATAAGCAATCAAATCATACAAGGAAACAATCAATATAAATTGTAAGGATACAAGCAACAGAGTTACAGTCGTGCAGTCATAAGTGGGAGGAGATGGGTAATAGGAATGATGAGAAGATTAATAGTAATAGTAATGCAGATTTAGTGAATAGTTTGACAGTATTGAGGGAATTATTTGTTTAGCAGAGTGATGGCGTTCGGGAAAAAACTGTTCTTGTGTCTAGTTGTTCTGGTGTGCTGTGCTCTATAGCATCGTTTTGAGGGTAAGAGTTGAAACAATTTATGTCCAGGATGCGAGGGGTCTGTAAATATTTTCACAGCCCTCTTTTTTACTCGTGCAGTATACAGGTCCTCAATGGAAGGTCCTCAATTAGTTGTATCTCCCACGGTATAAGACGCACCTTAGTTTTTGGGGAGAAACAAGCTGATTGGTGGGTGGATGGCCTCCTAGAATATCCCCAATCAGCTGTTCCCAAAGGTGAACTTTAGCAACAGGTTCATTGGTTGTGAGCTCTGCGCCTTGCTTTTTTTTCAGCCTCTGAAACCTCCCTTTAAGAGACTGTTTCAGAGGCTGGGCGGGGCTACATTCAGTGTATAAGACACACCCAAATTTTCATCCTCTTTTAAGGGGGGAAAACGGTGCGTCTTACACTCCGAAAAATACGGTATGTGAAAAATCAATCAATCAATAGATATATATGAACTCGCACAATGATATTACAGTGCTTATGATGTAGGTCAATATTACATTATATTTAAGGAAAAATGCTTGAGGGTTTTAATTGCAAACCCTGTATTGATGCTAATTTGCTTCACTGTCTGAGATAGAAAATACATCTGCTTTGTGACGGTCCCAAATTACACTTTACAATTTATATATCAAAGAAACGGGAGGCTATGATGCTCATTTAGATCCATTCTCTGTCTGTTCTCGCTGCATTTTATGTCAGACAGATTAGGCATCCGGTATATATAAAGAGTACAATGGAGCTTTTCAGTAATGATTATAGACAAAGCTAAAGATAGGATCAACTCCTCTTACCCTTCTTTTTTATTGCTTAAAATAGGCCCTGTTTTCCCAGTATTTTTCACAGCGGTTTCAGGTTTCAGAAATCTTTAACAATGTTATTTGTCTGATCAAATTTAATGAGTATCCCCAGACCTAGCCATTTTAAATTGAGTTAAACCTAGTAACCCTGAAGCCTGACCATTACAGTCCAGAAGAAAAGGGGACACCGTGTATGACAAGAAGTATTGCTTTTGGATTTTTTTTTTAGGCTGAAAAAAAAATCACCTTATTTTTGAGAAATCTCTCTTGCTTTTCTCATGCCCTTGTAACCCTGAAAGTCTGATAGAAACCTACAGAAAGTACTGAAGCTATAACAAAGCTTTAAAAATGGGAGAAAATGGTACCAATCAGTTTTGCTAAACTTTTGACATCCTGGAGATATTGCCTGGATTTCTAAACTCGGCAAGGCAATCAGAACTGAAATTAATTAATAATTGACTGGAAATTAATTATCCACTGGTTGTGCTTCCTTATTCTTTTTTTTTTTTCCAGGGCCGTTCTTGATTCAGCATATACTGTACATAAAATCAAAACACGTTTTGGCATTTGCATTGTAAGAGGAGAATATATTTGAGAACGCATACTTTTTAATGATCTAGTACTGAAAAGTAAAAGTCTATTTTAGTGTGACTTTTTTGTGCCAAAGGAAATGGGGGAAGTATAGAAAAAGAATACAGATGGACCGTGAAAAGGGATTTTTAGCTTCCAAAAGAAACAAGGGATCTTTTGGCTATCTTCTTATTGTCTTTGAGCATCGCTGAAGCCATATGACATTTGAAATGGGTGAATATTTATTGCAGTCCTAGTTGAGATGTTAATACTCCAAAGGAGAATCTGAAGCAACTAGGACAGGAACACTATAAGACATTAAAAAAGGAATCTAAAAGTGAATGTTAGCCACAGCTTTGCTGGAGGTTAAATGTAAAGATCTTCTCCATGTGTAAATGGTTCACTGACCCATAATAATAAAGCAGTGCTTCAGAAGAAGGGTAATTATCTAAATTTCTCAAACACCCAGAGGTAAATGCTCCCTATCTTTTCTTTTGAAAATAAACCAATGTGCCTCTACTTAGTTTTTTACCCTGACGCTCCCCCCCCCTTTTTTAATGAGGGAAATTAATTAGTTCTCTTATTTCTTTATTCCTGGTGTAGAAATCAAGGCTCACTGCAACTCTCCTGTTTTCCCTTTGGGCTCCTGGCTCAGCCGGCGGCATCATTTATGAAGGCATTTTCTGCAGCCTCCCGAAAAGACTAGCAAATAAATGATTGGAACTTATTAAGCCCTGCAGTTCCTTCTACTGCAGGCAGACAAATAAGCAACAGAATCAAAAAGGGAACCCCAGCAGAAAATAGATGTGCCGTTTTCCAATCTCGTTTTGATTGAACATATTTCCATCAATCAGCTCCTTTATGAAGCAGCTCTGCCCTTGTTATTCTGGAGTAAATCCTATTGGGTAGATTGGTTTTTTACTAAATCAGGGGTGGGGAACCATGGTCCTTTTAATGACTGGTGGATTTCAACTCCCATGATTCCTGAGCCAGCCATGCTCAGGACAATATGTGCAAAACTGTGATCTGATATGGGGTTGGTTTTACCCCTCTTTTACCACACGTAGCCATGAGTTCAGGGGGGCTTAGTTTCCTAAGGGAAAATAGGGATTGGGCTAAAATATAAAGCTGGAAAGAGGTCTCAGTGCACTCAATCTGTCTTACGTTGGAGGTGATGTGAAAATCTTATATATAGGCTTACTTGGATAACTTCCAAGGATCTGACTAAAAATTGCTCCCAAGTAAATATATATTTCATGGTACAAGTAAATGCTTAAGACAGCAAATGTGTTTGGAAAAAAATTTGCTTGAAGTATCGTAGCCAGAATTCTGTGTTCCAGGAATTTTACTTATTCAGTTCCAAGAAATTTCAAAGGGAAGGTGTCCCAGGGATCCTAAGAGTTTATGGAGTTGCTTGTAGTCTGAGTACTCTGTACTCTGTAACCCATTATTGATTGTGCCAATCAAATTACTGATTGCAATCCAAAAGAAAGCTAAATGTGCTTAGATCAACATAAATCTCAGTTCTGGCTGTGGAAGTGATGCAGTATACAAAGAGTTGCCCAAGCTTTTAACAGTGCAATTATTTGACTCTCAATGCCAATTTATTCAGCTTAGACTAGTAAATTCTATTGAAGGTTTAGCTTTATACATTTATGTCATATATTTTTTTTCAGGAATGTTTTCATGACAGTAAAAGTGGGTTCAACTGTACTTTAGTATTATGCGTATTCATGTGTGATTGTCTTTTTTCTTCAGGGCTGAAACAGATACTGCATTTCAGAAAGAACTGTGCAAATGATGCAAAAAGCCGTTTGTTTGTTTTTCTGACTCATTTACACTGTGATCCTATATATAGTTACCTAGATTAAAAATATATATATCATGGTACTCAGATTTACCTCTGAGGAGATGTTCATACAATTACATTGGCAACACCCTTTATGCAGTTTGAAAACTATGAAATGGAGTTTTATCCAAAACCTTAGACAGCTGTGTATATCTTTTTTCCCTAACTTCTGGATGTTCTTTTCTTTCTAACTCACAAATACGTCTTCTGATCCTAGGGCTATTTATAAAGGAGGAGAAAGTTTATTCAGTTAGAAAGTCAAGTATTTAAAAAAAAAAAATTTAATTTTTTTTTAAATTTTTGATTTATATGCCGCCCTTCTCCGGAGACTCAGGGCGGCTTACAATGCGCTAAGCAATAGCCTTCATTCTTTTGTATATTTATACAAAGTCAGCTTATTGCCCCCACAACTGGGTCCTCAATTTACCTACCTTAGAAAGGATGGAAGGCTGAGTCAACCTTGAGCCTTGGCGAGATTCGAACCTGCAGTAATTGCAGGCAGCTGTTCTTAATAACAGGGTGCTTTAGACCACTGTACTACCAAGGCTCTTGAATGTCAATGTGTCTGGACCTAGAACCTGTGAAAATGTATAATCCTTCCTTCCTTCCTTCCTTCCTTTCTTCCTTCCTTCCTTCCTTCCTTCCTTCCTTCTTTCCTTCTTTCCTTCTTTCATTCCTTCCTTTCTTCTTTCTTTCCTCTTTCCTCTTTCTCCCCTGTCCTTCCCTTCTTCCTTCCTTTCCTCCTTCCTTCCTTCCTTCCTTCCTTCCTTCCTTCCTTCCTTCCTTCCTTTCCGTTTTCATATTTCAAATTTTATTGAAAAGCAGGTTCTCTTCTACATATTTTTGTGGAACTGAGTATCTAGTATCCTCCTAATGGATTGCTGCAGTTCAAAGTTGTTCCTTAACTTTATATAAATCAGATGTTCTCATTTGCCCTCTCCGCCCTGTGGAGCGTTTTCGCGACTTGCATCCTGAGGAAGTGGCTGATTTATTTCGCACAACACAAGCAGTTGGCAATGTAGTGGAGCAACATTTTGGAGGAACTTCGCTCACCATTTCGGTTCAGGTTAGTACTAGTACTGTGATTTGATTACAGCAAAAATTGGCGTACCTTGTCCTTATACGTCATTGTTCAAAAGCTCTCCCAAAATATAATTTTTAAGGTTTATAATACCAAAAATAATTCTTAAGGTGCACGTGCAATTTCCTGTGTGAAGTGGGGTTCACTATAGCAACATCAACTAAAAGTCAATATTGTAGCTAGCTTAGATTTTTTTTTTCTTTTTCTAAAAAAAAACCTCATTAGTAATTAATTTAATGTCCTCTGGGACAATTCTCTAAATGCCCTAGGAGAGAGAAGAATGCATGCAGTGAATAGTTTTTGCACATTTGCAGAAATAGCTTTCAAGTGTTAGAAACCATACCACAACACCGTACTGCAACATTCATACAGGATTCCAGGCTTACCTAGGATCACCAAAACTAAGCAGCCTCAAAATCCATTAAAGACAGCTTTGACCATGCTATTCCATGTTGGCATACAACCGTAAAATAAGCAAAGAGCTCAAAACAAACAAACAAACAAACAAACAAACCTATAGTTGCTATAATTCACTGCAGAGATTTCTTAATTTGGGAGACAGAATGGAAGAACTAGAAGGATGGTGGTTGTGAGTTTCCCTTTTGTTGCTTTCTTGCCATCAACAATAATATTTTATTGCTACTTCTACTTACGTGACACCACTCAGGCTGAAATGAGTGAGAAAAGGATAGCTGTCATCTTCTCCTTGGATTGACCTGAGTGGCGTAGGCGGCTAATGCCTCCTACTAAGGCAGCATTTAACATCCAGCTGCCTGCAATTACTGCGAGTTCAATTCTCACCAGACTCAAGGTCGACTCAGCCTTCCATCCTTTCTAAGGTGGGTAAAATGAGGACCCGGTTTGTGGGGGCAATAAGCTGACTTTTATAAAATATACAAAAGTATGAAGGCTATTGCTTAACCCATTGTAAGCCACCCTGAGTCTCTGGAGAAGGGCAGCATATAAAAATAAATAAATAAATAAATAAATAAATAAATAAATAAATGAATGAATGAATGAATGAATGAATGAATGAATAAATAAATAAATAAATAAATAAATAAATAAATAAATATAACTTGACCATCATCAAGGAAGAAGGTAGCTTAAGCAGCCTTAAGACCTGGAGAAAACGTTTGACTAAGCTACCTCTCGGATGTCAAGCCCTATTCCTGAAATCTTTAAGTTACGTTGTCTTTGACCTGGTTAATGTCCTCAATACTGAGATGTTTGCGGTTTTTTTGTCCCTCATCCCACTGCATAAATTTTGTCACAGAACATTGCAGGAGTGATTTTGGAAATGAAAATATGCCTTTGGGGTCTCCGGTAGCAAGCAACTCAGATCAACTCATGCCATCTTCCTGAAGTTAGTTTGGCTGGAGTTTCAGAGGCCATATTCCTATTAAAGACCAAGTTAGCGTGATTGTGGCTTTAGTGTACAATTTGTATTGTCTCTTCTCCAGAGTGACTGAACTGGTCCCTTTTCATAAATTTCAGATGGTTCTTTTAGTCTTCCCTAAATAAACAGAGGCTGATAACCAAAAGTATGCCTTGAAGAACCATTCTTCATGGAATTCAGGAAACCCATGTACATGATGAATTTCATGCACAAAAAATAATGGAAAACCAGGATTGTACCTGCAGAAACTAAGGGTCTCAGCTCATGATGTTTTAGCTACATGCAAATGGGACCCTGAATATGGACAAGGTGCCGGTAGTTACCTATAAAACCCTACAATGGCTTGGTACTTGAAGGATCACCTTTTTTTCAAAAGTGTGTACCTGTCCAACTAGTTCAAAGGGAATAGGCATGTTGCACTTCCTGTCAGCCAAAGAATGTTGGTTGGTAGGAACCAGAAGGCAAGCTTGCTCTACCGTGGCCCCTGCTCTATAGACCATCCTCCTTTCAGAATGGCCCCAAACCTGTCAGGTCCATCATTGTAGTCCGGTATCCTGTCATTGTCCTGGGGTGGAGGAGCTTGGCATGTTTGGGATTTTTCTGCTTTTACTGTACACTTGGGCATTAAGGAGGGGTACTATCTTTGGAGATGGGAAGGATTCCTTCCCAGCTGGTTTTTGCCAGGTTCCAAGGTCTTCGTGCCCTGAGTGCAATCTGTTATCTGCCTAGCACCTCAGCATTCTCAAAATATCTTCTTGGCATCACATTGGCTGCTGGTGGACTGGTCATGAGGGTTGTGATTGGGAAATCAAAAGAATTGCTTTTGCTTTGCCCGGGACCTTTAGATTCCGCTTGACTTTACTGCAGCCAGTTTCTCTCAGTAAAAGTTCGTTTGATTCAATTCAATGGATTCAAGAGTCTTGCTTTCCTGAGGGGGCCGACTGGACCAGGCCTGACAGCCTTTTAATCATACAGATTTCATGTACATGGGTTTCTTGAATGCCATGAAGGATGTTTCTACAAAGCATACTTCTGGTCACCAGTCTCCATATATTTATGGATGACTGAGTGTGTTGAATGTGCCAAAGGCCCTACATCCTGACTCTGTTGCTAACAGGCCAAATATCTAGCTCTTGTGTATGTCGAATTGAATGTTTTAAATGTTTTCTTTACTGGCTTTACTGTTTTTATTGTTTTAAAATGCTTTTAATTACATTTAAATGTATTTAAATACATTTAAATACAATTAAATTTTTAATGGTAATATATTTTCTGAACTGTAGACCACCCGGAGTTATTGACTGAGATGGGTGACCATAT
Source organism: Pantherophis guttatus (assembly GCF_059756535.1). NCBI lineage: Eukaryota > Metazoa > Chordata > Lepidosauria > Squamata > Colubridae > Pantherophis > Pantherophis guttatus. The sequence goes on from NC_142064.1 coordinate 246,637,801, forward strand.
AAATTGAACAAACAAATAATAAACATCCCTAAAATGGAATATATGTCTCTTCAATGTCTCTTGGCTTCCTTGTTCTTCATTTGTGTACCCCATGTACATATGATAGCTATAAAGCATATCCTGACTAAACAGGATAATGAAGTTTCATATATTAATTTTAATCTTGGATTTAAGTATAAATAGCTTTTTGAGCTGCCCACGGAATGTGGGTTTTCTACAAAAAGCTCATTTATTTTCCCACCAAGTGGATAAGTCTGTTTAGCTTCTGGGACACAGCTGTGAATGAATGGGTTGCACTGGTTACCTCAGACCTTTTGTTAAAATCATATTAAGCCAAAAAAGGGCATCCTACTGTATCGTATCTGCCAACAACGTGTCTTTTCTAAACAGTCCCCATAAATCTTGATGAGCACCAACATTATTAAGAGCATCTGTGATCTGAGATGGTGAGGGCCAAGAGGAACAATTGTGCCAGAACTTTTTCTCCTCAGTGCCATCATTTCCCATTTGATTTGGCCCTGAAATAGACAGGTGTCTTTTCCCAAGTACTTCAGCACCAGATCATCCCCACAAGAGTGCAATAAATTAATGCACAATGAAATTAGATTTAAATTATTAATGGCACATTTTTTTGAATGCCCAGGAGAACCTTGTTGGCTGTTATTATCTAATTCTTTCCCCCACTTCCCCTTCCTCTCTTTCCTCTCTTCCACTTCTCCCCACAGGATGGTCCTGAAGCTGGACAGACTGTGAAGGTGAGTGCTTATTTTATTATGCAGAGTACCAATTAATAAGAAGCAATTATATGAACGAATAAAACCAGTCAGCTGCAGCACAATGCTGTGTTGCTGTTTTATCCTTGAAGCCAGAAGATCCCACAGTCTTTAGTATCTGTAAATATATTGATTGAAATGGGATGGTACAATATGCTTACATCTCACCTCTTTTCCTAACTGTTGTCATTTAATGCTACCTCTTGGCCACTACTGTAGTTCCATGAAATCCTTCTGTCTTGTATAGTTGTCTTCTAAAGGTGTGAAAGGGGTGCTGCATCCTGCATTTCAGGTAAGATTTTAAGAGCATATAAAAACGCCTCCCTTATACCACAAAGGGTATAAAGGGTAGGCTTAGCTTGTTGTTGTTGTTGTTCAATTAAAACTGTAGGAGACATTGATTAGGACATACAGAAAAGCCATACAATTAGCATGAAAGCATTTTGATCCCAATAATTTATTTTCGCTAAGAACTGAACAAATACCACTGTACATTTCAGGGGTGGGTTCTACTTACGTTTACCATCAGTTCACAATGGGAATGCACATGCACACTCCCTTCACTTCATGCGCACCTTGCTTCTATGCAAGCGCAGAAGCTTCTGATGACAACATCTGGAGCAGTGGGCGGGGCTTCCCACCGGTTTTACTACCGGTTCTTGCGAACCAGTCCGAACCAGGGGCAACCCACCACTGGTACATTTTGCACACAAAAATGCAATTCTAAGTATTTTCTACATTTTAATATTATAAATGTTTGTGGGAATGAGGTTTTCTCAGGGAGAAAGTTCATTTGTTGCTGCTAAAGTTCAATAATTGGGATGCCATTGACTGAAAATTGCTTAGAGACTTCCATTTGATGTGGTTCTTAATTTTTCTCCATCCCTGGATTTCTCCATGGTCCTGCACTCCATTGTGGCAAGCTAGATGCTTTCAGAGAATAAAGTCACCTTCCGTTTTATCTATGGAGATTCTCGGTCATCCAGGTCATGGTTGTCCCAAAGGTGCTTTTTCAAGAGGCAACCAGACTTTCTTTATTTTTCCTGGAAGACGTTTTGCTTCTCATCCAAGAAACTTCTTCAGTTCTGACTGAATTGTCAGGAGTAGAAGGATTTATGTTCCTTGTAGTCACCTGATAGATGAGGCACATGAAGAATTTGAGGACCCAGGCTTTAAATTATGGGAGGTGTCAACCCATCTTGGTTTACCATCCCTAATTCCACATATGGGGTTTTGAGAAGTTAAAACTTCATGCCTTTGTAAGATGGCAAGTCACTTTGCTTAATCAGCCATTCTCCTTTCTAGAGATTACAATTAAATACTTTTTAGGTTTCTACATGCTGATAGCTCCTAGTCAAGTAACTGAAGAAATTTGGGACAAGGTAACTTTAACTAAGCTACTAATAGGAGATCTAAGGGGAATCTGCCCCATCATCCAGTCAAAGCTGAAGAAGCTTCTTGGATGAGAAGCGAAACATCTTCAAAGAAAAACCAGAAAGTCCAGTTGCCTCTTGAAAAAAGGACCCATTTTCCTTTTCTTAATTATCATCCAGCAGAGAATGCTTCTGAAAATAGTACTTCTAGGTTGCCTAATTATATTAATCTTTCTTCACTTTGTAAAATTCTCTCTTTAAAAATGACTTCTGCTTTGTTACATAGATTATGACCTCTTGTGAGGTCAGTTTCAAGTGATGTCCTTGAGGTCTAATAGATTGAGAAAGATACTTTTATCTACAGTATCTCTTGTTCCGTCTTCCTCATAACAAACTATTTCTACAATTTCTGAGCAAGCTGGACTTTGATTTAATTCATAAACAGAGGCCTACTCAGATCAAACATCTTTGTCTTCTGATTGACTGGTTACCAAATGTTTTGCATCTGAATTTATGAGTTACTTCCCTTAAAAGGATTAAGACTGAAATGAGTGAAAAAGAGAAAAAAAAACTGTGATAGTCATTCTGTCTGGGTAAAGCACCCATTTTTGATTATACTCCTTGACTTGAAATCGTATCAATTACTATTTAAATTACAATTTATGTTTATAGTGTTTCCTGATTACTTATTTGTAATCTATGACTATCATTAAGTGTTGTACCTTATGATTCTTGATGAACGTATCTTTTATTTTATGTACACTGAGAGCATATGCACCAAGACAAATTTCTTGTGTATCCAATCACACTTGGCCAATAAAAAATTCTATTCTATTCTATTGACTTCTGCATCTATCTACATAACCTATCTATCAGCAATTAATTTGGTTAGTTGGTATAATCAGGCAGTGGGGAAATTCATATTGAATATGACCGACCAGGATTTCTTATCTGAATTTGTCCCCCATGCTTCTGTTCTTAGCTCCCACACCAGCCCCATTCCATTTCCTCTGCTAAGATTCATCATTGATTTGATAGAATATAATCAATCAACAGATGAATTATAAGCTTTTCCAACTGCCTTCCTCAGCACAGAATCAAGAAATTGTACTTTTTGAGAGACAGCAGGAGGGAATAATGACGAAATGCCTGTGGAGAAAAATAGTCCCCTCTTCTATATACCAGAGAAGGCCGGGAGTGGCTGTTTCCTCCACATGGAAGAAGGAACTGCTGCTACACTATCATCATCTTCTTTTAATGACCCCATAATCCCTTGCGGGGTGGAGTCTGGGCAACTGAGTGGAGCTAGCAAAGTGTTTACTGGCCAGATGTCCTTCCTGTCTCCAATGTGGAGTTTTGTTCAGCAGATATATTCTCATTGTGCCCGGAGAGAGAAATATCTGTCTCTACCTAGGATCGAACTGACAGCCTCCTGACTGTGAGGTGAGAGCTCCACCTCTAGGCCACCTCACCATTCCTAACTGCTGCTACACCATGCTCAGATGTAATTCCCCGATGCAGTCCTCTATCCAAGGTGGCCATTTCAATCAAGGTAGCCCCAGTGCTTATGATCGTTCAGCCCACTAAAGATCTGAGATTGGAAGGATGGAGTCTCTGCTCCATCACTGGATTAGATGTGGTGAGGAGAATTATGGGAGCTGGGCTTGTACACTGCTGCTGACCTGTGCTATGGCTGCCTCTGCTCTGTTTCTTCGTTCTTGTCCTGGGTGCTTTGTAAAACAGCGTGCTTGTGTCAATCCTATCAGGTGGACCAAATTAAGAAACCTATGCCATATCGGTCAAAACTCCTTTTATTGGAACAACTACAATAACAAAATCTTGCAAGACTGAATGAGCAGCCCTGTTGTGGCTCACCAGCAGCCAGTGGATCTGGCAGCCGATTCGGACAGTGAGGAGGTTGGGGAGGAACATGGGCCAGTCCTGGAGTCTGGGGAAAGCTCTGTTGAGGGTTCTATGTCTGAGGCAGAGAGGAGGCCAGGGCCGTATGCCAGTTATCAGCTGCCTTTGGAGTCAGAAATCAGTGAGACAGACAAACAGCTGGAGCCTGTTCAGCTAAAGAACAAGGGTCGACTTGGGAGTAAGGCCACAGGTGGATGACGAATGGTCCCTCCCAGAGGGAATAAAAGAGGAGCAAAAGGGGAGTGGAGTTTCCAAGAAAAATTAGTTCATTACTGCATTCTTGTCAAGTATTGCTGTGTCTGAAAAATATCGGCCTGGCCACTCTCTAAGCCTGATAAAGGTTGGTAATTGTGAACTATCTTGAAAGACTGTGGGAGAGGAAAGACTTTGCAGGAGAGGAATTCACTGTAAATTAAATAAAAGGGTTTTATCGGGACGAGGACTCGGCTTCGGACTGCTGGGAAAGTCTAGGTCAGAACAAGCCCCACTTTTTTCACTTTATCTTCATGTAAGCTAGGGAGGGGCTTGTCTGAGACATTTTGTCAAGTTACTTTTTCTGATCTCAGCTCAAGTCCCTCTTATCTGATTGTTGCCATGGTAGCTATTCTTCCTTCTGTCCTTCAAGGCCATCCCCTCTACCCTCTACAGTCCAATGCACTGGAGGTACCATGGCATTATCTTGACTATTATATAATAGTGATGATGTAAGGATAGGTAGTCTTGTTACTGAACGTTTAGTTGCTACCTCTATGTTTGGCACAATCACATACATTTCCAGGAACATTGGAGTTATGTCTGTCTTTCTGCTGTTTGGGTATTTTCGGTTTCTTTTTCTGATCGTTTCTCAGTTAAGGCCCTGTGGACATGGTGGCCATTCCACTGACACAGCAATGATGTAATTTTGATCCTGGCATTATGTGAGTATAAGATTTCTCAGCTGAAGTCCTTGTTAGGGTTGATTCACATAATCTTAACAATTGACAATAGCAAATGGAAGCAATTCTCTTCTTTTCTACTTCGTACATTGACCTTATTTGTGATCTCTTTCTTTCTTTCTTTCTTTCTTTTTTTTTTTTTGCCTCAGAATAGCTCACAAGGCTGAAGGAAGGAGAAAGAAATAGAAAACTAAAAAAGCACTTAGCACATCTCAAGTGAATTGCTGGGTCAAAGATTCAGAAATCTTACTGGAGAAAAAAAAAACCAGAAGAGATTTTTTTTTTTTTAATTTCATGGCCCATTTCCAGCTCTTTAATTCATCTTCATTTTGCTTCTCCCTATCCAATGTCACTTCTTGGACACTTTTGGTCTCACGGTGCCTGCTGCCATGTTCCCATGATATCTGCTCTGGCAGAAAGGCAGGATATAAATCATCAACTTTCCACCGTGAATCCCTTTTCTAAAGCAGGAATCTCTAATTTTTTTTAAGAGACAGTCACATTTGAAGTGTTGAGATTACAGGTAGTCCTCAGTTTACTACAGCAACTCGGGCCATAATTGTCATTGCTAACAATGTAGTCATAAAGTGTGCGTGACTGCACCACTTGGTTGTGCCAGTTGCATCATTAAGCAAGGACCTCCACTTCCGATTTCCTGCTGGCTTCCCCACTGACTTTACCTGTTGTTGGAACTAGAAGTGATGACAGCTGGAACTCCAAGGACTGGTTAAAACTACCATTTGTTCAGCCCTATCATCAGTTTGAACAGTTGCTGAATGAGTGTCTGTTAAATGAGGATCACCTATATGTAATGTTCAGTGACAGAACACCTATTTATTAGAAGGAAAGTGATGAGGGTGCTCTTTCCTCTAACTATCCAAGATAGTTTTCTACCACCAATTTCCCTTTATCCTTCTGTTAAATAGGTGGTTACACTTCTTAATGAATCCGAGGGCTATCAACAGCCACCACTGTATTATCTTTTAAGGATTTATGTTGGGTGGAATTCACTTACCTTCCCCACCGGTTTGCAAATGTGCATGCACCGTGTCATCCTTGCATGTGGAAAGCCTTCTGTGCATGCACATGCACAGAGGCTTAAATGATCGCAAAAAAGTGATGTCATGACGTCTGCATGGGTGGGCGGAGCCTCCCGCAGCCGCCGCTACCAGTTCGCTCAAGCCAGATAGAACTGGCTGAATTTCACCCCTGATTTATGTGTAAAGAAATTACTGAATATTGCAGCATGTTGGCTTTTCTTTCTTTTTTTTAGTAAGAAATCTTAACAGGAATAAATCAGGAGAGACAGAAAGCTTGCTGGGTCTCCAGGGAAGGTATTGGTAGACATTTAGGCTAGACTGAAGGCCACAGATAAGACCCTATTTATAGAACTTACTATAAGTAAACTTTCCCCAACATAGTGTTCCCCCTTTCCAGTACATTTGACTTTCCTTAATGGCACCATGCTGGGGCAGGCAGCAGTAGGTCTATATATGCATGCATTTTCAAGTAACTACTTGGATGGGGGGAAAAAAGAATAGATCTCTCCCCCAGCTGTGTTCCATAAATACAAATTCTTACTGCTTCTTCTCCAATAATTTTTTTCACCTTACTCCATCATTTTGAGACAAAGTGCAAACTGCCAGGGCTATGTACAGTTATGACTTCCTGCTGGCTTCCTGCTGCCCTCCACCCCACCCCACATAAACACTTTATATCAATAATGTGGAAGCAGTTATGATGTGTGTGCTGACTTCCTGCTGGCTCCCCCACATCATAACTGCTTCCACATTGTTGATATGGTGAAATGCTCTTTAATGGGTGATATAAAGTGTTTATGTCCTAGCTTCAAGCGCTTCCATAAGATAATAGCAAAAGAAGAGAATATTTGTAGCTCGGGGTTGAAATATGGAATCTTTGGTCTCCATGAGCTTGATTATTTTTCTTTCAGAGGTTTCACTACCCAGCTAGGTAATACCAGTGGTGGGATTCCAATAATTTAACAACTGGATCTCTGCCCTAATGATTTCTTCCAACAACCAGTTTGCCAAATTGCTCAGAAAGTTAACAACCAGTTCTCCCGAAATGGTGCGAACTGGCTGAATCCCACCACTGGGTAATACCATCAGTGCTAGGAAGGGAGTGGGGTTTGCTGTCTGTTTATATAGAAGTGGTTTGTCCTGTCAGGGTTGATGGGAATGGTCTTGGTGATTTCTTGATTAGGCTGTTGTTTACTATTTGATTGTCTGAGTTGGTAGTTCGATGATTGGGGTATTGTTTATGACTTGGTTGCTGGTTTAGCATTAAACAAGAACAGCCCCACCAAAACTGACAGGGCAAACCACTTGTATATAAAGAGCAAAGCCCATCCCCTTCTAACACTGATGAAAACAAAATTATCAATCGCAGAGAGCACCAAGGACCCACAGATTCTGTGCAAATTCTGATCCCATATCCTTATTATTGTTGTTAGGCACAGGTAAAAGTCTGTAGAGATTCTCAGTCATCCAGGTCATGGTTGTCCCAAAGGTGCTTTTTCAGGAGGCAACTGGATTTTCTTGTTTTTTCTTTGAAGACGTTTCACTTATAATCCAAGAAGCTTCTTCATCTCGGACAGGATAGTGGGGAATGGAAGGATTTATATTCCTTGCAGACAGCTGGTCATTTTCATCCTTTTAGAGGGTAGTTGGAGGTTCATCTGTGTCCTCAGTGTCACCTGAGTAGTGCTCCTGGTTCCTGTAGTCTGCATTTTTTTTCCCTTTGGAAATCCTTTCCTATTCCCACACCATTCAAAGGGTGTTCATCCCAATATTATATGGCTAAAAGTCTGTAGAGATCCTCGGTTATCCAGGTCATGGTTGTCCCAAAAGTGCTTTTTCAAGAGGCAACTGGACTTTCTTGTTTTTCTTTGAAGACATTTTGCTTCTCATCCAAGAAGCTTCTTCAGCTCTGACAGGATAGTGGGGAATGGAAGGATTTATATTCCTTGCAGGCACAGCTGGTCATTTGCATCCTTTTAGGCACAGGTAGTGTGGAAATTCTATATAATAGATTCCAGAGTGACATTATTTGCCAGTATGTGTACAAATCAGTTCCAGTGGTCTTAGAACAGTACCTGCCATCTGTAAAGAGACCATATGATCTCCTGGGCTGAGATGCGCTTCTTTAGGCAATGGCAAATTGCTTAAGCATCAGTCTCAAATTGTCTCAATGGGAGGACTGAAGGTCTACGGTCATGAACTTATCACTCCTTGTGACTGACCTAAACTGATTTAAGTGCACATCTGGAAGGGATGACCTCTAGGATCACCTGCAAATGTGTTTGTGGGCCAAGTGTTACTGCTTTCTCAGAGTGCTCCCCTGATTAGTCATCAGCAAGCATATATCTTGCTTTTAAGATTAAAGTGAGAATTGATTTTCTATTGTGCAAGAAGCAAAGGCCATGAGATGTATGTGCAGCTGGTGAATGGTAAAACAATGTAGACGTGTTCGGCTTCCCATCCCATTCGTTTAATAAATGCAATGCAGTGACTGTGACCCACTGAAGTTATTACAAACTCTTGGATTTTTAGAAATTACATGCTTGAAAATGTAATTTTAGATATTACATCTCTCTCTCTTTTTTTTTTTTCTTCTTGTATTTGGTCACTTTTTTTTTTTTTTTTGCAAAACCGAGAGCACCGTAATTTGTGGTAATTTATTGCCCTTGTGTAGATGATACAATGCTAAGTGGGTGTTTTAATAACATCACTTGCATGTCCAGTGCATTTCTGATTCAATTACTATAATCCCATGCCATAATAGGATGATAAGGCTGGTGGAGTGGTTGCTGTGTTGGGGCTGATTTATTGAAACTACCTATCAGATACCTATCCATATGGATGAAAGTCACATCTGAAATGTAATTCAGAAATGTGCTTTTTTCCCCATCAAACGTTTTACTTGGAGGGAGGAGGGGTGTGAGGGGAGGAATGTTTAATGCACAGAAGCATGGCACGTGTGGACCCTTGAAAGAAAAACACATATTTGGATAGATACATTCCTTAAATTAGATGTTGCTGTAAAAGTCAGGGGTCTTTCCATACATTTGGAGCAATCGGAGGGAACTTCAGAAAGGGAGCGATCGATTCAGCAAAATTAATTCCTTCCCCTCGTACCCATCATTTTGGTTCCGCTTTTTCATTTTCATTTTTATTTTTTTTTGAAGCTCTTCAGTCACTGGGAAACAAATGGAGAGTATGAGCGTAATGGGATTGGTGGTGGAAAACACAACATTCCTCCCCCGCCCTCTACTGTCTCATCTCTTCTCCACATTATTCTGCAGCATCTCTCAATTTACTGATCCGGCTTTTCAGAGGATACAGGGGCATTCAGGACTAATAAGTTCTGGCAGTTCTTTCTTCCAGTAAAAGCTTTCATTGGGTTAGGGGGCTTCCATTGACAGAAAGGGGACTCTGGATTCCAGTCAATCCTTGAGTGACAGGTGGTCAGAAGTCAGAGCTGGAAAGACCAAGCCTGAAAGCATACATTCGTGCCTGGGTCTTGATAGTGGTTCCAGTTATTTGTTCTTAGATTTTGGGATACTTTGCCTTTTTTTTCCTTTTTTTTTCTTTTGGTTACATGCAATCTTGATTATCTCCATAATTCGGCCCTCTGAACTTCTGTATGAATTTTATCCATTTTCACCCTGAGGCATTTTCACATTAATAACTGCAATGATGTGTTAAATTTAAATTTACCGGCAGAGAAATAAAGGGAGACTAGTATAGCTATTTCGAGCTGTATCTATATTCACAGCTTGAAATAGCTATACTAGTCTCCCTTTATTTCTTTGTCGGTAAATTTAAATTTAACACAAAATAAGTTTGTCGTGGAAGCGATTGCCTGCGAAGGCTCCTGGATTGGGGCTGAAAGGCGAAAGCGGAAGCAGTATCCTCCATCCCAGGTTTGGGTAGACCAGGCTAGACTTAGATGGTCTCTCCAGAAAAACACTTACCGTATTTTTTGGAGTATAAGATGCACCTTTTTCCCCCCTAAAAGGGGGTGAAAATTTAGGCGCTTCTTATACACCAAATGTAGCCCCGCTCACCCACTGGCCCCCACCCTTTGGCCTCTGCTTCCCAGCAGTTACCTCCTTGCAGCAAACAGCAAGAAACTTCCTTTCAGCTTCAGCACAGCCTAATTAGCACAAATTGATTGGATCGGCCTCCCGACTCTCAGCTGTTTTGCTCTCAGCTGTTTAGCGCAGGCCTCTGCTGCTTGCTGCAAAAAGGTAAATTGCTGGAGCAGATTTTTTTTTCCCTTGTGCTAATCAAGCTATGCTGAAAACGAAAATGAAAGTAAAGCAGGCTGTTTGCTGCAACGAGGCAAAATTGCTCAGAGACAGAAGCAGAGGGAGATTTCTTCTTCTTCTTTTCCTCACCAAAAAAGGTAGGTGTGTCTTAATACTCCGGTGCGTTTTATACTCCGAAAAATACGATAATTGCAGTGATGACTTTTGAAACGGTTCTTCAGCGGATTGATCTGGCTAGCCAAATTTCCATAGATAATACACCTGAGGAGCCTGTGAGATGATGTTTGGAGGATGGGTGCAATTCTGGGATTTTGGCAAATATGAAGAATAGGAATATTGCTCTGGAGACTCATCAAGAAGAAAAGTCAGATATTTCCTTTTTCTAAATCAAGTCTAAGTTGGGCGTAGCACAGACCTTCAGCTGAATGTTTAGAAAACTTCAAGCTGGCCTGAAAGGTGGAGTTGGTATTCATCTGTGCTTAAATGTAAGTATTTCTGTAAATGTGATCTGAACCCTGGTTCGTTTGAGTCTTGGATTATATGAAAAAGGTTACAGGCAAACCTTGACATATAGGTATGTATGTGGAGTTTAAAGACCAAATAATATTACTCCAACTAACGATGTGGACCTGCTATTATTATTATGCAGGATAAGTAGTCCTCATTTACCAATAAAGGAGAATATTTTAGGGTTGAACTACGAGGTCCTTGGTGCTCTCTGAGCTTGATTGTTTTCTTGCAAACATTTCATTATTCACACTAGGCATTGGTAATCTCAAACACTGATTTTACCTAGTTTGGGTAATGAAATGGTTGCAAAAAAAAAAAGACAACCAAGCTCAGAGAGCACCAAGGACCCCTCAGCCCTTGTTTAGCAACTGCTTAGTTGCTAGTTTAGTTCCATTTAGCGACTGTTCACAGTTGTGATCGTGATAAAAACATAACTTCACAACCATATTGATGGTTTTCACAGGTCTGTAAAGCAAAGGAAAGCTGAAGTGAAAGCGTAGAGCGTGTTGCCCTTAGCAACCATTTTGCTTAAGGACCAAGTTGCAGGTCCCAATTGTGGTTGCTAAATGAGGACTACCTGTAGTTCATTTCAACAATGAACAGGAAGATCCTGTGGCATTTATTCTGCCCGAGTGACATTGGGGCTACGCATTTGTTTTCTGGACTCACTTGATGATATTTATGAGGCTTTAATAGTTCTGTTTGCACTGATATAAGCAAACTGACACTGCTGAAGCCATGCTCTCTGATCCACAAGCAAAAGCAATGAGATTTGCGAGTAAGGCTGGACAGCACTTCAGAAATAATTCATAAAGGGTGCTTTGGAGTGTACAAGAGGATGAAGGTAACATCTGCCTGCCACTCTGAAGCAAGCAGCCTTGTCTTTTCCCAGCATCATTAAGCTGTCTTTGAAGTTGCCATGTGATCTTGGGGAAAGTAATGGCCACTTTACAGAGTCGTGAACAGATGCTGTGGTATATTTGAACTTCTGCATGCTGCAGAACCTTTTTGGAATGGAATCCGAAGTACTTCAAGGATCTGTTGGTGAGTTCCTTAGACAGGGCCAGTGGTGGAATTCAATTTTTTTTACTACCGGTTCTGTGGGCTTGGTGGGCGTGGTGTGACTTGGTGGGCGTGGCTTGGTGGGTGTGGCAGGGGAAAGTTACTGCAAAATCCCCATTTCCCACCCCGCTCCAGGGGAAGGATACTGCAAAATCCCCATTCCCTCCCCACTCCAGGGGAAGGATATTGCAAAATCTCCATTCCCAACCCACTCTGTGGCCAGCCAGAGGTGGCATTTGCCAGTTCTCCGAACTACTCAAAATTTCCATTACCGGTTCTCCAGAACCTGTCAGAACCTGCTGAATAGCACCCCTGGGCCCAGGGCTTCTTCAATGGAATTGGAGATTTTTGGAATTACATTTTCTTGACATGTAGATGTGCATGTTCTAGTACTTGTTTGCATTTTTAAAGTGTTTTTTTTTCTTTTTTTTGCTTACAGAAGTGCTTATGGGTATTTTGTTTCTCCTTGTCAGAAATGATGTTCTCTTACTGTAATGACAGTATATTGTCTTTATTATTTGACTTTGTAGTTTATATAGTTTACATTTCACTTTTGGAAAGTAAGCATGGCATAAGTTGGAGTGGCTCAACACGAATACACTACCAGAGAAATGTAAGCATGTTCTTAGATGATTAGGGGGTTGGAGGCTAAAATGTATGAAGAACGGTTACAGGAATTGGGTATGACTATGGTTGAGGGGGGACACAACATGATAGCATCGTTCTAATATTTGAGGAGCTCCTACAAAGATGAGGGGGTGAATCTATTTTCCAGAGCAACAAAACACAAGGTAAGAAACAATGGTTGGAAACTAACCAAGGAGAGAAGCAACCTAGAATTAGGGAGAAATGTCCTAACAGTGAAAGCAATTAACCAATGGAATAGCTTGCCTTCAGAAGTTGTGGTTGCTTCATCACTGAAGACTTTCAAAAAGAATCTAGCCAACCATTTGTCTGAAATGGTATAGGGTCTCCTTCCCGAGCAGGGGGTTGGACTAGAAGACCAGGTCCCTTCCAACAATAATATTCTATATTCTATATTCTGTATTCTGTAAAAAGCATGGCAAACTGACTGTTGTCTATGCGTTGTCTATGCATAGCTCATTGGCCAAAGCTTTCTCTTCAATCCCTTTGCTTCTTTTTAGCCTTTAGCCTAATCTTTTAGCCTTTTCTTCAGACCCAAAATTGTGCTGTGTGATTGATGTGTTTTCCTGAATTGTAAAGAATCTGGGGTGATGTGTTTAGTATAGTACCTATTAGGTAACATGTTCTGTTAAATATTCTTAAGAGCAGAGATTCCCTTTTCATTCCCTTTTCATCCTTTTGTATGTTTTTCCCCCACAGTGATGCTTCTTTAATGGCAAACTGAACCAGTATACTTGACTGGAATTTTGTATCAATCATAACATGTCATAAAATATCTCTACAGAGTCCATTTTAACTTACAGCTTAAACATTTCTCACATTCTTTCCTCTCCTTTTTCCAGTGGTGAGATTCAACCAGTTCTCACCACTTCGGGAGAACCAATTGTTAACTTTCTGAGCAGTTTGGCAAACTGGTTGTTGGAAGAAATCATTAGGGCAGAGAACCGGTTGTTAAATTACTTGAATCCCATCACTGCCTTTTTCCTTTTGTTCATGAGGACTAGGAGTTGCAATGTTCAAACGTAATCCCATCATAGCACGCTTCAGTTGTATCAGAAGCATTAGTGTCATTAACCAGAATGCTACAGTATATAAATGCAGCTGGGTTTCCAATGAATTTATAAACTCCAACTTTTGACTAATAAGGCATGAAAAACAACATTCTGGTTTTCTAAATGAGCAACAAGGCTGCAGCTAAGGGGAAAAAAAAATAAAATATAAAAAATTTATGTAAAAGATTTAATCCCTGCAGTACTAGAGACAGTCTGACTATTCTCTTGATTCAAACATAAACACTTAAAAAGAATGAAAATGGTTCAGCAGCCAGATCAGAACATTTCCTGCTAGGGTTGAAAAGTTACAAGGTAAAAGGGAAGAAACTGCTATTAGTAGTATCATTAATGCTAATGACCAAAATTAGGATATAATCTTCTCATTTCTAATGGCAAAGATTAAAATATAATCTTTGTCATTATCATTTATTGGGAACACAAGACAGTTTCAGTGACACCTGCAACAAACTATGATGCTGCCAAATTAGTAACATATGTATGCTAATATCATACAGATAGTGCGGTTGTATTTTTATCATCTGCTTCTCTACAGATCTCTGCAGGCCCATGCTCTGATCTTGACCGTCATTAAACAATGAAGGGCAAAGGCCTTGCACATGGGCTATTTTGTGATTCTTCAGCATAGCAAACTCCTTGACCCCTGCATGTCTCCAAACCTTATAAATGGGCAGCAGGAATTCTATTCCGGATTTCTGCCTGCTAATGGTGGTTTCTGGCAGTGATGGCATGCTGCTGGTTTAACAACCGGTTTGGTGAGCGAGCGCTTTGCGTGTGTGTGTGTCTAATGCGCTTGCGCGCAGCGCTGAAAATGGAGTATTTAGAAGCTCAGCTGCTTACCTTCCAAGTCAGCAATGGTAAGTAGAACGGGGGTGGGGGATCACCTGTGCCGCGCGATTGAGATGAGCTACAAAGCAGGAAATAAAGGACAGGATAGAGCGGGGGTGGGTGGGTGGGGCCAATTGATTGTTGGAGCTACCGGTTCGTCTGAATTGGTTAAACCGGCTGAATACCACCTCTGGTTTCTGGGCTATGAAAAGTTGCTTGCTTTCCACAATCCTTGGTATTTCTTAAGAACTGCAACAGATCCTGGCAAGATGTCTTCTGCTGCATGAACCTGGCCTTTGCAACAGGAGGTTGCACAATGATTTAATTAATATATCCCTGATTGCAATGGTAGCATAACAAAAGGAGACCAGGGCTGCATGATATTGTCATTTTCAGAGGCTGTTAAACCAGAGAGCCTTTGACTGAGATTTTAATCCGATCAGAAGAACTGGGGAGGACTTTGTTATGTGCTGTCAGAGAAAGGCGAAGCAGTCTCTGAATGTTTCGATCATTGTGAGTTTCATGAAAGAAAGATTCATGAAAGAAAGTTTCATGAAAGAAAGATTCTCAGCAGTGGAAAGAAACAACTGGTTTTTTTTTTTCCCTCCTTTCCTTGCTCAAAAAAAGTATCTTCCTTATCAAGACAAGGTAGATTTCATGAAGAAAAGCCATCCTTATGTAAACAGCAATAACACAAGGAGAAAGAAAGTCCTTTAAGTGATAAACTCCGACCGGAACTTTCATGCTCACATCAAAAGTGATGTGAATGGAAGTTTCAGAAACTTCTCCAATCATTGCAGCTCCCCCGCTTCTTCCATTTGGAAAGAGCAGGTAGTTTTCTCACTGTCCCTAACCCTTGGTATTAGGAGCAATATCCCCCCCCCAAAAAAAAACAGCTTTTTTTTTTATGGCTGCAGGAGACAAAGCAAAATGAAGAGCATTCAGTGATTGATGAACATGACACTCTTTGATCTGTGAATACCAAGAGCTGTGAGGCACTGATAAATGGAAATGATGGACTGGATAATGAGGTCTGTTTTAGAAATATCAGAAGCGAATGCTCCCCTGAAGGGAAAGGGGGAGCAGGCATCCTTCCTATAATTCTCAGTGAATTATGACAGGGTTGGAGAGGGGTCATTTTTTTTTTTTTTTTTGGAATCTGCACTAAGGAATGTCATGACACTTCAGACGTGCCAAGTAATTACAGGTCCCCATATTCTGAACAAGATGTTGAGCAAGCATATTAAAGCTCTTGTGCATGTTGAGGAAGCAGCCAATTAATCACAGCCGAAAATCCAGGAAGCAGCCAAACAGCCTTGCAGAATCCTTGAATCGCTTCCCCTGGTGTCAAGGCATGCCAATAAGCATCTTTATTTTATTTTTATTTTTTTTAAAGTCCTTAACATGCTTTAGAGCAGGGGTATCAAACTCAATCCTATTATGAGCTGTATCAGGATTTTGTTTGGCCTGGGGGGGGGCAGGATGGGCATAGCCTGGTCTTCATGGCTGACTGGGTGGGCGTGGCATGGCTGGGATGGGCCAGGGCCTCGGCGGCACAGGACGGTCCCTTGCTGGCTCCGGGACAACCCCGCGGGACAATACTGGGACTATCATGGGCCAGATCCGGCCCATGGGCCACGTGTTTGACACGTCTGCTTCAAAGTACTGATAGAAGATAATATTTGTAGCTCAGGGTTGAGTGACAATCAATGCCCAGATAAGCAGAGATTTACACCAAGATTAATACTAGGCCAACAATCAAGCAGTAAACAATACTCCTATCAAGTTGGGGATCAGAAACTATAACTCAGACAAACAAACTAATAGTAAACAACAGCCTAATCAAGAAACCACCATGGAGAAAATAATACTGGCTGAACAAGCCACCATATATAAACAGAGAGCAAACATCCTGGCACTAATTGTGTTATCTAGTTGGGTAATAAAATGCCTGCAAAAAAATAAACAAACCCCAAGCTCAGAGTGCACCAAGGGCCTCGTATGCTTTACAGTATTTCTTGTAAAGTATCTTACATTCATGAAACCAATTACTATACCCCTTGTGAATCCACAATGCCTATTATTCACTTATTCACTCCAAATCTCTGTTTGGATCACATTCTACCGTAAGCCCCCAGATTTAAAATCCACATTAAAAACAGCAACACAGCCAAAATACAAATATATACACTCTCAGGATGTTGATCTGCATCCCGAATTTGTTAAGATCTTTTTAACCTAGTTTCCAAATACTGTCAATTTTTCTCTGTAACGATTCTTATAAATAAAAACTGGAGTTTACTGTTTTTCTTAAGCATAAATCTTTTATTAGAATGAATTTGGTAAACTAGAGACTTATTTCAATCAATGGCAGTTTTCTCAATAGTCTTTCCCTAGTTTAAGCTGTTATGATGTATCATCCAATAGCTCATAAGATTCTCCCATTATTTTTTGGCATTTATTTCTAAGTTTCTTAGCCAGCCTCTCATTAGGAGAAATAAAAAAAAAATGCAAAGCAAACTAAGAAAATGCAACTTCCCTTAATTTAAAAATAGATAAATATATATATAGCTCTTTGGCATTGTTTTTTTTATTATTATTACTGATTCACATATGCACTCTGTAGAAAATATCTCCTCAATTAAAATGGGGTTCCTGTAGTGATCATTGTTGGATTTATTTGCACGCCATCGGATTAGAGCAATTCCATGCTCCACACGAGGCAATGTTTTTTTATCTATGAAAATGCTCCCTTGGTGTAAGAGACATTTATTGGCATCCAGGAAGCATAATGCCACCTTACCTTCCAAACTAGGGGCAAAGAAAGAGGAATTTGAAGAGAGATTCTGAAGAGGATAAATTCATGGAAGGAATTAGTAAATTCTCTAATACGTTTGTAAACAAGCATGAAGATACACTTTCCCATATTCTTACAGCTTCTTCGTGTGCTTTAATAAGTATGCTGTTTAGCAAAGATTAAAAAGAGAAATGAACCTCTATAAAAATAGAAATGCTTCTCTCTAAACTTTAGAGAGAAGCATTTCTATTTTTATAGAGGTTCATATAGAGGTTCATTAGACTCTTTAGAGTCTAAAGAGCTTCTGAGTCTCTGATCTTCTTTATGCAGGCTTTCTCTCCAAATACAGTCTCTCTCTCTCTCTCTTTCTCTCTTTCTCTTTCTCTCTCTCTCTCTCTCTCTCTCTCTCTCTCTGTGTGTGTGTGTGTGTGTCTTTGTGTCTCTCTCTTTCTGTGTCTCTCTCTTTCTCTCTGTGTCTCTCTGTCTCTCTCTCTGTCTCTCTCTCTCTCTCTGTCTCTTTGTCTCTCTCTGTCTCTGTCTCTCTCTCTCTCTGTCGCTCTGTTTTTCTCTGTGTGTGTGTGTCACACACACACACACACACAAAATCAATTTTTGTTCAGAATTTATTTTCTTTTCACGTTTTTTACATATGACAAAGAATATGTATGCACTGAATAAGATACTATGTGACAAACAAACTTCTGACAAATCTTCCAAGTTGAAAGAAACAGATTTTGCAACCAACAGTTTGCTCATCATCCAAATGCTGGCAGTCTGTAGGGATCCCCTCCCCCGCTGCACACACACACATCCCTTCCTCTAGCCCACCATTCGACACTCAAGGGGTGTGATGTTTTTGCAGGAAACACAACAGACTGTTGCCTTTAGGAACTGGTGAAGAAACCAGATTTGGAGGAAAGCAGAGCCAAGGTTGGCCATTTGGTTGTTCTCTTTTGCCTTTTTCTGGCTCACCACTCAAATGACAGAAATGTCTCCCTTGATCCTCAGTAGATGTCTTTTATTCCTGCTGTAGCCCCAGGGAGATACATAGTTGAAATAGGGTGTAGGGTAACCAGAAAAGCCGAGAAGGCAACCTCTTTCATGGTAGCCAAAAAGGCTAAAGGGAGGGTTGAATCTCAGCACAATGCTAACCTTGATCTTAAGATGGCTTCTAAAATTTCTTGGTGGTGGTGGTGGTGATGAAGTGGATGATGATAGATAATAGATAGATGATAGATAGATAGATAGATAGATAGATAGATAGATAGATAGATAAATAGATAGATAGATAGATAGATAGATAGATAGATAGATAGATAGATAGATAGATGAAAAGAAGAACTAAGGATGACATGATAGCAGTCTTCTAACATCTAAGGAGCTGACAACTTATTCTCCAAAGCACCTGAAGGCAGGACAACCTTCAGACGCTTCGATGGAAACTTATGAAGGAGAGTTCCAAGCTAAAAATTTCCTAACAGTGAGAACAATTAATCAATGGAATGGCTTGCCTCCAGAAGGTCCTCCATCACTGGAGGCTTTCAAGAAGAGATTGGACAGCCATTTGACATGGTATAGGACCTCTTGCTTGATCAGAGGGTTGGAGCAGAAGACCTCCAAAGTCCCATCCAACTCTGTTATTCTGTTACCAAATAAGCATAAAGCAAGACTGCCAATGTTGTAAAGTAGAGCAGGAATTTATACAATACATTCACACTTTTCAGAGAGCTGTGTAGCCTGTGGAATGGCATGTGCACCATCAATTCAATTATTATTATTTTTTAATTAAATATGAATTATGCCCTTTTTGGAGTAATTCAATCTTTGTTTAATTGACTGTACTCATCAAAAAATAAACCAAGACTTATTAGAAAATAACCTTCTGAATTGAAAACAGCACCAATTCAAAGCCAATTTAGCTGTTTTTAAAGGAGGACTGGATGGGTCTGTAGAGGATCAGGCTATCCATGGCTACTAATTTTTATGGCCATTTACTATCTCCTGAATGGCAAGCAGGAATGACTTCAGTATTGTCCAAATGCTGGACAAGATAGGCTTATGGTTTGATCTATCAAAACTCTTTGTGTTCTTTCTGGCAGGTAAAGTAGAAATGTACATGCTGGACTGAAAGTAAACAATGTTATGTTATTCTTTCATTCGTTTTTACTATTGGTTTCATGCAAATTATACTGTTAGAGACCAGATTTGGTGGTAGAGCATACAGTTGCTTCCTTCTGTCTGCCCATATAATACAGCAATGGATTTAACCAGGCAGACCTTGTCATTCAAGAGGAGAACTGCTAAGACCTGTATGTTCAAGAGTGGAAAGAGCAATCGTTCATGTAGTATAACTAAATAAGCAACCACAGTTACAAGAGGGGTGGCCTTTCTTTTCGGATCTTCCTTCTTAATTTGGAAGGACATTTCCAGAAAAAGAGGGAGTTTGGATCTCCCTCCATTTCCCTTTCCTGTATGATTTGTCTGTAGAGGTGAAGAAAAATAGGCAGCATTTCCCCCACACTTTTTCTATCCCCTTCCAAAATCAGGAATGGTTAAGAGGAGAAACAAAGGAAATTAATATCCCTACTCACCTTGGTCCTTGCTTTCTCCTTCTGTACCTTGGGAGAAACTTGGCAACAAAATCAACAACCCAATTATTCCATGCAGCACACAGGAATGGGGGCCTCTGGGCTGTCTGTCTGTCCGTCCATCCATCCATCCATCCATCCATCCATCCATCCATCCACTCTATCTGTCTGTCTGTCTGTCTGTCTGTCTGTCTGTCTGCCTGCCTGCCTGCCTGCCTGCCTGCCTGCCTATCTATCTATCTATCTATCTATCTATCTATCTATCTATCTATCTATCTATCATCTATCTATCTATCTATCTATCTATCTATCATCTACTGTATCATCTACTGTATCATTTCTCTGTCTCTATTTCTATATCTACTAATATCTCTACATCTATATCTCTATATCTATCATCTCTCTCTCTATATCTATCTATCTATCTATCTATCTATCTATCTATCTATCTATCTATCATCTATCTATCTCTATCATCTACTGTATCAATTCTCTGTCTCTATCTCTATATCTACTGATATCTCTACATCTATATCTCTATATCTATCATCTCTCTCTCTCTCCATCTCTCCATTTATCTATCTATCTATCTATCTATCTATCTATCTATCTATCTATCATCTATCTATCTATCTATCTATCTATCTATCTATCTATCTCTATCATCTACTCTATCATTTCTCTATCTCTATTTCTCTATCTACTGATATCTCTACATCTATATCCATCTCTCCATCCACCTCTCTGTCTCTCTCTCTGTCTCTCTCTGTCTCTGTCTCTGTCTCTCTCTCTCTCTCTCTCTCTCTCTCTCTATCTATCTATCTATCTATCTGTCTATCTCTATCTCTATCATCTCTGTCTGTTTGTCCATCCACCTACCTACCTACCTACCTACCTCTATAACACTTAGGCACCGTCCATTACACTAGCCAAGTGAAAAAGACCCAGTAGTTAGGGATACCATGCACTGAGCAATATGCTATGCTTTGGGGGACTCTGTTTCAGATCTGTGGTTTATCCTCTGATGCAGTGTTCCTCAACCAGGAACCTTTAAGAACACTGCATATGGACTTCAACTCTCAGAAATCCCTCTCAGAATGGGAACTCTCAGAAACACTGCTCGGATGGATATTTCACCAGGCTTCATTCTGGGTTTGAAGAAAATAAGAAACAAGAATAACTGTGTATGTGGCTGACATAACTTGTGTAACTATAGAAGCCTCTCACCACATGCCCACAGATTTTCTCTACTTTCCCACGTCGGCTCTCTTGTCTGTTTTAGATGACAGCTTTTGAATACTTACACTGACATAATCATATGGGATTTCTTATTTTTACAGCCCAACCAAAAACGTCTGTCCCTGTATATTTGCTGCCAAATCCTATCAAGTTTTTTTCATGTTCTGCTCACATACGGCTTGGTGAGGACCATTTATAGTATTTGTCATGTTGGCATGTCTTGGGAGAATTAGGCTGTTCTTTACTAAAACTTCTCAGATCCCAGCTGTATGTCTTATAAAGACAGATCCTGTCAGGCAGATAATAATTAATTTAAGTTCAGCAATGAATACACAGTTGTTGGGAATATAGTGTCCTGGAATATATATATACCGTGTTTCCCCAAAAATAAGACCCTGTCATATATTTTTTTTGAACCCCGAAATAAGCGCTTAGCTTTATTTTCAGGGAGGTCTTATTATTTTGGAGCACATGGAGCAAGATGGGGTTCCTCTTGCTGCCTTACCTGATTTCCAGCTCTGCGTTTAAATATTTTCAGGGAGGGCTTATTTTCGGTAGGACGCTTATTTTAGTGCATGCGCTCAAAAGCCCGATTGGGCTTATTATCAGGGGATGTCTTATTTTCAGGGGAAAAGGATATTACAAACTATTCTAAAAATACGAGTTCCAGGTATATTAATAAAAAAAGAAGCAGACATACTGCAAACTCCGGAACTTAAGATTTTAAAATTAAAAAAAAATAAAATTTTTATTTTACTAAGCTTTCGTCAGCCATCTGCTGACATCGTCAGAGTATTAAACTACCATTGCAGATATCTCTGCCTGCCTGCCTGCCTGCCTGCCTGCCTGCCTGTATGTATGTATGTATGTATGTATGTATGTATGTATGTATGTATGTATGTATGTATTTCTCTTTAGCCAGGTTCTTCTTACGTAAACCAAGATTTTTATGCAGCCCTAGTTCAGTGAAATCACAATCCACTAGTTTCTAGGCTTTTTTCAGGCAGCCAGCAAACACCCTGCTGCCCATTGGGAGACTAAGATAGATAGTCTCCCAATGGACAGCAGGGTGCTTGCTGGCTGCCTGAAAAAAGCCTAGAAACTAGTGGATTGTGATTTTACTGAACTAAGGCTGCATAAAAGTCTTGGTTTATGTAGGAAGAACCTGGCTAAAGAGAAATACACATAAAGACCTACGAAAAGAAAAGAAAACAAATATATATATATGTGTCTGTGTGTGTGTGTGTGTTTGCTAATAGTCAACACTGACTTGATGGTACATAATCATCAATCAATCAATCAGGTCAATGATAAAACTTTCAGGAGGAGGAGACAATTAGTGCAATTTGTACTTTCAAATTGGTCTTCTGTGAAATTCTCTGAAAAAAGTTTCTTCTCACAATGGAAGACAGGTAACCAAGGGTGGGATTCTACCAGTTCAGACCGGTTCGGGCAAATCGGTAGCTCCGACGATCAACTGGGAGAGAACCGGTTCGCTCCGATGACCAGGTGGGCCCATCCACCCATCCCTGCACTTTACTGACCTATATCTTCTCAGCTGATTTGCATGGTATAGCGGATTGCCGTGCCTCAGCTGTATTACTCCCCAGCAGTAACGCGGAAGGTAACTTTTTGTAAAACTGCATGCGCGATCAATGAACTGGTTATTAAACCGGCAGGATCCCACCACTGCAAGTAACCGAGAGTTTTCCATTTACAGTGGGGATGGAGAAATCTGTCAGCCCAGATTCACATATGCACCCTCTCTTTCCAATATCCTTCTCTGGCCATGGCAGCTGAACATTAATGTGCTGTTGCCTTTTGGAAGAAAACTTGTTAAAACTGCAACCTGCCAACTCTAACATGGGCTTCAAATTAAGAATTCTCTCAAGCTGAGCATCACTTCTGATGATTTGGTACATATGTTTAGGTAGTTTTGTTGGCAACAATATGAATGTGTTTGTCATTACCACCTTCTGGGAAGTTTTGACTTCCCAATCTACCCTACTACCTTTAGTTCCTGATGATCTCTCACTAGCCGGGTCTCCAACCTTGCTTGTTTTTATCGACAAAGACCTGTTTGGTGCTGCCACTAGCTAGGCAAGATAGGCTTAATTTAACATAGTTTTTTTAAAAAAATGAAGACAGCTATCAAAACTCTTCCATTAAGAACACCCCCAATTTACATTATTATCATCTAAAGACTCAAGCTACATTAAAGATAGCTTTGAGCCACCAAATGGTCCCACCTCTGATTTATACCATCCAAACCAGAAAACAACTGTCTCTTTGTGTGACATGCCTATCTTGTAATAGATTAGTGATGGTGAACTGTTTGGGCTTGGCATATGAAAAATTTAGGAAATGCCCAACTTGACTCTGCTGGTCTCTCCCTCTCCCTCCCTTCCTCCCTCTCCCTCTCTCCCCCTCTCTCCGTCTCCCTCTCTCTCTTACCCTCCCTCCCTCTCCCTGTCTCTCACTCCCTCTCCATCTCCCTCTCTCTCTCTCTCCCTCCCTCTCCCACCCTCTCCCTTCCTCTCCCCTTCTCTCCCTTTCCCCCCTCTCTCTTCCTCCCTCCCTCTCCCTCTTTCTCCCCCTCTCCCTCCTTCTTTCCCTCTCTCTCCCTCTCTCTCACACACACAGTAATTCTCTACCTAACCCCCGTCTAGACCATCCTGAACAGCAGCACCCAAGACTGAACCTGAAATAGAGGCCTGTGATTTGACTTCAGTCCAAATGCCACTACTACCACTCAAAAAGGACACCTTGCACCTTTCCCCAAGATGTGATTGTCCCATAGCTCCATGCTCCCCAGGAGCTGCTGCATACCACCTTACCCTCAGGCAGGGTTTTCTTTCGATTGACAGGCTCTGCGGCCTATCCGAGGTTGCTCTAGGTTGCACAAGGCCTTCTTTCTTCAAACAGCTTCAGACAATGCTCTTCCACAACCACACAAAAGCATGTCTCATTCCTGTGTGATTTTCAGAGACTCTGGAGGTCACACAAGAGCGTGCCCCTCTAATGTAATGTCTGGAGGGTCTGGAGAGCACATCCCATCCTCGCACAACCTCTGCAGCCTCTGAAAATCATGGAAGAACAGGGCACGCATTTGACAATAGTTGTCAGTGTTAGTGAATGGTGGCATGTTACCCAAAATGTTCTGAAGTACCACCTTTGATACTCATGTCATAAGTTCACCAAGATTGTGTAGATCTTCAGAACACTGAAGGAACTTTGTGGTGCAGGAAACAATTTGCATCTATCTGATTTGCTTTAGATCTCTTCTTATATACTGTATTTTTTGGAGTATGAAATGCACCGGACTATAAGACGCACCTACTTTTTTGGGTGAGGAAAAGAAGAGAAAGAAATCTGCCTCTGCCTCTGAGCAATTTTGCCTCGTTGCAGCAAACAGCCTGCTTTACTTTCATTTTCGTTTTCAGCATAGCTTGATTAGCACAAGGAAAAAAAAATCTGTTGCAGCAATTTACCTCTTTGCAGCAAGCAGCAGAGCCCTGCGCAAAACAGCAGAGAGCAAATCAGCTGAGAGTCGGGAGGCCGATCCAATCAACTTGTGCTAAATAGGCTGTGCTGAAGCTGAAAGCAGCTGTTTTTTCTTGCTGTTTGCTGCAAGGAGGTAACTGCTGGGAAGCAGAGGCCAAAGGGTGGGGCCAGTGGGTGGGCGGGGCTACATTGAGTGTATAAGACACACCTAAATTTTCACCCCCTTTTAGGGGGAGGAAGGTGTGTCTTATATTCCGAAAAATACGGTACTTCCTTATGAGGCTGTTATTTAACTCAGTGGTGGGATTCAGCCAGTTCGCACCACTTCAGGAGAACCGATTGTTAACCTTCTGAGCAGTTTGGTGAACTGGTTGTTGGAAGAAATCATTAGGGCAGAGAACCGGTTGTTAAATTATTTGAATCCCACCACTGATTTAACTGTTTTAAATAGATAATAATGGAAACATTTTTTCTGGTCTAGTTTGAATAGAATAGAATAGAATAGAATAGAATAGAATAGAATAGAATAGAATAGAATAGAATAGAATAGAATAGAATAGAATAGAATAGAATAACAGAGTTGGAAGGGACCTCAGAGGTCTTCTAGTCCAACCCCCTGCTTAGGCAACAAACCCTACACCACTTCAGACAAATGGTTATCCAACATCTTCTTAAAAACTTCAAGTGTTGGATGATTTACAACTTCAAGTAAACTGCAAGTTGTTCCACTGATTAATTGTTCTAACTGTCAGGAAATTTCTCCTTAGTTCTAAGTTGCTTCTAAGTTGCAATGATTAGTTTCCACCCATTGCTTCTTCTCCTGCCCTCAGGTGCTTTGGAGAATAGCTTGATTCCCTCTTCTTTGTGGCAACCCCTGAGATATTGGAACACTGCTATCAATGTCTCCCCTAATCCTTCTGTTCATCAGACTAGACATACCCAGTTCCTGCAACAATTCTTCATATGTTTTAGCCTCCAGTCCCCTGATCATCTTTGTTGCTCTTCTCTGCACTCTTTCTAGCGTCTCTAAGTCTCTATACAATAACACTACCACCCTTCTTTTATTCTGAAACATTCTTGTCCTGGCTATCAGGACTGCAGTTTAACGAATGCAGCCATTCTTTTAATAAAATGATATGATTATTGCTTTTCACTGTGGAGAGGGTTTTTTTTTTCCTAATTCAAAGAAAAAAAAAATTACATACCTCTGTTTTGTTAAAATTCAGGCTAACCCAAAGCCGATCGCGACCTATAAATCATTTAAAAACTGCTAGATGTGAATTAGGGAGACGTAATTGCTTTGAATTTTGCAAATCAGATGCATGCTAGTGAAAACATTAAATGGATTTTCCTTGCTGCTTGAAGCCAACTGGAATTTGCTGGCTGCTAAATGCAGGTCTAATATCTACTGTACCTTGTGTTGTGTTTTGTTCAACTATGAAGCAATTCTTTTCCACCTCAGGGCACTGCCTTGATGTAGATATCAAGCCAATGCAAGTGCCTGAATGGATTAATTTATTATTAATTTATTAATGCTTTATGCTGCCCATCTCCCCTATAAGGCAACTCTCCCCTATGCAAGAAGTCCTCGACTTACAACAGCTTATTCAGTGACCGTTCAAAGTTACGTCACTGAAGAAAGTGACTTACGACCATTTTTCACATTTACGACCATCGCGGCATCCCCATGGGCACAACATCAAAATTCAGATTCTTGGCAACTGACTCATATTTATGACAGTTGCAGTGCCTAGGGATCATGTGATTTTACCTTTTGCGACCTTCTGACAAGCAAAGTCCATGGGGAAACAGTTTCACTTAATAACTAATTTGTTAGTACAAATTTACCATCTGCAGTGATTCACTTAACAACGGTGGCAAGAAAAGTCATAAAATGGGGGGAAAACCCACGTAACAAATGTTTCAATTAGCAACAGAAATTCTGGGCTCAATTGTGGTCGTAAGTTGAGGACTTAATAATAAAATAATAAAGTAATTTCGCCTGAATGCCTTGCATGAAAGAACCAGAATGGTGTCGGTGTATTCTCAACTGGCCTCTTCAATAAGGGCAAGAAGTCTCTGCATATGAGCAGAAGCCCTTTGTTTTCAGCCTGATTTCAGCAGGCAGCAGTTTGCAGTCTGGTGCTTCTGATTTGGTGCTGCAGTTCGCAGCTTTGCTTTTCAGCTTAATTAAAACAAATATTTCTTTTAAAACTCCATTACCATTTTTTATCTGAAGTGGAAAAGATTCTGAATGTAAGTGTCAGTGGTGGGATACAATTTTTTTTACTATCGGTTCTGTGGGCGTGGCTTGGTGGGCGCGGCAGGGGAAGAATATTGTAAAATCTCCATTCCCTCCCTACTCCAGGGAAAGGTTACTGCAAAATCCCCATTTCCTCCCGATCACTTAGGAATAGATGGGGGTGGAGCCAGTCAGAGGTGGTATTTACTGGTTCTCCAAACTGCTCAAAATTAAAAAATAGAGTAGAGTAGAGTAGAGTAGAGTAGAGTAGAGTAGAGTAGAGTAGAGTAGAGTAGAGTAGAGTAGAGTAGAGTAGAGTAGAGTTGAAATAGAATAGGGTAGGGTAGGGTAGGGTAGGGTAGGGTAGGGTAGGGTGGAATGGAATGGAATGGAATGGAATGGAATGGAATGGAATGGAATAGAATAGAATAGAATAGAATAGAATAGAATAGAATAGAATAGAATAGAATAGAATATTCTTTATTGGCAAAGTGTGATTGGACACACAAGGAATTTTTCTCCGGTGCATAAACTCTCAATGTACATACAAACAACAAAATGATGTAAGATACCAATAGGAGAAGGTAATAGGAAAGATGAGAAGAATGATAGTAATACAGCCATATTTCATGGGTAAATATCCTTAGACATAAGACAGTACTGTGGAAATTAGGTGTTCAGAAGAGTGAGGGTACGAGGGAAAAAACTGTCGTTGTGTCTAGTTGTTTTGGCATGCAATGCCCTGTAGTGGTATCTTGAGGGGAGGGGTTGAAACAGTTTATGTCCAGGATGTGAGGGGTCTGTAGATATTTTCTTAGACCTCTTTGCAGGCTGGTTGCAAAAATTAAATTCCATTGTTGGAACAAACAGAAGTGAGTGCAGCATTTCAAGCCCATGTGGGCATGCATAAATTACTATGTTTGTTTATTTAAATTTACTAGCTACCTAGTTCCAATGGACTGATTGAATTACTTTCAGTCATAAGCATGGTTGGATCATAATTTTTTTTTTTTTGTAGGAAGGTTTAGAGATATTCTCATGTGATTGTTCATGTAGACACACGCCCATAAAATGTAGAAAAGAATCAGCTCACCGATTCCTTGCATCCTTGTGTGTATGCAAATAAGCTGCTCCTTATTTTCTCTCATTTTTAATTTAGGCACTGGAGACTAAAAATAAAATGAAAGACTTCCTAATGCAGTCTCTGCTCGCTCATGTGAAATGGTCTTTAGATGTACACCCAAATGTGCAGCTCTTTCTATTCCATCTAAGGTTAAGAGGTGAAGGTGACACATGTAAAACACGGAGTAAAGTCCTTGTAAGCTTGGGTCCTGAATGAATTAACACCTGTGATCCCACTTTTGTTGTTGTTGTTGTTCCTTGCTCTCCACATAGGAATTTCAATAACAGTATTTTTTTAAAATCTGTGTCCTTCTAAAGTATTTTGGATTCTTCAAATACTATTTCATGCATCATTGTTTTGAATCTTATTAAAGCCTTGCAAAATAACACAATATTGGCAAGTGGTAATCTAAAGGAACAGTTCCTTAAATGCAGTTTGGACATTGGGTTCTCCTTCTCCTTCTCCTCATTCTCCTCCTCGTTCTCCTCATTCTCCTCCTCCTCTTTCTCCTCCTCCTCTTCCTTCTCCTCTTCTTTCTCCTCTTCCT
Source organism: Pantherophis guttatus (assembly GCF_059756535.1). Classification (NCBI taxonomy): domain Eukaryota; kingdom Metazoa; phylum Chordata; class Lepidosauria; order Squamata; family Colubridae; genus Pantherophis; species Pantherophis guttatus. Next base: position 246,666,250 of record NC_142064.1, read on the forward strand.
CTTCCTTCTCCTCCTCATTCTAACCACACATGGTAAGATGTGGTTAGTAATATTCCTACTAGGTAAAAGGTAGAATATAAACAGTATAAAATAACAATGATAATCCAAGTATCTTGTTAAGGCTTATGTTGGCTCTCCTGCTAGCAATATTTAGAAGAAGGATTCATTTTCCGTGCCCAGTAAGCTGCATTTAAGCCAAACTGGACCCATACGAACTATGCATTTAAAAGGGCTAATTTGACCCTAAGTGTCCATTAAATAGGATATCTTCAACCAAGCTTCATCATTTCAAAAGCCCCCTCCAACTATATCACTCTGTGTAAACTTCAACACTGAAAAATAAATGTCAGGCTCTGAAGCAAAGCAATGTAGTTATGCCGTATTCCCTGATACAGCTTTGAAGAAGAATGACGGAAAATTCTTAGTATTTGTTAGGTTTGAATAAACTCTCAGTGCAGATGCATTAAGTATCAATGTCAGTTTCCTTTGATTTCTTTTTAAGCATTAAATCTTGTTCTAAAGTTTAAACTGGGACACAACCAGAGGTGGGTTTCAGCAGGTTCTGACCAGTTCTGGAGAACCGGTAGCGGAAATTTTGAGTAGTTTGGAGAACAGGTAAATACTATCTCTGACTGGCCCTGTCCCCTTCTATTCTCTGCCTCCCGAGTCCCAGCTGATCAGGAGGAAATGGGGATTTTGCAGTAACCTTCCCCTGCCACGCCCACCAAGCTATGCCCACAGAACTGGTACTAAAAAATTTTGAATCCCACCATCCACATCCACATCCACATCCTCCTGCTTATTTGCTTATTTCTTCAGTCAAGGTAGTCCTTGACTTGCCACCAAAGCAGAGCCAAAGATTTCTGTGGCTAAGTGAAACATATATTAAGCGAGTTTTGCCCCATTTTATGACCTTTCTTGCCACAAATTGTCAAGTGAATTGCTGCAGTTGTTAAATTAGTGACACGGCTGTTAAGTGAATCTGGCTTCCCCGTTGACTTTGCTTGTCAGAAGGTCGCAAAAGGGCCACGACAACTATCATAAATGCAGGTCAGTTATAAGTATAGTTATAACAGTTATAAGTTTGAATTTTGATTCCATGACGGTGCGAATGCTACAACAGTTGTAAGTGTGGAAATGGTCATAAATCACTTTTTTCAATCCCATTGTAACTTTGAATGGTCACTAAATGAACTGTTGCAAGTTGAGGGCTAGATGTATATATATCGCTTAAAAGCTCTTTTATGGCCAAAGGACTAAATGCAAGTCAGGAGAATCTCCACTTCAGCAGAATTTGTAGACTTGTAAAGGAACCTAAGAAATATATAAATGAAAGAATGAATGGATTACTATTGATTACCAGTAGAATCAAATGAAATCATAAATATCTCCTCAAACAATTACTTGTTCCGTATTATTAAATTATCAAATACCTCACTAGTTTTGAAGATTAGACTTTGATTTAGAAAGGGGAGAAAGGTGTTTGGGAATAAAAGAAGGCAGAAGCAGTATAGCTAGATAGAGAAATTTATTATTCAATTCAAAAAAGGGCCTGGTGGCTCAGCAGACTAAAAGCATTGTGATTAACATCAGCTGTCTGCAATTACTGTAAGTTCGAATCTCACCAGGCTCAAGGTTGACTCAGCCTTCCATCCTTTCTAAGGTAGGTAAAATGAGGACCCAGTTTGTGGAGGCAATAAGCTGACTTTGTATAAAATATACAAAAGTATGAAGGCTACTGCTTAACGCATTGTAAGCCACCCTGAGTCTCCGGAGAAGGGCGTATAAATCAAATTTTTTAAAAAAATCAATTCAAACCTTTATTGTCAGAGTATAACATGAGTTAAATGAGATTGGCTGAGCTTCCCTTCGTGCAGCTCCCCCAACACAATACAACTCACAGTGAAAGACAAAAAGAAAATCCCTAGCCCAGTGAATCCTACTAACAAACACTCAGTCCTATTCAGGGGTGGGCTGCTGGGGGTTTGCAAGGGTTCAGGAGAACCTCTAGTTAAGATTCTGTACAGTTCAGAGGACCCCCAAATCCCACTCCTGGCTGGCCCCGACCAGCCTGTTCCGCCCGTCCCAGGAGTCCCCACGTGGCCTGTTTTGGATGCAGGTAAGTGCAGGGCATGCACAAAGGTTTGGGGAGGGCAAAAAATGGGCCTACCAGAAGTTCGGGAAGGCCAGAAATAGGCCCATTTCTGGCCTCCAGAGGACCTCCGGAGCCTGGGGAGGCCATTTTCACCCTCCCGCCCTCCCGAAAAGCCTCTAGAGCCCGGGGAAGGCAAAAATCCCCCTCTCGCCATGGTGCAGGAGGCCAACTAGGCCACGCCCACCCAGCAACCAGGCAGAGAACTCCTTGCTAAAATTTTTGAAGCCCACCCCTGGTCCTACTGCACGTCGCGCCAGCCCCGCAAGTCAATCGTGCTATGTTGTAGAGTTGTTTTTCATTCAGGAGTCTGACAGCCCATGGATAAAAATTGTTCTTCAGCTTGTTTGTGCGGCTGCCTATGCTTCTATATCTCCTTGCAGTTGGTAGGAAAATAAAGAAGGGCTGACCAGGATATCAATAATAATGATATACTTTGTTATGTAATTAAACTGATAATAAGTATTACATTTATTGAAAAAGAGAACACCAGATTTCAGTCATCACGTTGTCAGTAAGTATAAAATATTAGCCATTTTACCACAGATACAGAGGTCTAAAGAGAAAACTGCAAGGGTTACTTCAAATTGTGACATTATTTGCCCACTCGTGCCTGACATCTTAACTGCCAATGCGTGCCGGGTTTTTAAATCTAATGTTTCTTGCATAGCGTGTTTGACTTTGTAGAGTAGAGGTGGCATAATTTCAGAAATAGCTCTCGTAGGGTTAAATGTTAAATGCATGACCAAGTAAAAGAAAATGATGAATTAATATTTTCCTTTCCTATATTATATCTTAACTTTATTATGTTAAGTGTCAGCAGTGAACATAGGTGAAATTTTTGCTTTCTTTCAGTATTACACAAACGTTATTGCTGAAAATAATATCCAATCTAGGTAAAAAAAAATTGATTCGCTTGGAGGAAATGACATCGATAGTTTATTGGCACAGCAATCCAAAAGAGAAAAAACAATACCTATTGTGCTGTTTTATTTGTATTCTTATCAATATCCATCTCATGTACAAAAAGATATTACTCCTGTTATCCATCTTGATAAATATTGATGCCAAGCTCCTGAAAACAGTTGTAGAATATGTTGGGAAACATTTGTAAAATGATTTCTGTTTCTCCATTGTTGTTCTTCTCTCTTGCCTGTATGGATAGTCTAGATTTGCTGCCAGATATTTGAAAGTAAGCTTACAACAACAATTAGGATCAGGAACTCCATTACGAAATGGCATGGTCATAAAGCACAATGTCATGTAACCACGTTGCATAGCATCAGCAAATCTGACAGTTCTGGTGGCCATTGTTGAATAAAAACCATGTGGGTCATTAAGTGAGAATCTCATGGAGTCACAACATCTGACTTTCTCCCGGTTTCCCCACTGACTTCACTTGAAAGAAGCAAGCGGGGAACATCAACTATTGCAATCATGCAATCATAACTCATGAAGAGCATGGTAGCTTGAGTGGTTAGAAAGCTGGGCGTGTTTGAGACCCGACAGTTGCCATGGATCAGGATTGAGCTCTCATCCTTCACTCCAGCTCTATCGCTTAGCTCTGGATCCTTCCAAAGCAAAGCTTTTGTTATCTTCAGATGAAGGTAACAAAATAAATATGCAATAAATCTGTACATGAAAGGAGCCCCCAACTGGGTGTTCCCAGGGCAACGGTGATGTCACTGGCTAATCCTTTCAACCCGGAAGTATTTCGGTGTTTCTGATCTGAGTGCAAACTATGACATCATAATAATGAGGATGCATTATTTGGCTGCAACAGCCAAAACTTTAAGGATGCATCATTAGATAGTTAACATGATGGATAACAAAGAGAGCAAGAGAATATAAGGATATTTACCTTTATTCTATTGATACAGCAAGTCCTTTGTGCACATTGTATTACAAAGTGAAATATCTTAGGGTTAATGGACATACCAGAACATCTCATTATTCTTCTGAGAACCTGTAAAGAAGCAACTTTAAGTATTAAATTTGAAGAATTTTGACTGCTTCTGAATATGGATGGGAGTTAGACTAAGGAATATATTATCCCCAAATCTATTTAAGAGAGAGAGAGAAAAAAGAAAGAGTGAGAAAAACCATGATCAAATTGAGGATTTGAAAACAATTGCTAAGAATACCATGGACTTCAAGAAGAATTAGTCACACAATTCTGTATGAGATAAAGACTGCTGCTTTAAAGTCATGAACAATGAGGAGAAAGTCACACTGATGTGACCAGTTGATATAGTAGAAGAAGCTAGTATGCTGGGCAAAGTTGACATTTGTACAAGAAAAGAAAGACAATGGATGAGTTGGATGGATATGATCAGGGATGTAACTAGAATATCCTTGGAACAGCTGCAGATACTAAAATGAAGGACATAGGCCAATGTAGGTGTCACTAAGAATTGAGCTCAACCTGATGGTATCTAATTCTATAGAAAATTGAAGTTGATGGTAGGACACATCCTGCCTACATTTATAATCTATCTGAGAGCTACATCCATCTTGATCTCTGAGCTTATTTTGCATGCAGATTTGTCATGTATGCATGCATGTAATCTGTCTTGATAGTAATTCAAGCAATTACATCGGTCAAAGACAAAAGTCCTAACTTAATTGCCAAAATTCAAATAATAAAAAATCCTAACCCTATAAATATCAATTGTACTAAATTAAACAAAAACATAAAATCCTTAAAGTGCTAATTATCATAATTGCACAATAAAATAGGCTAGCACATTTCCATGGGCACCCAATGAAAGCTGGAGAATCCAACTGAGAAATGATGAATTGCCACTAACTGCGGTAATTATCCCTTGACATTCAATGCTGGAAGTTAACTAAATGTGCTGAAAGTTAAGAAAGAAAAATAGTATGTGCTTTAATACATTAGTTATAGTCTTCAGGAAAAAAAAACGTAGAGGCAACAAGAAATTAATATTTATCTTCTCTTGGTGTGGTGACAGGCTCTGTTAAGAAGTTTTTGAAAGCTTGGAAGAGATTGTTAGACAAAGTCTAAATTTTAATTGCAGACCTAATTGATTATCCTTGGCATGTTTGCTAGGTTAAGCGGAGAGCATGAGTCAACTTTCAAGGTCATTACAGTAATAGATATGAGAGGCAGGCAGGTTCCGATAAGCCACTTTGTAGAGAGCGTAATTGCTCATTCATGGCAATAGGTCTGACACTTTTAACTCCCCCAATATCTCTGTGTCCAATTTATTTAATATCTTTTAATATTCCAGGGTTAGATTTGCTAGGAGAGGCAGAAACTTCAATATCCAGGTTGCTGCCATTACAAAAAAAGAAGTTAAATCTCTATACGTTAAGTGCAGCAACTTCCAATATTGAAAGATGGGGAAATTGATCCTCAAACAAAAATACTGCCAAGGAGTTTCTCTTGAAAAAAAAATAATAATAAAACCAGGCATTTCTGGGATAACAAGTGTATGCATCCCCTTGTTAAGAAGTAGGTGTACCTCTGCAAATTGCAGCCATTAATAAAACATTTATGGATCTTCCTGCTTGAATGGTCACAGTTTTCCAAAGGCGTCATCTTTAATTATCAGGCTAATTATTTGTCTGTGGTTTCCTAGAATAAGATTTCAAAATTATCAATATTCCACGCACGTTCCAAATATGGCCTGCAGTCGAGAAACAATAAAAGTCCTGGGGTTTGTTTGTTTTGTTTGTTTGTTTTTCTTTACTTTGACAAAACCAGTTTTGCAGAACAGCCTGGGGCAGCTGCATTGTGCAAATTAAACAAATGATGCAAATGATGAGTTGATATGATTTCAAAGTCAAATTCGATTCACTGGGAACCCATTCCATTTGGTTTATGCAAGAGAAATGATGGCTTGTCTGCAAACTTATGCTTATACCTGATGAGATTCTTAGACCTTGGTAGAAAGAATAGAGGTATAATATATATCTTTTGCATACTATTAAAACTCTCCTGTCTGTTTGTAACCTTCTTTTGGTGAAAAGGTGCGTCATAGGGCAACAATGTTTGAATTGGGGTGCCTCAAATGGGCTAATGTAAAGAACACATGTAAAATATGGGACTCATTACATTTGTATAATTGAAATTGCAGGGATCCTCACACCAGTTATATTTGCAAATCTGCGGCTGCTGCAGCATCACAGCAGGGAATGTGTAGCTGATAGCAAGGCCCCAATAGCCAAGCAATGATTGGCTGCTTTGGAACTGAGGACAAGCATTTAAATCTCTTATTGGTGGTTGGGAGCAATGGAAGGACAAGTGAGTAATTGGAGGCCTGCAGATGTAAGAAGAACTGGCTGGAGGTGTTAGTAATTGATATGTGAAGATTGTGAGCTCTCTTCCACCCTGAAGGAAGGGGTACCTTAGGAACACACTGGGATGTGGACGGGAGTGCAGTTTACTTCATGATTTCTGGCTCCTTTTGTTCCCCCCCTCCCACCAGGAAAGTGGCAGGCAGTTCTGCAAATCAGCCAAGGAGAAGGAGGAGATGGAGAAAGGGGCTTCAGCTGTGGGTCATAAGGGGAAGGAAAATGGCACCAAAGTTTATAGCACTAGCACTTAGACTTATATACCACTTTGTAGTGTTTTACAGCCCTCTCTAAGCGGTTTACAGAGTCAGCATATTACACCCCCCCCCCAATAATCTGGGTCCTCATTTTGCCCACCTTGGAAGGATGGAAGGCTGAATGAACCTTGAGCCTGGTGAGAATCGAACTGCCAAATTGCAGGCAGCCAGCAGTCAGCAGAAGTAGCCTGCAGTACTGCACTCTAACCACTGGGCTACCGAGGCTCATATTATGGAAAGAAGGATGACCCAATGGGTCAACGACAGCTCATCTAGTTAATTTATAAGGCTATCTTATAAATTGGAGTGAGGCAAATGAAGCCTTCTTAACCATGATTTTCTTTTTCATAATGTACATAAATATTTGCTTAGTCAATTGATATAGCTTCTCTTTAACCGTATCCTCTATGTTTTTGTTTTATTGCAAAAACTTATTTTGGAAGGGCTGTTCTGTATAGAAAATGTTGTGGGGGCCTAATCAAGATGTTGGCAGGCTGTGGATAAATACAGTAAGGTTGACTTTCTTCAAATAGAAGAAGCTGGCAAATCAGCTAAAGCTGATAGAAGCTGCCAGTACTTCCATATGCTGTAAACTGCCAATGGTAGATGTATTGCCCAGTCTTTATATCTTTCTGCAAAACTCATCTGACTGAGGTCTCATGCTTTATCCCACCTCTGACATTGCTGTCTTAATAAACCTCAGCTTGTGGACTTTGTTCTTTCAATTCATTTGCAAATGCTTCCAGAGGTAAGTGATCAGTGCCTCAGATCTGAAGCAAACTCTCAGAACTCAAGGGTTAAGCAGGCAATTCCTGTCAGCTCCTTTTTTAAGGCAACTACCGCTTTTTTCACAGTTAAAAATCTGTCCTCTGCAACTGCAATGCAATTATGGGAACACACTTCCTGGTTTTAAGGGGTTTCCAACAGAGGTGGTATTCAGCTGGTTCAGACCAGTTCAAACGAACTGGTAGTGCTGATGATCATTTGGGCCCGACCACCCATCCCGCTCTATCCTGTCCTTTATTTTCTGCTTTCTAGCTCATCTCAATCGTGCAGCACAGCTGATTCCCCCCCCCTTGCTTTTCTACTTACTGACTTGGAAGGTAAGCAGCTGATCTTCTAAATGCTCCATTTTCAGCACTGTGCACTAGCGCCTTAGATGCTCATGCACGCAAAGCGTGCGCTCACCTAACTGGTTGTTAAACCAGCAGCATCCACCACTGGTGTTTTTGTTTTTGTTTTATTTGATTTATATGCCGCCCTTCTCTGGAGACTCAGGGCGGCTTACAATGCATTAAGCAATAGCCTTCATACTTTTGTATATTTTATACAAAGTCAGCTTATTGCCCCCACAATCTGGGTCCTCATTTCACCTACCTTAGAAAGGATGGAAGGCTGAGTCAACCTTGAGCCTGGTGAGATTTGAACTTGCAGTAATTGCAGGCAGCTGATGTTAATAACAGTGCTTTAGTCTGCTGCGCTACCAGGACTCTTGCAACACGTGCAGCTTTTATGCCTCACATATAAAAGTCTGGACGATGTTTCTGCCTTAAGTCTGATGTGCTGCACTGCCCTAATTACAACAGCCTTTCTAAGACTCGTTGGAGAAAACAAGAACATGGTGTTGGATGTCATCAATGACAACTTTTTTTTTTCCCTGCAAGAGAGCAGGTGCTCTATCACTCAACTCTGGGTCCTTCCGAAGCAGAGCCTTCTGTTACCTTCATCTGACTGCAATAAATCTGCGCAGAATTTATTCCCCTTTGTCCTCCCTCCTTCTCTCTCTCCCTTTTCGCTCCCGTATTCTAACTTCAAGAGCTGAGGTCTCTCACTCATTTTTCGGCCATGGAAGGTTTGGTTGAGGCATGCACGTTTTTGGAGAATGTTTCTCAGGCTTGCCCACAGTCTCACTGCAGGCCGCCAGCTGTGCTAGCTAATGAACTCTTCCTTTCTCTGTATTTGTGTCTCTCTGTAAGATAATATAAAATGGGGGCTTCTGTTTCCTGTCCACCAGGGCAGGAGAGTGAACATGCTGGATGATTGATTGATTTTCCTCACTGTGAAAGGAGCTGCCTAGGGATCCCATTCTTCTTTTGAATACTTTGGTCCCACAATCAACCACCTTGTATTATACTGACCTGAGAAGAGCATTTGTTATGCAAACACAGTGCCATCTGTCGCACAGCAGCTTCTCCGTTACAGAACATAAACTAAACTGGAGAGACGTCAAAATAATTTAGGAAGCCGACACGTTTAAAGGAGGACTTGGTAAATATAATGTGTTATGATGAGCTTTATTAATCACCGGCATCTGCAGGCATTTTAAAGGAGGTACCATTTCCATCAACGACTTGCTAGTTTTTGCTTCCTGAACGTGGCATGGTGTTCATTCCTAGCAGGGGCATTTAACAAAGCTCCCAAAATAAAATAGATTATGGATTTGAGATAGATTTACTGATTTACCACCAGTTTATCGGGTACTTAGAAGCCAAGGACTTGGCAGCCCAAGGAAACAACTGCCAATGACTTAATAACTGGCCATCAACATTCCAATCAACAACTAAAAAGCCATACACAACCAGGCATCATATAAATACTACACATAAAGCACACATTCTGGTGAGAGAGAAGTTCCTTGAGAAGGGTTCCAGCATGGGTCCAAAAGCTTGGAAGACGGAACCTCTTGTTCTGGTGACCGACCCAGATTGGATCCTGCAACATTATCCTGGGGCATGCATATTTGTCTTCATTCATATGAGATAGAATCAAAATCTGACTTAAATGGTCTAGAGTGACTATTGAGAGGCATAAATATTGCTAAAGGTGCTAATAAATAACAATCCAAGGAAATTGTGGTGGGATATAGCACTGAATTGCAAGAGGGAAGAGACTTTTCCCAAGAAACTAAGAGCTAAATCAGGCTTGGTATATAGAAAGAGGCCCAGGAGGAATCCTCCCTAAACCACAGAGTATATCTGATAATTACGCAGAGTCAGGAGTGAAATCCAGCAGGTTCTGACAGGTTCTGGTAGCGGAAATTTTGAGCAGTTTGGAGAACCGGCGAATACCACCTCTGGCTGGCCCCAGAATGGGGTGGGAATGGAGATTTTGCAATATCCTTTCCCCAGGAGTGGGGAGGGAATAGAGATTTTTGCAGTATCCTTCCCCTGCCATGCCCACCAAGCCACACCCATCAAGCCACACCACACCCACCAAGCCATACCCACAGAACCGGTAGTAAAAAAATTTGGATTTCACACACACACACACACACACACACACACACACACACACACACAAATGATGTGTGTAAATAACCAAGTTGGAAGGGACCTTGGAGGTCTTATAGTTCAACCCCCTGCCAAAAAGGAAACTTTATACCATTTCAGACAAATGTTGTCCAGTCCTAAAAACTTGCACTATTGGAGCATCCACAACTTCTGGAAGCAAGTCATTCCACTGATTAATTGTTCTAACTGTCAGGAAATTCCTCCTTAGTTCTAGGTTGCTTCTCTCCTTGATTAGTTTCCATCCATTGCTTCTTGTCCTGCCTTCAGGTGCTTTGGAGAATGGGTTGGCCCTCTCTTCTTTGTGGCAGTCCCATATTGGAACCCTGCTATTATGTCATCCTTCTTTTCATTAAACTAGACCTATCCAATTCCTGAAATCGTTCTTCATATGTGTTAGCCATCAGTCTCCTAATCATCTTTGTTGCTCTTCTCTGTACTCTTTCTAGAGTCTCAATATCTTTTCTATATTGTGGCAACCAAAACTGGATGCAACATTCCAAGTGCTTTTCCTTGAGTGCTGGAAGCAAAGAGGCTCACCCATTTGTGTTCTTAGCAGAAATATGTCCTTCCCTAGGACTTCCACAGGAAAAGCTAAGTCTCTTTGGGGATAGGGTACCAGTACACCTGAAGGGATTAGCACCTTAAGGGAACCAGAGGTCTCTGCTCGTTGAAAGAATATGCATAAACCATCATTCAGATTCAGTTCAACCCTGCATTTTGGATGACTTTCATGTTCACTATTGCCTAAGTACATTCCCATTACACGAAATATATTTTTGCTGTCACAATAGCTTGAATGTCATTTGCTAGAAATGGAACGGAGATAGATTTTTCCCTTTCTTACATTCAGAACACAATTTCATGTATAAATGTATAATCTTCCTGCTGGTTTTATAGTCTAAATGGCTGGATTCTGTACGCATCTAAAATGGTGTGTCCCTTGAGAAGGACCACACAGCACGAGAGCCAAAATGCGTGTTATTCAATATCTTTGATTGTAAACATGGAAACTGGATGGACATTGAGTTTCCTCCAAAATTATGAACTCTCAGTTTCACGCGTTACGATTTTTCTCCCAAAGGGTGTATGAATCGTCTCTTTTTCAAGAGATCTCCATTCAGCAAAAGCATGCTCCTTAGCTGCATTTCTTAAACAGATATCAAATAATTAAGAGTTTCCAGCTGAGCTTTTCCCACTGCCCTATATATCTGCATTTTTTCCCTTTTTCATTAAGACAGAAAAATTCTATCAAATTATGGGAAATTATGTAAGTCATTATCACAAATGAAACTGCAATTAAATTCATTTTGCACACTGGAGAATGAAAGAATGGTTATCTTGCAATAATATTTTGTTAAAATGGATCAGTTGGGTAATATTCATTCCTCATATGTATAACCATATATCATGGGTGAGAGTAAATCCTACAGTATCTAAACTACTAGATCTTAGAAATACTCCAGCAGAATTATTGCCTATGAGATTCCGGCTAGTTAATTAGGATCTGACTCAAATCATTGCTTTGATGAGCTGAGTTGATTTGAATTAAACTGAATCATTGAGATTCAGATAGGCAATTCAGTTCAAAGATTTGATTAGAAGGATTGATTTAGTTCTATATTTGAACTGAACTTTTACACCAATCTAGCCCCCAACATTTTTTGCAGCAAGTCACAGTGATGTCACTTGCACAGTGATATTGTCCTACAAATCTCATCTTTATGTCCTTGCACCCTGATGTCTGAAGTAAGTTCACAGTTACAGGTAGTCCTCAACTTAAAACTGGAATGGAGCCTGCCCATTATGGTCAAAGGTCATTATGGTGTAAAGTTTTATGATCTTTTCTTTTCATTAAGTGAAATCTGCACTTGTTAAGTGAACCTATTATTCACTATGGAGCAGTTTTGCTGAAAACTGGAAGAAATTGCCAGTTTTTGGCAAAAACATCATAAATCATGGTTATATGACCGTTATATGACCTTGGTTCTGGGGTGGGGGAGAAATTGTCCCCCTCAGAACGGGCTCACAATTTGGGTGTCCTCCTAGACTCACAGCTAAGATTAGAGCAACACCTGACAGCTGTGGCTAGGGGGACCTTTGCACAGGTTCGCCTGGTGCACCAATTGCGACCCCTACTTGAATTGGGAGGCTCTCCTCACAGTCACTCATGCCCTTGTCACCTCACGGTTAGATTATTGCAATGCGCTCTACATGGGGCTACCCTTGAAAAGTGTTCGGAGACTACAGTTGGTCCAGAACGCAGCCACCTGAGCTATTGTGGGTGCACCTAGATACACCCACATTACACCAATTCTCCGTGAGCTGCACTGGCTCCCTATTGGTCTCTGGTCACAATTCAAGGTGTTGGTTATTACCTTTAAAGCCCTACATGGTTCAGGGCCAGGTTATCTTCGAGACCGCCTTCTACCACATAGTTCCCAGTGACCGGTAATATCCCACAGAGTTGGTCTCCTCCGGGTCCCATCAGCTAAACAATGCTGGCTGGCGGGCCCGTGGGGGAGGCCCTTCTCTGTGGCTGCCCCAGCTCTCTGGAACCAGTTACCTCCTGAGGTCCGGACCATCCCCACCCGATTGGCCTTCCAAAAAGCGGTAAAGACCTGGCTTTTCCGGCTGGCCTGGGGCCGTTGATCTTGCTCTTGCGATCTTGTGAGATCCACCCATGAATGGTGTGAATGGGTTTTAATGTTTTAATGTTTTAATGTTTTTATAATGGTTTTTTAAATGCATTGTAAGCCGCCCTGAGTCTTCAGAGAAAGGCGGCATATAAATTGAACTAAGGGCCGGATGCTGAGTGTCTGAAATGCAGTCATGTGACCACGGACGGGGGGGTAGCAGCAATCAGAACTCTAAAGCTTGGTAAAGATTTAAACCAAAATTTGCAAATGTATTTTATTTTTACATATATATAACGCTTAAGTAACTCTTAAAGTAGACAAAAACTATTGAAAGTGTATTTCAGAATACCTGTATTAAGAGAAAGTAAAAGAAAATGATGTATCCGTTTAAAGAAAAACTCTGAATGTTAAAAAGGATGTTTCTAAAAGAAAAATAATAATTATTCTATAAGGGTAGTTTGGAGGAAGAAGCTAAATGCAATATTGAAGTTTAAAGCTTGTATGTTAAAAGTTAATATTTTTCTAATAAGATGTATTAGAAAGTTTTGACTTAAAAGGAAAAAAAGTGCCTTCCTTTTTTGTTTTTTTAAAAAAAGTTTAGTACTTTGAAGCAAAAAAGGAGGGGGAAAGGGGGAAAAAAAGGATCCCCCCTTTGCTTCAAGCCAAGGAATTTGAAAGAATATAATAAACTTTGTAAATAAAAATGGTGACAGTTTATAAAGATTATTAGTTGCAAATAGAAGTACACACATAATTTCCATATCAAGGAAGATAAAGCAGGAATGGTTAACTTGATTGCTTTATTTAAAGAGGAAAATATGTTCAGAGCCTTGGTGGCGCAGCAGACTAAAGTGCTGTTAAGTAGCACCAGCTGCCTGCAATTACTACAAATTCGAATCTCACCAGGCACAAGGTTGACTCAGCCTTCCATCCTTCCGAGGTAGGTAAAATGAGGACCCGGATTGTGGGGGCAATAAGCTGACTTTGTATAAAAAAGAACACCGCTTTTGGGGGGGGGGCAAAAGCCCTACTAAGCAGGTATATACAAAAGTATGAAGGCTATTGATTAACGCATTGTAAGCTGCCCTGAGTCTCCGGAGATCGGTGGCATATAAATCGAACCAATAAATAAAATAAATAAATAAATTATTTGGATATCACTTCTGGAATTCATGCTTGTGAAGGGAAAAAAATGAAACTTTGGTCTTGGTTTTGTTGATTAAAAAGATTTGGTGTTATAGAAATGGCTAGTTATATTAATGTGTAAAAGCAAAAAGTTGAGGCTGGAGTATGTTTATCTTGTACTGAGCGAGGAAGTGTTGGAAGTTAATGCCCTCTTTTCTTTCTTTTTCTCTTCCCCCTTGTATTCCACACCCGCTTTTTCTGTTCCCTTTCCCGTCCTTAATTTCTTATTCTCTCTCTCTCTCTTTTTTTTTTTTTTGTATTTTATACTTTATATAATAAAATAAAAATTTAAATATGAAGAACTCTAAAGCTAGGTTATAAGTACCTTTGGGGGGGCTTCATCGTAACTTCCAACAGTCGCTAAGTAACCACTTGTACGTTTTTTATTTTTGTTTATTTATTTATTAGTTTGTCAAACATGTACAAGATAGCAGGTATAGGTATAAACATAAACAAAGAAAGTAAGTACAGATAAATGGGGACAGTAGGACAGGGACAATAGCAGAACTTGCAGGGTTTCAGCAAATTCTGACCAGTTCTGGAGAACTGGTAGCGGAAATTTTGAGTAGTTCGGAGAACCGATAAATAACACCTCTGACTGGCCCCACCCCCATCTATTTTTTGCTTCCTGAGTCCCAGTTGATCAGGAGGAAATGGGGATTTTGCAGTAACCTGCCCCTGGATTGGGGAGGGAATGGAGATTTTGCAGTATCCTTCCCCTGCCATGCCCACCAAGCAACGCCCACCAAGACATGCCAGGCCCACCAAGCCACACCCACAGAACCAGTAGTAAAAAAATTTGAAACCCACCACTGGACAATAGGCACGCTGGTGTGCTTATGCACGCCCCCTTTACGGACCTCTTAGGAATGGGGTGAGGTCCACAGTAGGCAGTTTAAGGTTGAAGCTGTGAGAATTTGAAGATGTAACAACAGAGTTGGGTAGAGCATTCCAGGCGTTGACCACTCGGTTGCTGAAGTTGTATTTTTACAATTGAGTTTGAAGCGGATTACCTTTAGATTGTATCGATTGTTTGCCCGTGTATTATTGAGGTTGAAGTCGTTGACAGGTAAGACATTGAGGACTACCTGTCCAGAACTGTATTTGTGTCATAACACAAATTTTGGTCACTTGCTATATCCTTTTACATCTATAAACATCTACAGTATATTACTACTGCAAAAGATTTTAGGGATACCCCTTTGGAGAAAGCAAAGGAATTTGAAATGCATCTTTTGGAGGAAAAGTTGTGACTTAAACCTATTGGAAGGTTGGTACAAATCATAAGTTGCAAGATGAATTAATGAGCTCGGTATAGCTGCATGCGCGGTCTCTCTGTTTGGACTGAAAATTACCTGAAGAAAATATTTTAGGAATTTTTAGAATGATTCCTTGAAAACTATAAGAACAACAGTCCTGAAAATGATAATTAAAAAGAAGCCCATTATTTTTTTCTGCCTTTCATCAGTTGACTGAACAGATTCAAAATACACAGCATATCTTAAAAGGATACCACATCCTACCATGGGAAAATATGCAAGATGATAGCTGGAGTGTGTAGCAGTTTTCTCTTGCTTATCCACAGTCCCTCTCTCTCTTTTGTCTTTTTAGCTGTTTTTTTTTTTTAGCATAAACTCTGCCACCATTTTTGCTTTCAGTCTGATTTTTGTTTCAGTCACTCTTTTTCTTGAGACAACTCTTCCTTTGTCTGGGTGTCTCCAGTTCAATTTTCGTCACTGGCTCCAAATTCTCCAACTGCAGCAGCCATTTTATCTGTCAATCTTCATCTAATCGCTCCAACGTCTACACACCCAATGCTTGGTGCTTTAAGCTTCTTATTTCATACTTCTGAGAAAGTCCTGTAAGTTTCATCAAACTGTTTCTCCAGCACAACTATGTTAATTGCCTTCGTGGACTCTCAGCATTTCTTTGAGATTTGGGGCAACAATAGTTTTTCGCACTATTTGGAGATGCCAAGGATTGGACCTTGGGATGGTTGTCACTGATTTATGGTCTTTTCCATAAATATTGGACCCAGCTCTTGCCAGTGGCAGCAAGGTAATTGTCTCATTTCGGAAACAATGACATTGAACATGCAGCACCTCGTGACTTAAGGACCATATGAGGGTTGTGAACTGCAGATAGAAAGTTCAGGATTTACTTTGTTTTCCTTCGTTTTCTATCACTCTGCCGTAGTTTGATTAAGAGATTGCTGATCTGGGGTTCTTTCTTTCTGCCTTCCTTCCCAGTCATACAGACATGCTCATGGCACTTTCTATTTGACTTTCTTCCTGATAGGATGCAAAGAATCAGTTTGGTCTAGTGGTTAAGGCAGTAAGCTAGAAAGCAGGAGATTGTGAGTTCAAATCCCACCTTTGCCAGCTGGGTGACTTTGAAACAAACTATTTCAATTCCTACCCTCAAAATGACGTTATAGAGCACTGCACACCAGAACAACTAGACACAAGAACAGTGTTTTCCCGAATGTCATCACTCTGCTAAAGAAATAATTCCCTCAACACTGTCAAACTAATTACTAAGTCTGCATTACTATTAATCTTCTCATGATTCCTATCACCCATCTCCTCCCACTTATGACTGTATGACTGTAACCTTGTTGCTGGTATCCTTAAGATTTATATTGACTGTTTCCCTATGACTATCATTAAGTGTTGTACCTTATGATTCTTGACGAATGTATCTTTTCTTTTATGTACTCCGAGAGCATATGCACCAAGACAAATTCCTTGTGTGTCCAATCACACTTGGCCAATAAAGAATTCTATTCTATTCTATTCTATTCTATTCTATTCTATTCTATTCTATTCTATTCTATTCTATTCTATTCTATTCTATTCTATTCTTGGGCCAGTCAGTCTCTTTCAGGCCAACTCACCTCACAGGGTTGTTGTTGTTGTTGTGGGAAAATAGGAGAAGGAAGGTGTGCTGGATATTTTCACCATCTTGAGTTATCTGTAAAAATAATAAAGGCAGGATACAAATAAATAAATAAATATGTGCAACTAGTTAGATGCTAGACTTTGTTTATAATATATTTCACATACATAAATCTCCTTTTGTTACAGTAATAAAACTTCAGTCACTAATCATTGCTCAGCTTAGATTCTCATTCTCAAGGATGCTCATACTCTATGCATGCACAGAATATTTGACTACTAACAGGATTTTCATAAGAAAGATGCAGCATATGGATCAACACAAATTAATACTCACAGAGAGTAAAAGGATATCTCTTGTGAAATTTAAAACCCAGGGCCAACCTTCCGCAATCTGCCATCCTCCAGATATTTGGAAGGATACCTCCCAAAATCTCTACAAGAATGTGCAGCCAACTTGTAGCCCTGCAAATATTTTTTTTGACATGGCCGTACCCACTTTGCATCTTTGCTTTACCCTGAAAATGTTATGTATTTTCATAGATTTGAAAATACATACACCAGACACCAGAAAGTTGCTGAGCTTTGATGCAGGATTCCTAGATGATTTATATATACAAATTGTAGCTGCCAGCTAGTCCTGCCACTGAGGAAAATATTGAGTTATTTCATTACCCTTAAATTTTGACACAGTTCTGACCTAACATTTCAGTTCTAACATGGTAGAGTCACAACATATGCAAGCAACCTTTGGATAATAAAAATCCTTAACCTTAATCTTAACCTTAACCTTAACCTTAACCTTAACCTTAACCTTAACCTTACACCTTAACCTTAACCTTAACCTCAACCTTTCTTCCAAGCCCCATTAGAGTGAATGAATTTTTCATTAAAATAAAAACATCGTTACTGGAAAAATTCAGTTTGAATTAATTTAATCCTAGTGAAATTCTACAGCCAATTCAATGCTGATGTCTGTTAGAAAAATGACTGAATTAGCTTCCAGCACTGCTTTTGTTCCAACTTGCCAATGAATTACTTAAGTGTCATTTGTTAAGCCATTTTAGTCAATAAAATCCTTTAGTTGTTTCTCAAAATGTGACCATTATTTCCAGATAATGTATATCTAATTCTCTCTCCACTCAGTTCTATCTGCATGAACTACAGCAGCTTATTATTAATTAGCTCTTTATAGGGTATTAGCCAGGAAGGATCATGATGCTGTAATAAGTAAAAGTTCACAAAGATAAAATGCCCTGATTAAAAAGGAAAGTTGAGTAGTAAGCATTTACTGAAAATAGATTGCAATCCAGTAAACTAAAGCTTATTTTTCCCCCCGTAGCCATGAATAAAAGCTGTTATTTGTTTGCAAATAAAACATTTTCTCCTTCTTAGTCCCTCTTTATTTATGAAAGATCAAGCCATTGTTTGCCTGGAAAGCCTTTGATATTGCTCTCTCCATCTCTTTGACCCTGCCTGCCATAGCTTTATGCAGCTCTTGGAAAAAAACAGTTGGAAGTTATCCTAAATTGTTAGAATAAATATAGGGCCCTGCCAAAAAGTCTCCTTTGTTTTTCCCCCCCTACCAGCTGTCATACTCTTTGATGAAAAATAATGTGCCTTCAGATCTTATTCCAAATGAAAAGTGAAGGTTGGTGTTCTTGTACTTTATCTAGTTGTGAGATGACCAAGGTATGCATATGTATAAAAGCTTTGTCTTTGAATGCCTAATTACCTGTCCTTAGGCATCAACCCTACTATTGTATCCAACACAATTGCTATGAATTGATGCCGTCTTCACTTCCTGAATTAAAACCTCAATATGCTACTTATTTTTCTGGGATCCAGGTTCATAAACTCATGTTTATTTTCATGTTGCGGTGCTATATTTACTTTCCTCCTCCATATAGCATTATGTATTTTAAACAATATTTAATGAAAGGTGTGGTTAGAAATGCACACTTAGCAATATTAAAATGTATATAAACCAGGGGTGAAATTTAGCTGGTTCTATCCAGATTGCGCAATCCAGAAGGGCCGACTGCGAGAAGCCCCATCTACCCACGCGGATGTCATGACATCCCTTTTCTGCAACGATTTTCAGCCTCTGTGCATGCGTGCGCATATTTGCAAACCGATAGGGAAGGTAAGTGAATTTCACCCCTGATGTAAACACTTCGGATGAGGATGCTTTTTCTTTTTAAATGTACATGTAAATGTGGAAGGGTTTTGTTGTTGTTGTTAGTTGCGAAGTCGTGTCCAACCCATGGACAACGTTCCTCCAGGCCTTCCTGTCCTCTACCATCCTCTGGAGTCCATTTAAGTTCACGCTTACTGCTTCAGTGACTCCATCCAGCCACCTTATTCTCTGTCGTCCACTTCTTCTTTTGCCCTCAATCATTCCCAGCATTAGGCTCTTCTCCAGTGAGTCCTTCCTTCTCATTAGGTGGCCAAAGTATTTGAGTTTCATCTTCAGGATCTGGCCTTCTAAAGAGCAGTCAGGGTTGTACCATCTAATTAATGAACACTACATAACATTTATATAGGAGAATCCATGTGAAAATGACATACGACATTTTGTCAGATGCCATACTCCCATCCTTGTGTCAGTAGAAAAGTATGTCATCAGAAATTGCACTGTCTCCTTTATTGTGCTTCTAACTCATTCACAAGATTAGTGAGTGATGTTGCTACAGCTTTAATGTAGGGCAGTTTTAGAGCAGTGATTGGTGGATTTTTTAGGTTTCCTTCCTTCCCACATTGTGTCACTTGCCAGCAGGTAAAATAAAGCAGAAGTTGCTTTCCATGATATGGGATTGGTGGAATTTGAGAACTCTAGGTGTCTACTTGAGATGGGGAGTTTAGACACCTTTTGAATTGATTAAGTGGATCTGGGACTGCCAAACTTCTGGAAGGTAGATATTCTTCCACTGTCAATAAAACTAGTCCAGCTGGTAAGTCAATGTGGTATAGAAGAGAATGGGATGATTAAGGGATTGCTCACAGTCTTACTGAGAGAATTACATCACACTATGCGCCTTCTAATTCCCACCAACCAGCCATGATTCATTTTTCAGAAGACCCTTAGGCAGGCTGTTTTCTGGTCCACTAGGATATATGAGGCAGTAATCGTAAATTACACTCAGGTTGTCAGGCCTGGAAGCCATCTTTTGCATTGGGCCTTCAGGCCTGCCACATTTCCTGCTATGGGAAACTGGGAGAGGGGATTGTATGGAGCAGGGGTGATATATATAGTCATAATAACATTTCTTTCTCAGAGAGTCAAGGACATCTTACCCTGCACCTGGAGGGCTGTGACTGGGAGGCATCTCCAGTTGGGACGGTGCTTTGATTGGACCATGTGATGGACATGTGGGTGCTGGGCAGGGACTTGGCCTTTCTTCTGGGTGGGGGAAACCTGGAAGCATTCAGATTCCGGTTTTCCCAGATATGCCTATGTGACATCTCTAATAAAATGGAACTTTGAGGAACTTCAAGCCTTGAAGTCTTTTTTGTTGTTGTTGTTGTTGGGGGTGTTACTTGGAACCCTGATTTGTACTTATTATAGCCATTCTCAATAAAATATAGATCCAACCTTCTTATGGAGTAGACCTTCTTAATCAGGTCTATCTCACAAGGTTGACAGATCCCAAGTTCCACTTTCTAGGCACAGTTTCCTATCACAGTGTATGTTTGATGGTATCAAAAGCTGCTGAGAGCTCCAGTACTGTGTTTGTACATCCAAATAGCCTAATTAAATTCAACCTAAAAATAAGTATTGCTCAGATACCTATGGAATTGCAAAGCCACCACCTTCATCATCACCTTTTCCAAACATTGAACATTTGAGAATAGCTAATAATTGTACAAATATCCCAGGAGGATCAATAAAGAGGAAAACATATCTTTCCTGGAAGAAGACACTGACCATCTTCCTGAGTTGACTATCATTGTTCTAAAATACACACTTAAACAGAAGAGGAAGTAAATATTACCTGGAGATTACAATAATACCCAAGCAAGTATGAAAACCCACATTTGGCAAAGTCTGCCCTGAAGAAACAGTGACTTTCTTTAGATTTCATTTTGACTCCCTAAGTCTTCAGAAACAGAGTTTGTTACTTCTGCAAGCTCAGCATGTTGAGAATGAGCAAAAAAAGGTAACTGCCTCATCCAAATTTGTTCTAGGTCTTTGAGCAACAAATCTTCCCATGTTTATTCCATTTCAAAAGAAAAGGAGGGGAGGAATAGCTTAGCATTCTTCACCTGGGTTTTTCTTCTTTTGAAGAGAATGAAGACATTGACAAAACTAATCAATTTCACTGTTGCTTCTTTTGTTTGAGGATAGCAGCAAAGCCATCAAGCTGCCATTTATCTTAGAGGGCCTGAAACCTAAGAGCTGGAAGATTATTCGGCAGGAATTTCTTTCAAACAGTGTCTCAGGGTCTTAAAGCCAAATCAAACCAAACAAAACTTAGTTTTGGTATGGTTTTTAAGTACATTGCTAAGAGGGATTGTGGCTCAGCTTAATGATGCTGGAGATGGTCTTTTCTCCTTCAGTTTGAGTTCTACCACTGCGCAGCGAGGGGAGCTCCCGTCACTCACTTCAGCTTCAGTCCATCTAGCAGTTCGAAAGTATGTTCTATGTGAGTAGATAAATACCACCCCCCTTTGGTGCTGAGACGAGTTGGTACTTCGTGCAGGCAGTCAGATTCCTGACAGCTCTGAACCTTCCTGGTTGAGGTACCTGTTTGCGAGGCAACTCTGGAAAGGGAAGGGAAGGGGCTTTGGGTTACCCTGCAGGAAGAGACATTTGTCTTTTTCTCTGGTGCAAAACCAGGTCACCCTTCGATGGTGCACCTTGCAAGGGTGTCCTACAAAAGATCTGGTACCTTGGCAAGCCAAATTATTTCTGTGCATTTGTATTGTGATCTCCTGGCTAGTGTAACAATGCCATACACTAATAATAATTATAATAATAAATATAGTGCAACTGAACTGGAAACAAATGGACTCCATTTATCCATATTGCTTAGGTTCAGGGCATGCAGACATTCAGAGCTATTTTCAGCTATTTCAGCTATTGCTGAACAGCTATTGCTATTGCTATTGCTGAATAAATATCTGCATACACTGCTAAATGAAACCCACATCTGTCTTTCATACAAGTGTATATTGCAATAATATTTTTAGTAGGACTGGTAGAGTATGCATGCTTGGTGTCAGTATGGCATTTTGGGTCACAAAACCAGACAGACAAACCTCCACCCTTCATAATTGCACCAAAGACATTACACACACTCCCCTTCAACATTAATTATAACAAAAATATGGAGCCTATCTAGTTCAATCAGCTGTTTTATCTAGAGAAAAATAAATGTGCCGCATGATTCCAAGCTGGTCAGAAGTGCTTCATAAGCAGCTTCAAAGGAGCTCTACTTTTACATATTTCTTCAGGAATGGAAGACAATTTTACCAACTTTTAAAATTTTATTTATTTACATTTATTATAGGTGCCCAATTCCAAAGGTTAAATCTCTCTATGTGTTGTTTTTTTCCCCCTTCTTCTTCTCAGTTCTATGGATGTGGAAGCTTATGGATTGCATTTTGAGACTGGCAAATGGAAAGATGGAATGGAAATCACCAGAATTTAGTTTTATTTTACAATTTCATGCATGAACTGCTAACACACTATGCACACAGTTCCTACTCCTGATGGAATAGCTCCAACTGAAAAATAGCAATTTCAGATATTGATCACTATTCCACCCCTATTTAGACCCAAGATGTTTCTAAATTCTTAATTTTGAGAAAGTCCTATAGAATTATCAATATGAAGCAGAATCTGACATAACATAAAGATGTTCCCAAACAAATTTTCTGTGGAGTTTTACTAGAAAAACAGAGGTTTGCATGATCATATAAAATACTTTAATATAACTAGACCATTCAGCTCTCATCATTTCCTGAGATTATCAGTTGTTTTTTGGAGATTTTTCCCCTGTAATCTTTTCCAGAAGTTTTTTTCCAGTCCTGTTATAGAGATCTTTTAAAGTGGAGATTCAATAGGCTGACTATAGGATCTTGTAACAGCAAAGCAGATATTCTGTCATCGGATTATGGATTATTCTCCTCCTCCTCCTCCTCCTTCTCTAGGTAGTTGTTAAAGAAGAATCCTCCTCCTCCTCATCATCTTAATTATTACCATAAGCCGTAACACACATGGAGTGGAATTGGGGTGTAGCTATCAGATTGTACATTGGTGATCTAAGATACAATGATTTTTTATTGAGATCATTTGGCATAACTACATTTAGAATGTTGTACGTAGCCCTCATCAACATCGTTGCTGATAATATTACGGCCACTCTCTTATCTATGGGTATGACTCTCTTATTGTGAGATAAGGTACAGACAAGGGTAATCAGAATGACTGAGTAGTTCTAGAAACCCTTAGAGAGAAAGCTTATCTATTATTTGATATTTTTGGCTTGGGAGAAAAAACATGAATGGGAGGGATAGGTTAGAAGTTTATAAAAACAATGCATGATATGAACAATGTTATTGGGCAGTTTTTCCTGCTTATTTATCAAAAGAGCTAATGAAACTGAGCAGAGATTCTAGAGAGTACTTCTTCATAGTACATGATTTGGGGAGTTTGCTACACAAATGCAGCTAATCAAGCTTAACCATTAACAAACTAGTTAAACTATGGGCCGGATCAGGGGTGCAGAACCTGTCAGCAGGTTCTGACAGGTTCTGGAGAACCGGTAGTGGAAATTTTGAGTAGTTCGGAGAACTAGCAAATACCACCTCTGGCTGGTCCCAGAGTGGGGAAGGAATGGGGATTTTGCAGTATCCTTCCCCTGCCACGCCCATCAAGCCATGTCCACCAAGCCACACCATGCCCACCAAGCCACCCCACAGAACCGGTAGTAAAAAAAATTGAATTCCATGGGCCAGATGGCATGATGGCTAAGTGGATACATAGCTGTTTGAAAAAGCCTACTCAAAAAGTGCTCAACAAAGATTCCTCATCAAACTGGAAAAAGGTGTCAAGTGAAAATAAAACCACTCCTAGTTTTCTGTTCCTCAATATTGTTCTGAATATTTTAAATGAAGAGGTGGCTAAGGAGAGGAGGAGGAAAAGGAGGAGGAGGAGGAGGAGGAGGAGGAGGCAAAATTGGGTGCAAATGCTAATAATTTAGAAGAAATAAAATTCAAAGTGGTAGATAAGACAACCATGCCAAAGGTAACTCAATTTAACAGAGGCATATGCAATGTTCTTCAGATAGAAAACAAAGATCAAATATGCAAGTATGGGATAGAGAATATCTAGTTTGGAAATCATCCATACAGAAAAGATATTACAATAGTCCTTGATTATAAACTGAATATAAGCCAACAATGTGATCTAGCTGTGAAAAAGGTAAATTCAACTTTAGCTGCATCAAGAGAGTGGTATGTTGGTATTCAACTGTTTTAAAACTCTTTGAATTTGGTACTCAATGCATTTTGACACAAACTTTTGTCCCAGTACTCATCATTTGTTTGGAACTCAATGCACAAGCTAGCATGCATTGTCAGTGACTGTTGCCTTGTAACTCACTACATTATGGGGGGAAATTGTCTGTCACCCATCGTTTTTGGTATTCATCATACCTCCTGGAATTAATGGTGAGTACCAAGGTACCATTGTATAATTTCCAAATGACAAAAAGTAATTGTTTCACCTTGAGAAAAGAAAAGTGCGTGTGAATAGGATGGCACTATTCAAATAACTGAAGAGCATCATAAATTCAAGGTGGTTACTGGGCTCTTGAATTTTGATGCTGTAACGATCATAAGTGCAAGAACTGATCATAAGATCATTTTTTTCCAGTGCTGTTATAACTTTGAACAATCACTATAACCTGGACCCAATGAAATGTATGCTGGTACTATAGTTCTTTCTTGGATTATTGCTAGTTGTAGTTGAATTTTATTTTGTTTAATATATACAGCTGAAATTCCTATGAGGTTCCATCACAAATGAATGTTAAAATTACTTTATGTTAACAGGCAATAGATTTCACATACTGAAATGCAAATTATATTCAGCTCTTCAGGCAAAACATCCCATAATTTGAAGAAAGCTATGAGTTTTGATAAGACGAAAAAAATTATCAAAGGAGAATGCGGATCACACCCTCCCTAAATAAACAGAGAATATCTCCACCTTAAAATTTGGTAAGAAAATAATATTTATTTAAAGCTGAAGCATAACTTTAGTCATGAGAATTTAGCCAGCGAAGAGGAAAGGCTACTGCATTTTCTTAAAGTAATGCTAAAGCTTCCTTATCTGAAAGAAAAGCAATTTGGCTATTTTAGTGCAAAGAACGATGTAAAAAATGCACCTTATGCTTCCTTTATTCATTAAAAGTGGCAAAGAGAGAGCAGTCACTTCCTTTCATTTTATGTAAACAAAGTGCTATAAAATGAGTTTACAGCTTGGGTCTGGGTGGGTTTGTGGTCTAATAGAGCAAACATTTGTCTTATGTATTATCTTGCCAGAGCAATAATAAGTCACTAATTGCTGATGGATTTCAAGAAGCAAGAAACTATGGTAGTATTTTAGATTCTAATTTTAGAATAGAATAGAATAGAATAGAATAGAATAGAATAGAATAGAATAGAATAGAATAGAATAGAATGCAATGCAATGCAATGCTATGCTATGCTATGCTATGCTATGCTATGCTATGCTATGCTATGCAATGCAATGCTATGCTATGCTATGCAATGCAATGCAATGCAATGCAATTTTTTATTGGCCAAGTGTGATTGGACACACAAGGAATTTGTTTTGGTGCATATGCTCTCGGTGTACATAAAAGAAAAGATATGTTCATCAAGAATCATAAGGTACAACGCTTAATGATAGTCATAGGGTACAAATAAGCAATCAGGAAACAATATCAATATCAATATAAATCATAAGGATACAAGCAACAAAGTTACAGTCATGCAGTCATAAGTGGAAGGAGATGGGTGATGAGAACGATGAGAAGATTAATAGTAATGCAGATTTAATAAATAGTTTGACAGTGTTGAGGGAATTATTTGTTTAGTAGAGTAATGGCGTTTAGGGAAAAAACTGTCCTTGTGTCTAGTTGTTCTGGTGTGCAGTGCTCTATAGTGTCGTTTTGAGGGTAGGAGTTGAAACAGTTTATGTCCAGGATGCGAGGGGTCTGTAAATATTTTCACAGCCCTCTTTTTGACTCGTGCAGTATACAGGTCTTCAATGGAAGGCAGGTTGGTAGCAATTGTTTTAGAATCTAAAATTAGAAAAAAAGTCAGAAAAGGTGCTTTGGGGTGCTGAAATAGTAGATGACCTGCATGAAAGGTGGGCTAAGACTTCTTCGACTCTGGGAAAACAAAAATGTAGTAATTTATACCAGTCTAATGTAGTACAGGTAGTTCTCGATTTACAACAATAATTGAGCCTGGAATTACGGTTGTGAGTCATGCCGATTATTAAGTGAGTCGACCTGATTTTATGACATTTTTTTGCTGTTGTCATTAAGCAAATCACCAAGGTTGTTCAGCAGATCTTCAGTCATTAATGGAATACCGCAGTCGTTAACTGAACCCATTGTCAGCAATAGTTATCCATAGACCTAACAAACCATGGCTTTGATAGGAAAACCTGCCCCAGTTGCTTATGGTGAAAAGGGTGGAAAAAAGCTCTCATGGACCCAGAATGTTGTCTCAGGAAGACCTGAAAAGCATGGGATATAATCCCCTTTATAACCAAATCCTGGGGCTGGAAAGACCAACATTTTCTCCCATGTCCATATCCATATCCAATCCCATATCCCCATATCCAATTCTGAGACATTTCAAGAAGTTTGTTATTCCTCAAAGTTATAGTATTTGCCAATAAGCCAGAGGAGAGAGACCTGTTTACCTTCAAAAATAATTTCCTCTCATGAATGCTGGAAAATGTTATTGCTTTTGTAGAAGTCCTAAGTAACTGAAATGTCATCGGCAGTGCTGTGGCTTTATAAATGCTCTGGGATTATTAATGGACATGAAATCATTGGGGTGTGTATGTGTGGATTAGAGAGAGTGAGATCTTCTCACAACACATGGTATGCTGCCCTGATACAAACAGGGTGGGGGAAAATGATTGGTCTTTGAGAGAACAGGTCTCCACCATTTTCTCTGCTTCTCTCAGCAACAGAAGCAAGTTTCCATACATCACTGCATACATTACCACTCACCCTATACAAGCACAGATTTTTATCCAATTCTCCCATGAAGGCCCATTCCTTTTTCCAAGAATAAACTGTGCCCAGTGGTGGGATTCAGCCAGTTCTCACCACTTCGGGAGAGCTGGTTGTTAACTTTCTGAGCAGTTTGGCAAAGTGGTTGTTGGAAGAAATCATTAGGGCGAAGAACCGGTTGTTAAATAACTTGAATCCCACCACTGGCTGTGCCCCTGACAAACCCATTATTGGTGAGTAAATTTTGGAACCCCCATAGTTTTTAGACTCCTGCCGTCCTCTTGTAAATTTCATAGTCAAGTGGCAAGAATGTGGTCTATTTCTTATGTGCTAGACATTTTTCTGATAGGCATGTAAAAAAATAGCATGGGCAGGAGATTTGTGTGTTTGGGTATGTGATTATTGCACTGTAAAATACCTTTTCATTCCGCAATTGCCGAGATTTTGGGCCTCAGTTCTGAGTTCAATTGATATTGACGTATCAGGGTATAAATGCTGACTCATTTGTTTGAAGAGTTCCAATCCTAACTGCATTCATCATCAGAAATATATATCTGAGTAAGGATGAATGGTTCAGCTGCTGCATGCAGACTTTGAAGAGATTGGATTCCCCCCTGAACTTAAATTTTAATCATCACTTTCATCTCTGGCTCTGCTACGGGATCAGTTACAAATCTGTCTCGAATCTGTAAAGTTAAAATTGCACAAGAATATAGGATGTCACTTTTTTTTCCCAGATACAGTATAAAAGATGATATTCATGAATCCGATTAAAGTTTGAGGGCCATTCAGAAGGCCTGGTGCAGCTTGCTGGGATTTCTTTAAAAAAAAGAAGAAGAAGAAGAAGAAGCTTTTACTCGGCTCACGCTCCTCTGTTTGATTTTTGTGGCTGATATGGAAGCGTAGAGCTCAAATTGAATCAACTTTATCACAAAAGCTGGCCAGGGACTTCCAGGAGCAATTAAATGTAGGCCAGGCTGAGATAAGGGTGAAGGGAAAGCTACTTTTATAGTTCAGGCTATTTGTCCATTTAATGCAACTATCAGTCAATCTCTAGGGTGTCTTCCTGTGAGGTTTCACTTGCTATCTGAGATCTTTTTTAACAAGAGACAACAAGGATTGTATCTAGAGTCTTTGGGATGTCTAGGATGCGGTTGGCCATAGAGATATGGTCAGTTTCATTTGACTACTGTCATTATCTTTGCCTCTTAAATTCACGTTATTAAACGACAGCCAGACTTGTCCAAAGTTACCACCCAAAGGACCACCCAAAGAAAATGAAGATAAATAAAGGTCAATATACGTATCCTAGTGTTGGAAGAAATATCCATCTGATTCAGTTCCAAACTGGGAGAAAGGCACCAGAGACAAAATGGAGGCTGGAGGCTGATTGGAAAGATGGTTTAATGATGAAGCAGAAGCAAATGGATGATCCTGGGCAGCTGATCACATGGAGTTTTTTTTTTATTATTATTATTAAATTTGTATACCGCCCTACTCCCGAAGGACTCAGGGCGGTGAACAGCCATAAAATAAACCATGTAAATACAAAATTTAAAATAGAGATAAAACTAATTAAATAAATTTGGCTGAGACATTTTAAAACCCCAATAAATTAAAACCAAATTTAAAATTCCATTTAAAAGAGGAAAAGTTTAGGTCAGGCCAGCTTGATGGAATAAAAACATCTTAAGCGCGCGACGGAAGGTACGCAGATCCGGAATCCTCCGTATCTCCGGGGGGAGCTCGTTCCAGATCGTAGGTGCCCCCACAGAGAAGGCTCTCCCCCTGGGGGCCGCCAGTCGACATTGTTTGGCCGACGGCACCCAGAGGAGCCCCTCTCTATGGGAGCGTACTGGTCGGTGGGAGGCTATTGGTGGCAGCAGGCGGTCCCGTAAATAGTTGAGAGTGAGGGGTTGAGAGTGAGGGGTTTTTTATACCTGCTCTTGGGCTTTGAATTTGAGCTTCCTGTTCCTGTGCAAGAACATGTATTATATTGGTGGTTGTCAGACTCCCATGGGGCTATGTAGGGGTCATAGCTGGTTCTATAGGCATACAAATCCTAGGTGTTTGTCTGGGCTAAGTTTGGTTTCAGTCTGGAGGATGATGCAATGTCCTTAGGAGATTGTGCAATGTAGTGAGCTCTGTGTCTTCTGCTAAATGGTAGTGGGTTAACCCTATTATGTCCTGAAGGGTCATGTCTTAATCCCATCACCCTGGAGCTGACGGTCTTTTGTTTTGTAGATAGGCTGGTCCAGTCTTTCTCAATGGGCACAAAATACCTGCTGGGGGGAGGGAGTTGGGGCTCTGAGTTTCTGTCTCCCTTAAGATTTTTTTATTTTTCTTTTCGGGGAAATATTTTATCCTGCCTTTTTTTAAATATTTCTCAAAATATTTCATTCTTCTAGGAGGGGGATGGCTTCCCATACTAGGATAATGTTGCAGGATCCAGTCTGAGCTGGTCACTGGGACCAAAGATTTATTCTTCCAAGCTTAGAAAAATCCTGCTGAATGGGATCGAAAGCTTATTTAAATCCAGAATTCTTTTTCCAGAGTAAACCAGCTTGATACCAATTGAAAATTCACAGGAAGGACTTGAGTGGAAGTGAACTCTCCCAGCTGATATTGAGATATCAGCTATTATAATTTCTCTAATGCTGAAAATAATATGGAGCCACTGTATTTGGTAAGAGTTTTCCTTCACAAAATTGTTGCCTTCCCTTTTAAAGCCACCCCAATTTTTGGCCATCTTAAACATCTCAAATTAGAAGATCTTTCAGAGAAAATGAGGAGGGCCTAGCTGTTTGTTGACTATCTCATTGTCATCTGTTCTAATAATACAAAAAACAAGTATAATCAGATCATTCTGGTGAAAGCTTTATGACATTGACTTCAAGGGTTACCATGAGAAAGAATGGAGAAACTTTACTTGCAAAATAGTCTTATCTCCTTTTGCAAAGATGAAAGGAAAGTGTTTGTTTGTTTGGGTTTTTTTGATAGTCTAGGCTGAATTCCCACAAAAATTACACTATTTAAATATAATTATGATACAATAATCAGTTTGGTGAAATGGTTAAAGAAGCCCTGGTGGCACAGTGGTTAGAATGCAGTATTGTAGGCAAATTCTGCCCACAGCCTAGAGTTCGATTCTGATGTGCTCAAGGTTGACTCAGCTCTCCATCCTTACAAGGTCAGTAAAACAAGGACCTAGATGATTGGGGACAATATGCTGATGTTTGTAAACTGCTCAAAGTGCTCTAAAGTGCTATGGACTGGTATATAAGTCTAAGTGCTATTGCTATAGTGCTTTGCCCTAAAGCATCAGGTTAGAAACCAGTGGGGTGAGTTCGAGTACTGCCTTAGACACAAAGCTGGCTGAGTAACCCTGGACCAATCCCTCTCAGCTGAGGAAGAAGGCAAGGGCAAACTACTTTTAAATATCAAGAAAACTACAGGGATTTCTTCAAGAGCCTTTACAAAAGAAAATAGAAAAAATCAGGTAGGAAAGATGTTCAAAGGCAGATTGTATGTAATAAATTATAGGTAAACCTTTTCTCAATCTTAATGGGAATGTAGAAACTGTGTCTGTGATAGACCGTGATTTCTCATTACTTACACCTGAAGAACGGTTACAGGAACTGGGCATGTCTAGTCTAGTGAAGAGAAGGACCAGGGGAGATGTGATAGAAGTGTTCCAATATTTGAGGGGCTGCCACAGAGAGGAAGGGGTCAAGTTATTTGCCAAGGCAACTGAAGGCCAGACAAGGAATAATGGATGGAAAGTGAACAAGGAGAGATTCAACCTAGAAATAAGGAGAAATTTTCTGACAGCGAGAGCAATCAACCAATGGAACAGCTTGCCTTCAGAAGTTGTGAGAGCTTCATCATTGGAGTCTTTCTTTTTTCTTTTTTTATCTTATACATCCAACAAACATTAAATCTATAGCGGTCTACATCACAACACAAGAAGGAAATAAAATTGTCCCATTACATATACAGGGTAACTTACAAAAGTCTATTACATATACCAAGTGACATGCTTATCAAATACCTCTATTTGCAACTGGATTTGACATCCAATTATACCATTGACTCCAAGATATACAGTAATCTGTGTCCCCTCGTCCTTTCAGTATCATAGTAAGCCGATTTGATTCCGCACAATTCATTATTTTCTGAATTACTACTTGTTCGGGTGGGCTAACATCCATCTTCCTCCACTGGAGACTTTCAAGAAGAGATTGTACTGCCATTTGTCAGAAATGATGTAAGGTCTCCTGCTTGGGTGGGGGATTGGACTAGATGACCTACAAGGTCCCTTCCAACTTTGTTAATCTAAAATCTAACCTTCTCTTCTCCTGATTGACCTCTTGGACCCTGAGTATATACTACTTCCAAATATAGTTATTTCTTCCCATCCCTTCCCTTTTTTCCCAAAGCAATAAATCAAAATCCATAACTTTTGAGAGACAAAAGTCCTTCCGTCTCAGTAGATACTAGCTTAAATTTAATATTCTTGTGGTTGAAATATTTTCAAAGAGATTCAGAATGGAGTTCAGTATGGAGACAAGAGTACTGATGCCCTATTTCTTCATTTTAGTTTAGTTTTAATAGTGTCAAAAGGGATTTATATTCATCAGGGCAGCAAGAACTTTTCTTAGACTGTACTAATTAACAAGGACATAGATTTTTTTTTTCATCCTTCGCTCTCTCATGGAAGCAGCCAACAAATTAATGGGATAGCATGAAGGTCTTTCAAATGAGATTATTTTTCTTCATGATCCCCTCAGTTCCAAATAAGCCCATTTCTGAGCTTTATATACTGCATTATTTCTCTCAGGCATTCTTTGTTTTTTCTCTTCAATTTCACATCTTAATTTCTTTTTAAAAAATTGACAAAGAATACCTCAGAGAAATTATGGGGTATAAACAGATACATTTTCACGTAGAAAAAATGGGTTTATCAGAAAGCCCTTAATCTTGACCATTAATTTCCTAAATTCCATGAGAAATATTTCTATTGTCTAGATGCGGTGATAAACATATTATGTGTTGTACAGCAACTGCCTTGAAATCATGCTATTTTCTTATATAAGTCTTTAAAAAGTCTGAATTCTTCAGATTACAATGTACAGTCAAATACACATGCCTTATAATATTTCCACAAGATGTGCTAAAACAACAGAACGAAAACAAGAGCCATTTTTAAATTTCATTGGGGTGGAAGAAGAAATGAGACATTTTTTATTTAAAAAGTTTTTTATTAAATATACAATTGAAAACATTGGACATGGCACAATTTTTCTGGTTTAAACATTTCCATCAAGTTATTTCCTTACCAGAGATACAATTCATCTTTGATATATAAGTATGTACAGTCTATCACATTTCAAACACATAAATTCTTTCATCTGTGAAGATTACTTCAATACCAATACTATTCCTACCTCTCACAGAATACTAGCATAAACATTTTCAGACTCTCAACTTATCAATATAAATACCTTTATCCTGACATTCCTTCTCCTCTCCAACCATTGATACATTTTATTCCAGATTTCATATTATTCCGTTTCACCCTTATCTTTGAGTTCTAAAGTCAGCCTATCCATTTCAGCGCAAGTTAGTATCTTATTTACTATCTCTTCTTCAGGGGAGGGGGGTGTCTCTTTACTTTTCCAATTTTGCATGAAGGCCAATCTTGCTGCCATTAGTATATGTAACATTAAATATATTGTTCCTTTATTATATTTATCTTTTGTAATACCCAATAGAAAAAGTTCTGGCTTTAAATCTATATTTTGATTTAATATCTCTTCCAGCCATCATTTTATCTGCTTTCAAAAGTCTCTAGCTTTCAGGCATCCCCACCACATATGGTAAAAAGTTCCTGGCCATTGCCTTAGATTTCCAACACAGCAGAGAGAGGTTTTTGTTCATTTTAGCTAATCTTGTGGATGGGAGATGCCACCTATAGAACATCTTGTATAGGTTTTCTTTATATGTGGTGGCTAAAGTTAATTTTCTATTTCTCTCCCATAATTCCAGCCAATTGTCTACGTCGATACTGTAACCAAAATTTTTGCTCCAGATTAGCATGGTTTCTTTCACCTGTTGTTCCACCATAGCATGTTCCAGTAAGTATTTGTATATTTTTCTTTAAAAAAAAATAAATCTTTATTTACATTTCCCATTAAAAACAAAAGAAGAACAACACCTTATATAAATAACAAACAAGACATACAAGACAACACAACAACAACCAACAAAACTAGCATTATTGGTATATTTTTCTTTCTTCTCATCTGATCCTAGTAAAATTTTATCTAGTTCCGTAGGTTGTCTTTATGCCCCATTCTTTTTTATCTTTTATGTATCGTGATTGGACTTGAAGATATGCTCACCATTCTAGTTCTATTCCTTCCTCATGCAGGTCTTTCCTAGACTTCAGTCCTCCTCTTTCGTTTAGTATATCCTTATAAGTAATTACTCTTGAAATGAGACAATATTTAAGGTACTTAAAGAATTGGACTATGACCTGGGAGCCTCAGGTACAAGTCCACCTCAGGTACAGTCCACACTAAATTATTTAAGGTCAGATACACAATTTATTCCACATATTTGTTTACAGAGATACCAGAGGAAGAAGGGTTAAATGTAGAAAATGCAGGAGGTTAAAAGAAATGACTAAAAGAAAGTGCCCAAAGGCAGATGAGACAGAGAGATAGCTATTTGGATAAACTATCAGGTC
Source organism: Pantherophis guttatus (assembly GCF_059756535.1). Classification (NCBI taxonomy): domain Eukaryota; kingdom Metazoa; phylum Chordata; class Lepidosauria; order Squamata; family Colubridae; genus Pantherophis; species Pantherophis guttatus. The sequence goes on from NC_142064.1 coordinate 246,700,006, forward strand.
ACAAAATATGACATTATTCAAGGGAATCACAGTTCTTGGCTGATGTAGTATTCAGTTCTCTAACTTAATTGACTGAGTGGGACCACTTTACTATGGCCTGTACAATACCTCCAGGTTGTGACCTGGAGAGGACTTTCCTGAGATTTTTATGTTGCCCTACCTGAAAAACAAATAGTGGCACACAATATTTTCTTCAAAACACACACACACACACACACACACACACACACACACACACACACACATATATATATATATATATATATATATATATATATATATATGATGCTGCATTATTCAGAAGAGATTACTCTTCAGAGGAGAATATGAAGAGTTATGAAATCAAATGTACCATCTATGGCGATTCTCAATCATCCAGATCATAGTTGTCCTAAAAGTGTTTTTCCAAAGGCAACTAGACTTTCTTGGTTTTTTGTCCTTGAAAACATTTTGCTTCTCATTGCTAACAACCAAATGATTGAAAAAAATATAAATTCTTCCACTCCCCAACATTCAGTGAGAACCGAAGAAGCTTCTTGGATGACAAGTGAAACCTTTTCAAGGAAAATAACCAACAAAGTCCAGTTGAAAAAGCACTTTTAAGACAATCAAATGTATTCTTTCTGGAATGGGAAACAGAATTTTGCAACGTCTCAAGGACTCCAACTAGACAAGCTTCTCAACCAATACATGTTTGAGGTAAATAAAAAAGGGAATCCACATGCCTATATAGCAAAAGCACTTAGACTTATATACCGCTTTGTAGTGCTTTTACAGCCCTCTCTAAGCGGTTTACAGAGTCAGCATATTTCCCCCAACAATCTGAGTCCTCATTTTACCCACCTCAGAAGGATGGAAGGCTGAGTCAACCTTGAGCCTGGTGAGATTCGAACTGCTGAACTGCAGCTAGCAGCCAGCTGAAGTAGCCTGCAGTACTGCACGCTAACCACTGCGCCACCTCCCCTCTGCTTGTTTGGCTAATATTCCCAGCTGGATGAAGCACCAATGTCATATCTAACTCAGTTTAAAAAAAAAAAAGTGTATGGCATGGACACTAGTAGAACATGACCAGGAGATACTCCAGCACAATTGTGGTATGCGGGGATGGTGGGGGTTTCCAACTTTGACAAGCTTCCATTGAAAATAAAAGGCCAACTTGTGAATAGCATTCCCTATCTTCTATCCCCTGGGTGGCCTACTTCTACATTAAGCTGAGGGTGGGGAACGGGTTGATAGGAAAACAATAATCAGAACGGAAATTGGTTATTTTTTTTTTCTTTGAGAGAAACAGAGTTTTACATTCCAACTCTTCAGTGCCTTTGGGTTATTGCCAGGTCAGACAGCTTGCAGAGTAATTTAAATATCTGCATACATAGAGAGAGAGAGAGAGAGAGAGAGGTGGGGAGGGGGAGAGGGAGCGGGAGCGGGAGAGAATGCCCATACAGAATCACACAATTAAGAAATGTCAAAATGACAAGCAAAAAGATAAGTCCAACATATGCTGCTCATTAGGATCACAGCATGATAGTAAAGGGGGGGGGGTTGGAAATCCTCTTGCTTGAATGACTCTGGACTTGCGAGATAACATGCAAAAGGTTGCCACCGTTTGCATTCTTCCTGGTAGCTCAGCCTTTTAAAACAAGAACACAGCTGTTCGTGACAAAACCGATTTGTCGGTCTATCATACAAAATAATATCCAATAGGGTAACGGTAGCACCCATTGTCTGCTAAAGTAATAAGGACTCAGCAATGGCTTTGCACATTTGGTGCCATGTATAGTCAATAAACAGCTGCTTGTACAAGGGTATGGGTTTACCTGTTCTCCAATAATGAAGCTTTATTGAGGTAGGCTTGCCTTTAATATGGTAAAATGAAAGAGCAGCCTATTGTACTGCTGGTTTATTTGGTCTGCATGTTAGGACTCTGTTTCGAGGGCCATCAGCGTACAATGCATTTGTCTGAATTTAGAATATAACTGTGTTTCCTTCAAAAGACCATCTGTTGTCAGACCCGTTCTATTCATACTCCTAGCAATAAACTTGATAGGGTGGTAGAATTAGCCGAGGAGTATGTTTAAATGAAAATGCATGTGGTTTCGAAATACATACAGTTGTCTTTACACATTGAAATTGTCCAATGAAGCTGTGATTACAATGGCTTGGTCTAGATTTTATTTTATTTTGAGGGGGGGATTTGTGGGGGGGGGGGATATCTTGAATTTCTGCCATTTTCATCTAAATACATTATTACTGGAAACAATTAACAGGGTTAGTTGTTAAATAGATACTGAAAAGACACATAAAGGCCAATTGCTTTCTGCTGAAATGCGGTGTGTTAGTGCGTGCACAAAATTATTTCTTGAACTAATGGAGGGAAGGCAATGATAAGTTTCTGTTTCACTGGAGTTCTTTCATAATTCATAATTTCATAATTCATTCAGAAAAGATAAAGCCATGCATCTCAACTCAGCTTCCTGATCCTGTACGGAAAGATGTTGAAACCATTTCTGAATGTAGAGATTAGATAGCTAGATGATAGATAGGTAAGTAGATAGATAGATAGATAGATAGATAGATAGATAGATAGATAGATAGATAGATGGATGGATGGATGGATGGATGGATGGATGGATGGATGGATTGTTGTGACCCAGACTCCCGAGCCTGTCCTAACAGAGGAAGAGGACTCAGAAGGTGATGGGGAGGAACTGACAAGGCCTCCCTCTCCAGGACCCTCCTTTCTGGCAATGCCTCAGGTTCCCTCCGAAGGCCAGGAGGAACAGTCTGGGAAGTGCCAGGAGAAAGGCATATCGGAGCACCAATTGATAGAGAGCGAGGATGATGAATCCTGGCTTGATCCCAGGCAGGGTCGGAGGGAGAACCGTGCGCAGGAATGGAAGAGGCATGGGAGGGCCAGAGATTGAGCTGAGTCATGGAGCCACGCCCCACCAGGAATAAAAGTGGGTGGGATTGCTCTTCAGGCTTTGTGACGGACAAAGTTAAACCCTGAAAGTCACATCGTGATCTCTGAAATTCGGCTTGGATATATTTTGGACTGAACATTGACTAAACTCTTGTCTCGTGGATAATTTGTTGCTCCTGGAACGGACTGAAGATAAGTCGTCTTCTGCTTTATGGGAGTGAAAACGGTCTTGGCAGGCATTCGGCAGTTTGCTGCCAAAACCTTGGTCTGCCAAGAATTCTAATCTGTTTACCTAATAAAATATTGGCAGGCGTGCTTGGTATTACGTTTGCCTGTGTGAGGAAGGGGGACAGAATAGGGATGGACAGACAGACAGACAGACAAATAGATATTTCTTTATGAAGGAATGGCAGTAGAAGTTGGGATAAGAGCTGCTGTAGTTTCTGATACCTTTTGATGCCACAAAAAAAAAAAGAAAAAGAAAAAAGAAAAAAGAAAAGAAAAAGAAAAAGAAAAAAAAGAGAGAGATCTTTTTGAGGTTTAATGCATTTTCTCTGCTGTGACATTGGGCATCAACTCCTGGTCCAAGTTGATCTCTGTGGAAAAGCAAAATATTTAAAATAAAGAGAAAATTAGGAATCCCTAAAATGTCTTTATAACTGTGCTGGGTCATCCTTCTTTCTTTCTTTCTTTCTCTAAAAAGAATAAGAGGAAGGGAGGACATGGAGAAAAGTTCTCAATGGAACAGGCAATTGACCTGAATTACAGAAACATGTTAAACTGAAGCTTTTTGAACTTCAATTATGATGTTGAAGTTCAGTTATGAAAAAGAAGCACTTATGACTGACAGGTGGATTATAAAAGTGAAACTCTTGTGATTGACAAAAGGAAGTTCTGATAAATCAGAGGCAATAAGAGTAGCAAACATTTATTTATTTATTTATTTATTTATTTATTTATTTATTTATTTATTTATTTATTTATTTATTTATTTATTTATTTTATATGCCGCCCCTCTCCGGAGACTCAGGGTGGCTGCATGCATTACTATTAATCTTCTCATTGTTCCTATCACCCATCTCCTCCCACTTATGACTGTATGACTGTAACCTTGTTGCTAGTGTCCTTACGATTTATATTGACTGTTTCCTAATATGATTTAATTGTTTATCTGTTCCCTATGACTATCATTAAGTGTTGTACCTTATGATTCTTGACGAATATCTTTTCTTTTATGTACAGCAAGAGCATATGCACCAAGACAAATTCCTTGAGTGTCCAATCACACTTGGCCAATATCCTATCCTATCTTATCCTATCCTATCCTATCCTATCCTATCCTATCCTATCCTATCCTATCCTATCCTATCCTATCCTATCCTATTCTATCTACAATCAGATGGCAACTTCTGAATATCATCTCTACTGTTTTACATTCAATCTGAGATTATTAAAGTCAGCTTTAAGTAAAGCCAACTAAATATATTTTAGTGAGTGTCCAATGCTAGACTACACAGTGGCAGATTCTGGGATAAAATTAAAAAGAACCATTTAGGCCATCATATCTGTCTGTCTGTACAGTGCAGGAATTCAAGTTAAAGACACCCAAACAGAGAGCATCAATCTTTAATTTGAACAGTTTCAGTGAAAGGGGTTGACCACCTCTCTGGGTAATTGATTCCTTGGTCAAATTGCTCTGTTAGGAAGCTTGTTTTCTGATATTTAATTGGGATCTGTTTTCTGGTATGTTGCATTCTTATTTTGTGTCCTGACCTTTTAGAGCAAAATGGAACAAACCTGAACTTCTAAGATATTAATTCAGGGAGTCGTTGAGCAGGTTGATAGTTTGTTTATTTGTTTGTTTGTTTATTTATTTATTTATTTATTTTATTTGTCAAGCATGTATAAGATAACAGATATAAGTATAAACACAATTAGGAATACAATTAGGAAATTGACTATTCAACACCACCGACAATGCTGCTACCGTACAAAGAAACCTTGACTATGTGTCAGAAGGGTCAAACAATTGGCAACTCCAGATCTCAACCAACAAATGCTCTGTCTTACACATTGGCAAAAAAAATCAAAATACAAGCTGGACGGATACGACCTAACAGATGACCCTCACTCTGTCAAAGACCTTGGAGTACTCATCTCAAACGATATAAGTGCCAGAGCTCACTGTAACAGCATTGCCAAAAAGGCATTAAGAGTTGTTAATCTAATCTTGCGAAGTTTCTTCTCCGGTAATATTGTACTGCAAACTAGGGCATACAAAACCTTTGCTAGACCAATTCTTGAATACAGCTCATCTGTCTGGAACCCGCACTGCATATTGGACATTAATACAATTGAGCGAGCCCAGAGATATTTCATGAGAAGAGTCCTCCACTCCTCTGCTCACAACAGAATACCTTATGTCAAGTTCATATAAACACAGAGTCTGGAAGGCTTGTTGCTGAAACAATCAATAAAGCACTGGTAGCTGCATTCACAAAATATACACAGCTTGTTTAGTTTTGAGTTTCAGTAGTGTGTTTGTGTTTGTGACATAGCATATTGTACACATTTAGAACTTATGGTTATTTCATGATTCCTCCAGTAAACGGATTATTTCCATAACTGTAATGAAAGGGATACGGAGAAAATGTTGGTCTCAACTCTTTAACCAGAAGTCTGTGGAGATTCTCAGTCATCCAGGTCATGGTTGTCCCAAAGGTGCTTTTTCAAGAGGCAACTGGACTTATTGGTTTTTCTTTGAAAACCTTCTTCAAAAAGAAGAAAAAAGAAGAAGCTTCTTGGATGAGAAACATCTTCAAAGAAAAACTCAAAAGTCCAGTTGCCTCTTGAAAAAAAGCACCTTTGGGTTTCACTAGAAATGTATGTCAAAAATCAGATGAACTGAGTTTATGTATAAATTAAACTATGGTTTCTTGTGGTTGTCTTTTGCTGTGTTGAATGGAAGTCAGCTTATGCCTAGATGAGTTGTGTAATGAAAGCTTCACAGAGAAAACCCAATTTGAAAGAATCTTAAGGATGAAAATATCATATTCCAGATGTCAGAATCTAATACAGATTAAATTCTATTCTAATGCATTTCTCTATACGGAGAAAATATTGTTTATTCCTTTTCAGCCCTTGCATTTTAATTCTAGTTTCAGCTATAATAGCAATTCGTTCCTTGAATGTTGACTGGTGCATTTTCTGTTCTCCAGAGCCCTCTTATTTTCTATTGTTATTTTGTGCAAGTCCAATTCTTCATTGACCAAGTTAGGCACACATTTTCTGAGAAAGGGCTGTTTTATCTGTTTCATTTTTATCCAATTATTTCAACTTACCACTGCAAGCTTAGTCTAGTCCCTGTGTTTACACACTTGGCAGAACAAGTAGTTTGAACAAATATTCATATGTGGTTTCATGCATTCTTATTATTCCTAGTAGGCACACTTTTTGCCAGCAAATTATCCTTAGTAAAATGCATTTTGTTGATACTAGAATGGATATTCTTAAATTCCAAAATTAGTTGCCATGTTCTACAAAGTATGGCTTTCAGGTTGCATGCATATTCTTGGTGCTTCTATATATCTCTATTGATCCAAAATGAATATATTCATGTAACTAGTTTAATTCTTGGTGGTTGTTTTTTAAATTCATCCTTAGGTTAGGGGGAAAAAACCCTAGTTTCTAAGCTATTTTCACTCCTATTCAAGTTTTAATGCTATCAACATAAATATATTAAACAGTTACAAATTCTACTCTGCCCCACCCATTTGTACTTTCGCTTTGCAATGAAATTCTTAAATAAATAAATGAATTTTAGTCAGCAGCACTCATATCAGTCAATTTATGTGCTGGTGTTTTTAATCAGGTTCAAAACAGCCATAATCTGCAGTTTGGCTTCACCCCATAAAGTGTTTTCTTTTGTTAAATTGTTGTTCAAAGATGATTGGAGGGGGAAAATGCATATTAAAACATCCAGTCTTGAAGTTCCCTTAGCGTAGTGCATGTCAGGGTACAGAAAGACTCAAGAATAAATTGTCCATGTCAAATATTTCATCCTATTTTCTGGAAGTTGCTTTGCAAACTCAACATGGCCAGATATTAGTTTATTTAATGCAGACAAGTCAGAGGCCAAATATTGGCAGAAGATCTTCATACTACAGAGAATATAGGAATCAAGTCATGTTTAAATATATATACTCCGGGGTTCAAATCTTAACCCTTTTGGAATCAAGGGATATTTGATTATATTCCTCCCAGCTTTGAAAGTAAGAAACATTTGCTCAACGTTTACCTTATAGTTTTGTTTAGCCTGAGAACCTATGAGACTTAATTAACCCAATGATAAAGATGGCTACCAGGGCTTTGCCAAGCATTTTGCAAGGGCAAGTTGGCCCTCTTCTGAAAAGCAGCCTTCTTATCCATGGATTAAAAGTGCAGTTCAAAGAAAGGTAGACTGATGAGCCACGGTGGTGCAGTGGTTAGAGTGCAGTACTGCAGGCTACTTCTGCTGACTGCTGGCTGCCTGCAATTTGGTAGTTCAATTCTCACCAGGTTCAAGGTTGACTCAGCCTTTCATCCTTCCGAGGTGGGTAAAATGAACCCAGATTGTTGGGGGCAATATGCTGACTCTGTAAAACCGCTTAGAGAGGGCTGTAAAGCAATGTGAAGGGGTATATAGATCTAAGTGCTAAAAGTGCTAAAAAAGATTACAGGTATTCCTTAATTTATAATCATCAGTTGAAAGTTACAACAGCACTGAAAAAGTGACATGATCATTTTTCACACAACTGTTGCAGCATCCCCATGGTCATGTGATCAAAATTTGGAAGCTTGGCATCTGGCTCCTATGTATGATGGTTGCACTGTCCTGGAGTCCTGTAATGGTCTTTTGCAACCTTCTGACAAGTAAAGTCATTGGGAAAGCCAGCTTCACTTTACCTCAGTGTTACTAACTGAACAACACTTAAGATTTAAAATGGAGCAACAATCACTTAACAGCTGTCTCAGCAACAGAAACTTTGGCCTCAATTGTGGTCGTAAGACGAGGACCACCTACACAGCTGTTTGAATATATAGCTATAAAATCTCATTTTGTAGGTAAAGCTACTCAGAGTTGGTCTCTTGTTGCTTTGAGCTTCTATCCTAATACACATTATTTATCTAAGAATACTGAGATTTCTTTGCTTATACATTTTCATCCATCAGAACATTGGTTCTCACTTTTCTAGCTTAAGCCTTACGGTATGTCTCAATACGTCTATGCATTTAAAATTTACATGCTTGCCCCTCCCAATATCTCATGTAATTCTTGCTCCCTTCTATGCAAGCATTCGATGTAATTCAGAAGTCTTCTCCAGCAATAAGGAGAACCAAATCAATATGCCTCCAAAGACTTTTTCTTCTTCTTGTGCCATATCCATCATCGGACATTGGCGATCATGTTGCCGATCCTATTTTTTTCAGCAGCTGCAATAAAAAGTGCTGCTGAGTTTTGTCCAGACCAGTCCCTTAGATTTGGAAGCCATGATGTTCTTCTTCTGCCTGGACCTTCAATCTTTTCTTGGAGGATTAAGTGAAGTATGCCATATTTTTCCAGGTGTCGCATCACATGTCCAAAATATTCTAATTTTTGATTTTTTTTTTTTATGATTTTGATGATTTCCCTTGGCTTTCCCACGCAGCTTATCACCTCCACATTTCTCCTCATTTTGCCAACCCAACTCAAAAGACTATATTACTGAATTTGATATTTTAAAGTCAGCATGAAAAGCTACTACAATGCCTCTCCATCTCTCCCTCTCTCTCTCTCCCTCTGCAAAAGACTCTTGATATTATTGTCATAAATAAATTAGCACTGAGATAGAATCTATTGCAGCATGAAGTCTTATTTAATCAAGTAATAGTTCGGTGATTTTTTTTTTAATCGCCTTATTTAGTGTAATTGCATTAAATGCCAGCCTAACTTCTGTCAATAGGAGAAAGAAAGAGCGAGAAGGTGCAACATTACCAATTAAGCAAGCAACTAGTAAACAGCCTAATCAAAAGAAAAAGCAATAATTGGTAGGACAGTTTCATTACAAGAAAGGAAAAAGCAAATGAGGATTAAATCTACCATATTCCTGGGAAACTGTGGATCAGTTAATATTTCTAATTAGAGTTGAGCAAATGATTAGTTGTAAGCAATTCATCCAAGAAGCTTTTTGGAATCCTCTGTAAAATATCTTTTCCCAAGAATAATTAAAAAAACCCAACATTCTGCATCTGCAGCTTATTCTTTTTCTCTTGCAACTCATTATGACTCTTATGATCTCTCTGCTTTTTCTCAGTCCATCTCTCCTTAAATAACAATCAGTCTCAATAAATACAGCAGGTTTGCATTTTTAAAAGTAAGCCAAAAATATGGCGATAATTGTCACGGTTGTATGTACTTAGGTTTCATTATAGGCTGAGTTAATGTAAATTGGGCAGGAGCATTAGAGGATTATGCCAAAATGTGATTATATAACAACGCACATCACAAATATGATTATATCACAACACACACACATAAGAGGATTAGAATCTGCTGCAACAAGTCTTGTTTAAAATAACTTTAGTGAGGTTTATCACAATAAATTCTTCCTTATTTTTGAAAACTAGTCCGCTGGATACAAAATCCACTCACAAACAAAAGCAAATATAGATGTCCCGGGATAATGTTGCAGGATCCAATTTAGGTCTGTCACCAGACTAGAAGTTTTGTCTTCTGAGTTTTTGGACTCGTCCTGGCGTCCCATTTCCCATGATTGAAGCCTGTCAGTCAACAGGAGTGCTCATTTACCACTAGCTTTTCAGGTACTTAGGAGCTGATGACTTGGCAGCACAAGGAAATAACAGCCAAAGATTTAGTGGCTGGCCATCAACCCCCCCCCCCCCCCCCGCAATCAACTAATAAGAAGCCACATCCAGTCAGGCACCACATAAATACAATGCATAGAATAGCCCAAAGCACACTTTCCAGTAGAGAGAATTTCTCTGAGGATGGGTTCCAGCACAAGTCTGAAAGGTCAAAAGGCTAAATCTCTGGTCCCATTGACCGACCCAGATTGGATCCTGCAACAAAATCCACTAGTGGTGGACAGTATTAGGTGGGCCTATTCATGCGACTAGGTTGTCCCAGCACAATTACCATTATTTATTAAGAGCAGTAATGTACAAGATTATTCTGTACTTGCCCCCAGCCTCCTCCTCCTATCTTTTCCTATTCTACATCAAAAGGAGCTTTTTTTTTCAACTTCTGCCAGCTCTCTTGTTCACCTGCTATGCTTCATGTCACTGTTGGCTTCAGTTGACTTCTGTGTGATATGGAAGAGATGGTCTTCCCCTTTTAATCACTGTGTGTTCCATTTCATCCTGGACTGCTGGACCAGTGAAATACTGCCTCTCCCTTTTATATTTGTTTACTGGTGAACCTCTGAAATGATAGACTTCCTTCACTTTCCTTTAAACCAAGTGAAATTAATTAAATTTCTGCCTGCATCCCCTTCTCTCCCCAATAATAGGAGTAATGATTTCCTTCCTTACATATTTCTTGGTCCAGAAGAGATGGTGTTAAGTATAAGGGAGAAACAATGGAAGAAGAATTTCTCAACAATGGAAATCACAAGTTTTCAAAGACCCTCCCACTGAAAGGAATAGAATAGAATAACAGAGTTGGAAGGGACTTTGGAGGTCTTCTAGTCCGACCCTACACCACTTCAGACAAATGGTTATCCAACATCTTCTTAAAGTTTTCGGTGCTGGAGCATTCACAACTTCTGCAGGCAAGTTGTTCCACTGATTATTTGTTCTAACTGTCAGGAAATTTCTTAGTTATAGATTGCTTCTCTCCTTGATTAGTTTCCACCCATTGATTCTTGTCCTGCCCTCAGGTGCTTTGGAGAATAGCTTGACTCCCTCTTCTTTGTGGCAGCCCCTGAGATATTGGAACACTGCTATCATGTCTCCCCTACTCCTTCTTTTCATTAAACTAAAATTGAGAAAATCCTGTAACCATTCTTCATGTGTTTTAGCCTTTTAGGAAAGATATTGGTTGTTGCTGAATCTACCAGTTCAAGACCCTAGTAAGCATGGTATAGACAAATCATTAGACCCTCTTCATCAACAAAGCAAACAGAGGTTGAAATCAGGAAAGGAATGGAATAAGCCTCCTTCAACTCCTGCCTGTTTATAGGAATGGTGAAAAGAACATACACTTGTAAAAAAAAAAAAGTATTTTCTACTTGTTGGCTAACAATAGTCATGATAAACAGCAAGAGAAAGTTAAAAGTAAAGTGTCTTGGTCACTAATAGTAGTCATCAATAGCTATCATCTTGATTAGTATCCTAACCTCCTTTGTGAAGGCTATCTTCCTTCTTTCCTCTGGGGAAAAAGCCTACAGTTGGTCAACTAGGCTTAGATGACAGGGTCACAAGTGTCTTATCTACTTTCTAATGGCCAAATACTTGACACAGTTGAGTGTGTCATGAAAGAAAGGCTTTGAATGCAGAAGGTGATACATGAAGGTAAAGGTTCATTCTCCACACTTGTGGGCTGGTTTCTGAACATTTTGTTACCAGGCTAGGTAACATCTTCAGTGGAGTTTAGGGGATGTCAGTGTCTGTTTCTCCATAATGGCTATCCAAGAAATTTTGTATTCCAACACATAGCACCCAAACCACAACATACCACACAGCCAACCACTATGTAAAAACTAACCCTACCATACACAAAAGGGGTGTTGGAAATGACAGCCAGAATTCTCCAACCTCTAGGAATAGCAATAGTCCACCAACCCACAGCCATACTCCATCAGGAATTATCCAGAACGAAAAACAAGATACAGAAAGAGGAAAAAAATAATGTAATCTACAAAATCAACTGTAGCCATTACAACCCATTTTACATAGGACAAACATCATGTCAATTAAAATGGCACGGGCCCGGGGTGTTTGCAGGATCACCTCCTACCGGCCTCCCATCGCCCAGTGCGCTCACATAGGGCTGCCCTCCTCCGGGTCCCCTCAGCTAGACAGTGTCAGCTGGTGGTCCCCAGGATGAGGGTGTTCTCTGTGGCCGCACCAACCCCCTGGAATGGGTTGCCCACCAAGCTCCGGACGGCCCCCGACCTCCGCACCTTCCGTGCTGACCTAAAGACATGGCTCTTCCATCAATGTCCCTGATCTGCCGTGAATTTTAATTTGGGTATTGGGGATTTTAATTTGGTTTTAATACTATCTAAATTTTACTTATTGTCGGGTTTTTCTATTGTTGTGAGCCACCCCGAGTCCTACGGGAGAAGGGCAGCATATAAATCTGACAAAATAAATAAATAAATAAATGTCAATTAAAACCCAGGATCCACGAACACCGGCTGGCAGTCAAACACTACAATCCCAAATCCTTAATCTCTACCCACACCGACACCAAACAGCACCAGTTTGATTGGAGCAACCCAAAAATCATCAGCCACACTACCGCTCACCACACTTATGAGTTCATTGAAGCCTGGCACTCCACAAGGAATTCCATCAACAGACAGATTGACCTATAACCAACCTACGAACCCCTCAGAATCCAAATCAACCACACAGCCAACCAGAGACAGCTTTGACCCTCAACCAACCTATGCAAGCTCCCTCAACCAGCACTTCATCTCCCAATGACCCTCACCTAACATAACTTCCTCATCACAAGACTATCACTGATGACTCACACCTGACCCATCACAAGACATACTGACCGTACAAAGCCCTTATAAACAGAAGAACGCTGACATCCCCTAAACTCCACTGAAGATGTTACCTAGCCTGGTAACAAAACATACAGAAACAAGCTCGGAGAATGAACCTTCACCCTCATTTTACACCTGAACTACAGATATTCACTACTGTTGCAAAGGCGATGCAACCCTCTGTGTGAAATTGCAATGTACAATCCCCATTGTAAGATAAGAAGTCAACATACCGTATCATGTTGGCATATTCCTGAAAGATCTTCTCCCTACCTCCGCTAGTCACTGAATCCTCTAAAAATACAAAATTGACAGCGGAAGTATGACTGTGCAATTTTCGGAAATCTTCCCCCCACCTCCATCCCTGAAAATGAGCTGCTCCATTCAGAAGAGTACAGAATATCCAATGTTCTTTCTTTTTAAGGGAGACTGGAAATTTAATTTCTGAGAATTCTCCTCTACCACCATAACGCTAGATACTTCTTTCAGCCAGAAGTGTTTATGGAAGGATAAATATTCATTTGCAAATCAGATAGATTAAGAATTAATAATCTTATCAGCAAAAGAGGTAAAATGGGTTACTTTATTCCAGTATTGATAAGTGGGAAAGATCTGGTTTATTTTACAGAATACTTCTACCCTGTGTAACGATGATGGGAAAAAGGAGTGACAGTTCAATTTGGGTTTTGGATGGAAACCCTGAGATTATATTGATGTAATTTAAGATTTCATTATTCTTTCATATAAGCATAGGTATTGGTGAAGCTGTGCTGGAGGTCCATAATTATATCTTGCATGATGGAGTTCTTGGGATGACTAATGCCACCTTTCACTTCCATAGAACAATTCCTTTGCTTTGTAATGTAAAAAAATATATATAAATGATTCTTGGTGTAAAGATTAAAGGCCAAACATTTCAGAACAGCAGCAGTAAATAAATGGAAACCTACAGGTGTTCATACAATCTTGGGATTCAAGACAGACCCATAATAAAATGCCATCCTGATCAGTGGTGAGTTTCTAAAAAATTTGTTACCGGTTCAGTGGGTGTGGCTAGGTGGGGGGCATGTGACTGAGTGGGCATGGCCAATTTGATGTCACTCCCGCCCACACCCACTCAATCATATGACCCCCTCACCTAGCCATGCCCACAGGAAAAGGTAGGAAAGGTTTTGGAATTTCCACCTATCTACCTCCACCCTCCCTTCACCAGTTGCCCCTGTTTCCCCTCCTTTAGTGGCCCCGGCCCTAGCCCCGCTTCCTCCCCCCCACCATCTCTTTGTTTGGGCTGTTTACCTTCCACTGCGGCTGGTCCAGAGTCCAGAAGGCAAGCTGACCATAGTTTTCAGCAACTCCCAGCCAGCAGCCGCAAAGTGGCTCTCAAAAAGGCAGTAGCTGGCTGCAGACTGCCGAAAAGTACTGGAGGTCGCAGAAAAAGCTGCTGCCATTGCCGCTATGTTCTTCGCGCATGCACATCCCATTGGACTTCCAAGGCAATGGGATGTTCGTACGTGAAGAACATGGCAACGAACATGGCTGGTCGAACAAGCAGCGACTGAGGGACCGGTTCGGGGGCATGGCCAGCTGGCCATCACTACTGGTTCGGCGACCTTGGTCAAATTTCCACCAATGATTCGCGCAAACCGGTGTGAACCAGCTGAATACCACCTCTGATCCTGACTCAGGTGTGAATAGGACTGTTTGGGGCAGTTGAGAAATATAAAGGGCAACAAATACAGCAGTGGCCAAATGTGTGGAAACCTTTTGGGAAAAGTCTATTTTTGAGGTATGATGGCTAATAACACCACTTTTTTGGGGGGGGGGAGTTTCAAGATAATCATATTCCACTGCTGGAATGGCCTGGGAATAGCCCAGACCTTAACCCAATTGAAAACCTGTTAGTCAGAAGCGATAAAACCCAGTTAATAGAAGCAATTATTCAATCTTGGTTTCACATTATAACAGCTGCAGAACGAAAAGACTTGGTTCACTCCATGGGAAGATGTTTTAAGGCCATAATTCATGCTAAAGATTACTCAACTAAGTATTAACTGACGTGATAATTTTTGTATATCTCATTTTTTCTATGGTGATAATTTTTGTATCTCTTGTTTTTTCTATGTGTTTCACTTTTCTTCTTTATACTATAACTGCTATTCTAATAGCAAAACCTTTGTAAAAGTTATTGCATTACATTCTTGATTAAAGTATCTTTCCATTAATATATAATTTTATGGTACTACTCCAAAAAAAAAGTGGTGTTATTAGCTAATTTTAGAAAATACACTTTTCCCAAAAGGTTTTCACAATTTTGGCCACTACTGTAGCATCTGAGAGTCAAATTCTTCCATATATTTAATTTGCATTCCATATTAATTTCATAAAATACAGATGCAAACAGCATTGTCATAAAAGATATTAAAGATTAAAACCTATTAAAAACACCTTAATATTAAAATTGAGCAATATTCGTTTTTAAAATTGAGACCTTCAATGTTTTTATATGAACAGAAACAGAAACAGAAACAGAAACAGAAACAGAAACGAGTAGAGTAGAGTAGAGTAGAGTAGAGTAGAGTAGAGTAGAGTAGAGTAGAGTAGAGAGCTGGAAGGGACATTGGAGGTCTTCTAGTCCAACTCCCTGCTCAGGCAGGAAACCCTATATTATTTCAGACATGTGGTTGACCAATCTCTTCTTAAAAATTTCCAGTGTTGGAGTGTTCACAACTTCTGGAGGCAAGTTGTTCCATGTCATCCATATGAATGGATGCTATTGAAAACATTCTATGGGCCCTCTCAAAAAAATGTCTGCTATGGTACGTGCAGCAAATCTCAACAAACCCATTTATTAGTAGGAAGACTTGTAGTTTCATATACCACAAACTGAATGTAGATGTAGAATCTTGTGATTTAAGATGACAAATACTGGTGGCTTTTAATTCTGAAAAACTGATCATTCATTGGCATCCTTCAGTCTCAAGAGACTATGGTATCGTGCTCTGGAAAGAGGTCCTAAAACAGCATCTAGTGTGACTAAAAAGGACAATTCGAGAGTGGCAATCCCTTCCACACTGAGGGCAGATACATTCTGTCCCCTGCCCAGCCCCCAGATTTCGCTGGTTCCGGGACTGCCTCTTTGCCTCAGCCTGTCGAACAAGTGTCTCTTGGAATTGGAGAAGGCCATGCTGCATCTTTAGCCTCCAAGCTGAACGATCGGAGGTCAAGGTTTCCCAGTTGTTAATGTCCATTCCCAGGGCCTTTAGGTCCCTCTTGCAGATATCCTTATATCGCAGCTGTGGTCTCCCTCTGAGGTGCTTTCCCTGCACTAATTCTCATACAGGAGATCTTTCGGAATCCGACCATCAGCCATTCTCACGACATGCCCCAGCCAGCATAGATGTTACTGTTTCAATAGTGTATACATGCTAGAAATTCCAGCATGTTCCAAGACTGTGGTATTTGGAACTTTGTCCTGCCAGGTGATGCCAAGAATTCGTCAGAGACAGCGCATATGAAAGGTGTTCAACTTTCTCTTGTGCCGTGCGTAGAGGGTCCAAGGCTCACTGCAGTACAAGAGTATGCTCAGGACGCAGGCTCTACAGACCTGGATCTTTGTATGTTCCATCAGCTTCTTATTATTTATTTATTTTATTTATTTTATTTATTTGATTTGTATACCGCCCTACTCCCGAAGGACTCAGGGCGGTGAACAACCAACAATAAAATACATAAATACACAAAATTTAAAAACCCGATAAAATCAAATTAAACTTTTTGGCCCAGACAAATTAAAATACCCCAATAATTTAAAAACAGATTAAAATTTACATATTTTAAAAAGGGAAGAGATCAGGCCAAGCCCGCTTGATGGAATAAAAAGGTCTTCACAGCACGGCGGAAGGAGCGCAGATCCGGGATCCTCCATATCTCCGGGGGGAGCTCATTCCAGATGGTAGGTGCCCCCACGGAGAAGGCTCTCCCCCTAGGGGCCGCCAGTCGACACTGTTTGGCTGACAGCACCCAGAGGAGTCCCTCTCTATGAGAGCGTACTGGCCGGTGGGAGGCTATTGGTGGTAGTAGGCGGTCCCGTAAATAACCAGGCCCTAAGCCATGGAGCGCTTTAAAGGTGGTAACCAAAACCTTGAAGCGCACCCGGAAGACCACCGGGAGCCAGTGCAGCTCGCGCAGGAGAGGTGTTACATGGGAGCACCATGTCGCTCCCATTACCACCTGCGCGGCCGCACTCTGCGCCAGTTGGAGCCTCCGGGTGCTCCTCAAGGGGAGCCCCATGTAGAGAGCATTACAATAGTCCAGGCGGGAGGTGACGAGGGCATGAGTGACCGTGCGTAACGAGTCCCGATCCAGAAAGGGACGCAACTGGCGAATCAGGCGGACCTGATAAAAAATCCTCCCGGTCACGGCCGTCAAGTGCTCTTCTAAAGACAGCCGTGAATCCAGGAGGACGCCCAAGTTGCGAGCCCTCTCCGTGGGGGCCAATGATTCGCCCCCAATAGTCAGTGATGGCGTCAACTGGCTATATCGGGACGTCGGAAACCACAGCCACTCGGTCTTGGATGGGTTGAGCCTGAGCCTGTTCCTCCCCATCCAGATCCGTACGGCCTCCAGGCACCGGGACATCACTTCAAGGGCATCGTTGGGGTGATCCGGGGTGGAGATGTACAGCTGGGTGTCATCAGCGTACTGATGGTACTCCACCCCGAAACCACGGATGATCTCGCCCAGCGGCTTCACATAAATGTTGAACAGGAGAGGTGAGAGGACCGACCCTTGCGGCACCCCACATATGAGGGGCCTCGGGGTCGACCTCTGTCCCCCTGTCAACACGGACTGTGACCGGTCAGAGAGAAAGGAGGAGAACCACCGCAACACAGTGCCTCCCACTCCTAACTCTTCCAACCGGTGCAGCATGATACCATGGTCGATGGTATCAAAAGCCGCTGAGAGATCTAACAGGACCAGGACAGAGGAGCACCCCCTGTCCCGAGCCCTCCAGAGATCATCAACCAACGCGACCAATGCTGTTTCCATGCTGTACCCGGGCCTGAAGCCCGACTGGAACGGATCCAGATACGTCGTTTCATCCAGGTGCTGGGGAAGCTGTTGCGCAACCACTAAAGAGAGAGCGTCAGAGATAGTTGAGCCCAGGTACACAAAGTCATGGATGACCTCCAGTTCTTGTACAGAGATTGTAATACAGGGAGGTGAATCCACGTCCTGACCCATGACTTATGTTTTTTTCAGGCTGATCGTTAGTCCAAAGTCTTGCCAGGCTTTGCTAAAACTGTCCATAAGTTGTTGAAGGTCTTCAGCAGAGTGAGCAGTGATGGCAGCATTGTCAGCAAAGAGAAAATCCCATAAGCATTTCAGCTGGACTTTAGACTTTGCTCTCAATCTAGAGAGATTAAAGAGTTTTCCGTCTGATCTGGTCTGGAGGTAAATACCCTCTGTTGCAGTTCCAAAAGCATGTTTCAGCATGACAGCAAAAAAGATCCCGAATAAAGTTGGCGCAAGGACACAGCCCTGCTTCACTCCACTTCGAATATCAAAGGAATCTGATGTTAAGCCATCAAAAACTACAGTCCCCTTCATTTCCTCATGAAGGGACCTGATGATGTTGAGGAGTTGAGGTGGACATCAGTGAAAAACTGATATAGGACAAATTAATTATGGGATAAATAAGCAAAGAATCATACAATCTCATCTCTGAAGTGTCCTGTAGCTCCAGGACTTGTAAATGCAAAAACATAAGGACCTTTGGACAGGCCAGGAAGAACTAACTAGGCAGCATAAGAAGTGGACTACAAGGAGGATACTCAAGATTTAAACTGTAGGATTTCCCCCCTCTCTCTCTCCTTCTTTCCAGTTTTTTATAGAAGCTGATCTTTGTTGTAAGTAAGGTCACTTGTATGTACAATAAGGAAAAGAAATACCCTATCTACTGTGGCCAAGTCCTTGTCACCCCAAAACATCACAAAGCTTCTAGAGAAATAATGGCTTGGAACAGCAACTTCTAAGTCTTTTTTTCAAATGTTTAAATATCCCACTGGGTTGAGCATTGATGCATTATCCAATCAAGGGAAGGTGTGAGAATGCTCAATGGGAAGGGCAAACCAGCTACATTGGAAACTGCATGCCCCAGAATTCCAGCCCAATAAATGAAATTGAGTCCATTAAGAATTTCAAATAAGGATGCATGTGGGAGAACTGAACAAGATGTCAGGCATGGAAGCCATCTTTTGTATTGGGCCTTCAGGCCTGCCACATTTACTACTGTGGGAAACTGGGAGGGGGGATTGTATGGAGCATGGGTCATAGATAGTCATAATAACATTCCTTTCTCAGAGGTTCAAGGACATCTTGCCCTGCACTTGGAAGGCTGGAACTGGGAGGCATCCCCAGTTGGGATGATGTTTGATTGGACCATGTGATGGACTTGTGGGTGTTGGGCAGGGACTTGAACTTTCCTTTGGGTGGGGAAAACCTGGAAGCTTTCAGATTCAGGTTTTCCCAGATGTGCCAATATGACATCGCTAATAAAATGGACCTTTGAGGAAACTCAAGCCTCGGAGTTTTCTTTCGTTGGGGGTGTTACTTGGAACCCTGACACGAGAACTGTATGGGCAACAAAGCTCATTCAAATGTGAATGCCATGTCGTCATTTCCAAAGGCTTCAAATGAGAAATGTGAGTGAACCGTTTCTGAGAAGATGTACGTGTTTGGTGGACTGCATGCTGTAGCCTTACATTTGTATGGATCTTCTAGCTGAGGCTGTTCCCAACATAGGGCAACTGAAGCACCCCAATACAACTGCATGGAATGATGAACAAATATTACAGGAAAGTCATCAGAGGCCATTTCTATAGATCAAAGGATTGAGGTCCCAGACTCATTAATCAGCAGCTAACAGGCTGGCTCAATCCCATTCCATGCTCTCCATAACAACTCATTACAAAATCATTATGACTGTTCCTCTTCTCTTCTGTTTTTCCTTCTATCAATTTCTTGCCTGACCATTTATGTGAAATTAATGAAAGCTGCTTTCCGAACACGGGTGAACATATCAAAGAACATTATCCCAGAGCTTTGTTTTTGTTTTTGTTTTTATTTTATTGTTTTGTTTTGGAAGCCTCATGGGCATTATGGTAATTATTTTTTAACTTTCAAAACCAAAAGCAAAAGTTTTGCAATGTTTAGATTATAGATGCTTCTCTCTCTCCCATCCCCTGTCCAGATCTTTCAAATGGAATTTGTTTTTTTTAAAAAAAAAAAAAACATTGAACAATCTTTCCCCCCACCCCTCTCCGAATAGCACTTTTACCTTCGTAATGAAAGCCATTTCCTTAACTGATTTTATAGCCATGTTATTTAGCAGGACAAATGTTGAATAATGTATCATCTAGGGCTAATGCAGTGATTTGGAAGAGGAAACTGAAGGAATCAATCTCTCTGAAAAGACTGCCATATGAAAAAAGCTTTTGCCCCTAATAACAACATAAACAATATAATAAATCATAGTGGATATTAGTAGCACCCCATTTCTGTTTTCAAATCTCATTATAATTTCTGTTCAGCTTTCCTGTAACTCCATTTCCCCATGTACAAAGTCAAATCATCTGCAACTTCTAATAAGTCATGAAGATATCTATGTAGTTTTCTGGGTAACAAAATGGTAGCTGTTTGCCATAGACATCTTTAAGAAAAGCATTTCTTATTTTCCAGTCTAATCTGACTGCTCTCTTGTTTATAATTTTCCTTATTTTTTTAAATAAAGTTTTAGAATTAAAAAAAAAAGCCTCATGAGCTTTGATACGTGTTTTCAGGCACTGATTACACCAACATGAATTGGTGGTACCTGGCTCAACAGCAGTTACTGTGAGAAGGATCTACATGTCCTAGTGGACAACCACTTAAGTATTATCCAGCAGTATGCTGCAGCTAGAATTATAATAACAGAGTAGGGAAGAGACCTTGGAGGTTTTCTAGTCCTACCCCCTGCTTAGACAGGAAACCCCATGCCATTTCAAACAAATGGTTGTCCAATCTCTTCTTAAAAACTTCCAGTGTTGGAGCGTTCACAACTTCTGGAAGCAAGTTGTTCCACTGATTAATTGTTCTGTCAGGAAATTTCTCCTTAGTTCTAAGCTGCTTCTCTCCTTGATTAGTTTCCACCCATTGCTTCTCATTCTGCTTTCAGATGCTTTGGAGAATAGCTTGACTTCTTCTTCTTTGCCAAAACAGGCAATGCAGTCCTAGGCTACATCAACAAAGGGATAATATCAAGATCAAATGAAATGATAGTATCACTTTATATTGCATGAGTAAAACCACATTCGGAATACTGCATCCAGTTCTGGTCACCATGATACAAAACAGGTGTTGAAACTCTAGAACAGTGTTTCTCAACCTTGGTAGCTTGAAGATGGGTGCACTTCAACTCCCAGCATCTCCCAGCCAGCAGCACTGGCTGGGGGATTCTCGGAGTTGAAGTCCACTCATCTTCAAGCTTCCAAGGTTGAGAAACACTGCTCTAGAAAGAGTTCAGAGAAAAACAATAAAGATGATTAGGAGTCTGGAAGCTAAAGTGTATGATGAGTTTATTGTGTGAACTAGATATGTTTAGTCTAGTGAAGAGAAAGACTACAGGTCATCCTTGACTTACAACAGTTCAGTTAGTGACCATTCAAAGTTACAATGGCATTGAATTATGACCATTTTTCACACTTAAAACTGTTGCAGTATCCCCATAGTCACGTTGTTCAGCATCTGAACAAAATTCAGATGCTTGACCTCTGAATTTTGAGTCATATCTATGATGGTTGCAGTGTCCTGGTGTCATGTGATCTCCTTTTGTAACCTTCTTACAAGCAAAGTAAGGGGAAGCCAGATTCACTTAGCAACCATGTCACTAACTTAACACAAGCGCAAAAGGTCATAAAATGGGACAGGATTCACTTAACAGTTGTTTCACTTAGCAACAAAAAATTGGGGCTCAATTGTCATTGTAAATCAAGGACTACTTGTTCTTGACCAAAATTGAATGTTATAATCCAATGAATTGGAGCGTTATACTCTGATGAATGGTAAAAATGGAAGCCCCAAATGCCACTTTTGGGGGAAATTCTTCAACATTTTGAACACATGGGATCCAAGGAGAAAATTATTCTGTCAGGTGACATGAATTGACAGATGGAAATGAAACGAAAGAGTAAAGCAAAAAAGTGATTGAGCAATTCAGAGAACCAAAATGAACAGAAACGATGACTGTCAAGTAGTCGTCTACTTGTTTATTTTTTTACATTTATATATAATTTTGATTTCTATTGCTACCCACTCATATATGGCATAAGGGAACAAAAGAGAGAAAGAAACTACATCAGAGTGATGCAGAAATAGAAATACAGATCCTCTGTGAGAAAGTATTAAGCTCCCAATAAAATGAATGGAAAGTGGACAAAAGGAAAATAAAAGGTTTGGAAGCTGTTTGGAACTATGTGAAAAGAATCTTCTTATAAAGTTCTACAGCAGTATGAAAAATGATGCTTGGGGCAGCGATGAAATGAAAAAAAGAAGATGTGAATGAGGAAAAATCTATATAAGAATGATTGCTGCAAAAAATGAAAGTGAGCAAAAGTTATTTTAGACTCTGTATAAGACTGAAAAAGACAGTTGCAAGGAATATAACCACCCAAGAGAGCAAAGAACAGTTAAAAGTGAAGAAGAGAAAGGCAGGGGAAAAAAATGGAATGAACGAAGTCATTGATCCAGTGAAAACAAAAGATTTGTGTTTTAATTCATGGAATGAGAAGCTCCAGGCGTTTTTTTTTATATAATACTTTATTAGGTTTCAACATCATATATTAAAATACAAAGTAGCAAAAGGAAAAGAGAAAGGGAGTGACAAAACAAATTAAAAGTGACCAAATAATAATAATAATAATCAACCAAATATAAGAAAAGCAATGCTTGGCTTTCTTTTAATAGAGAGCTATTAATAATACAACCACCACCTCTCTCTAAATAACAGTAATCTATAAAATACCTAAGAAGCTCCAGGATTTTGAACAAGAATTCAGATCCTAGGCTTACTTCTGCTCTTCTCTACCACATTAGTCCAGAGGAGGAAGGTATCGATACCTGACACAACAAGTGAATATTTATTGATTATCCCAAAGATGCTTTTTCAAGACACAACTGGACTTTCTGTTTTTTTCTTTGAAGACATTTTATTTCTCATCCAAGAAGCTTCTTCAGCTCTGACTGGATGGCGGGGAATGGAAGGATTTATACTCCTTGCAGACAGCTGGCCATTTGCGTCATCTATCTCCAGTCTACAACATAGTCCTTTCAGCAGTTCCAAGAAGGCTCCACACCCATTTGCATCACTCAGGTGACTCTGATGACACAGATAAACCTCCAGCTGGCCATAGCCTCCTTTAGACATCCCTGCTTCCAAAGTTCTGGCTCATACAGAAGCAGCCTGTGAACCCTTTGGATGCATAAAGACTTTTGTCCAGCAATCAATTACTGAATGCATAGATAATAGCGATGTCTGTGTGTTTCTGTATTAGGATTAGGGATGGGATTTACTTGCGATTTCACAGCACTCTCTGGGCAATTTACAAAGACATCACATTGCCCCCAACAATCTGGGTACTCATTTTACCCAACCTCGGAAGGATGAAAGGATGAGTCAACCTTGAGCCAGTCAGGATTGAACTCCAGGCTGTTGGCCGAGTTTGCCTGCAATACTCCATTCTAACCACTGTGCCACCAGGGTTCTTAATATGATACTATATAATGCTTTTATGTCAAGGAATGCCTAACTCTCATTAATATATCCTCACCTCCCCCCGAAAAAATTCCCCCACTTTGATTTGGGTTTCTTCTACTACTTATTTTTCTACTACAAAAAAAAAAAAGAAAAGAAAAAGAAAAAGAAAAAAGAAAAAAGAAAAAAAGGAATGCATTTAGGGAAAAGACAGAGCATACAAGGCAATCTTTAGGGGTGATTATTAGAGGGGAACATTTACAGAAATGACTGGAATGGAATAGCTTTCTCCTCTAATCCAGAAATCCATGTGAATGAATTCTTGAGGTTAATTAGCAAAGCAGGATCTGGCCAGTCTTTCCTCTTCAGGTTTTCCCAGAAAAAGAAGAAGAAGAAGAAGAAGAAGAAAAAAAGAGAGTCATTTTCAATTATATGGATCTGAAAAAATTTCCAGGATTAGAAAAGCAGCCATCACATGCAGAATTCCAGAATCAATAAATAATCACCTAGACTATGTTATAGTTTATTTTGGAGATGCTGAAAATCTCGTCTCATTCTTTTCTGCAACTATTATGAAACAAACCCGGACTCTGTTTTGAACAAGTTACCTATCATTTCTTTTTTGTCGATCCAATCTATTTTCCCCCAAGTCCAATACCCTTCTGAGTTTCTGTTTACTATAAATGTAATTTTTAATGTCTGTTTTTGTTTTGAAGGTTGTGATGTGGTAGCACATCTCAAATGACCAGGGCTTTTACAAATGGGTTATAATGGTTGCTGGTTTTAAACTACCTGTTTATTTTCTTTTATTAGTAAAAATGGAAGGACTTGCATGTCCTTCTTTTCTGACTTTGTGTTCTGCCCCAGCTTCGGATTCCCAGAGAATGTGACACACACCAAGCTTCGCAAACACTGTTTAATTCCAAACAAACCCCTTTCAAGAATGCAGGCTTCCTGTGCAAAGGGTCCTTATCAAAGTTATTAAGAACAAAGCCCGACAAAGGTTGTTAACCAGCCCAGAAAACCAGATATGAGAAGTCGCTCGCTCTCCAAGATGCTCTGTAGTAATGAGACGTTGTTTCTAGCAAGAAAGCACTAGCTGTGTGCGACTTAAATAGGCTAAGGGAGTGGCCAATTATCCTCAAGCCCTACTTCGAGTAGACCTCCTCCTCCTGAGTAGCCACTCCTGCCTTTTGGTAGCCCTGCTGCCTGAGCATTGAGGAGAGGCTCCTCCACTTCGCTCTCTCCACTGGAAGGAGCCTCTGGAGGTTCTGAAGGCCCTGGCTGAGTCTCTGCCTCTGGCACCACATCCTCTTCGGCCTCCTCGCTGTCCGACGTGAGTGCCGGCTGCGCAGGCTGCTGGCGGGCCACAACACTTTGTTCTGGTTTCTCTAGTAGAACCACACAAGGAGAAAGAAGATTGTGACAATGATTTCAGTGAAAACAGTCAATCATTGCTGCATTCATGACAAGGGGTGTGGGATGCAGGATGATTTGTGGGTGGTTGAGAGAGGGGTGGAATTTAAAAATGTCAAGATGGCAACCTAAATCATATGCTTGTGGTCGCCATCATGGCATTGCTGACTCACCTCCTGTGGATGTTCTCATATTGGGCAGAACTGATGGTAGAGAGAGTGAAAAAGCCAGATAATTTTCTCTCTTTTCTTACTAGACTTGTTGGTTGAGAATATAACTTAAGTCACTTAGCAATGATTGAATACAATGCAAACCAGTGATTAATTAGAGGAACTAAACAGATGATAGAACATCAATAAGACATTAATATTGCAGGAAAAAATAAAATAGGATCAGAGTGCATCAATAAACGGAAAGCCCGTTAGAAGTCTACCTTCCCATTTTGATGAAAAACCACTATTGCAGGTGAGTGACATGTAATATCCAAGTCATCTCCCCACAAATGATTGATAGCATGTTCCAGCTATCATTGTGTCAAAATAATCATGGGAACGAGCTTTACATCACTTCAATGGAGGCCTGGTAATGCTACGAAGATGCTACAGTATTAGTTACCAATGAGTAAATAAATGGCCACAGACATCCATTTGTGGCAGATAATACAAAGTTCAGAGGTGGGGGTTAGTAAATGTATTGGTAATGCTCTATGGTACCACACGTGGCTAAGCAGCGATCAGGACTTAGTGAAAAGAAGAAGATTTGGAGTCCAGAGGTTGTTGTAGTGGACGAATTTCCAACGCACAGAACAGCAGCTCTTTAAAGAAACTGCATTTTTCCTCGGTCTGGATGGCTACTACTGGACAATCCCCGGAAAAGACATCTGATTTATGGGGATGCCAGGAAATGCAACCTGAGAGCCCTCATGTCTTCTCAATCACTTTCCCCCTTTATATCCAGATCTCCAAAAATCCCTGATAAACAAGGAACTCAAGATGGTGACGGATAGTTTGGCGTAATGGTTAAGGTGACAGCCTAGAAATCAAGAGACAGTGAATTCTAATCCTGGACATAAACAGGCTGAGACACTATAAGCCTATCACTCCCTCCCTTTCCCGCTCCCTCTCCCCCGCCCCCCCCCCCTCTCTCTCTCTCTCTATCTATCTCAGCCAAAACCCCTTCACAGCAGTGGTGGGTTTCAAAATATTTTACTACCCGTTCTGTGGGTGTGGCTTGGTGGGCATGGCTTGGTGAGCATGGCAGGGGAAGGATACTGTAAAATCTCCATTCCCACCCCACTCCAGGGGAAGCATACTGCAAAATCTCCATTCTCTCCCCAATCCAGGGGAATGATACTGCAAAATCCCCATTTCCTCCCAATCAGCTGGGACTTGGGAGGCAGAGAATAGATCGGGGCAGGGCCAGTCAGAGGTGGTATTTACCGGTTCTCTGAACTAGTCAAAATTTCCACTACTGGTTCTCCAGAACTGGTCAGAACCTGCTGAAACCCACCTCTGCCTCACAGGATTGTTGTGGGGAAAGTAGGAGGAGGCATGAGTATTATATATATTTGCTACCTTGAGTTATAAAGCAATAAAATAAATCAAATCATGCCCAGCAAGAAACTCATGTATAAAGGATTTCACTAGCATCCTGTTGCCACATTCCCCTGCTATTTTATGAAAGTGTTTATATTTTGGACATGTGCTATACATAGGTGGTAGTTTCTCATTTCTTAATGGATCTGTGGGTTAAGCTAGAATGTGTACTGCAGAGGTGATCAAAGGCACATGCTGTGTAGCTGCTGGAAGCTGAGTGGTCAGTTTAGGTCGAAATATATGACTGCAAGTTGTGTAAAAAGTGTTTTTCAATAATAGGGGTAGGCCAGAGCTTTTATAATTCTTTCTCATGCCATTCTTTCTGCTAAGAATGCCCACTTGCTTCTTTTAATGCAAATTATATTTATATTATTCATAATTTGTGGGTGGGTGTGTATAAGAATTGTACATTGGACTTTGTAGCAGATAATTTTGTGTACTACGCTTAAGTCAGACCGATAGTTCTAAATTGTCTAAGCCCAAAATTTCAAGCCTGGTGGCATAAGGTATTCTGTTGCGAGCAGAGGAGTGGAGGACTCATCCTGTGAAATACCTCTGGACACGTTTGATTGTATTAATGTCCGATATGCAGTGCGGGTTCCAGACAAATGAGTTGTATTCGAGAATTGGTCTAGCAAATGTTTTCTATGCTCTAATTAGCAGTACAAGAAGCTATGCAAGTTTAGGTTAATAACTCTTAATACCTTTTTGGCAATGTTGTTACAGTGGGCTCCGGCACATAGAACAATGTTAAATGCTAGGCAAAGGTGCCCTTAACCAGGTTTATGCCTGTCTACCCCCCATTTGTGAGTGATTGTGATGGATTCCTTTACCTTGGGGGAAGAAGAAGGGAGGGAAGGGAGGCTGATGGGTGTAAGAGGATAGGTGTTATGTTATTCAAGAGGTGTTACGCTATTCAAGAGCAAGGCTCTTCCAATAAGTGGCACACGGGTCATGGCTTCTTCAATCGCCTGCTGCCATCCTGGAATAAGATAGCTAAGGTTTAAAGTCTTCGGTTGCAGGCTTCTGGAACAATATCTATTTATTAGCCCTCTGCTGGTGATCTCTGCCCACCCCCTTGTTAGATTCTTGGCGTCTGACTGCTGTTTGGGGAACAACTGCAGCTCTGACTTAAAGCAAGACAATGAATTCATCCCCCCAGAAACCATGTTTAGAGGTTTATGGAATTTCTGTAGCAATTTGTATGCAAATGTCTGGATGAAGAAGAAGAAGAAGAAAAAGAGGGAATAGCTTTATACTGTGTGGAATAGTAAAGCAGAACCTTGGCTCTATTTCAAAGAGAAACAAAAACAGCATTAGGAAACGTGATGCCAGACAGAAGAGTTGTGCAATATGGGCTATGTAATCCTTCCTCTTCCTGCTATCTCTGCCCTTTGAGTCTCATTTCTTCCACCCTGACCTACCTAGGTAGTTTTCCCCTTGTAAGAGACTTTAATTTATGTGACTTTCCATTTTGGGGACCGCTGAATATCGTTTTGAAGGTTCCTATCAGTGTTAAGGTGAGAAATAAAGGGAAATGAATGTGTTCAGTTTGTAATGAATTCTTTCTGCCAGCTCTTGTCATATTCACCAATATTTCTATATTCACATTAATTAATTTAATTTAATTTGATTCTAGTCAACAATTGGAATATATTGAATATACAGCAAATAAAACATGAATATCCAAATAATATAATTAAAAATAAGATTAGAATGCTGGCAAGAAAAAGTATTGGATGGTCATTTTCCAGAAAAGATGGAGGGAAAAGGGGATAAAAATAAAACCTAGTAATGACTTACAGTTGGAACATTTAAAAAAAAGAAATTGAAGTCCAAATGATGAGATTTTTTCCCACCCTATTCTGTCCTTGCCAAGCCCCATGCTGACTGCTATGTTCAGCATTGAGCACCATAGTTTAAAAATGACAATGACAAATTCTAGCAAATTCAGAGGAGAGTTATTAATAATATAATAAGAGGTCTAGGAAACAAACCCTATGAAGAACAGTTGAAAGATCTCTTGTATGTATAACCCACAGGGCAAAGAAAAAAAAAACTGAGGGAACAAATAGTAGCAATCTTCAAATATCTGAAGAGTTGACACAAAGGAGTGGGCTTATTCCCTATTGTTCCAAAGAGCAGGTCCTGAACCTGTGGATTAAAACTACAAGGAAATAGGTTCAGCTTTCCAGATTGTACAAGTTGTGAGCCACTGGAAGATCTGAAGATCTTGAGACATTGGTTGGATAGTCATCAGTCAGAGATACCCTAAAGCAGGGGTGGGCAAATGTGGCTCTTTTACAACGTGTGGACTTCAACTCCCAGAATTCCTTGGCTGTCTCAGGAATTCTGGGAGTTGAAGTCCACAGGTTGTAAAAGAGCCACAGTTGCCCACCCCTGCCCTAAAGCAAGGGTGTCAAACTCAATTTCATTGAGGGCCACATCATGGCTGTGGTTGACCTTGCGGGGGGCGGGGGGCATGACTGACTGGTGGGCGTGGCCAGCTTGATACCACTCCCCAAACTGCTGGCATGCTTCCTCTTTAAACTGGGTAGACCAGGCCAAAACCATGCTGGCCCGATGTTTCCTCTTTGCATTGGGTAGACAGGGCCAAAGTCAAGCTGGCCTGATGTTTCCTCTTTGCATTGAGTAGATCTGGCCAAAGTGACGTGAGCCAGCCCCTTACATTTTCCAGGACAGCCCCACAGTCCGGGCCGACAACATCGCGGGTCAGATCTGGCCCATGGGCCTTGTGTTTGACACCCCTGCCCTAAAGGATCCTGAACTGGGCAATGGATTGCCTAGATAGTGTTTCTCAACTGTGGCAACTTTAAGATGTGTGGACTTCAATTTCCAGAATTCCCTAGCCAGCATTCTGAGAACTGAAGTCTACACATCGAAGTCCACATGTTGAAGTCTTGTTGGAGTCCTGGACAAGATGTAGTTCTACATTACTACTATAATGCTCTCTACATGGGGCTCCCCTTGAGGAGCACCCGGAGGCTCCAGCTGGTCTAGAATGCGGCCATGCGGGTGGTTACGGGAGCGACATGGTGCTCCCATGTGACTCCCCTCCTGCGCAAGCTGCACTGGCTCCCGGTGGTCTTCCGGGTGCGCTTCAAGGTTCTAGTTACCACCTTTAGAGCGCTCCATGGCTTAGGACCAGGGTACTTATGAGACCGCCTTCTGCCACCAATAGCCTCTCATCGACCAGTACACTCCCATAGAGAGGGTCTTCTCAGAGTGCCGTCGGTCAAACAATGTCGACTGGTGGCCCCCAGGGAGAGAGCCCTCTCTGTGGGGGCACCTGCCATCTGGAACGAGCTCCCCCTGGAGATACGGAGGATCCCGGATCTGCGCACTTTCCGCTGCACCCTCAAAACATTCCTATTCCAGCAGGCTGGTCTGGCCTAACCTCCCTTTTTAATTGCTTTTAAATTGGTCTTATAATTGGGGTGTTTTAAATTTGGCCAAAGTATTTAATGTATTTTAAATTATTTTTAACGTTTGTATTATGTATATTTTACTTTTTTGGCTGTTCACCACCCTGAGTCCTTCGGGAGTAGGGCGGTATATAAATTTAATTATAAATAAATAAATAAATAAATGATAGACGACTGAATTCTAAGAAGGCAGATTAAGTAGCTGCAATAAACATCACAATTCATTGTTGAAATGAATGATTTGCAATGTGACTAAAAACCTGGAAATAAAAAAGGAAAAAGGAAAAGAAGAAAGAACTGGCTAGAATACAGAATAACAGAGTTGGAAGGGACCTTGTAGGTCATCTAGTCCAACCAAACAAGAAGGTTAAGAAGCTTGGAAATGCACATCAAAACTCACTTCCCTTTCTCTCTCTAACCTTGACAAACATTCAGGCTCATCATTATTTTGGTGAAGGATTTGGAAGAATGAGACAGGAAGAGTGTAAGTCGGACAGGTTTAATGCAATAAAAACTCAGAGGACTGAAAACAGTTTTTATTTTTAGAAAGTGTAAAGAAGCTTTGAGGCAGGTGGAATTCCTACTTTTCAGGACAATCCAGTGCAAATTGTTATTCTCCTCTTTTGCTTTTTCGGATAGTCTGATTGATTTCTGACATACTGGGTGGATATGGCAGCGATGACAGCCCTTCCCCCATTGCACATTTCAGTATTGTACTTACGTACGTTGTAAGTAGCAGATGCAATCGGATCAGTGCAATCCGGTAGAAAAGAGGAAGTCATGCTAGCTATTTCTTTGTGGAAGGAACGTAGTGCTAATTTGACAGTCTCTTCTACCGGAGAACTTACAATTCATCACCTAGAAATCTATCAAAGCTGTGATTAAGAAGACCAACATGTGTTGCGTGTAGGGAGGCAATCAGCCAGAGCCCTGTGCCAAATTGAGTCTCCAGTAAGTAATTGAATACCATTGTGTACAAACCAAATGCTGTGTTGCATGAGAATGTATTAAAATCTTAATATGGTCATCTACCAGCCAATCATCTCTCTCGCATTTTTCTTCTTTTATCTTGCTGGTTCTTTTTCTTCCATCCAAATCATTATCTCTCTAATAATTCCATAGGCATCCTGTAGACACTTCTTGGCAAGACTTCAATCCTCTTCTATAGCTAATGCAAATTCCAATCTTTGGGACAAATCAATTTCAAAAAATGCCTATGGGGATTTATTTACTACAGAAATGTGTAAATGACCAGGGCTCTAGTGACCAACATCTAAAATATAAAATTAAAATAAAAAAATCCTATCAGTCCACCAAGAGTCACTTGACAGAGAGATGGATGGCATATAAATTTAATAGATATATAAATCCCTTCAAAACTCAGAATATGATAAATTATAGCAACCATTATGACCCAGTGGCCTAAATAGTAATTTTTACTTTGTGATACTATGAGTAGCCAAACTGAGTGACAAATTTTCTTTCAAGCTTTTTGTTTGTTACGTTTTTCACACACTTATATTAATTCTCTTATCAAATTAGCCCTATATCGCCATAACAGAACATAACAGAATAACAGAGTTGAAAGGGACCTTGGAGGTCTTCTAGTCCAACCCCCTGCTCAGGCAGGAAACCCTAGACCATTTCAGATAAATGGTTGCCCAATCTCTTCTTGAAAACTTACAGTGCAGGAGCCCCCACAACTTTTGAAGGCAAGCCGTTACATGGATTAATTGTTCTAACTGTCAGGAAATTTTTCCTTGGTTCTAGGTTGATTAATTTCCATCCAATGCTTCTTGTCCTGCCTTCAGGTGCTTTGAATTCTTCCTGGAAGAAAGCTTACATAAACCTTATGTAAAATGTGACTGGGAAGGGCATCACTCTTTCCAATCTTCTTTCATCATGCCTGAAAACTGAGCTCCATGCATAGTGTGGGAGGTTTACAAATTACAAACCTCAGGAAGGGAAGGTACTTACTTTGCTTGCAAAGAGTTCAGGGTTCAATTTGTGGCATTACTCATAAGGAAAATTGGTAATATTACAAAATGTAGGATTGTATATGAATGGTAATGGAGGCAAGTATTTGTGTGGGTGTGTGGAAACCGTGCTGTTCATGGCTCATGTGAGACCGCAAATTTGGATATAGTAAAAAGAACCTATAGCACAAAGAAGGATCCCTGAGCTTGGCTGGACTTGGTACCTTTCATTCATATGCTTTAAATTGCGGCTTGTGGAGATACTCAGTCATCCAGGTCATCGTTTTCTCAGACACTTTTCCAAAAGGCAACTGGACTGCTTTTTTGGAGAAGGAGAAGGAGAAGGAGAAGGAGAAGGAGGAGGAGGAGGAGGAGGAGAAGGAGAAGAAGAAGAAG
This sequence comes from Pantherophis guttatus, assembly GCF_059756535.1. Classification (NCBI taxonomy): domain Eukaryota; kingdom Metazoa; phylum Chordata; class Lepidosauria; order Squamata; family Colubridae; genus Pantherophis; species Pantherophis guttatus. The sequence continues at coordinate 246,732,305 of NC_142064.1, forward strand.
AAGAAGAAGAAGAAGAAGAAGAAGAAGAAGAAGAAGAAGAAGAAGAAGAAGAAGAAGAAGAACAACAACAACAACAACAACAACAACAACAACAACAACAACAGCAACGAGTTTTGCTTCCCATTACATTCTCATTTTCATTAAATTGTAGTGTTTTAAAGGAATTTGGCTTCTGGTGACTTAAGGTTCCATGCCTCTGTTTTAAGAGTCGATGTGAAATCAAGCAGAAAAAGTAGCCCCATCCCTCTTTTGCCTCCAAAGATCCTAACAGTGGCTATTTTTGTGTAACTAATTGAGAAAGATTGATTGTTGGTTAATTACACTAATGAACTCAACCGACATAGACGCAGACCAAAAGTCTCAGCAGTCCACTAAATGGCCATTAAATATAAGATCCCCGTGTCTCCTTCTGCTGGTTACCGCGTTCTGTTGGATGAGAGGGCATACAAAACATCCATTCTAAAGGTTAAATGACATTGGGAATTACTCATTTGCTGCTTACCTTTCTTCACCTCCTGTCCAGATGGCTCTTAGCTCAGCAGTACATGGACATTTGGATGTAAGCGCCACTTGAAAGGTCTCCAGGACTCAGAGTTTCATCTGGCAAATAGAAACATGTAGTACACAGCCAGCATAATTCTGGGAATCCCCCCTCCCGTTAGAATTGAATTCACCTAATGAATTCCTTGTGAGGGGCGGGGGAGATGTGCAATGCGAAGATGGTGAAATTAAGAGTGGACTTGAAAATAAGGTATGCCTTCTTTTGGTTTCAAAATATCTCAACCGAATATAACAACAATGTATGTTTGGGAGGGCTCCACCCAGAGTTTAAGACTACACTTTGTATGACCGTGAAAATAGGCATCTTAGATCAATAAAGGAGAATATTTGTAGCTCAGGGTTGAAATGAGGGCTCCTTGATGCTCTCTGAGCTTGGTTGTTCTCTTAAGTATGTTTCATTACCCAAAGTAGGTAACATCATCAGTGTTAGAATGCTGACACTATTACGTTGTTTGAGCAATGGAACATCTGCAAGAAAACAACCAAGATCAGGGATCACCAAGGGCATCGTAGATCCTCATTAAAGGACACAATTGTCCCAGTGCAGTTACTATACTTGGAAATCAGCTCCAGCCTTTGAACTATGTTGGCAGCAGTGTTGATTCAGGATAAGGCTTTGTAGGGGAGATGTACTAAATATTAGAAAAGTATTTGTAATTCCTGTTTATGAATTGGGGCCATAAGGATACACTGTAATTTGGGACTGCTGTTTGGCTCCCTCCCTCTCCAGTGTAGCAGCATCCCTGCCCAAGTTACCTGACTATGAGGACAAATAGGTAGTGGCATTTCCTAGACTTATGGTTCTGGGGTACTTCAACCTCCTTCTCTGGGCCTGGAATCAAAGATGGCTTAGGAGCTCATTGTGACCATGGCAGCCGTGGCATACCCATGGCATACCCAACTAATTATGTGACAGTGGTGGTCGCATTAGATTTGCTTTTGTGTCGGAGAGTGGCAATGTGATCTGGGATTGGAGGATGCTATTATTAATCCCATGTCATAGACAGACCACTTCTCCTTGACCTTGAAGTTCTCTACCCTCTGCTTTAGGGAGGAAGGGCCTATTTGTTTGGTCTCTTGAGTTGTCTGGCCCAGACATAGTTGGACAATAAAATGTCTGCAAGAAAACAACCAAGCTCAGAAAGCACAACAAACCTCACAGTTCAAATATTCTCTTTTGTTAGTTACCATTGTATTTTTGTGGCCATCCATGTTTCTTGGTCACCTGGGCTCAAAGTTAAAGAGAAAGTGAAACAATACAGTTTTTATGGCAATGTTGTGACCTAGGCTCAATTAGGCATTACCAGACACAATTAGTCTTAAACAAACTTATTGTATTATAACAGCTGAGAATTACTTCATTAGTCCAAATTAGTCCAAATTAGCTTAGTCCAAATTAATTCCAAAACAAGTCCTTCAGAAAAAGTCCTTCGGCTTATCACAAACCTTTATCTTCTTTGGCACCCTGCCAAAGGCCTTTCTTGGCAAAGCCCCACAAAGTTCAGAAACAAGAGATGCCGACTGGAAACAAATGTAGCAACGTTGCTTTCCTACAAAGAGCCCAAGAGCCTTTGCTGCTCTTTTAAGCCTTATGGGAGGGGTCAATCATCTCCTGGCCTTACTCCCAAGTCGTCCTTTTTGCTTTAGCTGCTCTTGCCTTCTGGAAGCTCTTCACATGTGTGCACTAGGAACAGGCTCCTCCTGTTCCTCTGCCTCTCTGTTGTCCCCTTGTCCGGGCCTTCCCCTGACTCCAGGACTGGCCCATTGTCCTCCCCAGCCTCCTGACTGTCTGACTCCACTGCCAGGTCTGCGGGCTGCTGGCGGACCACAACAGGCAAGTAAAAACAGGTGACTGTGATTTCTAGTGCTTTTAACAAAAAGCAATGATGTCAGAAATAAGAAAAGGAAGAGAAATCCTTAAGCACGAGAGGTGTTGAGATCAACTAAAATTGATTCAGTTGAACCTTTGATTTTATCCTAGTCCCATAAATTTGTCATAAAAGGAAATAAAACCCCCACAATCTGTTCCTTTTTAGAATGGAAAAATAATTTACCTTTGAAAAGATCTCAGTGCACCAGCCAAAACATTGAGATCACAATGCAAACTCAGCAATACAGCACAGAAACTGTTCATACATTTAGGGAGTTCTCATCACTTTTTGATCACAAGAAATGCTGGGAATTGTAATCCCAAAGGTATCTGCAGGGCACCGGGTTGAAGAAAAGTAGTGTAGCATTTTTCAGGTATATAAGAAAAATAACTTAAGACAGCCTAGTGTAAATGGCAGATTTTAGCCTCACCATGCCCATGGCACACACTGAAACGATGATATTTGCAAACTCTAAGGAAATATTGATCTTTTGGAAATATTGCCGTGAGCCTGAGAAATTTTGTGTTTCCTGTTGGATGATTACAAGACTGGAGGCTTTGTGGATTTTGTTTGTTTGTTTTTTTTTGTCTGTGAGGCTGGAGATTTGGAATGATTCCTGCCACTGTCAGGTGTTGGAGGTTTCTAATTTGTTTATGGGAAACAGGGAGGGAAGGCTTGGATAAGATTTAAATCAATTAAAAAGTATAATTCCGCAAATAAAAGCAGAAAGTGCCCAGAAAACAATATGAAAGCCCCCCAAAAAAGTATATAGTTGTCCATAGTTTCAAATGTCAGCTATAGACTTTCTGTATCTATAGTAAATGAATTTGTATCATGTCTGGTGATAGATTATATTCATTCCTCTCTAAAAGTAAAAAAAAATACAAAACAAGAACAGGACTTTGATGCTGTAATGGGACACCTAGAAAGGGAAAACGATGTTTATCTGCTTGTTCTAGTCCTGGGCTAAAGTGTTGTCTTCTTTAATAATACCATTAACACCAGTTTAGTTTAGTTTAGTTTAGTTTAGTTTAGTTTAGTTTAGTTTAGTTTAGTTTAGTTTATTGGATTTTGTATACCGCCCTACTCCCGAAGGACTCAGGGCGGTGAACAGTCACAAAGTAAAATACATATATACAAAATTTAAAAGCTGAATAAAACCAAATTAAACAGTTTGGCCCCAGACAGAATTAAAACACCCCAATAATTTAAAAACAAATTAAAATTTACATTTTAAAAGGAAAAGGGGAGAAAATGAAGATTAGGCCAGGCCAGCTTGATGGAATAAAAAGGTCTTGAGGGCGCAGCGGAAGGTGCGTAGGTCCAGGATCCTCCGTATCTCGGGGGGAGCTCGTTCCAAATAGTAGGTGCCCCCACAGAGAAGGCCCTCCCCCTAGGGGCCGCCAGTCAACATTGTTTGGCCGACGGCACCCAGAGGAGCCCCTCTCTATGAGAGTGTACCGGTCGGTGGAAAGCTATTGGTGGTAGCAGGCAGTCCCGTAAGTAACCAGATCCTAAGCCATGGAGCGCTCTAAAGGTGGTAACCAAAACCTTGAAGTGCACCCAGAAGACCACCGGGAGCCAGTGCAGCTCGGGCAGGAGAGGTGTTACCTGGGAGCGCCATGTCGCTTCCATAACCACCCGCGCGGCTGCACTCTGCGCCAGTTGGAGCCTCCAGGTGCTCCTCAAGGGGAGCCCCATGTAGAGAGCATTACAATAGTCCAGGCGGAAAGTGACGAGGGCATGAGTGATTGTGTCCCGATCCAGAAAGGGACGTTGTTGAGAAATTATACAATTTGGAGGGGAAGACTGCAGTTCTTTGAAAACTCTGCAAAACTGTTGCTTTTCTTCTAACACCCTTCCCAGAAAATGCCTGTGGTGCCTGCCATCTGGTATGACTTCCAAGAAAATTGTATTCCCTAATACGAAAGACAAGAGACAATTATTTATTTATTTATTTGTCGAGTACGTATTAGATAATATATATAAGTATAAGCATGAATTGAATACATAAAATAAATACAATTAAAGGGAACATTAGGACAGGGACTATAGGCATGCTGGTGCTCTTATGCATGCCCCTTCCAGACTTCTTAGGAATGGGGTGAGGTCAACAGTAACCAGTCTAAAGTTAAAATTTTGGGGAGTTTGGGATGAAACCACAGGTAGTGCATTCCAGGCATTGACCACTCTGTTGCTGAAGTCATATTTTCTGCAATCGAGTTTGGAGCGGTTCACTTTAAGTTTGTACCTATTGTGTGCTCGTGTATTGTTGTGGTCTCAACTTTGTCCTGCTGCTCTTTCCTTCCAAAGTTGGTTAAAATTTGAATTTTTGTCTCAGCCCATCTCAATGAGCAAAGGAGATTGTGGAAAGTATTTCATCGTTGTTTGAAAATAATCTTGGTATGGCCTACTGATATTAATT